>NC_067417.1:48679868-49409073 GCF_009764475.1 Pristis pectinata
TCAGATGTTATCCTAGACCCTGACGATACCATTGCTGCATCTGTCTTCCCTATCAGTTCAATTCTCAGCATTTCACAGAATCTAAAGTGTAACTTAGAGGCACTGTCTTCATGATGTGTATTGCAGGTACAGTGGACTGGAAAGGGTATTTTGTGTACCATTCCGCAAAGGACAAGGACACATACTGTGTTCTGCTCCAGTGAACTCTGAGGATGATGACGAATGTCGAGAATGGAATGAATAGAGCATTGGGCTATGTGCTGAAATATCCAGTACAATCTTTAACAGGTTTTTGAGTCGTGCTTGAAGTTTATAGTTTCCAGTAGGCAAGTGGCATAAAGCTCTGTGTTACTCATGCAGACCCACCTGTCGGGCACTTGCTAATGGCAGAGGCTACAGCTTCCACTTCAGCACGCGGAAAGTCTGCAAATACACTGGGCCCACCTGCTCTGGCCCTCCCCACCGATCATGTCTCTGTGCTGCAGTGTGAGCTTCAGTTACTGCCATTTGGGCTTCCTTGCTGCCATTATTCCTGGAGCCTTAAGGTTGTGATGACAGTTTTCTGGTACGTCCTCCAGCAGGTTGCAAGATTATTAGGTGCCCTGATCAGGAGAGAGAGCTAGGAGCTCCATGGAGCAGGAGGAATCCCTAGTCTGGCTACTCCAAGCAGAATCCTGAAAGAAGGCTCTCAGCCACCGAGTTTGGATTCTGCTGCTCATGGTACGATGGAGTACCCAAATGGGCCAACCGGGCCATCTGTTTCCTCCAATACAGGCTGTCACATACTGTCATGGCTGCAGCCATGAACGGAGCACTGCATGGAAGAAATGGGCCAGGCAAAGAAATTGGAAATCGGCACAGGCAGTATGCACAAGGCTGATGATGCAGGGCATGTTTTAGGCAACCCTCCAACTGAGCATGTATTAACTACCTGTTCAGTGCACTAGAGCATCAGGTGCATCGAAGTGCCCAGAGAAAATTTTCCAATAGCATGTTTCACACTATTTGACTACGTCTGGGGGTGGCAAACAATTTGCCCAGTGAATTGCACACAAAAACCAACTAATACTCTATGGAATTTTTTTCCACAGTGGGTTGCTGCTTCTGTACATACTGAAGTGTTAAGTATGCCAGTGTGGGTTAATGCTTATGCTGGAGCATCTTTTTTTAAAAAAAATGATGGGCTGCGTAAAGTACTCCCTATCATAATTAATTTCTGCCTTATACCGTGCTTGAGCAGGGAAATTATTTGCTTATATTGAAGATCATACGAGCAATAAAATTACATAATTTTACCACCAACATTTTGTGGTCCACCATTTGTTCCAACTGTGACATGATATGGCTTAGAAAATGAGCTGTTCAGTGCTTTTATTACTTGCAGATTGTTGTTATGCTATTGTGCAATTTGAACTTTAATTATGGTTAAGTGTGTAAAATGGAGCCAAGAGATACTGACTCTAAAGTGAATGAAAATAGGTTACTGATATCATCGATGGCCCATCGTCACATGGGCAGTATCAAGTGTGGCTGGCAATTGGAATGAGACAGAACAGACTTGAGAAGAACTTGCAGATAAAACAAATTTTTGTAATAGCAATGAAGTGTAATGGATATTGTCATTGCAGTAGGTTTTCATTTTTTTTTTACTCATTTTGAGGGTAAAGAAGTAAGTGGGGTTGAGTGATAAATTGGAGGACTAGAAATCGCTTGCCTACTGTACACAGGCATTGCAGATTACAATAAGTTTCGTTCACTTGACTACACTAATGAGAAGGGGGAGGGCTTCAGTGATGGGATCTTTAATATTTCAGGAAGAAATTAGAGAACAGTGACACAGAATAGTGAAGGGGAGAATGACAATGTACGGCAGGAGCAGGCAGAAAATATAAGCAGGTATACAGTAGAAAGGAATCTATTATAAGAATTGTGAAACAAAATCAAAGTTTAAGCCTCTATTTGAACATATGTAGCATGCGATAAAATGGATAAGCTGACGGCACAAAAAGTGACACATGAGCATGATCTAATAGCTATTATTGGAGATGCGTTTGCAGGTTGATCACGAATGGGTGCTCAATATTCCAGGTTATACAATGTTCTAAAGGAGCAAAGAGGTATTAATCAAGGAAGATATCAGAGTGGTATCAAGTCATGATATAGATACAGTGATGTGGAATCAGTTTGGGTGGAAATAATGAATAGCAAGGGAAAAAAAGACACAACTGAAAGTAATCTATAGGCCCCCAAAGTGTGTCCTGTTCATAGCGCACAGCACAAATGGAGAAATATCAAAGGCATCTATGAAAGGAACTGCAATTATCATAGGAGATTTTAATCTGCAGTTTGACTGGACAAACAAAACTGTAAAGGGTATTGTCCAAGAGGAGTGCAATAGGGATTGCTGCTTAAAGCAGTATATTACAGAACCTACCTAGGAACAGTCTATTTTAGATTTGGTCATGTATAATAAGGAAGGATTAATAAAAGATTTTGTGGTTAAGGATCTCCTAGGAAGTAGTGACCACACATGGTAGAATTCCAGAAACTGTTTGAGGATGAACATACCAGGTCCAAAATTGGTATCTTCCACTTAAAGGCAATTACAATGGGGCTGGAGTTGTCCAGAATGGACTGGTTAAATAAGCTAAGAGAGGTGTCAATAGATGAGCAGTGGCAGATATTTAAACAGTAAGATCATAAATGCTTAGTGAACATTCCTCCCAAACAGGAGGAGCAATCTGTAGTTGATGAAGATGGGAAATGAACCAACCCTGTCTGCATGTAGCAAGACACAAACAACATTAGGGCATGGGCTGATAACTGACAAGTAACATTCATGCTATTAAAATACCAGACAATGACTGTCTCCATGAAGAGGGAATTTAATCACTCATCCTTGCAATGGTGATGTCCTTGTATGTCAAGTATCACAGGTAATATCTTTGGAATCCCTATTAACCAGAGACAACCTGAACAAAGCATGTAAATATTATGCCTCCAAGAGCAGGTCAGAGGCTGAATATCCTGCAATAAGTGACTTGCTTAATACCTTAAGTCCTTTTGCACCATCAACGAGATACAAGCCAGGATAGCGATGCAACACTCTCCACTTTCCTAAATGAATGCAGTGCCAACAACTCTCAAGAAGCTCAAATCAACCCAAGGCAAAGCCGCCTACTTGACTAGTATGCATTGATCAAACTAAACATTTATTTCCTCTGCCATCAGTGCTCAATGGCTGCAGCATTTACCATGTACAAAATGCAATATAGTTACTTGCCCAGGCTACTCCAACAGCACCTCCCAAGCCTGTGACCTCTAACACCAAGAAGGACAAGGGCAGCAGGTGTATGGTGACATCACGCACTGCAGGTTCCTTTTCGGGTCATACGCCATCCTGACTTGGAAGTATGGCACCAGTCTTTCATCTTTGCTGGGTCTAAATCCTGGAACTCCCTCCCCAATAGCACTGTTGGAGTGCCTTTATTAGAAGGACTGCAGCAGCTCAAAAACGAGGATGACCACCACCGTCAACTAGGGTTGATCAATAAAAGCTGGCATTATCATCGATACCCTTATCCCAGAAATGAGGATGAAACACATGTAGCTAATTGCTACTTTGAGGAAATTAATAAATTTATGAAACGTTTATTTATCTCTACGAAAGCCATATTTACTTTGCTGAATTGTGGTATGATTTAACTGCATTTTTGTCCTAAAACTTGACAGTGAAGGGCTTCAATTGAGAGTCCACAATTTCATTGTCCACATCTGGAAAAAGATATATCAGAGGATCTTTAGAAGTGCTGTAATTGTGACCATTTTTAAGAGACAAATTGACATTAGTAACTACAGTCTCCTTGCTGTCTGCCACAGGGCAAATCACCTTGTCATCTCAGTGGCTGAAGAGCTGTTGCCCAAACTGCAGTGTAGACTCTGTGCACTTAGAGGCAGAGTGGACGTGAACTTCATTGTGTGCCAACTTCAAGACGAATACAGGGAATAGCATCACCCAAACTATGTGACCTTTCACAAACTCCCCAAAGCCTTTGGCTTCATCAACCAGCAGGGATTGCCACACATTCTTAAATTCTTTGAATTCTTACTTTTGCTTCATGATCACATGCAAACTTTAATCCTAACCAATGTGTCCATGTCAGACCAGTGACTAGCATTATCCCAACAATGTTTTCAATCTGCCTTGATGCACCTTGCCTCCAACTAACTTCCTACAGTAGTGGAGCTAATCTTCAGAATTAATGGGGAGCTATTCAACATATGACAATGCAGAACCAAGGCCAAGACCATTTCAGTAGTTGAGCTGCAGTATGCTATCTTTGGCTCATTCACTGAAGCATGTAACAGGATGAACCTTGGATAACATCAGCAAGACCAAGGTCTTCTACTAAATGCCCTGCTGTACAACACCACCTTTTGACAATAAAGGTTTACGTGAAACTGGAAATGTGGACCACTTCTCACATCTAGAGAGCCATCTCTCAGTGAAGGCAGACATTGATAAAAATTCACCATTGTCTTCTATGTGCAGACTGAAGGAAAGATTAAGACCTCAAACATGGCACAAGACTCATGGCCTACTGGTGCAGTAATCCCTGCCACCCGATGTGTTTCAGAGGCATGGGCTACCTTAGGCAGCTCACAGTGCTGAGAAGCTTCCACCAATACTGTGTCAATCCTCCAAATCAGCTGGAAAGTTAAGTGAACGAACATTAGCGTCTTCTGCCAAGCCAACATTGCTATCATTTAGTCAGTTCCATTGGATAGTGGATTGTTTGCATGCTGAGTGGCAGACTCCTAAAATGGACACTATTGTGAGCTCTGTCCTGGGATGAGATTGCCAGGTGAACAGAATGAAAGATTTAAAGATGTGCTCAAAACCTCAGAAAATGCAAAGATCACCACTCCTGAGAATCATTTCCTCATGAGAAGGAATGTTTGGGCTGTATCTGGGAGTCTAGAGTCCATGCATTGCAGCACAGAAGCTCAGTGTTAGTGGTGAAGGGAGTGCAGCACCTCAAAAAGCTACTACGCACCCACTTATCAGGCACCTCCTGCCTCATTTGTGGTCCAGTCTATTGCCCCACATTGGCCTTCATCTGTCACCTCAGAACCCCCAGAACTGGAGAGGAAGTTGGTCATCCTTAATAACAAAGAAATTGCCTAAGAAAGTTTCCTCACTACCCTATTACAGCTCTCTCAGTTAGACGATCATTCCCCCCACAGCAGATGTTAAGCTAACTTGCATATGGTTCCCTGATTTCTTTCTTTCTCTATTTTTTGAATAAGAGTGGCCTTGCAGTTTTCCAGTCCATGATGCAACTGATGCATTGATTATCTTTGCAGTCATTTTCTTTTAGTACCCTGAGGACTTGCCTTAGTTTACCTAGTACTTTGGTGACTTTTGTTTTAAGTTCCTTCCTTCATTTTTGCCTCCTTATTTCTTAGTATTTTTGGTATGCCTTTGGTATCTTCCATGCAGAATATTTGGATAACATCTCTGCTATTTACTTATTCACCATTATTAATTCATGTGTTTCAACTCCAAAGGGACCAGCATTTACTTCTGTTTATCTCTCAACTCTTATATACTTGTAGAAGCTGTTATAATTTTTTTATTTCTTGTTTGTTTGCTCTTGTGTTCATTTTTTTTGCCTCCTTTAATATTTTATTCATCCTCTGGTTTCTAAAATTCTCTCAATCCTCAGGTGTTCACATCAGTATATGGCACCATACCCTAATTTACCTGAGAAAGGTGTGAGGACCTACGTTGCTATTGTATTTATTATTACCATGTATACTGTTTGTTCTGAGCTTCTTGCAAACTAGAAATTTAATTGCATCCTGGTGTATATGATGACAAATTAATCTAATTTAATCTAAGCTCTGTGTTCTAGAATCCAATGACAGTAGCGTTTAAGAGTATTGCATTGAGAAGACTCCAGCACTAAAAGAAAAACCCCTCTGTGTGGCAAAGCTGAGGATGGTGTTTTGCTGGCTGTAAATAAAAACTAATTGATTTTTAATGGTTTTTAAGTATCACCGACATTCCCAGACATAGAAACATCGAAGTGAAATAATATATAGTTTATATTTCCCTTTGTCTCCTAAGTTTTTGAAAACAATGGGTGCTTGGATCCTGCAAAAGTCATGCTGGATTTATTAGATGAATAAATACCCAAATATGGTAATGAACATTGATTGCTGTGAAAATTCCATCATAACATTCCAAAGTTTACGATTCATGTTAGTCAAATGATTTTAAACAAAGCCTGTGATTAATCTTAACTGTTACTAATAATGGATTCTCTGGATAAACTCCCCTCTGAGACAGCAAAGGAGGGTTAGAGGTTACAAATTGGCAGGCTCTTAGAATAAGAATTATTGCTGTTAATCATAAATGTAGAGGTAGCAGTCATCTAGGACCTGCAACTTTGAATCTTTTCAGCTGTGGGTGATGGCTGTGGAGAAACTCTACGAACTACACTTCTCAAATATTTCAAACAAAGTTCTATTTTAGGATTTTTCTTAAAGTATATATTTTGTATCTTTTATAGTTTGTAAATTTGGAGCATCTGGTAAATATGGAATACATCACAACATCCAAAACTCACATTTTGAAAAATTGGCATTATTGAAAGTTTCATTTGACACATCCCTCATGAACAACTGCTTGGGAACTGCAGTCACATTTTCTTCAGAAGATTTACTTCCTCAGACCAGGTCCATACTTTGTGATTGGTATTTTGTGCTAAATCAAACTACATTTTTTTTGTCATCTCAAAAATAGTGTCTAATGACCTCCTTAAAATTGGGCAAGGGACACAGGAAGGTATAATTTTCAGTAGGTTTACATTGAGAGTGTAGTCCTTGCAAACCATATACTGTATATTGTCAGTCTATAATGGCAGTGCTGGCTCTTCAATCATAAAATATGTGGTGATTATGCATTCACAACTTATGATTGGAGATTTGGCCTGTTGGTTTGGGTCACATAATTTGCATGAGATCATGACACAGTTTTTTGTGTAAGGATTAACCTCTTGTGGGAAAACGTTGTTACAGGAAGTCTTGCAGAATTGATAATATGATTACTGGATCAGAATTGTGTGTAAAATTAATAGGGAAGCCAAAAATAACGCTAACTGGTGTTCAAATTGAACAATCAGATTCCATCAACTACGCATTACATTGTTGCTCCTGCTAGTATTACCTGCTACCCCAAAGGCTGCAGAAAAACAGTATCTCTTTCAAATGTATTGCAGAGTAATATTGAACAGAGTGAGATGGCCAAATGGATTTCCTTGTTAAATGTGTTAGAGCAAATTTATTCCAGGATAATGTAATCTTTTAACACTACCAAATATGTGACATTGAAAATTAATTATTGCAAAATTGGGGCTTGTTCTTTCAGTTTTTATTACTGTTGGGGATTCTTCTTTTACTTATTCTTTCTCAACTTGCCTATCTTTATCTAAATTTTTCTTTCCTCCATTTCCCTTGAGTTTGAATTTGAAGTTGCCATAATAACTGATGTTCCCTTACTTAACCCTACTCTGCATTAACAGCTCTTTAATCATCTTCTGATATCAGGTACTCTCTATGCTCCGAAATGTTCATTGTTTTTTTTGATGAATAAAATAAGTGATAGACTGCAATAATTATTATCTTCATTTGTCTAGCAACTTCAATGTTCCTTTCTGGACATCCCAATGAAGTATTTCTGAAGTGTAGGCACTGTTGTAATATTGGATAAAGATAATAAATGTAGCTTTGAAGGATTAATACATGATTTCTAATATTTGTTCTGCATTCAGGTAGTCTGGCTGAAATCATGCAGATTGTCATCTTGTAGTCTACCAAGCTAACATTTTGTTTGCTTAACTTCCTAAATAAAATCGTCTCCAGAGATGAGAAGATTGAATATTCTAGATCTGGCTGCTATTGTTTTGTTCTATCATGGATGAATTAAGCTCACGTTCTCCCTTGCTACAAAGCACTATATTCAGAATATGTCTATACCTGCTTTTTGTAAGAGTTATTTAATTTGACCAACTCCTTTGTTACTTTCCCAAGTATTTATCAAATTCCTTTTTGTAAACTTGTTATTGACTTTACTTCCATCAACCTTTTATGGTAGAGTATTCCAGATCATAGCAGCCAATCCTGAAAAGTAGTCCTATGTTGTAGCGTCACTAGGTTGTCATCTCAGGATTGCCGATCCCAGTTGCTGTTCTTGGCGTGTTCTTCCATACTTCTCTTTAAACCTGAGTTAATGTCTGGACTTGATAGGAATGGTAGAGTGACAGATGCCATGTTGTAACATCATGGAAAAATAATTTTGTTGCTGTAGTGCCTTTTAGGTTTCATGGATGTCCAGATTTATAATGCTAGATCTTTTCTGCAACTATCCTATCTAGCTTCATGGCAGTGCCATAGAGTGGCAATAAAGCTGAAGAAATCGGAGGTAAACTGAAAACATTTCATGGCTGCCCACAAGAATTAATTTGCATTTCACATTTACTTCACAATGGCATGTAAGGCATGATCCTAACCAGTGGGTCCACAACAAAGCCAATCTCAATAAAGACCGGTATCAAACAAGGCTGCATCTTTGGCCCAACAATTTTTTCAATCATTTGTGCTGCAATGCTGCGTCACATCTTTAACAAACTTCTTGCAAGAGTGAAGCTAATCTTTAGAATTAATAGGAAAGTAATTTACAGTGGCACTCCAAAACCAAGGTTATCCAAACTTGGTAGTCAAGCTCTCAGACGCATAGGAGAGGCAGGGATTTTTGTGCCAGGTTTGAGGTCTTGATCTTCAGAAAGTCTTCAAATGATCATGGCTGTGCTGGTACATTGAAGGCAGTGGCCAATTTCTTCATTGATGACTGACTTCACTTGGAAGTGGTTTCCAAGATGTGAGGAGTGGTCTGTGTTTTCAGGGCTTTGCTATGAACCAGTTGTTGAAAGGCAGTGTAATGCAGCAATTGTTAGAGGGCATTCTGTCCTGCAAATGGCAAGTGTAAGGCACATCCTCTTGAATGCTTAAGTGAAGAAGCTGAAAATGACTTGGAATTCAGCCTCCAATGCAAGTAAGTTCTGCAATGGTCTTCACCAAGACTGGCTCTGTTGTAGACCAATTGGTTAGAATCATGGCTTCCATGCCACCATGAAGCAAATGCAAGATATATTACTGTGGGCAGCTGAATTTGAGGGAGACCCCTATGTAGTTACCTATTCAGATGTGTTTCCTTTCTTGAAGATAACCACAATTACGGTATTTCCAAGGTGACGTGATATATCCTGCTCTTCCCAGATATAGACATTGACAAAGGAACAGACAATAGGTCAGATATGGGGAATGATTAATTTGCATGTCCAGGACAACTTCTGTTGCTACTGTTTAAAAACGACTTGAATTTTCAAACCAAAAATATAACGTCAAAAGAAATTTGAATCCACAGATTAGCATACTCCTCCAAATGCCTCTCCATCATTGTCCAGGTAAGTGGAACTGCACTCTGATTCCATGTAGATTTCTAGGCACAGCCAAAGAATTACCCTCAAATCTCTTCTCATTGCTGGATTGTTACCGAACATCTTTCCTCAACCCATTTCTATTTCGCGTGGGCATGCTCCTATTCAATGACTAAACACTAAAAAGGATCAAACTTCTTTGTACCCATGAATTGTTTCCAGTGAAGCTATCTGTGAAATATTTTTCCTCACATCGTCACTTGTTCCTAAATGTGGGGAAATATGAAATACTTCCTGGAGACTGTGATTTATAATGTTTAGTAAAGCTTATACAGTGGAGGCGGAAGGGCATAGTATTATTCCGTATCTTGCGAGCTTTTTGTTTGTGCTGGCAAAAAAACATTACAGTGAACAGTGAAGGAATTATGATCGATCAGCGGATATGTCAGGCTTTATAGCCATTAAATATTTTTAAATAAAGACTAATATATTCACCAAATCAGTTAAGATTTTGAAATTTTGTAGAAAATAATTGTACAGGAGGAGGCCATGTGGCCCATCGTAACCATGCTGGCCAAAATTTGACATATTTAGCTTTGTGCTTTGTCCATTATGGGTATTCAAGTGGGGATGCAGGAGTCTGTGATCTGGAGCAAAAATCTGCTGGAGGAATTCAATGGGTCAATTCAGTCAGCGTCTGTGGAGGCAAAGTGATGATTGATGTTTCAGTTAAAAAGAAATAGATCCAAGTAATTATTTGATGCAAGGTCTTGACTCGAACCATGGGGCTATCCCTTTTGCCTCCACAGATGCTGCTTGACCCTCTGAGTTCCTCCAGAAGTTTGTTTTATTGTTCAAGTGTTAATCCTGGTACCTTTTAAGTGCAATGAAGGTTCCTGTAGCCACCACTCTTTCAAATCAGTTCCAGAATCCCACTATTTAGGTGTGGGGGTGGGCGGAAGTTCCTCACTAATTTCTAATACTTCTACCAGTTAACTTAAATCTATGCACGTTGTTATCAGTCACTCTGCCATTGTTGTTACAGTTCATGTTCTCCAGGCCTCAATCAATTTTGTACACTCAACTAAATGTCCTCTTTCTTGTTGCAAACTTAACAACTCCAGTTGAGTTGTCACTCATCATAACTTTAATTCTCCAGCCCTGGCACCATTCTCGTAAATCATATCTGTATACTCTCCAGTGCTATCAGTTGATGCCTAAGTGCAGTGACCAGAACTGTATACCCCTATGACCCAACTAGTGATTTGTTCAGGTCTAGTGTCATCTTCCCCTTGTATTCCATGCCTTGATCAATAAGAACAAGAATCCTGTAGCCTCAACCGCTTTATCTATATATCTCACTAACTTCATGGATCTTTGATTGTGGACTCAAAAGATCCCTCTGTTCCTCTACATACCCTATCACCAACATTTTTTGTGCTCACCTAACCAGTCCATTATTTCTACGTGATCTGGAATACTCTGCCATAAAGGTTGATGGAAATGGACTTCAGAATAAATTTATAAAAAGGAATTTGATAAATACTTAAGGGGATATACATTGTCATGGGGAAGGAACAGAGAGTTGGACAAATAAAGTAGTTCTTGGAGGAAGCACATACTATACATATACTAAATGCTCTCCTTTGCCATGATGTGGAATATGTGGACAATAAAGGTATGACCAATGATAGAACTCTGCTGTCACAAAAGTTCTCATTGACCATTATCCTTTGCTTTGCTCCACTGAGTAAATTTTTAATTCTGCTTTTCCTTGGATTCCATAGGCTTTTGCTCTCCTATCAATCTGTCATGTGTGATTGTTAAGTACCTCAATAAGTAGGCAATATCAAAAGTGCTACTCTGTGACCGACCTTACCTCTCCTCAAAAAAGATTCAAATTAGACGTGGCCTTCCTTTAACAAATCTATGCTGACTATTCTTGATTAACCTGTGCCTCTCTCAGTGCAGATTTATACTGCCCTTCAATTTTTTTTCAATGATTTGCCCAACACTGATAGTCAACAAATTACTTGGGTCTATTTTTTACTTAAATGAGTGCACCCACATTAGACATCTTCCACTTCCCTGCAGGCAAAGAGCATTGGAAAATGATGACTGCTAGGCTCATAAAGAGCCTGGAATACATTTATCCAGATGTGTCAATTTTTATTCACTTTTAAAGTTGTCCTTAAAGTCTTCTCTTTCACTCTTTTTCTTCCTTTGTTTTCTCTTCCTCACTTTCTCCTCCAACCACCCCCCCAGTCTCTCTTTTAAATTCCATATGCAGGCTACCATTTTGACCGCCAACAGAATCTATTGCTTCATTTGTTGCCCTGCTTTACATGCTACCAAAATAATTTTAGAATTTTCCTTAATTTCACTTGTAATACTTTTTAATGTATTCTTTGTCTTCCTAATTTCCTTTTATATTTCTCCCTTGAAGTTAGGGCCTCTAGGAAAAAGAATGATATGTAAGCAATTTATAAAAATCCTCAAGTATATCTTGGGCTTTAGTCACATGATAAATTGCTTGACTTGTGTGATAACCTCAAACCTGAAGGTAGTATTGCCTTGAAGATTATATATTAAACCATGTTCATTTTATTATGTGCACCCAATTAAATGCTACTTGAGTGCAACAACTGCATTCTGTAACTTTTCTTGGGTGTGCAATAAATTTGCTTTTACTCTGACTTTTTTTGTTGGTGAAATGGCCGACTCTAGATATCATCCCACACATTGTGATCCCTCTGGGATTTCACCCAGGTGGCCATTTGTTAACTGAGTTGTAATGCAAGTGCCAGGAATATTGATCATTTTAGTGTTAAACATCACTGCTCCCTTCAGTCCTTCATTCCTTACAGAAGACTAGAATGTCAGTAATTTTTAGATTGATGTGGTGCTGTGCCAGCACTGTCAACATTTGATGCATGAATCTTGCACTAATGTAAATACTAGCTAAGCCTGATGATAAGGAAAGCTCAATTTTAAAAAAACAGTCTGCTGATTACAGCCTGCTACCTGACCTGAGGAATATAGTGATTTGGGTCAGGTTGGCTTTGAAAAATATCTTAAGTTCTCAGGCTGCTCAGCCTTGATTAGCTCTTCATAAATGAGTACACCTAATGTTCGGGGCTTAATAAATAAATGAACTATTTTATATACAATAATACTACTATGTATTTATGGGAGTCAAAGAGGAGATCTGCAATGCTGAGTTGAATAGGTACAGGCAATGTGTCTTGAGCTTGAACTGGGATTCTGAATGCGGATGGTCAGGTCAAGCATGAAATAAATATATCTCAGTTTCAGATACGGTTCAGCTTGACCAGAGTTGGGTCAGATTTTGATTTTTCTAATCTGTTGTTGATCCTTGGTTGAGTCTAGCATACCATCTGAAGTTATTTGTACTGTGTTTGACTATGGACATCGTGAGTATAAATTAACTGTTATTATTGTAATCCCGATCTCTTCGCATCATATGTATAATTATTAATGTTATGTATATTAATTTGAATTCATTTGAAATTCAATAAAAAGATTGAAAAAGAAAGAAGTCTATGGACAAACACAAAACAATGCATCCCTCTGCATGTGGGGAGTAAGTATATAAAGGCAATTACTAAATTAATATATTGTCCATTGTAACACTTGTAGCACTCTGTCCTCCTGCATTTTCAGTAATTGTTTTCTTTCTCTTTGTTTGTCAGAGGACTTACAGCACAAATAAAGTCATTGATTGCATTTATTTCAATAAGATGAGCTATGCATTGCTTTTCTCAAAACAAAAAATCAGCCTGGAATTAGTGCTAGTAAATTGGTAAGCCTGTCAGGACTCCCCATTATATTTGTAAAATCGACAACAACTTATGATGTTTGCGCATGGGCAGCTAAATGCAGAAATTGGAAGTTGCTGAAATAAGCTCCTTGATCCTGAAAAACCTCTTGCGAGAGTACAAATCATTTTAAAACCGTTTTTCTAGTATTCGTAATTCTTCCCTAAATCCAGGTACACCTCCAAATCTTTATTGAGCGTTCTGTACTGTGGTGTGGTTTATCTTGCCTGCTGGCTGGATGCAACACAAGACCTGAAGATACTATTGCTCATTATTAAAACAGGTATTGAAAATGAGGAAATCTATGCTTTCTGCCCTCTTAGGCTTTGTGGTCAAGCTCATGCAAGGTCAGAGGTGAGCACTCCGTTACCAGACTATTCATCTTCCAGTAGTTGAGCAAAGCAGTGCAACCTCCTGTGTGGAAGTGGTTGCTTTTTCTTTTTCAGGTTTCAGCCTTGCATTCAATTAAAGCTAATTATCTGCCACTGCTAGATTGAAATGATGTGAAATGATGTTATTGACTTAAAATTACTTAGAAATTCAAAACAAGAAAAAGGCCATTTGACACTACAGTTCATTTAATTGATCTGATACTATTACCAAATACTTCTGTTTCTTTCTCTTTCATGTGCTTTGTATACCTTCACCTTATCATACTACATGCCTCAACTACTCTTTATGGTGGTTTAGGCATGTGCCACATTTCAACTACAATTTTTATTTCAGAATTCATCATTGGATTTATTAATGGTTCGAGTCTGGGTCTTGATTTTGGATCATAGCCTAATACTTCATCAGTGGTAATATCTTCTCTATATTCAAACCCATTTTTAAAAATCTCTATTAGATCAGTTGGACCCTTGGAGGTGGCTATTGCCTAGCATTTGTTTCATACAAATGTTAGATGCAATTTATCAGGCCATACCTACATGTTATTCAGGGGTTGCTTCATTCTCTGAAGGATTACAGATTGAATTGATCATCATTGAGCATTCCCACCTCTGATCTTGTGATGGAAGGAAAGTTACCGGTGAAGTTATTAGCTCAGGATGGTTGGGCATATGATGTTGCCCTGAGGAAGAAAAGAAAAGCAGAATTTGATTAAATGGAGAGACTACAGGATGTTGCTATATTAATGCATGCATTAATTCCAGATCCCTCTCTGCTCAGATCATTCATTTACCTGTCCAGATGCCTCTTAAATGTTGTTACTGTTCCTACCTCCAACACCACCTCTGGCAGCTCAATTCTTTGTGTGAAAAATTTACCTGTCAGATCCCCAATAAACCCCTAAAAAGAT
Organism: Pristis pectinata; assembly: GCF_009764475.1. Taxonomy (NCBI): domain Eukaryota; kingdom Metazoa; phylum Chordata; class Chondrichthyes; order Rhinopristiformes; family Pristidae; genus Pristis; species Pristis pectinata. The sequence continues at coordinate 48,694,511 of NC_067417.1, forward strand.
TAGGTGGTGTTATTCATGAAACATAAATGTAGCATGCAGTTGTAAATAATAACCAGCAACATAGAATGTTAGTCTTCATTGCAGGAGGTGATGAGTACGAAAATAGGAAAGACTTGCTTTTACTGTGTAGTTTGTGTACCAGACCATACTGGAGAACTGTGTTTTTATTTATTTAAGGAAGGATTATGCTTTCTTTGGATTTGGAGTTTAACCAGGCTGATTCCTGAAAGACGGTGTTTTCTTGTGAGGAATAGTTGAGAGGGCTGGGTATATACTCATTGGAGTTTGGAAGAAAGAGGTGGTCTCATTGAAAGAGGGGAAATCTATGGGGTCACCCACTAAGACTAAAATGAGGAGGAATTTCCAAACTGAGGATTATGATTTTTTGCAAGTTCCTACCAAAGTGAGCTGTAGAGGATGAATCGTTAAATACACTTAAAGCTGAGACAGATTCTTGGTGTGTTGGGAATTTGAGGATTATGGAGATTGGCAAGAAATTACAATTGGGGCCAAAATCAGTTTAGCCACAATCCTATTAAATGGTGAAGCAAGTTTGAGGGGCATATGGCTAACTTCTATTTTTCATGTTGCTAAATACTGATTAGGGATAGTCAGCATGGCATTATTCATGGGAAATAATGTCTCTCAAATTTGATTGAGTTTTTTGAAGAAATGACCGAGAGGATCGACGAAGGCAGAACAGTAGATGATGTCCACGTGGATTTTATCAAGGCCTTTGACGTGGTTCCATATGGTAGGCTGGTCCAGAAGGCTAGGACACGTGGGATCTAGGGTGAGGATCTAAGATCTTGGGTTACAGGGAGAGATTGGATAGGCTAGGTCTGTTTTCCCTGGAGTGAAGGAGGCTGAGAGGTGATGTGATAAATGCATATGAAATTATGAGAGGCATAGATAGAGTAGAGAGCCATTGTGTGTTTTCCGTGGTGGGGGTGTCTAAAGCTAGAGGGCATTGGTTAATGTGAGAGGGAGGAGGTTTATCGGGGATCTGACAGGTAAATTTTTCACACAAAGAATTGTTGGTTTCTGGATTGAGCTGCCAGAGGAGGTGTTGGAGGTAGGAACAGTAACAACATTTAAGAGGCATCTGGGCAGGTAAATGAATGATCAGAGCATAGAGGGATCAGAGCATGCAAGTAGGATTAGTGTAGACAGACAGGGTAGGTATGGATGTGGTGGGCTGAAGGGCCTGTTTGTAGTCTGGTTTTACAACAGCAGTGACATCTTTATGCTGAGGCAATTGACCTCCAAGCAGGACCATCTTCCAATGTGGACTATAGGCAGTGGAGAATTTTTCCCCTTGACACCGAATTTTACTCGGGCTCCTTGATGCCACACTGAGCAAATGCTACTTTTGTATCTGGGACAATCTCATCAGACCTCTAATTCAGCTCTTTTGTGCATCTTTGGACCAAAGATGGTCAAAACTGAGCACGGTGAGCCATTGGTGAAAGTAACATGTGGTTACCAGCTGATATCACTGGTAATGACAACTTCTATCATTTAGTTGATGTCTGATAGTAGACTGGATAGTAATTAAATTTCTGGACTGAACTTACCAGGACATCTCCCAGGATGCCAGACAGTTGGCTGTGTTGTAACTATTACTGGAACAGTTAGGTGCAGCTAATTCTGGAAGGCTAGTCTTACTAGAGCCAGATGTCTTCTGTATGAACTGTGACTCTGCAGTGGATGATACCTGTCTAGGTCCGCCTGTAATTGGTACATCAGTGATTATGAGGTAGAGTAGGTCAAGTTGTCCCTTTTTGTAGTTTCACTCACTGCCGGCTGCTTAAGCCATGTTTTTCAAGACTCCGTCAGTGATGGTTCTACCAAGCCACTCTTGGTGATGGATATTATAGCCCCTAACCCAGAGAATATTCTGTATCTTTGTTCTCTTAGTGGTTCCAGGTGGGGTTCAGCATGGAGATTTCTTTGTCCATGTTTGAAATGATGCCATATACTTAATGGGGTGTGGAGTCAATGTTAAGAATTCCCAGAATCACATTTTCATGACTGTGTACTACTGTGCCACCACCTCTGAGAAAGGACAGACCCAAGAATTGTGAGGGAGGGGGCTGAGAAGTTGGCTAAAAGGTATAATTCCATGACCACCATGTTGAGCAATCTGTGGGAGAGCTATCCCATTCTGGACAGTAGTTCTTAGATGTTTGTGAAGGAGGATGTTACAAGATTTGCTCAACTGCAAGTGACCTTGCCATGTCTGAATCCGGTGCTTTGGTGGATGCCCAGTGGTCAATCTAGTTTTATTGTTGTGTGAAACAACTGAGTGGCTTATTAGTACAGTTAAAACTGAACTACACAGAGTGGACCAGGCAACAAATTTCCTTTCTAAAGGATATTGATGGACCAGGTGAGTTGCTGCAACTGTCCAGTAATTTTGTTGTCTTCAGTTCCAGGACAAACTTTTTTTCCACATATTTTATTTAACCAAGTTTAAAGTCCCCAGTTACCATGATGGGATTTGAACTTGTTTCTCCAGATTACTGATCCAAACCTTTGGACTGTCAGTCTGTTATTTTAATTACTGCCACTGCCATACTAAAGTGACTATCATGGTACTGCAACTAGATAAACTATCTGAAAGATCTGAGATTTGAAAATGACTGATGACCTTCGTGGTGGTTTAGTAAGGACCTGTAGAATGAACTCACAAACCAATGTACTGTCTTATTAACACAGTAACCTGTTTACCAAATACATTTATGTAGGGAAAAAGTCAAGTGAGTTGACTATCGTTGTTGCTGTGAGAAAGGGGTCTTGAAGGAATATAGTTTAGAGAAATGTTCCGGAACATGTGCCTGAAAGGGGCAGCAATCAATGTTCGATGAAAGGGAAACAAACGGATGGCTAATGCAATTATAGGGATTAGGGCAGAAGGAGTTGGAGGGTCAGCAGTTCTGTGGGAAAGAGTGTGTACTTTTGTAATGGAAGCACAAGATTATAAGAGCAAGATTAGGTCACCTGGCTCCTCAAGCCTGCCCTGTCATTCGATCTGATCATAGCTGATCTATCCCAGGCCTCTGCTCCTGTACCAGTGGAGGAGGATATGGGTTGTGCCTGAAGCAGGGATGTCCACAATTCAGTTCCTCATCTTTGCTGAGATAGCAGATCTAGGTTGAGATCTTGCAGGGAAATGTTAACGTCTTTTGGATTCCTGAGTAGGTGTGTGCAAATGTGGAAGTCCCATTTGTTTTGGTAAGTTGTTTGCCGGTGTTTCCACAGAGGTCATCCTTCAAGGCCATTTTTGGTCTTCTCCACTGGAAGTCAGCAGCCTGCCAGTGACTCTGCTGCAGTCTGTGGGGTGGCATTGTGACAAGCAGACACACGCCGACTACAGCTACTAAGGGATGTGTGTCTGATTAGATGATGCTTACAGACTGTATTGCATGATTTAATTTATACATTTCATTTGTAATATTTATTTTGATGTGAATTTTGCTTTTGTATTCTGGCCAATTGAACCATGTGCTGATCAGTGACAGATGGATGATAATGTGTGGACTGTTGGTGAAGGGGGAATTTGTGTTTTCAGTTGTTGCAGTCACATTCCAATTAATCCTTTGTATACGGGCAGCAGAAAGCGTTGTTTATATTGTTTTATCCCTCCTCCTCCTCACTCATTCACATTCTTCCGCTGCAACTACTAACCAGGTTGCTTGGTCAAGGGTTTTCTCCCCATTATGGGAAAATGATGCAGCAGACCCCCACAATACTTCATAGCATCTCTGTTGGGTATTGTAGAAATCCATCAAAGGAAGCATTGTCACAAGATGTCAATATTCTGCTCTGGCAGGTCTTGTGTGCCAGTGTGTATATATTGTCATTGATGGATTGGCTTTGTAGTAGTGCAGCTGACCTCTGGTTTGTGATGGTTGTTCAAAAGCACCAGGCACAGACTGGGCAAGATAAGTGCATCTGGACTGCTTTCAGAATGTCATTGACCTGCATGATGCACTGTCTAATGTCACACAATGACATGATATTGAACAGATAGAATCTCTTTTGTTCCCTTCTGCAGTGGTGGACAACAAATTGAGTTGTTGCAGATATCTTTAGCTCCAGCCCAGAAATAACAAGATATGGTCAAGATCACGTTGATGGGCACTTGCAATGGAATCCATGTCTCTTGGTTTGCAGGAGGTGACAAATTTCAGAGATGATGTCCTTATTGAAATGCAGAAGTCTCGCGTATTGTTTTTCAGTGTTGTTCAGGAAGGGGAGCTGCTTCCTCAACACAGTGGGTGAATATGGCAACTTATTGAGAACCTCCACCACCACCACCACCTCCTCCCACTCCTCCTCCTCCTCCTCCTCCTCCTCCTCCTCCTCCTGTCATCTCCCAGCTAATCCTCTGTTTGCCTTTCACCCTTTCTTCCAGTCTTGCTCTCAAGGAGAGAGCCTGCTATTGCACCTGTAATGAGCAACTGGTTTGTGATGAAACCTTGAAATCAGGAAAATACCCTTCACTACTTGCCATATCATTTCCTGTAGCCTAACTTGAACCAACTCCAGTGAGTACCAAGCACTTACAGAATCATAACTGGAAGAGTAAAGCAACTGGCAACAAACCTGTAAGTGGGTGATCCTTTTACATGGAGTTGGTGAGTGTCTTTCCTGCTCCTGTTCACGTTTGGCCATATGAGTTTAGGAGAAGATGCAAGATGGAGCATTTAGCTTCAAAATGGCAGGGTGGGCATCTAATCACACTAGTTGTTACAATCTGCCTATTCTGCATACTTCCAATAGATGTAAACTATATTCTCAACAACATGAGTGTCCACAGTTCAGCCCACAAATGTGTCTTGGGGTCAAAGGTGTTGCTTTGTTGGCCTAACAAAAAGAAACTAGCACAATTGAACCCAATATTTCCCGTTTTCATTGTGTAATTTTTTTTTTACAGATTCCTACAGGAAACTTTAGACTTATCAGACTTGCACTATCCTGCCATTTGTTTATGTAATAAAATATGTTCCTTTTTATTAGATTGCAGGTCAGAGTTATTGGTTTAACTAATAGTGTTTTATTGTGTGCTCTGCAAACTACTCAGGAAAGGCGGCACGGTAGCGTAGCAGTTAGCATGATGCTATTACAGTGCCAGCGATTGGGGTTCGATTCCCGTTGCTGTCTGTAAGGAGTTTGTACGTTCTCCCGTGTCTGCATGGGTTTCCTCCGGGTGCTCCGGTTTCCTCCCACATTCCAAGGACATGCGGGTAGGTTAATTTGGGTTTAAAATGGGCGGCGCGGACTCGTTGGGCCAGAAGGGCCTGTTACCACGCAGTAAATAAAATTTTAAAAAATTTTTTTAAATATTAACTATCACTTGGAAGAGAAAGGGTTAACATCTAGCTAGTGCAGGCAATTGAAAATATATATATATATATATATATATATATATATATATATATAGTCTGTTTTAAATTAAGCTAAAGTAACTTTTGCATAATTTGGAAAGCTTCCATTAAATCTTACAGTCCTTGTCCAGAATTCAATGCTCTCACTTTACTTGAGTAGTTATTTTTTCTGATGAAGTGGTGCACTGCTGATGTTTAAGTTCCTGTCCCATGCCTAGATGAAAAACAAATAAAAATAAGAGCCAAAGGCTTTTTGCACTCTGTTGGGCTAGATAATAGATTTTTATGTATAAAGTGGTAATGAAAGTATCAAAGAAAATATATGTGAGCAATTAGAGTGCCTATGATTTTTTAGTAAGTAGTAAAACATGAAAGGTGTACGTGTAATGCAAGTTGTAATGTGAAGTATGTTGTTATATTAACCTTAAATCAAGCCAAAATTATGTAATTACAGAGGCAGATGAAATCTCACCAAATTATAACTATTTTGGATCAATGCATATTTCTAAGAGCACTGATGCCCCAATTTATCTCCTTTTGTAAAAAAAACTGTTATAGATCTATGAAATTCGTTGGCTTTTTATCTGTTTACATATATCAACATGGCTAATGGCACCAGGCAAAAGAAGGTTTTTTCAGGATACTCAGTGTGACAGAGATTCTCCCCAAGTTTCCAAGTGGTTTCCCATTCAATTTCCAACCAGACAAGGGTCTGCATTACTCAGTACTCTGCACTCCAGAAACCGAAACACTGGCCCCTGCCAAACAAATGATTAGCTTAGCAAGTAGGAAAGCATAGATGACACAACAAAAATCTGGGGGGAATTGGAAATTAATTTTGTGAATTCCTGATTTTATTGGGCCTTCCCTGGGCCTTCAGGATCACTTCCAAGTCACTACAAGAGTCATAGCTGAGAGCTTTGTTCTTGGATAGCTATCTTAATTTGCAAACAAAATACTTAGAAAAGTTTGGGAAAATGAGTCAATGAGCGCAAAATATTGTCTAAGAAGGGAAATTATGCAAATACATGATAACTAAAATAAAATGGCTACACAACTGTGTTTGGGGAGTATTTGCAGATAGTTCATGAAAGCAATCAGCACAATGTGCAGCAAGAATAAAGACAGTTGATATATAGGAATATGTGGCAAGACGAAGTGGAAAAATTAGCCTTTTAAAACTCACCCTTGTAGAAACTAGATGTAATAGGAAAGCTTGTCCTAAGGACCAGAAAGGACTGTCTGACCAATTTATCCAAATAAAAATTAATAACTGGACATTACGCCATCAATTCTTCCTTAGATTTTTGAACATTATCCTCCTTCATTGTTTTTCCAGCCTTGCATTCTATAAGTTCAGCATTGTCTTCGTGCAGCTGTTAACCTCCCCCCGCGCTTGCCCCAATGCTAGGTTTGTGCCAATATGGAATTTATTATTTAAGTTTAATTGAACAATTCCCTCAAGTAATTTAAAACTTCAGATAAAACTTCCTACGTTTTCTTGCTAAATAGCTCCAGGCTATTCAAATTCTCCACACAATGTGGATACTTTATGCTGGATATCAGTTCCAGTGCACCGTTCTCAATGTCAGGGAAAGCTTTCTGTAGCACAGTACTGCATCCAGGATATCTGGTACCATGGAGACACGAGATTCCAGATGCTAGAATCTGGAACAACAAACCATCTGCTGAAGGAATTTAGCGGGTCCAGTAGCATCTCTGGGAGGACGGGAATTGTCGATGTTTAGGGTAGATGAGCCCTTTCAGGGTTCCCATTATCACCTCCTTTACTTATCAGATTCCAGCAATGGTAGTCCTTTGTGTTCCTGCTTTTCTCCCTCCAGCAGCTGTCTCCAATCTATTAATCACCTGCTCTTGTCTCCCAACTCCACCCACTTCCCCCCCCCCAACCCCACCCCACCCCACCAGTGCAACCTGCTTGTCATTTCACACCTCTCCTCAGTCCACCACCAATCACCTCGGACTCTTATTTCACCACTCCCTTTCTTCTCTTTATACTGGCCGTCTCACCTCTTCACTCTGTCCTGATGCAGGGTTTCAACCTGAAATGTCGACAATCGCTTCCCCCCGCAGATGCTGCTCAACCCACTGAGTTCCTTCAGCAGATTGTTTGTTACTCTCTTTCTGGTACTGTGGCAAACACATCTTGGGACAGAGGCCAGTCAGTAAATTGGACCAGCTGCTTAAACCAGGTTTGGTTTATTTCCACTGAGGTTATAGCACTATAGTGTTAGATCTTCTTGAAGAAGCAATGCAGCTATTTTCATGCATTATACATTTTAAGCTGGAACATAAAACATCTCTGCTCCTCATCCCCCACATTCCTGGAGGAGCAGGTTTGTGCTGATGTACATTCATTTTCATGGCCACTGTGCATCTTGTATTCCACTGAAATGTTTTTTTTCATTTTGAGCTGAGATGGTGAATATTGACAAAGCACTTCACTGATGAATTTGTACTCAATGACCTTGTGCACATTTTTCGACATGTCGTTGAATAGTATTTAGGAAAAGAATGAGGAACCATCTGAGATTTTTTTGGACTGAGGCTAATTGTTCTGCTGTCCCCAAGTAAAATCCGCTAATTTAGATTTTACTAAATTAGTGGGTTTTACTTGGGAGCAGTGGAACAATTAGCCTCCGTCTAATTGATCTTTCTGGCCTGTGTTGCTCTCTGCCGTATCTGGTGGTATCTGGCCATTAGTGAAGAGGATTGTCAAACTAAATCACAACTCTCTGGTAGAGTGGAATAGCTATCCTTCCACATAAGTATCTGAAAATTGATGTTAAGTACTATGGCAGATTAAGATGGAAAGTAAGTTCCATTTAAGAAAAGAAGGTGCAGATCCTCTCCTGAGTGACTGCAAGAGTAGATGGATAACTTACAAGACAGCAAAGCTCCACTCAATGACTTAATCTGTATAATCAATCCTTCAGGTTTAAAAAACAAATCAGATTTGCTGCTGGCTCAACTCCGTAACACTGAATTGGAAGTGAAATGCTGCAAAATGAAATGGATAGTGGAGGAGATTGGAGGAGGAGCTAGTAGAATAGTGCTGATTTGGAATGATAGCCACAGTGTGAGCTTGCATGACAATTTGAATTTTGCAAAACTGATGTTTAATGATTTCTGCTTGTACTGTAGCAGAAACTAAGATATTGTAGCGGTTGCTACCGCGAAATAAAACAAGACGCTAGTCGGAGGATTGTCGAACAAGAAGTGGTTTATTTTCCCGCCTTGCGCGGGCCCTTTGAGGGAGACTGTTCCCACCCAAAGCAACCGGCAATGACGTAAGTACTACGTCATCAAGACTTTCCCGCGTGCGGGTTCTCCCCATCGCTCGGGAAAGACGAGGCCTGCCACCATCTTGGGCCTCGCCGCGCGACCCGACTGCCGAGCCGGTTCGCCCAACTAAACGGTGAGTCGCCATACAACCCCCCCCCCCCCCCCCCCCCCCCCCCAGAACCGGCGATACAGTCCCCAAGGTCCGCGGGCTGTGCCAGCTGCCGCTTAGGGGGCCGGCCTCTGCGTCACGGCGTTGCAACCTCGACAGGTTGTTGCAGATCCAAATAGGCAGGTTTGAGGCGGTCCGCCGTGAAAACCTGTTCCCTGCCTCCAATGTCCAAACTAAAGGTGGATCCATTATTCCGTATGACTCGGAACGGTCCCTCATATGGTCGTTGTAATGGCGCCCGAGGTGTGCCCCTGAGAACAAAAACAAACTTACAGTTCCGTAGTTCCTTGGGCTGGCAGGATGGGGCTTGACCATGCCGTGAGGTGGGAATCGGGGCCAAGTTGCCAAGCTTCTCGCGCAGTCTTTGTAGGACTGCTGGGGGTTGTTCCGCTTGGTCCCGAAGGGCAGGTATGAAATCCCCGGGGACAACTAGTGGCGCCCCGTACACAAGCTTAGCTGACGAAGTGCGGAGGTCGTCTTTGGGGGTAGTGCGTATGCCGAGCAGGACCCAAGGCAGCTCGTCAACCCAGTTAGGACCCTTCAGGCGGGCCATCAAGGCTGATTTCAGATGGCGGTGAAAACGTTCCACCAACCCTTTTGATTGAGGATGGTAGGCCGTGGTGTGCAGCTGTGTCCCTAGCAGGTTCGCTAATGCAGCCCAGAGACTGGAAGTGAATTGGGTGCCTCTGTCTGAAGTGATGTGGGCCGGAACACCAAAACGTGAGACCCAAGTTGTGAGCAGCGCCCGGGCGCAGGAATCAGTTGTGATGTCAGTCAGGGGGGTTGCCTCAGGCCACCTCGTGAACCGGTCCACGATGGTAAGGAGGTACCGGGCTCCTCTTGAAACCGGCAGAGGGCCCACGAGGTCGACGTGTATGTGGTCGAACCTCCTACGGGTAGGCTCGAACTGCTGTGGTGGGACCTTGGTGTGTCGCTGGATTTTTGACGTCTGGCAGTGCAGACAAGTCCTGGCCCACTCACTGACCTGTTTGCGCAGGCCATGCCAGACCAACTTGCTGGCGACCAGTCGGACAGTAGATCTGATGGACGGGTGCGCCAACCCATGTACCGAGTCAAAAACGCGTCTCCGCCAGGCTGCAGGGACTATAGGGCGGGGCTGACCAGTCGCAACGTCGCAAAGTAGGGTCCGCTGACCTGGACCAACCAAGAAATCTCGGAGCTGCAGACCCGAGACTGCGGTTCTGTAGCTGGGCAGTTCGTCGTCGGCTTGCTGTGCGTCAGCTAGGGCCGCGTAGTCGACACCCAAGGATAGGTTGTGGATGGTTGGTCTGGAAAGTGCATCAGCAACGACATTATCCTTTCCGGAGACATGTTGGATGTCAGTTGTGAATTCGGAAATGTAGGATAAATGTCTCTGCTGACGAGCTGACCAGGGATCGGAGACTTTGGAGAAGGCAAAGGACAGAGGCTTATGATCGGTGAAAGGCCTGCCTTCTAGAAAGTATCGGAAATGCCGGACCGCCAGATACAGTGCTAGAAGTTCCCGATCAAAAGCGCTGTACTTCAGTTCGGGCGGTCTAAGGTGCTTGCTGAAAAATGCCAAGGGTTGCCAGCGGCCTTCAAGTAGCTGTTCCAGTACCCCACCCACCGCGGTGTTGGACGCGTCCACCGTGAGGGCAGTCGGGACGTCAGTCCTAGGGTGTACAAGCATCGTGGCGTCTGCCAGGGCGTCTTTGGCCTTAACGAAAGCAGCCACAGCCTCGTCAGTCCAGGTGATGTCCTTGCCCTTACCAGCCAGCAGCGAGAACAGAGGGCGCATGATACGGGCTGCTGCAGGGATGAACCGATGGTAAAAGTTGACCATCCCAAGGAATTCCTGTAGGCCTTTGACTGTGTCGAGGCGGGCAAAATGGCAGATAGCGTCCACCTTGGCGGGTAGGGGTGTTGCCCCGTCGCTGGTGATTTTGTGGCCGAGGAAATCGAGTCCGAATTGGCACTTGGACGGGTTGATCGTGAGGCCGAAATCGCAGAGGCGGGAATACAGCTGGCGGAGGTGGGAAAGGTGTTCCTGGCGGTTATGGCTGGCGATCAGTATGTCGTCTAAGTAAATGAATACGAAGTCCAGGTCTCGGCCTACCGTGTCCATCAGCCGCTGGAAGGTCTGCACGGCGTTCTTAAGGCCGAATGGCATCCGAAGGAATTCGAACAGGCCGAATGGGGTGATAATCGCAGTCTTGGGGATGTCATCCGGATGGACCGGGATTTGGTGGTATCCCCGAACGAGGTCCACTTTGGAAAAGATGCGGGCCCCGTGTAAATTCGCTGCGAAGTCCTGGATGTGAGGGATGGGATAGCGGTCCGGGGTGGTAGCGTCATTCAGCCTGCGGTAGTTGCCGCAGGGCCTCCACCCTCCGGTGGCTTTGGGGACCATGTGCAGGGGGGAGGCCCAGGGGCTGTCTGACCTGCGAACAATCCCCAGCTCCTCCATGTGACGGAACTCTTCCTTTGCCAGGCGGAGCTTGTCTGGAGGTAATCGTCGTGCTCGGGCATGAAGGGGTGGCCCTGTAGTAATGATGTGGTGTCGTACCCCGTGTTTGGGCCTAGAATTCATAAACGAAGGTGCCAAAATTGATGGGAATTCGGCTAGGAGCTTGGCGAAATCGTCGCCAGGAAGGGAAATGGAGTCCAGGCGCAGGGCTGGTGTGCTGATTTCTCCCAGGGGATAGGTCTGGAAGGTGCTAGAGTGGACTAACCGCTTCCCTCGCAGGTCGACTAGCAGGTTGTGGGCCCGAAGGAAATCAGCTCCTAGGAGTGGTTGGGCAACCGTGGCAAGAGTAAAGGTCCAGGTAAAACGGCTGCCGCCGAATTGTAATTGAAGTGTACGGGTGCTGAAAGACCGTATCGTTGTACCATTGGCGGCATTGAGTAGAGGACCGGGTGACCTGTTACGAGTGTCGCGGCCGGTCGGGGGCAAAATACTGACCTCTGCTCCAGTATCAATGAGGAAACACCGTCCAGATTTCTTGTCCTGAACGAAGAGGAGGCTCTGTCGGCGGCCAGCCGCCGTAGCCATCAGCGGCGGCTGGCCCTGGCGTTTCCCTGAAACTTGCAGGGTGGGCGGCATCGACGGGCCTCCGCACCCCACCTCTGATGGTAGAAGCACAGCTGGTCACCCGTGTCGTCGTCTGCGTTCCTGGGGTTTGGTTGCTGGGGCTGGGCGAGGCGGGCGTTGGGCTCGCGGCCTGGTGATTTGACTGACGGACGAGCCGCTCTCGCGCTTGGCCCTCCACAGGACATCTGCCCGGGCGGCCACCTCACGGGGGTTGCTGAAGTCGGCGTCAGCTAACAACAGGTGGATGTCATCGGGGAGCTGTTCGAGGAAGGCCTGTTCGAACATCAGGCATGGCTTGTGTCCCTCGGCCAATGCCAGCATCTCATTCATTAGGGCGGATGGGGATCTGTCCCCCAGGCCGTCCAGATGAAGCAGACGGGCAGCGCGCTCACGACGGGAGAGGCCGAAGGTCCGAATCAAAAGGTCTTTGAAAGCCGGGTACTTATCTTCCTCCGCAGGCGACTGGATGAAGTCTCCAACCTGGGCAGCTGTCTCTTGGTCCAGAGAGCTAACCACATGGTACTTCGTGGAGTCGGAGGTGATCTGCCGAAGGTGGAATTGCGCTTCGGCCTGGTCAAACCAGACGCTGGGCCGAAGTGACCAAAAGGTGGGCAGCTTGAGGGCCACTGCGTTGGCTGCTGTGCTGTCGGCCATTGCGCGGGTCCAAAATCCGTTTGGACCGTCGGGGTCACCAATGTAGCGGTTGCTACCACGAAATAAAACAAGACGCTAGTCGGAGGATTGTCGAACAAGAAGTGGTTTATTTTCCCACCTTGTGCGGGCCCTTTAAGGGAGACTGTTCCCGCCCAAAGCAACCGGCAATGACGTAAGTGCTACGTCATCAAGACTTTCCCGCGCGCGGGTTCTCCCCGTCGCTCAGGAAAGACGAGGCCCGCCGCCATCTTGGGCCTCGTCGCTCCGACGCCGCGCGACCCGACTGCCGAGCCGGTTCGCCCGACTAAACGGTGAGTCGCCACAATATCACATATTAGAGTCTACTACGTGGTTATGGTAGTTACAAATTTTAAAATTTGTTTACCCAAATAGCAAATTCAGAGTGGCATGGTAAGAACAGGAGTGTTGATGATTAGGACTTGTTACAAGTTAGGGCATAGGCAGCAGAGTTTTCAAAGACCTCAAGTAAATGGAGGGTAGGTGGGAGGGAGACTGGCAGGACTGCGTTGGAATTGTCAAGTCTGGGGTGAGAAAGGCGTGGGTGAGAGTTTTAACAATAGATGAACTAGAGCAGGTGTGAAATTATTCAATGTTATGATCAATGCAAAGGTTGAAATAGGTAATGCTGGTGATGATATAAATATATAGGTTTTGGTCAGCAGTATCACAAAGGCTGAAAGCAGTCTGGTTCAGTTTCAGATAGTAGCCCAGGGTAGGGTTATGATTGAAGCCTAGGGAATGTAGTTTGTGACATGGACTGAAGACATTTTCTTGTTATCCATTCACAGGATGTGGATACCACTACCAATGCTAGGATTTTGCTGTCCATTCCTAATTGTCCCTGATCTAAGGGGACAGTTAAGAGTCAACCATATTAGAGGGACTGGAGTCATGTATAGGCAGATCTGGTAAGGATGGCACATTTCCTTCCCAGAGGTGACATGGGAAGAGAAGATGTAGGTTATTCTTTGCAGAGATTAGTTTGATACGAATAGAGTGAGATGAGTTTGTAAATGTTCCTCTGAATGACCCAGGTGAAATGTAGTCAGAGGGACCAGACAAGGACCAGGAGAAGAATATTCAAGATATTGGATTGGTTTATTATTGTCACGTAGTGAGGTACAGTGAAAATCATGTCTTTCATACTGTTCATACCTATTAATTCATTACACAGTGCATTGAGGTAGTACAAGGTAAAACAATACAGAATGCAGAATAAAGTGTTACAGCTACAGAGAAAGTGCAGTGCAGGTAGACCATAAGGTGCAAGGTAGATCAAGAGGTCAAGACTCCATCTAATTGTGCTAGGGGGCAGTTCAATTGTCTTACAACAGCGGGATAGAAGCTGTCCTTATGCCTGGTGGTATGTGCTTTCAGGCTTTTGTATCTTTTGCCTGATGGGAGAGGGGAGAAGAGAGAATCTCCAGGGTAGGTGGGGTCTTTGATTATGCTGGCTGCTTTACCAAGGCAGTTAGAAGTATAGACAGAGTCCATGGAGGGGTGGCTGGTTTCTGTGATGTGCTGAGCTGTCTCCACAACTCTCTGCAGTTTCTGGTGTTCAGGGGCAGAGCAGTTGCCATACTAAGCCATGATGCATTCGGATTGGATGCTTTCTATGGTGCATTGATTAAAAATTGGTGAATGTCAAAGGGGAAATGCCAAATTTCTTTAGCCTTCTGAGGAAGTAGAGGCGCTGGTGAGCTTTCTTGGCCGTGGCGTCCACATGGTTGGACCAGGAAAGGCTATTGGTGATGTTCACTCCTAGGAACTTGAAGCTTTCAATCCTCTCAACCTCAGCACTGTTGATTTAGACAGGTGCATGTGCGCCGCCCCCCCCCTTTCCTGAAGTCAAAGACCAGCCCTTTTGATTTGCTGACATGAGGGAAAGGTTGTCCTGACACAATGTCACTAAGCTCTCTATCTCCTTCCTGTACGCTGACTCATCGTTATTTGACATATGGCCCACTACGGTAGTATCATCTGCAAACTTGTAGGTGGAGTTAGAATAGAATCTGGCCACGCAGTCATGAGTGTATAGGGAGTAGAGTAGGGTGTTGAGAATGCAGCCTTGTGGGGCACCAGTGTTGAGAATAATCGTGCTGGAGGTGTTGCTGCCTCTCCTTACTGATTGTGGGCTGTTGGTCAAGAAGTCAAGGATCCAGTTGCAAAGGGAGGTGTTGAGTCCCAGGTCTTGGAGTTTTGTTTGGAATTATAGTATTGAAGGCAGAGCTGTAGTCAATAAACGATAGTCTAATGTAAGGACCTTTACTGTGCAGATGCTGTGCAGAGATGAGTGTAGGGCCAGGAAGATGGTGTCTGCCATAGACCTGTTTTGGTGGTAGGCAAATTGCAGTGGGTCGAGGTTGTGTGGGAGGCTGGAGTTAATGTATGCCATGACCAGCCTCTCGAAGCACTTCATGATGGTGGATGTCAGGGCCACTGGGTAGTAGTCATTAAGGCACTGTTGTGATTACGACAAAGATAATGAGTTAGATCAGAACTGACGAGAGTAACAATTGGACAAGTAGATCGGAGGCATTTGGGGAAAATAGTCATGAACGAAGCTATAGCATGTTCAGTTATAAAAACTGAAAATGCTGGAAACAGCTGGTAAGGCAGCATCTGTGGAAAGAAAGAGTTGATGTTTTAGGTGGAAGACCCTTCGTCAGAACTGAAAGAGAAAACAAATTAGATTTAAATTGCAAAGTGGGTAGGAGGGAGATGGATCGGGCATAGGAAATGTATACTATTGGGTGAGGCAAGGGTTGCCATGGGGATAAGTTGTGGATGAAATCATCTGGTTGATAGGTTAATGAGGAGAGTTAGAGAAAAAAACATGAAAAAAGGAACATTAAAGTTATGAATTGACAGCAAATAGAAATACACTGACAAAGGAATGTAAAAACTGCAAAATGCAAAGCTTTGCGAAATGCCCAGCAGGCCAGGGTCTGCTAGGAATAAAACTGAGCCATTACAGATGACCTGCTGCAGATATAGCAAATATTTATTCAAGCTCTTGGTTGCAAAGACAAAGTATAAACAGTCATAGTTTGCACAGACATGAGGTGATTAGTCTTGGTCAGACTTGTGGTACTCAGCTTCTCTGAATCACAGACTCGGACTCTCTCCTTCTGGATGTCATGCTGTTCCAGAGTTTAGTAAGGAGTTAAATCCCCTCCTATTCCTTCTGTTCCCCTGCAATAAGACTATCCACCTTGATAGTTTAGTCCATGTCTGAGCTGTTTTGTACATTTTTATCCCACTGTAGCTGGACTATTGATTGCTATTACGCATCACATTCCTTTGACCATTTCGCCAATGTGTAGCATCTCATTTATTGGTACCGAGCCAATCAGATATGCAGAGGAGCATAGAACTGATTTGCTCCTGAAACTATATTTAGTTTAACATACATTTGGACTCCATTTACCCACATGGCTCTTGCGCTAGGCCTCTTCACTTAGGTATTTTTCTGTCTTAACCTAGGCCTATAATTATCTCATTACCATAGTAATTACCTCAGCCTGCTGCTAAGGCCCTAGATGCTGTTGGGGTTCTTAGAATGGTCTCATTGTTTCTTATCTCACTTTAGCCAGCTGGTCATTGCCTCTGTGTGATGATTTTATTGCTGCAGCCAAGTGAAACTGAGAGAAAGGTACGGCAGGGTGTTGTTCTTTATCTCATGCTGGCGTGATTCCAGTCTGTAGTTATGCCTATTTCACAGAGTCTGAATTGCCATAGATAGCTTCTCAAAACAATTCCAGATTTGGAATTCTGTGATCAGTCAATCCTGGAGATTTACCACTCCTTCAATTAAGTGTTATTAAATCCCCTTGCATATTCTCGGAGAACTTCCTTTCATGTGGCAACCTCCAAATGTATGTTAAGGTTGAACACACTGTCCATCCTTCTATTCTGTAATGCTTGTTTAACTCTCTGACTACCACAAGGTAAGTGGAGTATTAGTTTTTTGTTGCAAAGGGATGGAGTACAAGAAATCCTGCTGCAATTATCTAAACCTTGGGGTTAGAACAGGAAAAGGCACTGAAGTAAAAGATCAAACGTGATCTAATTGAATGGTAGAACACAAGAAAGGCCAAATGACCACCTAATATTTCTTGTGTTCTAATGCGAGATACACCTGCAGTACTGTGTACAGTTTTAGCCTCATTTCAGGAATGATGTCCTTCTGGAAACAGAGTGAAGAAGATGCACTAGATTTATTTTTGCAAAGAGGAGCTTGTCTGATTTATTTTTATAAAGTTCACTGAGCAGAATGGACCTATGTTGTCTAGAATTGAGAAAAATAAGAACTGAACTCCTTGAAACGTAAGATTCTGAGGGGCTTGGCAGGATAGATGCTGTGAGGATATTTCCCCAGTAGGGAGAGTCTAGAATTCAAAAGGCATGTCTTCAGAATAAGGAGTTGCTTATGTAAAACCAAGATGAGAATTTTTTTCTTTGAAAGTTGTCAGCCTTTGGAATTCTGTACCTCAGAGAGCTGTGTGTATGTGTATATTCAAAGATGAGGTGGATAGATTTTTGGGTAAAAGTTCAGTTCTGGTCGCCCCATTATAGGAAGGATGTAGTAGCTTTAGAGAGGGTGCAGAGGAGATTTAGCAGGATGCTGCCTGGATTGGAGAGCATGCCTTATGAGGATAGGTTGAGTGAGCTAGGGCTTTTCTCTTTGGAGAGAAGGAGGATGAGAGGTGACCTGATAGAGGTGTACAAGATGATAAGAGGCATAGATCGAGTGGACAGTCAGAGACTTTTTCCCAGGGCAACAATGGCTAACGCGAGGGGACATAATTTTAATGTGATTGGAGGAAGATATAAGGGGGATGTCAGGGTAAGTTTTTTTTACACAGAGTGGTGGATGCGTAGAACGCACTGCCTGCAGGGGTTGTGGGGGCAGATACATTAGGGACATTTAAGAGACTCTTAGATAGACACATGAATGGTAGTGAAATGGGGGCTATGTGGGAGGGAAGGGTTAGATAGATCTTAGAGCAGGATAAAAGGTCAGCACAACATTGTGGGCCGAAGGGCCTGTACTCTGCTGTAATATTCTATGTTCTAAAAGGGGTAAGTGTGGTTTTGGGGATCAGAGAAAAATAGAGTTGAGGCCTAATTACAGAATAACTATGATCGTATTGAATAGTGGAACAGACTCAAGAGGACACGTGGCTGGCTCCTGCCTTTTATTTTGATTTTTACACACACACACACACACACACACACACACACACACACACACACACACACACACACACACACACACACACACTCCAATGAGAACTGTCAGTGAATGGTAAAAGAAGTTGTCCCTCAAGTGCCCTGAGGCTGCAGGTTTGGGGGTGTGAGGCCGTGGGTGGGGTCAGTGGTGGTGAGGGCCATTTAGGAAGCAGGGATGAATTAGAAAGGTAAGTTGCGCATTATTCCGGTGTTCAGAAGAATGAGTTCAGTGTTACTGGATGTCTGTAATTGCTATTGTCAAATTATTGTTGAAGATTAGGAAAATTTGGAATCGAGAATCTTTTGAAGGAACTCCATCCTCTCATATCTCTTTTATGATTGGCCTTGTTTACTATAGAGATGTGGCTGTATCTTGCTACGGCTAAAAAAGATGAATGGATTGATTAATTAAGTCTCACTTTTTTAAATAAAAATCACAATTCTTCAAATGTTCCCAGTAAAGTGAAATTGGGACACAATTTGGAAGTTACCAAAAAAAATTTCTTTCTGGGTTCAATGTTTTCCCCAAACTTCAAGATGAAAACAGAACAGACATAGTTTCAGTTTAATATCTCATCCAAAGCTGGCACCCATTCTAAAGTGACAGGAGTGGTTCTTGAACCCACAGGCCCTCTGACTCAGAAGTAAGATTACTAGACCTATGGCAAAAGGGTTAGATTGAGCTTACAGGTGTGTGCTCGTATCCAGCTTTCAAAGGGTTTACAGACATGCTGCAACGCTATGGACACGATGCAATAGAATTTCTGGATAACCTGTGAAAGTATTACTCCTTTTGTTCAAGGATGTCAATGAAACATTCCACACACAGTAATCCCTCGGGTCAGGCTTTATTTTAAAATCCCCCTCCTCCCTACCATCGTCCTGGCTAATGTACAGTCTCTGGAAAATCTACTTCAAGACCTCAGAGCAAGACTGCACTACCAGAGGGACATCAGGGCCTGTTGGGTACTCTGCTTCAGAGACATAGATCACCCCCATCACTCCAGACACAATGCTCCAGCCCGAGGGCTTCATTCTCCACATGGACCGGACAGCGGCATCAGGTAAAGGCAAAGGTGGCAGCGTTTGCTTCATGATGAACACATCATGGTACACAGATGGCGGTTCTGTCTCAGTCCTAGTCCCCCAATCTTCAGATCTGAATATGCCACAGCTGTCACCAACTTCCTCGAGACCTGTGTGGATGTGTGTGTGCCGTTGAGAACATACTGAGTTTTCCCAAACCAGAAGCCTTGGATGAACCAGGAGATTTGCAGTCTGCTGAGAGCTAGATCTGTGGCATTCAAGACTGGTGATCCAGAAATCCAGGTACAACCTACGAAAGGCTATCGTAAGAGCGAAAAGGCAATTACGTGTGATGATAGAGACACAGTCGGGTGCACAACAGCTGTAGCAGGATTTGCATGCCATTACTTCCAATAAGGTGAAACCGAACTGCATAAATGGCAGTGATGCTTCACTGCCTAATGAAGTCAACGCCTTTTAATGCACACTTTCAAAGGGAGAATAACCTGTGCAAATCCCCACAGCATCTGGCAAACCAGTGATCTCTTGTCTCGGAGGCTGACGTCAGAACATCCTTCAAGAGGTGTCAGGCCCCAACGGTGTACCTGGCAGGGTACTGAAAATCTGTGCCAACCAACTGGCTGGAGTGTTCAAGGATATCTTCAACCTCTCACTGCGGCAGTCGGAGGTTCTCACCTGCTTCAAAAGGACATCAGTCGTACCAGTGCCAAAGAAGAACAGGGTGAGCTGCCTTAACAACTGTTGCCCAGTAGCACTCGCATCCACTGTGATGAAGTGCTTTGAGAGGTTGGTCATGGCTAGAATTCTGCCTGAACAAGGACCTGGATTTGCTGCAATTTGCTTACTGCCACAACAGGTCTACGGCGGACGCAATCTCATTGGTTCTCCACTCGGCTTTGGAGCACCTAGGCAACATATGTCCGGCTGCTGTTTATCGATTACAGCTTGGCGTTCAACACCATCATTCCCTCAGTACTAATCAACAAGCTTCAAAACCTGGGCCTCTGTACCTCCCTCTGCAACTGGATCCTCAACTTCCTTATTGGGGAAACCACAGTCAGTGTAACGGGTGAGCAGCTTCAAATTCCTGAGCGTTCACATCTCAGAGGATCGATCTTGGGCCCAACACATTGATGTGATCACGAAGAAGGCAAGCCAGTGGCTTTACTTAATTAGGAGTTTGAGGAGATTTGGTATGTCACCAAAGACTTTTGCAAATTTCTATAGATGTACAGTGGAGAGCATCCTGACTGGTTGCATTACCACCTGGTATGGAGGTTCCAATGCACAGAATCACAAGAGGCTACAGAGGGTTGTAGACTCAGCCAGCTCCATCGCGGACACAACTGTCCCGTCCATCAAGGACATCTTCAAGACGCAGTGCATCAAGAAGGCTGGATCCATCATTAAGGACCCTCGCCATCCAGGACATACGCTCTTCTTGTTACTACCATCGGGGAGGAGGTATAGGAGCTTAAAGACCCACACTCAATACTTCAGGAATAGCTTTTTCCCCTCCACCATCAGATTCATGAACAATCCATGAACACTATTATCTCATTATTCTTCTTTTGCACTATTTATTTATTTTTGTAACTTACAGTAATTTTTATGTTTTGTACTGTACTGCTGCCGCAAAACAAATTTCACGACGTGTCAGTGATAATGAACCTGATTCTGATTCTGTTGAAGGTGGAGCTATAATAAAAAAAAATAGGAGTTTGACATAAGTATTGCAGGGAATTATATCGAAGTAAAAGTACAGAATAAAGAATCTAAGTGATATTACTGAACTAGGTTCTTTCTCCAATTGCAAGATTATTACTTCCTTATCACCTTATTGCAATCCTTCCATGATTGTTCATTTAGCTGACAGTTCCTTTATATACTTAAAACACAATCATGGGTTGACTTTCAGGAATTCATTGGAGCTATAAAGTTTAAGTAGTAATTAGACATATAACTTGTCTAATCTCAAACTCGTAGCGACGTTAATGCACCCACGTGCCATCGGCTTATCACCCTGTGATGACACCTAGCTGTCATAAATATGTCACTCTCCCACAGCATCGTGAAGCTGGTAAGATGAATGCAGTGGGAGCAGTCACGCTGTTTCAAACTTGTTTACTCTAACTCCATTCTGGATGTCAGAGGATTGTTCATATCTAAGGGGTATTAGATTAACCACAATTCCAGATTATTTTATCAACATTTTTAACTAAGAACCTAATAGCCCATATCTTAAACATGCATGAATAAACTAAATAAAACAATCCTATACTGTGATTAGACTTTCATTCTATTCTTATGACTGTACTTCCAGTCTAAGTTCATCAGTACTCTCCAGTACCCAAGTGCAAATCATCTTTCTCTCGAATCACACTTGGTCAGAGTATATTTTAAAATGGGAAGAGGTGTAAGCCCTTGCACAGTGGAGAACAAAATCTACAAACTTCACATTAAATATGCAAAATAATCACCTAATCAGATGGGTAAACTGGCAAAACCACAGTTGTTAACTGCAATTATACCTAATGGTTAAATTGGCCTAAATGTTACCATGCTTTGTTTATTTCACAATAGTTTGTCGCAGTTGTTAGACACTGTGCTGTTACTGCTCCAGAACTGCAAAAACTTGTCTTTATTTGTATCTGTATGCTTCCTAATAGGTCAGCATGTTTACGATGTGAACAGAGGAGGTATGTGGGTCAGGAAAATCCCAGGTTTGAAATGGGGCTGACTTCAGCCAGTGAGGTGGGAAGTGCCTGAGAGATGGCCTGATTTCAGAAAAACAAAGTCAGCCAGAATCCTTTGTTTTTCTGGCTCCTCCATACCTTCCTTTCTTGCTCTCAGCATATACAATACCAGTGGTGTCAGCCCTTCTATTAATTTGCAATCTTCAGAATTGACTAATGCCTTTCTTGCACAGTAATGTTTCTCAATTAATTTGTGGTTTGATTGTTCAGCGGTGGGAATATCATGTTTCCTCATATTGACGTGAGAACCTCTTATGATGCCACTTGAATAAGAGTTTCACTGAGAACATCACCATTGCATGGCTAATATTTCATTTTCTAGTAAGGAATCAGCTTGCCTCGTTTGGTAGTGTTATTACCTCTTGAGCGGATGTTTAAAGGTTCAAGCCGTGCTTTCTGTATTCATCTTTCTTGGGCAGATCAACAACTTGTTTCCATTGCACCTCTATGGTTTCTGAGGTGGGTGATGAGGCCTGTAGGATTTGCAGACTGCCACAGGTGTGGCAGGAGGTTCTTGGGAGGGTTATTTGAAAGGAGTAGAATCCTTCCTTGTATGAATCCACTGATGGATCTAGCATGCTAGTTCTAGGTTGGAGTGAGGTCAAGGGTCATGAGATGTTCACCTTCTAAAGGGGGAATTGCTGACATGCTAGAGACTATCTTGATTGTGATGGTGAAATCCATGCCAAGTAGATTTCTTTTGGTTTTGTCCTTCCAAAAGTTGGTATGCCCACCAGCTATTTCTTTCAGCTGCCCTTCTGCCTGACATGGCTCAGCCAGGGCTATGTTGTTAAAGTGTTGGAGCTTGCTGGGTTGTGGTGGCAGGGTGATATTCAGTTCTGTTATTGTTGGGAATGTTCATGAGTACTGATATCGCAAGTCCCTAACCATTGAGAAGTAAAAGACGCCCATGCATGATTTCTTTTTACACAAGATGGCCATTGTACAGCAGCTGCCACATGGGCTTGACAGAAGTGGTAAGAGAGTCCTTGATGATTGGAGAATGCAAGGATATGCGTGTGTGTGCACACAGGAGCATGGACTTTTTCACTGTTTTCTTTGTTTAAAGAAATCGTCGACTAACAGGTTTGTTGTTGATTCTTTCCAGCTTTGTTGCATTTCTGAGTGTTCGATGC
Source organism: Pristis pectinata (assembly GCF_009764475.1). Classification (NCBI taxonomy): domain Eukaryota; kingdom Metazoa; phylum Chordata; class Chondrichthyes; order Rhinopristiformes; family Pristidae; genus Pristis; species Pristis pectinata. The sequence goes on from NC_067417.1 coordinate 48,717,301, forward strand.
TTTAGACTTGGCTCACACTATAGAAGCATACAGGATTGGTGTGATAGGTCCTGAGGGACTTTTAACTGACAAAGCACTTGCTTCAGGACATGGGTGAGCAATACTCGGACAGCTGTTTTGTTGCAGTGGAAGTTGCAACATCATTTGTTGGATGGTATATAATGATTAGGTCCACAAGTAGATAAAGCTGTGGTTGCTTACACCTCCATACTGGATGGGCTTCAAATTCTGCATAAAATATTGTGCCATATTGATGCTGGACCTCCCTATGATCCATGACATTGAGTAAAAAATCTTTTTGACAAGATTTCATTGTGCCTACCCATCAGGCTTGCATCCTGTTGAAATACTTATCTGAATCCTTTGGAGCAGAATTCATGTGCAACCTTTCACTTTGGGCTATCTTTCCCCCTGAATGTCTGCAAGCTACTTGTTCTCGATGTCTCACTAAATGCAGATGATTATCTGAGCTTGTGGCTCTGATTGATAAGTTTTCACCTGACTTGTATTTTTGCTGTTTCTGCCAGTGTCTGGCACAGAGGTAAGCTTATGCTACAGAGTTAATATAAAACACATCTTCTCCACCACCAAGGCCTTCCAGTGCAACATCTGAAAGCTCTGGATTCACTTTCTCCCACATTGCACCATAAATCATTTGAGGTCATTCAGTTGATCTAGTTTGCAGAAGTCGTCTAAAATACTCTGCTCACTTACCCCTACCTCTCTCTATCCCAGAAAGTTCTTGATCTATCTAATAATTTCTGCCTGTTTAATACTGCACAGTTATATTTACCTTCCTATATCCCAGGAAATTCAAGTTAAATGTTTTTAATATGGTTGAATGAAAAGCTTAAGCATACTGAGTTAAGTTACAGCCAGATGTTTCTCTGTAGTAGCAGAGTGAAGCCTGGGTAGCTGGATAACTGCCTGCTGCCTTTAATCTAATAAATGGGTAAACTCAAGGAATTAAATAACATGTACATACTTGTAGGCCATCTTATCACATCTGCAGGATGTCACAAACTGCTTACAACCAAATACTTTTCTAGCATCGTCTCTGACTTTATCTAACAAGCATGGCAGGCAGACAGTGTACAACAGGGTCCTGTTATTACTGTGGTGTTTGTTGCTCATCACTGCCTGTCTTCAAGTAGTGGCCTGGAGTCTTTCAATCTGGTTTTCTTCAATCTTTAAATCTGTTTCCCTGTCCTCTTATTGTTGTAATATTGTTGTCATTGGATAAACTTGGTTTGGGTCCTCTGTTCATATGGCTGCCAATCATGCACGGTTCATTTGCCTAAAAATATGCTCCAAAAGGCCAGGGTTTAAGGACTTGTAGGAACAACGTGAATCTTTTGGAATTTGTGGTCCATTTTAAGATTTCTTATTGCTCCTCCTCACAACCCCCCTCTTGCCCACCATTTTCCCCATCCCCTCAAGAGTTTTTTGGGCCTCCATTTACTTCCCAACACCTTTTGGATCCCTGCCCAAATAAATCCTCACTGTGCTCTGGTGTGATTGAATCTGTGCCACGTTCCCAGCTCCCAAAGTCCCAACCTGACTCTCAATGCCCCAGGCAACCACCTTCCACCTGCCACTCCCTGGTCTACCTTCAAGTGCACCTCACTTCCCCGACTCTCTACCCTCAACCTGCAACTCATGAACTGCTTGTTTTAATCCACTTGTTCTACGGTGGTGCATTAGAATGTTACTATATGGTGGGATGTTGAGGGGAACAAAACAAGTGTGGGTTTTCCCCTCACATCACCAGTTTACTGCACCTTTTGAAGCAATGTGTTTAATTCCCAAGTTGTCAATATTGATTACATCAGGAACAGTCACTGAAAACCTGCCAATACATCAGGGATAATTTTAAACTAGCTTGTGGGAAGGCAAATGGAGGGGTTTGGTTCACCAATGCAATATGCCACCCAGAGTTTACTCCACATTAACTTCTAAACTGAGCAGATGTGAAAAAGGCAGCCAGCTCAAATATGTGCATTTCCTGCCAGGCAGGTTAGGCTAAAAATACCAGCTGGAGGTGTTATTCTGTGTTACAGTACTTGTTCTATGTAGTTATGATTTGCAAAGTTCCCAGCATCTGCAGTCTCTTGTGTCTCCTTAATTTTTTTATTGCAGTCTGATGAGATCTGTGCCAATATTTTGGGTGTTTATCTCATGAGTAAAAATTGCATTAGGTGCAGGTAGACCACAAAGGTCCCCATTATTTTGAGGGACCATTCCTGACTTAACAGAAAGCTTAGACGAATGAATTCTGGTTAATAATTACAGAATTTAATTTCTCGGTCCTGATGCAGGGTCTCGACCTGAATCATCAGCTGTCCCTTTGCCTCCACAAATGCTGCCTGAACCACTGAGTTCCTCCAGTAGCTTGCTTTTTGCTCCGGGTCCCAGCATCTGCAGTCCCTTGTGTCTCCATCTTAAATTTTTATTATAGCAGGCTGGTGAGATCTGTACCAATATTTTGGGGGGCTTACCTCATGAATAAAAATTGAATTGGGTGCAGATCGGTGTCGTGGATTACCGAGATTCAAGAAAGGCCAGGAGGCGCGGAGGATTCCTCAAGAATTTAAACTTTTATTTGCAAACAAAAGCTGTGACAGTCAGAGAGCCAATCACCGATCATGCTGGATTGCCCACTGACTGCCCACTGAATACAGCACACAGTCCCCCTTTATAGTACAAGAGTACATGATTCCAAGCATCCAAGCCCAAATAGCAGAAATTAAAAAAACAGAACCAAACGGCCAAAAAACAGAACCAAATGGCCACACAAAGTAAAATTAGATGCCTAGCGGACAAGACGTCAGATCTCACCATATCGAACGACATCACCCCATCACCATATACGGTCAGCCCTTAGTTATCGACAGAACATTACCATATTCAGATACAATAGAACATTAGTTACCCAGAAGAACATTCTCGATTAGCTTTTTAGCCATCTTGTATAGAGCCATTTTGAAAAACAGAACCAAAGTTATCTAGCCATTTTGTATCAATCAATTTAAGCAAATACCAAGCAATTTAAGCATGCTTTCCATATACTTTCCAATAAATCTCCTATACCGGCCACAATCCTTTTAAAGACAGGCATCCCGTTACGAAGGTTGACTCTGTTTATATTACTATGGTTAAGGGATTTTTATTATTGTTTTACAGATTGTATTTATAGTACAAAGTTTATAGTTGAGAAATGGCCATTAGGTCCAACTGATCTATCCTGGATTTGTGCTCCTACTACTTGTAATTCTTTCAGCATATCTTTCTGTGCCTTTATCCCCGTCTAGCTACTTGTGTTATTTGCATTATTTGCTGCATGTGGCACCATTCTTTTTTTTTACCTGGGATGATAACCTATTGGGATATTTTAGAGGAACTGCCTGAGCAATTGGGAAAAATGTTGAGTATGTGGGTTAAGCAGTCCTCCACGTAGTTGGAGGACATTCATAATCAATACTTTTCAAATGATTATAATTATTTGTTTCATTGATAATCAAAAAGTTATATGATAATTTTAACTTTTGAAGCTTAATGTTTTTAACTTTTGAAGCTTAATGTTTTTAACAGGTGGCCCACTGTATAGACATTTTCAAAATGAAATAGAACTTGCAGCAGTTAGCTTTGGAATTTTTGAGAACTTGAGGTTAGTCAGCAGATAAATGATCATGCTGCTTAAGAAGAAATGGAAACTTAAGCCCCACTGATTTCACTAGGTTATAATAGCCCCATAGTGGATGAACTTCAAAATAAATGAGGTGAAGCAGCTAGCTTCAGAAATGCTGAGGCTGATGGCGAGACCGCTGGAGATGGCATCATCACAGGCGGCAAAGTACTCCACAACTGTAGGGAAAAAGAATGGAGGCCAGAAAATGAAGTTGCACATCCTTTTATTAGCTGCATTCTAATGAACTGCCTGCGTCCACTCTGTTAAAGCTCGCAGTGCCACTTACCAACTGTGAATTGCTGTTTGCAGTTCATTTGTTCATCACTTGCTGTTTCTTTCTGCAGGTGCATTTATAGTGGGCTTTGTGTGGTTTCTAGCTTTTGACGTATTCTCCAGACAATTCCAAAGTAATCGTTGCGATATTGCCAAAGGCAGCCATCAGGAAGGCTTACCATTTACTGACATTGGGAACTCAATGATATTGTTTCGATGTAAAAATAGAAAATGGTGGAAATACTCAGTGAGCAGGGAAAGAAATAGAGTCAACGGTGTAGTTTTAACAGACAGGTTATGTAGGATAGTAGGCCAAGGAGAGTGAAATTTCGGATGGGAACAGTGAAGTTTTAATTTCACAGCATGTATTTTTTGTACCTTGTGCGTTTTATTCCACCCTGAACCTATCATCACCTCCATCACCATCTCTTCTGATTTACCCCCAGATCATCTTTAGGTCATTCCCTCCCATCCTCTTTGCTTTCTCCTCATAGTGTGATGCTAAAGACTTGATGGCCTATCAACTGGACTAACTACAGCCAGGAAGTGGAAAGAGAGAGTGCTAATCCTGTCCTACCATTGTTTGGCAAGACGTAAAGTAAACTAGTTTTTTTGTCATGGAGTCAGCCATGCAATTCACCCTCATGAATGAGCTTTTTGTCATTCTGTGGATCATGATTTATTTGAAACTGAAACCTGTCTGCTCCCATTTACTCCATGTATCTTGACTACACCATAGAACTGTAGTGAGCAAGGCACATGTTGTCAAGCCAGTTCAGCATAGTTGAGGTTTACATAGTTGCATCGTGCTTTAATCTTGTTTACTTGATCTAACTCTGAAACTAAGACACAAAGGAAATGAGTTTCTGGAAGTAAAGCTTCCCAAAACTGATCAATGATTTTAAAGTTAACAAAATCAAGATTGTTTATTCGTGTGGGAAGATGAATGAGAAGGACCCTTAATAAGTTAAGTAAGAGTAAATAACAATTATCTGGAGTACCTTTGCAAGTTTAACACAATTACACATTAAGGGATAAAAATAAGAGTTGAAAGAAAATTAGGGATGTCATGAGGAGTACCTGTTTGCATCATCTGTAAGTAGGACCTAGAGCAAATTTGTGGATACAAAAGTTCGAGAGTTAATCAGAAAGCAAGTATAATGGGGGAGCTGTGTGTTTATAATAGGAGCTGGCTGATCCCTGCAGGTATATAGTTAAAAGGGTCCCAACTTTCCTCCTATGCTGTCCAGTGGACAATTTAAAATAAATTGCAACTGGTCAAGCTCCCATTCCATTCCCAAATGGTCATTCTTTAAGCTTGTGGTTACATGATTATTGGTGAATTATTCAACTGTGGAGGGCTTTGGAGTGGAACTCGTTGCTTTTCTCACTAAGTGTGAATGGTCCAACATTAAATCATGTGACCAGAAAGATCCTCGTTAGCAATCCCACATCTGAACCAAGTTAACTGATCTCTGCCGGCATAATAATGGAGTGTAGCCAAACGTGACACGTTCCCGAAAGGAAAACTCGGAGACGTTGTGGCTGAATCGGAGCACACCTTACTGTGTGAAGCAAAACGCGTGTGCGCACAAAGATACCCGAGAGCCTCTCCAGCGGATGTGATGTCAGGATCCCGCCAGAAGGCCCGCCCCGCGGTTCACTCACGATGCACTGCTGCTGCTGCCGATGGCGGTCCGAGTCTCGTAAGTATGGGCCGATACACCACATTCCCCCCCCCCCCCCCCACCCCCAGAAGCATCCATCAGGGACGTGGGACCCCCAGTCTGTGTGTCCCTCTTGGGTGGCCTGCCCCGTCGGCGCGGTGAGGGTACCTTCACCGGCTGTTCAATGTCCAAATGTGCCGGTTTGAGGCGGTCCACCGCAAAAGTCTCTTCGTGGCCACCCACCTCCATGACACACGTAGATCCATTGTGTCAGAGCACCCTGAAGGGTCCCTCGTACGGCCTCTGCAGCAGTGACTTGTGCATGCCCCTGCAGATGAAAATGTACACAGTCCCGGAGGTCTTTGGGGATAAAGGATGGTGTAGTGCCATGTCTGGAGGTGGGAACCGGTGCCAGGGTCCCTACCTTATCCCGTAGCCTCATCAGCACTTCCGCCGGCGTCCCTGCTGGATCTTGGGTCTCTGGCACGAATTCGCCTGGGACCGTCAGGGGAGTGCCATAGACTAACTCCACAGAGAAGGTGCCCAGGTCCTCCTTGGGGGCTGTGCAGATGCCCAGTAAAACCCAGGGGAGCTCGTCTGTCCAGTTAGGCCCCCTGAGGCGCGCCATCAGGGCTGATTTGAGATGCCTGTGGAACCTCTCGACCAAACCGTTGGACTGGGGATGGTACGCTGTGGTGTGATGTAACCGGGTGCCTAAGAGCTGCGCCAGTGCTATCCACAGGCCTGACGTGAACTGTGCCCCTCTGTCGGAGATGATGTCCGCTGGGAGTCCGAACCTGGCGATCCAGTTTGCAATGAGCGTCCTGGCGCAGGATTCAGTGGACATGTCCGCTAGCGGCACGGCCTCCAGCCATCTGGTGAACCTGTCGACCATGGTAAAGATATACCTGGCGCCCCAGGAGACGGGCAGGGGGCCGACGATGTCCACATAGATGTGCTGAAACCTCCCGAGCGTCGGCCGGAACTGCTGGAGGGGGGCCTTCACGTGCCGCTGGACTTTGGTGGTCTGGCAATGTATGCAGGTCCTGGCCCAGTGTCCGACCTGCTTGCGCAAACCGTGCCAAACAAATTTGCCCGCTACCAATTTGATAGATGCCGGGATGGACGGGTGGGCCAGGCCATGTAGCTTGCCAAAAACTTGTCACCTCCATGCTGCTGGTACCGTAGGCTGGGGTCTGCTGGTAGACATGTCACACGGGAGCCGAACCACAGTTGGGCCGACAGGGACGTCCTCCAACTGGAGTCCTGAAACGGCGGTGCTGTAGGCCGGTATCTCTGTGTCCGCCTGTTGCGCCTGTGCCAGCGCCTGTAGTCGACCCCTGGGGCTGAGGTGGTCACTGAGTGGATGTGGGGGCAGGACAGCGTGTCGGCGATCACGTTGTTCTTCCCTGCGATGTGGCGGACATCCGTGGTGAACTCCAAGATAAAGGAGAGGTGCCTCTGCTGCCGAGCCGACCATGGGTCCAATACTTTTGCAAGGGCGAAGGTGAGGGGCTTGTGGTCTGTATATACGGTGAAATCCCTTCCTTCGAGGAAATACCGGAAGTGCAGGATAGCCAGGTAGAGCACTAGCAACTCCCTGTCGAAAGCGCTGTACTTCACCTCTGGTGGTCGCAGGTGCCGGCTGAAAAAGGCAAGCGGTCGCCACTGGCTCTCCAGGACTCCGCCGACGGCCTTGTCGGAAGCGTCAACTGTGAGCGCCGTGGGCACGTCAATTCTCGGGTGTGCCAGGAGGGTTGCTTTTACCAACGCTTCTTTGGTCCGCTCGAAAGCCTCCGTGGACTCTGCGTCCCATGCCACCTCTTTGGCTTTGCCGGCCATCGGACCGAACAAGGGTCTCATGATGTGCGCTGCTGCTGGCACGAACCGATGATAGAAATTTACCATCCCCACAAATTCTTGCAGGCCCTTGACCGTGCTGGGTCTGGGGAACTGGCGGAGGGCCTGGACTTTGTCCGGTAGTGGGGTGGCACCATGCTGGCTGACCCTGTGGCCCAAGAAGTCGATTTCCATCAGCCCAAACTGGCACTTCACTAGGTTGATTGCTAGTCTGTGGTCACTCAGGCGCTGGTAGAGTTGGTGCAAATGTGCCACGTGCTCTTGGCGTGACTTGCCACAAGGATATCGTCTAGGTAGATGAAGACAAAATCTAGGCCTTGCCCTACCGAGTCCATAAGCCTCTGGAAAGTCTGGGGGCGTTCTTGAGGCCGAAAGGCATCCTTAGGAATTTGAACAACCTGAAGGGGGTGATGAGGGCTGTCTTGAGCACATCGTCGGGGTGTACAGGGATCTGATAGTACCCCTGGACCAGGTCGATTTTCGAAAAGATGGTCGCCTGTGGAGGTTTGCCGTGAAATCTTGGATGTGAGGCACCGGGTATCGGTCGGCGGTTGTGGCGTCATTCAGTCTCCTGTAGTCCCCGCAGGGTCTCCACCCTCCTGCGGACTTGGGTACCATGTGTAGCGGAGATGCCCAAGGGCTGTCTGAGCGACGGATGATCCCCATCTCCTCCATCTTCCGAAACTCCGCCTTGTCGAGGTGGAGCTTGTCGGGTGGGAGCCTATGGGCTCGGGCATGCAGTGGTGGTCCCTGTGTGGGAATGTGGTGTCGCACATCGTGTTTGGGACCGGTAGTGGAGAACTGCGGGGTGATGATGAAGGGGGCATCGCCCGAAAGTGAGACTGAGTCCAGGTAGAGGGCCGGGAAGTGGGCTTCTCCGAGCTGGAAGATCTCTGTGTGGACCAAATGCCAGCCCTTCAGGTCAACCAGGAGGTGGTTGGCCCGTAGGAAATCCGCCCCTAGTAATGGCCGTGATACCGCTGCTACCGTGAAGGTCCAGGTGAAGGAACTGGGTCCGAAACGCAGCAGGGTGGTGCGTGTGCCGTATGTTCAGATGGTGGTGGCGGTGAGGTTGGGGCCTGGGGCCGCATTACAGGTGTCCATGTTAGAGGGGGGAAGAACACTGATTTCGGCCCTGGTGTCCACCAGGAAACGTTGCCCGGAGTGCCGGTCCCAGAGGAATAGGAGGCTGTCTCGATGGCCAGCCGGCGAAGCCACTAGTGATGGCCGGCCCCGGCATTTCCCGAGAAGGCATATGGTGGGTGGCAGCGGCACGCATTTGACCCCCATCTCTGATGGTAAAAGCACCATCGGTCCGAACATTCATCCTTGTCCCCTGCGGGTCTCGGTGGCTTCGGTTGTGGGGTTTTGGCCTTGGGCTGCATGATTGTGGTTAGGTAGATGGAAGCCGCTCCCCGCTGCTTACTCTGCCACAGAATGTCCGCCCTGGCCGCAGGTCTGCGCGGGTCGCTGAAATCCTCACCCGCGAGGAGGAGGCGAATGTCTTCCAGCAGTTGCTCGAGGAACAATTGCTTGAATAAAAAGCACGGCTTATGGCCATCCATGAGCGCCAGCACGTCGTTCATCAGCTCTGATGGCTTGTGGTCGCCCAGGCCGTCCATGCGCAGAAGCCATGCGGCTCGTTCGCGGCAGGAGAGTCCGAAAGTACGGATTAGGAGCGCCTTGATGCTAGCGTACCTGTCCTCCGTTGGTGGTTGGTGCAGGAAGTCGATGATCCGGCCTGCCGTGTCTTGGTTGAGCGCACTGACCACGTAGTGATACCGCGTGGCGTTGGCTGTAATGCCTCTGATGCTGAACTGGGCCTCAGCCTGCTCAAACCAGACGTGGGGCTGAGCAGCCCAGAAAGTCGGGAGCTTGAGTGAGACTGCATTGTGCGAGTCGTTGGAATTCACGTCGCGGGTTCCAGATGCCATCTGGAAGCGCCGGGGTCACCAAATGTAGCCGAACGCAACGCATTCCTGGAAGGAAAACTCCGAGACATTGTGGCTGAATCGGAGCACACTTTACTGTGTGAAGCAAAACGTGCGAGCGCACAAAGATACCCGAGAGCCTCTCCGGCAGACGTGATGTTAGGATCCCACCAGAAGGCCCACCTCGCAACGCGCTACCGCATGTCCGCCCGCGGCCACCGATGGCAGTTCAAGTCTCGTAAGTACGGGCCGCTACAGGAGCACTATTTTTGGTCTCTGTTTAACTGTGCCAAGTAGACAAAGCATCCCTTCAAACTTCTACTGTTCATTGAGTCCAGCTGAAAAATGTCATGTGGATAGCAAATGAGAAAAAATCCAGGTAGAATTAAACTTGTTCATATTTAGCCTGCCACAGTCAAATAACTTGGCAGCACTCCATTGCCTGGGCTCCTATGTGGCATTTTGGATGAAGATGAGGGCATATGATAATGATTCATTGGCTATTGCTTTTTATTTAGAAATGTATCATGCGGCTGCAGATCTCTTTGGTGAGAAGATTCAACTGACTCATTTTCCAGAAAATACTTTGCTGCAAGGAATATTTTTATTAGTGTAGCCTCTTTTTAAAAAAAAAATCCAAAATTCACATTATTATTTACATGAAGTCTAATTAAGTCTCTGGCAGAATTGGGGGGTATATAGAAAGCTGTAATTAAAGTGTCTTTCAAAGCTACTGACTTGTTTTCCCCTTTTACTTAGCAGTGTACAGCCTTCAAATTGGTTTAATCAATCTCTCTCCTGATCATGTGTACACCAAGTAGAGCGGGTTTTGCATCATTCTTTTACCAGTTTCCCTTTCATTATGCTTCAGGGGGAAAAAGAAAGAATTGCCAGAATGTTTTGAGCAACTTTAAGAAAAGTAGCCTGGATGGTGGAAGCCTTAATTAAAACCGTAAATGCCGGAAATACATAGCAGTACAAGCAAACTGAGACCGGTGCCTTCTGCTTTTACAACTGATAAGTGCTGAATTTCAGACATTTTTCTTGATCAGATGACATACCCATGTTGTTCTGGGATCTTCCGTGTCATATTTTGGAGTCCATTACCTCTGATATTGAAGTAAACAAACTAAGTATGATGTGAAGGTGCAAAGTGATAATGAACTAATTTAAGGATTATTCTTTCCCATTATATGTTACTGAGTAAGTAAAATTTTACTTTTTTGGAGGGAATGTTGCCATTCTTCCACCTAATGTGCACTCCATTAGGAAGGTGGTGGGTACAATCATCTCTTGTGCACGAGTCTTTACTCACTAGAAACCTGTCATTTTCTCAATTTTATGATGTTGATATTGCTGTCTGGCTTGTAGTGGTGTTGCGTGCACAACAAAGTCAAAATTACGTCAATGGATGCTAACATGCTCCAACGTGCTAAATCAACAAACGGCACAGGAAATGGGACCTAATTTGCTCAAATCAGATACTCCAATACAAGTAAAAGTATCATTGTGCAGTTTGTGAAATAGCTCAATTGGTTAAAGCAAAATAAAAGTGAGATATACAAGTCACTATCTCTCAGGATTAATGCACAGCCTATATTAAGTTGGCTGATTCTGGTCATGATCGAATGAGGAAAAAATTTACCCCATGATTCACTGCTTATTGTTAACCACCAATTCCTTCTGGGTGCCAAATTGATGGCCAGTTCCATTTTCAGTGGTTATTTGTGATGCAAGATTAAAAGTGCACGTTCAGTCTGATGCAGGTACTACTACAACCTTCTATTCTGGCTTCTTTAGATATTTATAGCATCTAGCCAGTATTCATTCATGAGGGCAACTATTGCAACTGACTAATACAAGTCAAGACTGGTCTATGCTTCTTTCAAAATAAACTGTACCCTTTATGGATTTACACCCAGTTGCAGTGAAGAATAGTGATACTTTTCCATGTCAAAATGGAGTGACTTTGAGGCGGTGGAGCTCCCTTCCATCTGTCATTCCCCTTTTTGTTGCTGGAGTTTGTGGGTTTGGGGAGTACTGTCACAGTAGCAGGCAAGTAACTGCAATGTATTTTGTAGGTAGTGCACACTGCAGCCCTGGTGGCCTTTTAGTGGAAGGAATGAATGTTCAGGGTAAAGAATGAGATGCCAGTTAAATGGGCTGTTTTGTCATGTATGGCATTGAGCTGCTTGAGTGTGTTGCAATCTAAACAAGTAGAGAGAGAGTATTGCACCATATTCCTGATTTGTTCCTTTTCGATGTTGAGGACATTTCAACTAGAGAAGGGTACTGGCAATGGTTATTTAGCTTAAGCTGAACCTGGAAATTGAAGAATGGCACCACCTGGGAAAGTGAAGCATTCTTCGTTTTCACTCCTGATGCAGGGCTTCAACTCAACGTTCACAATTGCTTTCCTCCCGCAGATGCTGCTTGACCAGCTGAGTTCCCCCAGTAGACTGTTGCTCCAGATTCCAGCACCTGCAGTCCCTTGTGTCTTCATTTTTGGATGTTGCGCTGGGATATTTGGTGGAGGGGACGGAGAAAGAGAAAAGGATAACTTGTACATCACATTTCATGATAACCGGGCGTCCCAAATCACTTTGCAGCCAGTCATAGGGAACATGATAAAAAATTTGCACACAAGCTCCAATGAGCAACAATGTGATAATGACCAAACAATCTGTTTTTACTTTTGCAATGTCTTGCATCCATAGGAGGCCCTCTAAACATGTGCTCATGGGGTGTGAGGAAATGAGTTCTCGCTGCAGGGTACCTAGTCTTTGATCTGTTCTTATGGGGAGAGTATCCATGTGACTAATACAGTTGAATTTCTGGTCAAAAGTAAGCACAGGACATTGATGGTCCATGACTCTGTGATGGTAGCAGTATTGAATAACAATGGTAGGTGATTGGAAGCTCTTTTGTTGGAGGTGGTCTTTTGTGACACAAATTGTACTTGCTGCTTATCAGCCCATGCCTAAATGTTCTCTAGATCTTGCAGTTTGTTGGCATGGACTCCTGCATATGCTGAGGAGTTGCGAGTGGAATTGAATGTAAATTGTTAATTTGGTTTATTATTGTCACTTGTACCAAGGTACAATGGAAAAACTTGTCTTGCATACAGTCGATACAGATCATTTCATTACAACAGTGCATTGAGGTAGTACAGGGTAAAGCAATAACAATGCAGAATAAAGTGTTACAGTTACAGAGAAAGTACAGTACAGGTAGTCAAGATGGGGCAAGGCCATAACAAGGTAGATTGTGAGGTCAAGAGTGTAGTTTATAATAGTAGGGGACCATTCAATAATCTTAACAGCAGGATAGAAGCTGTCCTTGAGCCTGGTAGTATGTGCTTTCAGGCTTTTGTATCTTCTGCCTGATGGGATGGGGGAGAAGAGAGTGTTTGGAGTGGGAGGGGTCTTTGATTATGTTGGCTGCTTTACCAAGGCAACGAGAAGTGTAGAGTCCATGGAGGGGAGGCTGGATTCCATGATGTGCTGAGCTGTGTCCACAACTCTCTGCAGTTTCCTGTGGTCTCGGGCAGAGCGGTTGCCGTACCAAGCTGCTCCAGATAGGATACTTTCTGTGTTGCATTGATTAAAAGTTGGTGAGGGTCAAAGGGGACATGACAAATTTCTTTAGCCAGACACGAGAGACTGCATATGGTGGAAATCTTGGAGCAACACACAAAATGCTGGAGGAACTCAGCAGGTCAGGCAGCATCAATGGAGAGAAACGAACAGTCTTTCCAGTCCCGATGAAGAGTCTCGATCAGAAACATTGACTGTTCATTTCTCTCCATAGATGCTGCCTGACCTGAGTTTCTCCAGCATTTTGTGTGTATTGCTCCAAATTTCTTTAGCCTTGATGTCAATTTCAGTCAAATGTCACCTTGATCTCAAGGGCAGTCACTCCCGCCTCACCTCCAAAATTGAGCACTTTGATCGACCACGGCTGTGGTGAGTTTGATGCCAAGTGGTCTGGCGAAATCCAAGGTGAATGTCATTGAGCAAGTTATGGGAGTGTAAGTCCCACATGATAGCACTGATGGCAGAATGGCTTTGGCTGCTGTGGACATCTTCTGTCATGTGGGAACTTGTTTGCAGCCATATTTCCAACTTGCGAATTGTTTGGGTTATGGACAGTTCTTGGGGACAATGCCCTGTGGAGGGCCTGTAATTGTACTAAAACAGCTTGGATAGAGGCATCACAAGTTGTGAAGCCGTGTTTTCAGCCCTACATTTAGGATGTTATCCGATCCTTTACTCTTTTCTGTATCTAGTGCTGTTGGTTGTTTCTTGATAACACAAGGAGTGAACTCAATTGGATAAAGACTAACTGCAGTGATAAACTCGACAGTGATTGCTGGTATGATTGCAGATACTTCAGCCTTGTCTTTAGCACTCACATTCTGGGCCCTGCCATCAATGAGCATTGGAATATTCTTGCACCTAGCTCCTCCTGTTTCTTGTTTAATCGTCCACTACCATTGATGATTAGATATGGCAGATCTGCAGAGCTGTGATCTGATCTGTTGGTTGTGGGATCTATGTATATTTCAAGCTGGTTTTGCTGTTTAGCACTCACGTACATGCACTCATATATTGCAGATTCACCGTGTTGGCACATCTCTGCTTTGTGTTGAACTAGGTTGATTCCTTAGTTTGAGAGAAATGGTCGAGTGAGGGATATGGTGGGCTATGGGATTGAAGATTCCAGTGGTGCAGATTTCTGCTGCTGCTGATGATGAAGAATTATAGCTGCAGTTACTGAAGACACGAGACTGCAGACGCTGGAATCTGGAGCAACGAACAATCTGCTGGAGGAACTCAGCAGGTCAAGCAGCATCTGTGGGTGGAAAGTTTCAAGTCGAAACCCTGCATCAGTCCTGCATTTGACTCTGTTCTTATAGTCAGCTTAGCCAGAGAACAGCAATCTAGTTGTCTCCTCACTTCCACTTCCTCCTCTGACTCCTCCTGCTCTTCCAGCTCACCAACATCAGCTTAGAAATTGGTAAGAGCTGTGTTTCATGTTGATGACATGGTTCAGAGGAGCAGGTTCCCCCAAATCAAGGTACTCGCTCTGCTAAGAGCTGGATGGCTCCTCCAGACCAGTCCAGACTGCTGATAGCAGCATGTCAGATTTTGTGTAGCTGCATGGGTTTCATTTTGTGCCTGCTGGATGTGCACCAGAGTCGTCATTTATGTTGGAATATTAGGCATGGTTCAGTATATATAATCAAGTCTATCTGGATGCTGAGGATGTGTGACCATTTTGGTTGTGGTGCATGGCAGAGATGGCAGGACCTGCAAACTGATGTACATGCAGTCAGTGATGCCCTGGCAAGACATGGAATTCTTGCAAAGCCACTTTACTTGGTTATTACAGGACAGGAGGCCATTTGGTCTACCAGGCTCATGCCAAGTCCTAGCAGAGCAATCTCATCGGTCCTATTCCCCATCTCTTTGTTTTCCTATAGCTCCTACTACTTATTCTCTCTCACTTGCTCATCAACTTCCTTTCGATTCTTTTGTAACTTGCCTACACTACAGGGTCAGTTATAGTCGCCGATTAGTCTACCAGAATGTGAAAGCACCCCCTTCTGCAACTGGATCCTTGACTTACTGACCAACAGACCGCAATCAATAAGAATAGGCAACAACACCTCCTCCATGATTATCCTCAACACTGGTGCCCCGCAAGGCCGAGTCCTCAGTCCCTTACTATACACTTATGATTATGTGGCCAAATTCTGCTCTAGCTCCATTTACAAGTTTGCAGATGACACCACTGTAGTGGGCTGGATCTCAGACAATGATGAGACAGAGTATAGGAAGGAGATGGAGAGCCTAGTAGCATGGTGTCAAGGTAAACAAAACAAAGGAGCTGGTCATTGACTTCAGGAAGCAGGGTGAAGTACACACCCTTGTCTGTATCAATGGTGCTGAGGTGGAAATGGTTGACAGCTTCAAGTTCCTGGTGTAAATATCACCAACAATTTGTCCTGGTCCAGCCATGTGGACGTTACGGCCAAGAAAGCACACCAGTGCCTCTACTTCCTCAGCAGGCTATGGAAGTTCATCATGTCCCCAATGACTCTTACAAATTTTTACAAATGCACCATAGAAAGCATCTTATCTAGATACATCACAGCTTGGTATGGCAACTGCTCTGCCCAAGACCACAAGAAATTGCGGAGGGTTGTGAACACAGCCCAGTCCACCACACAAACCAACCTCCCCTCCATTTGACTCCAATTACACTTCCCGTTGCCTCAGGAAAGCGGCCAACATAATCGAGGACCCTTCCCACCCCGGTCAGTCTCTCTTCTCCCCTCTCCTGTTGGGCAAAAGGTACAAAAGTTTGAGAGCACATACCACCAGGTTCAAGGACCAATTCTGTCATGCTAGTATCAGACACTTGTTTGGACCTTTCATACCCTAAAAGATGAACTTTCGACCTCTCAATCTACCTCATCACAGCCCTTGCACTTTGTCTACCTGCACTGCACTTTCTCTGCAATTGCGTTTTGTTTTTCATTTTTACTACCTCGATGTACTTGTGTATTGCATGACCTGTCTGGGTGACATGCAAACAATAAGCTTTTCACTGTATCTTGGTACATGTGATAATAATAAACCAATAACAATGGAAGCTCATGGGGAGAAATGCAAAGTCCATACAGACAAACATCCAAGGTCAGGATCAAACTTGGGTCCTTGGAGCTGTGGGGTAGCAGTGAGGAATATAGTTCACTTTCTTGGAGAGAAATGGCAACTTAATGCAACTGTTTGAAATAAAGAGGCTTTAACGGAGCTAGCCAGATTTTTCATGATCATTGTGACAGCTGCTGGCAACGTGGATTCTCAGAATTCTGAAGGGTCATTGACCTGAAATGTTAGCTCTGTTTCTCTTTCTACAAATGCTGAGTGCTTCCAACATTCTCTTGTTTTTAACTCCACACTGTGTTTAGTTTTATGTCCCATGATCAGTAATTTCTTTATCTTTCTGGTCACTTTTTCAGCTGCTACAACTGATGGGAAAGAAGCCATAGAGGTTTTCAAGCACACAGTGATTTCCATTCTTTTGGGGACATCAATAATTTAAGCTTCTGCTTACAACATTTTGTCTGGAATTGCATTGTCTAGTGAGGGGGGAGGGGGGGTGTAGAGACACCAGCAGCTGTCACGACTGTGTAACACCTGTGCTGACATCTTCTTGGTTTCGATGCAGATGATTTGATGTAATGTTTGGGTTGCGAATCAAACAAACTAGTTCTATTTTTTAATATTAGTTTGATGCAATTGCCACATTTCGATCGATTGTTATAAATGTTGCAAGAACAATAACGTTTCATTACACAACTGAGAGTTCCTGAAAATGCTTTTTGAGAATCGCTTTGAGGAATCTTACAAGGCTTTGCTTAATTACACAAGCAAGAGTAAAACTGACAAAATACGACTTGGTGTTTGATCATGGAATATCATCTTTAATTTTTGCAACTGGGGCTCTTTTTTTCATGTGATGTTGCAAATGATTTGATAATCTGACAGCTGATTCAAAATCTACTTTTTTTTCCCCAGTGAGCTGTCTAGTATCACTACATTCTAAATGATTTCTGCTCATTTGGACAGAGTTTGCATAGCTACTCTGTGCCAGTGCCTATGACTTTTTGGAAAAGTCATCAAAAATAACAGACTAAATAAACAGATCTACAGGCTGAATGGATAATGATTTTCAGCACTGAAATTAAGCAAGTAACATGAGCAAACTGATGCAACTGCATTCTGATTTATATGAGAAATCTGTTCCTTGGGGCCCTGAATTCTCCCTATGTTACAGTTTTCCCATAGAATTCCTTACTTAAAGAAAAAGTTACTGGTGAGGTTAAAATTTGATTTGCTGTAGAACTGTTGCAAACATCTCAAACGTTCCCAGTCCAATTTCTCCTTCTTGCAAGAAGTGAAACATCAAAGGATACAGTTTGTCTCTACGCATATCCCTGCTTCCATTGATGTATAACGTAAAGGTTTTGTTTCACTTTAACACTGAATAATAGCAACAGAACTCCATGGTGTCAGAACATTATTAATTATGCACATGGAGATTGTACAACAGTTTTTTTTCGATAACCAAATCACTGAAAATCCTTTTAAACAGTGATCTGCATGACCTTTTGTTGCCAAAGGCAGATGTGCTCAATTTAAAAACCCCATACAGTCCTTCCCAGGTTATGGCAGGGTTCCATTCCTGAGAACTGTTCGTAACCCGAACAGTTTGAAAGTCAGAAATGTGGCCATGAACCAAGTTCCCACACAGCAGAAGATGCCTGCAGTTCCACAGCAGCTGGCAAATCCATCCCGTCGGTACCCCTAACACTCATCCGTATGAATGAGCTGTACATAAGTCGTGTGTTCGTAAGCTTAGGAGGACCGATGAAAGAGTTCTGACTTCACTTGTCTCTTTCCCCAACTTCTATCGCCCTATCATTCTCGTAAAGAAACCTTTGGTTACAAGCCACAATTGTGTATGGCCAAACAAAACATACAGGGATCATTTCTTCTCAGGTGCCACCAGCAGCAGTTGGAAGTCTGTTCATTGATTATAACATGCATAGCCTACCCCAGTATTACAAAGGACAGGCCTGACCTTGTTGCCTCAAAGTACCAATCAGTCGGACCATGCTATATCAGCTGTCCCTTGTTAGTTGGGCATTGGTATGCATGGAGTGTCCTGGAGATCCATGCAGGAGGAGGAGACATTGAGTAAGGTCAGGTAGTTACCTGAGCAAACTGTAAAAGCCATTTGGCATAATATGTCATCATCAGAAGATTCACGAGGTTGTTACCAGGACTGGAGGTCTTTAGTAATAAAGAGAGGCTGGGACTGTTTTCCCTGGAGCACAGGAGGTTGAGGGGTGACCTTTTGGTGTATATAAAATCATGAGGGGCATAGCTAAGGTGGATTGTTACAGTCTTTTTCCCAGGGTAAGGAGTCTAAAACTAGAGAGCATAGGTTTAAGGTGAGAGGGGAAAGATTTAAAAGGGACCTGAGAGGCCAATTTTTTTCACACGGAGGGTAGTGGGAAAATGGAATGAGGTGGTAGAGGTGGGCACAATTACAAGGTTTAAAAGAAATTTGGACAGGTTCGTGGATAGAAAAGGGTTAGAAGGGATATGGGCCAAATGCAGGCAAATGGGACTAGCTCAGATAGACATCTTGGTCAGTGTGGATGAGTTGAGCCAAAGGGCCTTTTTCCATGACTCTAACTCTCAAGCAAGCACCAAGACTTCACTTGGCTGGTGGTAAGAAGAGCCTCCCTCAACAGGTCCTTCATTCACAACTAGAGTTTCGTACACACCGCCCACTGTTCTTGAGGTTGCTTCAGTGTGGATGAGATGGTCATTCATTTCTTTGTGGACTGTGTGTTTGCCAAGCTCAGAAAAGGTTGTTGAGATTCGTACCAAACAACTGCGTAACATGGTATTCTAGTCTGCAGGGTGTTCCTATTAAGACAAACATCAACTGCTGCTGGAAGATCATCAACTCAGTGAAGGTTTGGTTTGCCTGAACCTTGAACCTTTGGTGCAAGAAGCTGTCTGCATCCAAGTGCTGTGCAGACTGGCACATTGCAAGGTGAAGGAGTACGTGCTGATCGATGCCCCACGCAATTGCTGTAAAGGTTTCGTGTGGAAAAGCTAGTGTAGGGTCCTCCTGTCACTAGACATTGAGGGGCAAGGCCTCCCTGAAGGAACGTTTGTGAATGAAAAATTGATGACATATGTATTGTAAGCAAGTGTAATGATCTGTTTGGTACAGTGATTGAAGACCAAGCACTGTTCCCCATATTATTTAACTGCACACTTTAAAAATAAAGTGTATTTTTGGAAAAATATACATAGCTAGGAATAATCTAAATCCAAGAATTCCCCATTATGACAATGATAAGCCTGCAGTGACTGATTTTATGCCTCAAGTAATGAAAAACTCTAGTAGCTTTTATGAGACTCTCATGAATTTCCTGATGTGTCTGAGAGGAAAGAATTTTCTGTTCCCATTTTTTAAAAAGTATTTTTTTAATACTGACTATTAACTCCTATCAGGGTCATGAACTTTCAAGACTATAGATTTGAATCATTATACTTAAAATGTTATTAATATCAAAAGGAACGGTATGCTTTGTCAGTACAGTGAAAAGAGCTCCCAGATTTAGCTCCAGATTGGTTCTGACTAAACTGATTGCAGCAAGGACAACTACAATTAATTTTTGGTGTTGCCTAGGAATGGAAGGTAAAGTTCAACAGTGGTTCCTGCTCCTGATTGAAATTCATTGAGTGCTGTTGAATGTGGTTCAGGAGACCTATATCTCAGATTGGGTGCAGGTAGCAGATTTCCTTCCCCAGTGGACATTAGTGAACCAGACGTTGGAAAACAATCTGGTCGTTCACAGACACCATCATTGTTCATCTGTTACAGAGTTATTAAATTAATTAAGCTGCAGTAGTAGGAACTGCACTCATGTCTGCAGATCGAGTCTAAACCTCTGGAGGTGAGTAACCTAACACCCATAGCACTGTATCTCAAAGCTTCTGATTGAATTTTTCTGCCATGTCTCCCATTATCACTATTCACTTGCTGACACAATTGTTATATTTGTGTTGAGATAAAGGGATCTGCCACTATTAGTGAAAGAGCAGGTAGAAAAGGGCTGGTGTGGCTGAGCAAGAGGCAAAATTAGCAATTACTAGAATGAAAGCTGTCAGGAAAATTCTTTTCAATTTGCTGGTTTTATAAACCCTCCAGTTGTCCAGAGACATGCTTATAATTCTGATTCATGAAGAAGTTCCCAGGTAATAAAAAATATTTTTTTTATTAGTTACAGTTGGATTCCAAAATAGTTGGAAGGGTTGGAGCAGCAGCAGGATCATTGTGCTCCTGGTATGGCCAATGGGAAGTAAAATAAGTTTTAATTAAATGAGCTGCATGCTTTTGCTTTGTGTCAATAGTGAAATCTCTTTTTCAGTGTGCATTTATCCTTGAGCTGGACAGAGTTTTTAACGTAGAACATACAGCGCCAGACAGGCCATTCGGCCCAGGATATTGTGCTGATCTAGATGTCAATTTATACTAAATGTCCTCCTCCTGTGTATCATCCATATCCCTCCATTCCCTTCATATCTAAAAGCCTCTTAAACTCCATCAAAGTGCCTGCTTCCACAACTACCCTGGCAACCCATTCCAGGCACCTACCACTCTCTGTGTTTTTGTTTTAAAAAAACTTGCCCCTCACATCACCTTTAAACTTCCCCCCTCTAACCTTAAATCCATGTCCTCTGGTGTTTGACATTTCTACCCTGGGGATAAGATTCTGACTGTCTACCCTATTTATGCCTCTCATAATTTAAAAAACCTCTATCAGGTCTCCCCTCAGTCTCAAGTGCTCTAGGGAGAACGACCCAAGTTTATCCAACCTCCCCTTATAGCTCCTACCTTCTAATCCAGGCAGCATCCTGGTGAACCTCTTCTGCACCCTCTTCACAGTCTCCATATCCTTCCTATAATGGGGCGACCAGACTGCACACAATACTCCAAGTGCGGTCTGACTAATGTTTTTTATAGCTGTAGCATGACTTCCAATGCAAAGTACTCATTTAGTACCTCAGCCACTTGGTCTGACTCCAAGCACAAGTTCCCTCCTGTATCCTTGAGTAGACCCACCCTCTCCTTACTTATCCTCTTTTTTTCTTAATGCAAGTATAAGATGCCTTGGGATTCTCCTTGATCCTGCTTGCCAATGACATTTCAAAGCCCCTTTTGGCCTTCCTAATCACCTGCTTGAGCACTTTCCTACTATCTTTATATTCTGCAAGGGTGCAGTCTGATTTTAGTTTTCTAAACCTTGCGTATGCTTCCTTTTCCTTCCTGACTAAATTTAGGACCTCTCTGGTCATCCTAGGTTCCCTTATTTTCCTGTCCTTGTCCTTACTCCTTACCGGAACATGCAGATCCTGAACTCTGATCAGCTGGTCTTTAAACAACTTCCACATGTCAGACGTGGACTTGTCCGACAGCAGCTGCTCCCAATCAATGTCCCTTAGCTCCTGTCTTATCCTGTTGTAATTTGCCCTGCCCCAATTTAGTACCTTCCCACAAGATCCAATTTTATCCTTGCTCATAACTATCTTAAAACATAATGAATTGTGGTCACTATTCCCAAACTGTTCACCCACTATCAGGTCTGTCACCTGGCCTGGCTCATTTCCCAAAACGAGGTCCAGTATGTTCTCTCTTCTAGTTGAAGTCTCCACATACTGTTTCAAGAACCCCTCTTGGATGCGCTGAAGAAATCCCACCCCATCTAAGCCCCTTGTATGAAGGAAGTTCCGATCAATACCTGGGAAGTTAAAGTCCCCCACTATGACAACCCTACTGTTTGTGCACCTTTCCGTAATCTGTCTACATATCTGTTCCTCCATCTCCCAGGTGGCTATTGGGAGGCCTGCAGTATAATCCCATCAGTGTAACTGCACCTTTCTTACTTCTGATCCCCATCCAAATTGCCTCTGTGGATGAGCCCTCCAGTATGTCCTCTCCGAATACTGCTGTAACATTCTTCCTTATCAGTAGTGCAACCCCTCCCCCTCTTTAACCCCTCTCTCTATCACGTCTAAAACAACAAAACCCAGGAACGTTGAGCTACCAGTCCTGTCCCTCACACAACCAGGTCTCTGTAATGGCAACAACATTGTAATTCCATACACTGATCCAGGTTCTAAGTTCATCCTCCTTACCTGAAATAAACACAGTTCAGCCCACCAGTCCCACCATGTTTATTAGCCTGCCCCTTGCTGTCCTTCCTTTCAGTCTTACTTGTCAAACTATCTTTCTTGCCTTCAACCCTACTACCTGTTGCCCTGCTGCTATGGTTCCCATCACCACCACCCCCCCCCCCGCCCCCCAACTCTGGTTTAAGCCCTCCCTAGCAGCACTAGCAAACCTCCCAGCGAGGATATTGGTTCCCCTCCAGTCCAGATGCAGACTGTATTGTTTGTACAGGTCCCATTTTCTCTGAAAGAGAACCCAATGATCCATAAATCTGAAGCCCTCCCTCCCGCACCGGTTCCTTTGCCGTGTATTGAACTGTACTATGTATCTATTTCCCGCCTTACTAGGACGTAGTACAGGTAGTACTCCTGAGATTACAACCCTGGAAGTCCCACTTTTTAACTTTCTACCTAGCTCCCTAAATACATTTTGTAGGACCTCATCCCTGCTTCTGCCTAGGTCATTGGTACCTATATGGACCACAACCTCTGGTTGCTCACCCTCTACCCTCTTAGAATGTCTTGTACCTGCTGTGAGACACCCTTGAGCCTGGCACCAGGGAGGGAACACACCATCCTGGAGTCTTGCTTGCAGCCACAGAAACACCTTATCTGCACCCCTTACTATCAAGTCCCCTATCACTATTGCTCTGCCTGACTTCACCCTTCCCTTCTTTGCCTTAGAGCCAGGCACAGTGCCACTGACCCAGCTACTGCTGCCGGCCACTGATAAGTCATTCACTCCCCCCCCCAACCCCAACAGCATACAAAGGGGTATACCTGTTGCTGAGAGGAATGGCCACAAGGAAACCCTGCACTGTCTTCCTACTCCCTGTACTTCTCCTGGTGGTCACCCATCTATCTGTAGGCTGCACTTGAGGTGTGACCACCTCACTGAAACTCTCATCTATGATATCCTCAGCCTCCTGGTTGATCCTGAGTACATCCAACTGCACCTCCAGTTCCTTGACCCAGTCTGTCAGGAGCTGTAACTGGGTGCACTTCCCACAGATGTAGTCATTAGGGAGACCGTAAGGTTCCCTGACTTCCTACATTTTGTAGGAGTAGCATTCCGCTGTCCTGACTGCCATTTTATCTACACTAACTCAAAGGTCATGGATTAAGAGGAAAATAAAAAGCTTACCTGTTCCTTCTCGCCAAAGCCTCTTGAGCCAAAGCCTCAGCTCCCTACTCCTACACTTTTGTTGCATTGTTAATTTATTTTTACTATTGTGAACATTTACTGTTCTGATTTAGCAATATCCAGTGACCTTGGTCTTGTGGTAGATTTATCAGGGAGGCCTGTGTAATAATAGGAGCATGACATGAAGGCTGTTATCGCCCTCTCTAGTCATGCCACTCTTAATTAAACCCACACTGGGAAGTAAGTTACAACTACTTGCTGCGCAACTGATAGATTACAGGTACCCCTTTGTTCTTGGACATTCAACTGTGCATGGCAGCGTAGCAGTTAGCGTAATGCTATTACAGCGCCAGTGACTGAGGTTCAATTCCATCTCAGACCTCAGTCTGCAACTATAATACTCTTTACAAAATGTGTATCATTTGGAATGACAAGGGTACAAAGCATGAAACAGAAGTCTTTTGTGGTTTCTTCTAACACAATATATTTTCGTCACAAAATATTGGACACGCACGGTCTTTCTAAACATTAGATTGTTATCACAGTGGTGCAGTGTGTGGCAGTGACTGTCACAAATGGATCGAGATGGCCATCTGGAAGCTGATGGTTTTAATTACAGTGTCAGAGGAGTGAGCATTGGATAAAGCTGTGATGTTTGTCAAGTTTTTTTATAGAGGCATTTGTCTGGTTACAACGAAAAACAAAGCAAAGATGCATGTCTGAAAACTTAGCTTAATTCACACTTGCTTTTCATGCACAAATTGCACAAAAGTATTTAAATTGGGTAGGATCCTCATTCTTAGTGAAATTGTGCTTGAGAAATTGGACTGGGCAGCTCTGTGCACGGTTCAGTGATGTTTCTCTGTTGTCAGGTGTGTACTTCCTGACATTGCAATTCACACAACGGCCATCCCTGCCCTTACCAATATGAATTGGAGCTTCTAGGTATAACTTAGGACTGTTCTAATGAACAGTACATCTAGGACCACATTATTCTACTTTGTTGCATTTATGTCTATTAAAGAGACACTCTACTGACATCAGCAGATTGAAACTTTCCCCTTTTTCAAAGCTCATTGTGGAATCGGAGAGAGGACCAAGTACTGTAGCTACATTGAAACTGCAATGAAATAGTCTCAATGAGGAACAGATAGCATCTTGGGCACTAGGATATGTTATCGTTGCTGACTTCCTACGAGTGTAGGGCTCCCCTTAAGCTGGATTTTCAACGTAAAGGGGTTCCACTTCCTAAAGGTCCAAGTGGTTGTCAATTAGCAGAAGACTTTCATGATGGTGAATACCATGCTTCCACGAAGCACATAATGTCTTCATCCTTAGACTGTTTCCACAACCAACAACACCTGAAGAGAAGGGGAGGCGTGTGAGGCTTTGACCACTTGGTTCTACCATTGTTGAATGCCTCTGCAATAAGAACAGCACAAGCATTAGAACTGTCATGGAAAATCCCATTATCCTTATGAAAATGAGGTCCCAGTGTCTGCATCAGTCCAGGAGTATCATCATGGATATGCTGACAAGTTGTGTGTTACCTTTGCACAACCTAGCTATCCAAATTTAGCAGATGGTTGCAGAAAAAGAACAGAAAGATAGGAAGACCTGAAGGATTTGATGAGCAAGCTGAATAACAGCAGAAGCAAGAAGATCAGCAGGACCGGGGAAGTTCCAGCAGAACACCAGCAGGGCAGAAGAGGAAGGCTTTGACCACACTGGCATTAATAGACTTATTGACAAAGGGACAGCTGCAAAATTATAGTCCCCAATCCACATTCCATTCCTTAACACCAGCATACTTCACTACTAAGCAGCCAGGAGAGCCAAGATAACATGCTAATTCTTTACATCCATCACTGCAGGACCACCAACACTGAATACAGCTTGGCAGGAAATGATTCCCTGACCCTATAATGTCAGTGGCTTGAGGCCAACAATCAGTATTTCCTCTCCAGCAGCACTTTGCTTAAACAACTATGACCTCTGCGCAAAATACATTTTCCTTGCATCAGCTAAACTCTGCTAGTGTCGAGCATTGGTTGAGCTCTTGATCCCTTCAGAGTGCTGCTCAACCTTGCAGCTGTCTCATCAGCATTATTGCCACAGCAGCTGAGAGCAATGTACATAACATCCTGATTGGATTGTCATTCAATGGGTTAGAGGACTTGAGGGGCTAACATTTGAAGCCAGTGAAACATAAAAAAACCTACAGCACAATTCAGGCCCTTCAGCCCACAAAGCTGTGCTGAACATGTCCCTACCCTAGAAATTACTAGGCTTACCCATAGCCCTCTATTTTTCTCATCTCCATGTACCTATCCAACAGTCTCTTAAAAGACCCTATCGTATCCGCCTCCACCACCGTTGCCGGCAGCCCATTCCACACACCCACCACCCTCTGAGTTAAAAAAAAACTTACCCCTGTCATCTCCTCTATACCTATGCCCCAGCACCTTAAATCTATATCCTCTTGTGGCCACCATTTCAGCCCTGGGGAAAAGCCTCTCATCATCTTATATACCTCTATCAGGTCCCCCCTCGTTCTCCTTCAGGCCGAGGAGAAACATGCAATTATTCAGTGAGGTATCCCTAATGAGACTCCAATTTATATTGACATTAAACATTTCAGGGTGTGCAATAGGGTACAACCGATGAAGCATCAACAGGAGAAGGGCAACTTTTCAGTCAGCTCACAACAGTTGGAATTGATCAATGTACTGATCAATGTACTTTCCTGGATAGGCTATCATTTTGCTAATTTTTTTTTCACATAATCCTATCCCTTTCAGTCCCCAACATTAAGCAGGAGCAGGGCTGTCCCAGAGAAGTGGTGCCATACAGCAGAAATGTTACCTCAGTGTGTGACCCTCCTCAAATTTTTCTATTTCTCTGAGGGAATCCCTCTGTTAGAGTTGTTCTGGTTAACTATTGTAAGAACAAACAAGTAGGGAAAAGAATCACATGAGTGGCAGAACAACATGGCAGTTGTAGCATTTGTTCAAATACTTTGCATCAAGTGTTATGGATTTTTAAGGGAAAGCATCATTCAGTGTGTAGATATTAATCATGGTTTAACTTGTGAATGTTACCCAACAGGCAAGACATTAAACTTTTTTAGTTGAAACATGGTAGGTTCTGCAACAATGAAAGCAGCTGCCACACCTGCGTAATTTACCTTGGCACTATTAAACATGCTGTTGGCACTAAATAAGAGCCCTTATTGCAAGTTTTTTAGGTAAGCTTTGGTATAGAGGAGGAGGTTTATACTGCTGCATTCAGATATGTGACTGTTAATGAAATTGCTTACAAGTGTAAAACAGACATGGTGTATCACAATCTTTTTTACACAGCTGCAATGCATAGTTTAATCTATCTGCATATCAGGAGTGTTCTGTAACCACACTAATAACGGCAACTGAAGAAACATGGTAGAATGCCATTTACCATGCTGAGTGAGTCAATTTCTTATTACTCGGATCTCTCCGCATCCTCCTCACAGTCTGCATGATGTGATATGAATTGCAAATAGCTGAAGGCCCCAGCACCTGTTTCTGAATCACCCCACTGCTTACGGCTCCCAAAATGATTTGTTTATTCCTACTGTTTCCTGGTTGCCTGCTAATTCTCAATCCAGCCAGTACAATGGTTCTAATTTTGATTCATAAGCTCTTGTGAAACACCTTGTTAAAGCCTTTTTCAAAAATCCAAATACACCACATCAGCTGGTTCACCCTTACTGCTTACAACAGATTTATCAAATGTGATTTCCCTTTCATAAATTCATGTTGACTCTGCCCGATCCTACTATTATTTTCTAAGTGCACTTTTGTCACCTCCTTAATAATATGGATTCATGCAGCACAGAAACAGGTCATTTGGCCCACTATGTCCATGCCTATCATTAAATACTCCTATACCAATCCCAGTTGCCAGAGTTTAGCCTGTAGTCTTGTATGCCTTGGTGATTTAAGATGCTTGTCTAGGTGTGTATTAGATGTTGTGAGAGTACATCCTCCACCAGCCCCTCAGACCTTTAGATTCAGATTCCAACCACCTTCAGGTGAAAAAAAATTCTTCCCCTGCTCCCCTCTAAACCTTTTCCCTTTACCCTACACGTATACCTTCTAGTTTTAGACACTTCTGCTATGGGGAAAAGTTTTCTACTATCTGGTTAGACCACACTTGGAGTATTGTGTTCAGTTCTGGTCGCCTCATTATAGGAAGAGATGTGGAAGCTTTGGAGAGGGTGCAGAGGACGATTTTACCAGGATGTT
The DNA here is from genome assembly GCF_009764475.1 of Pristis pectinata. Classification (NCBI taxonomy): domain Eukaryota; kingdom Metazoa; phylum Chordata; class Chondrichthyes; order Rhinopristiformes; family Pristidae; genus Pristis; species Pristis pectinata. The sequence continues at coordinate 48,744,980 of NC_067417.1, forward strand.
TTCTGGATTGGAGAGCATGTCTTATGAGGATAGGTTGAGCGAGCTAGGGCTTTTCTCTTTGGAGAGAAGGAGGATGAGGGGTGGATTGATAGAGGTGTACAAGATGATAAGAGGCATAGATTGAGTGGACAGTCAGAGACTTTTTCCCAGTGCGACAATGGCTAACATGAGGGGGCATAATTTTAAGGTGATTGGAGGAAGATATAAGGGGGATGTCAGGGGTAAGTTTTTTTACACAGAGAGTGGTGGGTGTGTGGAATGCACTGCCAGCAGAGGTTGTGGGGACAGATACATTAGGGACATTTAAGAGACTCTTAGATAGACACATGAATGATAGAGAAATGGAGGGCCATGTTGGAAGGAAGGGTTAGGTAGATCTTAGAGCAGGATATAAAATGTCGACACAACATTGTGGGCCAAAGGGCCTGTACTGTGCTGTAGTGTTCTATCTAGTCTATTTATTGCCTCTCATGAGAATGTAAGAAGATAAGAGCAGGAGGATGTCACCTCCCCCCTCAAGCCTGCTCTGCCACTCAGTGTGATCATGGCTGATTTCCCATAGTCATCTCCTCTTCTGTGCCAGTTCTCTAAAGCCCTCAATTCTCTGATGTTTCAAGATTTTATCTACTTCCTTCTTTAAGTACCCCCAATAATCAAACCTCCACAACTCTCTGAAGTAGATTATTTGAGTTTCACGCTCTCTGCAAGTTGTAGTTCCTGTGCACCTCAGTTTTAAATAACTGCTCCCCATTCTTGTAATTGTCTCCATGTTTAAGATTCTCTCACTAGTGAAAACATCTCAACATCCACCCTGTCATACCTCGTAAGTATCCTGTATGCTTCAATAAGATCTTCCCTCATTCATCTAAACGTAGATCTAATTTATTTTAATCACTCATGATAAGGCAACCCTCTCATTCCCAGGAATTAGCCTAATGAATCTTTTTTTTGGTCTGTCTCTAAAGCCATTATATCTGTGCTTAAATAATGTGATCAAAATTGTGCAAGGTACTCCAGGTGTGGCCTTACTAGTACCCTGTACAATTGTAACAATACTTCCCTATTTCTCAACTCGCACTAATGGCTAATATGCCATTTGTCTTCCTAGCCCTTTGCTGCAACTACCTGTTAACATTTTACGATATATGCACAAGAACAGCTAGATCCCTCTGTATTTTGCACATCTGCAATCTTTCCCCATTTAAGTAATTATCTGCCTTTAGATTCCTCTCATTGAAGTGTATAACTTCACACTTCCCACATTGACTCCATTTGCCAGATTTTTGGCTACTCACTCAACCTATCCATATGCATTTGCGGTGTCCTAATATCCTCAATGCAACATGTCCTCCTACCTATTTTCAAGTGATCAGCACAGCTGGATACCTTGCACTCTGCCCCTTCCCCCAGGTCATTAATACAAATTTTAAATAATTAAGGACCAAACACTGATGCTTAATTAAACTGGACACAATTCCAGCATTTTCCCTGATCCTGCTGTTAGGCTTTAACCGACCTATAGGTTACAGTTTCCTCTCTCCCTCCTTCCTTAAATAATAGTTACATTTGTTACTTTCCAATCTGCGGAAATCATTCTGGAATCGATGAAACATTGGAAGGTGACAAACAATGTCCGCAGCCAACTCCTTCATAACCCAACACCACAGATCGTCAGGTCCTGGGAATTTATTGCCAATAAATCCCATTAACTTCTCCGGTCCTAATTTTTTTTTACAATTTCTTTGACCTCCTCATATTCTCATATGGTATAGAAGGAGGTTGTTCAGCCCATCAGGTCTGTACCAGGTCTCAGAGCAATTGCATCCTCCACTATGTATCCCTGTAACCTATTCTCTCTCATGCTTGTCAACTCCCTCCTGATTCTCCTGCCACCTACCAACGCGGGGGGTAATTTATAATACCACTATCATCCCGGTACCAAAGAAAAGCAAGGTAACATCCCTAAATGACTACCGACCCGTGGCTCTGACATCCACCATCATGAAGTGCTTTGAGAGGCTGGTCATGGCACGCATCAACTCCAGCCTCCCAGACAACCTGGACCCATGCAATTTGCCTATCGGCGAAACAAGTCTACAGTGGATGCCATCTCCCTGGCCCTACACTCAGCTCTGGAGCATCTGGACAGTAAAGACACATATTTTAGACTATTGTTTATTGACTACAGCTCTGCTTTCAATACAATAATTCCAAGCAAGCTTGTCACCAAACTCCGAGACCTAGGACTCAACACCTCCCTCTGTAACTGGATCCTTGACTTTATAACAAACAGACCGCAATCAGTGAGGATAGGCAGCAATACCTCCGGCACGATTATTCTGAACACTGGTGCCCCCCAAGGCTGCATCCTCAGCCCTCTACTGTACTCCCTATACACTCACGACTGTGTGGCCAGATTCTGCTCTAACTCCATCTACAAGTTTGCAGATGATACCACCGTTGTAGGCCGTATCTCAAACAGCGATGAGTCGGAGTACAGGAAGAAGATAGAGAGCTTAGTGGAATAGTGTCATGACAACAACCTTTCCCTCTAATGTCAACGAAACAAAAGAGCTGGTCATTGACTTCAGGAAAGGGGGCGGTGTACATGCACCTGTCTACATCAATGGTGCTGAGGTCGAGAGGGTTGCGAGCTTCAAGTTCCTGGGATAGTGAACATCACCAACAGCCTTGCCTGGTCAAATCACGTAGATACCACGGCCAAGAAAGCTCACCGCGCCTCTCTACTTTCTCAGGAGGCTAAAGAAATTTGGTTTTGTTCCCTTTGACTCTCACCAACTTTTACCAATTGCACCATAGAAAGCATCTTATCTGGATGTATCACGGCTTGGTATGGCAACTGCTCTGCCCAGGACCGCAAGAAGCTGCAGAGAGTTGTGGACACAAGCCAGTGCGTCACGAACACCAGCCTCCCCTCCTTGGACTCTGTCTTTATACCTCTCGTTGTCTTGGTGAAACAGCCATATAATCAAAGAGCCCACCCACCAGGACATTCTCTCTTCTCTCCTCTCCCATCAGGCAGAGAGATACAGGTGCCTGAGGGCACATACCACCAGACTTAAGGACAGCTTCTACCCCACTGTGATAAGACTATTGAATGGTTCCCTTATACAATGAGATGGAATATGACCTCACAATCTACCTTGTTGTGACCTTGCACCTTATTGCACTGCACTCTCTCTGTAGCTATGACACTTTACTCTGTACTATTAGTTTTTACCTGTACTACATCAAAGCACTTTGTACTAACTCAATGTAACTGCACTGTGTAATGAATTGACCTGTACGATCGGTTTGTAAGACAAGCTTTTCACTGTACCTCAGTACAAGTGACAATAATAAACCAATACCAATAATAGCCAATCAGTCTGCCAACCAGCATGCCTGTGGGATGTGGGTGGAAACTGGAGTGGCAGTGGGGAAATGCATGCAGTCGCAGGGAGAATATGCAAATTCTGTATAGCACTGGAAGTCAGAACTAAACCAGGTCAATGGAGCTGTGAGGCAGCAGCATTATGTGCTGGGTCACTATGCCTCCCCATTCTATGTTGTTCTCCACTATTTCTGGAAGCTTTTCTGTTTTGTCTTCTGTGAAGTCGGGCACAAAATATTTGTTTAATTTCCCTGCTATTTTCTTATTCTCCTGTGTCGATCTGTAAGAGATCCACATTAACCTCCACTAATTTTTTTGCTTTTTACATATTTATAGAAGTATTACAACTTGTTTTTATTTCTTTGCCCACCCCCCTCGTCATTTTCTACTCAGCATGTCAGTCTGTACTTGTGGAGTGAAAGAGAGTTAAAATTTCAGGTTGATGATGAACCAACTTTAACTCCTTTTTTCCCATATCCATGGATGTTATCTGACTGGCATTTCCAGCATTTTCTTTATAATTTCTATCAATCATCATCTTTGACACACTGTCCTCCTGCCTTCCTACACCAATGGCAAAACACTTTCTTGTCCTACCTTATCAGTTAATTACCTATTTTCCCACTTCCAATATTTCAAAGTTGACTTTTTTTAAAGAAAAGCACACTTTTTCTTAAAAAAATACTTTGTGACCACCTTTTCCGGCTGCATGCAGCAATGTCTTAAAGATTAATAGTTAAAGCCTGGACACTCCAGTGCACTGCTGGAAGACTGGCAATCCTAGTTTAAGCAGCAAGATATCTTTGCCTGTTCAGGTGCACATTAAAGATCCCTGTCTGAATTAAAGATAATGAGAAAGCAGTATACAATGAATGGAACAGACATAGCAGAAGTAAACTCACCGTACACCCAAGGTAATAGTTACATCACATTTAGTGTTCAGGGCATGTAGAGAATGAATTTAAACAACTTAACAGATTGTTAGAGTTTTCAGCCAAGACAGGTGAGTAGTAGTACGGCTTTGTAATGCACCAGTCAGATAACATCTGAGGTGTAAATTCGGTTTTGGCCAAAATACATCTTCCTGGATAACGATAGTCCTGCAGCGTTGCAGGTCACTACAGTGGGAAGATGATGAGGCGCCTTTTTTTGATTTTTCCCCCCCCACCACCAACCCTTCATATACTAGGCTCTCTCTAACATGGTGAGAGATTATAGGCAAGCAACCATAGGTAATGCCCCTAAATACTCCCAGGTAGTTTGTGCCGAGAGGTTGAGGGGGGAAGTTCGGCAGCAGGTCACCAGGATATGGCTGCAGTATACCCTAGAGGAGCAGAAAATGGAACAGAAAATATGAACTGTACCTTTTTAGATGTAAAAGAAAACAAGAGTTTGAATGTTGCCTTAATTTTTCACCCATGTGTATGCCTAGGAATTTGCCTCTGGTCAGTAGTGCCAAACCCACACTGCAAGCTGCAGATGCATGTTTGACTCTGCCTCTAAAATTACACTGAAATATAGTAGTTGGAGCATAAAGCTTTAATACTACATTCATTTGGATATTTAGGATGCTGTATCTTAAGCAGTTTATTGACTTCACAGGAGTGTTCAAGGTCAGTGAATGTATCATCAAATGTCACATCATACCAGCTGCACGACTATGCTTATGTGTAGTATCCATATACTTAATCTCACCTTCACAAATTTAATATTGATGCAAGTCTCACACCCACAATTCATATTTCGTAGACACTGATGAGTATTTAACATTGAAGATCTCTACAGGGACATCTCCCTTCTCTAGCAGGGCTAGATGGTGCTGAACTGGAGGCAGCATTAGTGAACTGGAGGGGAATGACTGTTCCCATTAGCAGATGGTGCAAGGACCAGGATGGTAGGTTTTAAATTTTGGTTGAAAAATGCAAGGGAATTGTAAAGAAAACTTAGTTGTGCAGAGTGGTTAGGAGCTGAAATTCACTACATGCATGGAAACAATCAGTCAAGGCTTTCAACAAAAATTTGGATAGGCATGAGGGAGCATAATTGGCAGTGCTATAGGGAAGGACAGAGCCAATGAGTGACAGAATTTCTCCACTAGCAGCCAGTAGAGCCTTCTAGGGCAGAATGGCCTATTTCCATGTCATAACTGTTTTATGATTCCTTTCTTGATTCTGCCTGTCCTATCCCCATAGAGGAGGTGGTGTGGGCCTTTATTAGGATGGCTGTAGCTGAGGCTATTGCCGGTGGCCAGGCCAGAACATTGTGAATGAAAATGTCCTTGTATCTAATCCAACCTGCATTTCATTTCCTCAAAACCTACACCTGCTTGTTTTTCACAGGCTGGAAATGCCATAAGGAAAGAGACTTGCACTGGTACATTTTCGTACACATTTCCAGAATGTGCCAAAGCACTTTACAGTCAATAAACTTTTAAAATTTAGACACTTTTGCATGTAGGAAATGCAACAGCCAATTTGCACACCTCACATTCCTACAAGCAGGAATGATGCCTATATAATCTGTTTTTGTTTTATATAAATATTGTTTGAAGAAGAAATATTCATCAGATCACCAGGAATAATATCCCAGCTCTTCATTTTAGCACTGCAATCATTACTGTTCTCAGCATGAGACTTAGAACCCAGAATCTACTGAACAGAAGACGAGTGCTTGCAGCTGAGCTTCTAATGCTATTTCACAACTTTCTCTCACTATAGCCAATAACTAGAACCTCGCCAGGAATTTGTCAAAGAGTCAGTGATGGATATACATTTTTCTCCAATTTCACTTAAGCGGCTGCCAATCCAGATAAAGGCAGTGCACAAGTTAGGGAGAAAAGTGCAGAGGAAGGATTTGAACTTGGCATAACACAGGAAAAAAAAGTATGCTGCAGGCAAGGAACAAGGCAGGAATAATCAGAGAACAGCCTAAGAATGTACCAGCTTTTGACAACTTTAGTGGGCCAAGCTACAAAAAATAGTTGTGGCTGTACACACCATGTTGGGAAATGTGCCTGAATGCATAAGGTCAGTATAATTGAGTGTGGAGGTATCCAGCACAGCTTGGCACATAGCATTCAGAGCGCTTGGAAACCTTGCTTTCCAGCTTGGATTTGGTGCCCTACTCCTTCAACACATTTGTGGAACCAAGCATAATGCAGTTTCTCATGGCTGGCAGCTCAGCTTCCTTCCCAGCACGAGCAGGGGCCACCTCTTGTTTGAGTGCTGCAGTGTAAGCATGGACTGCTTCCATCTTAGCATTGCATTAGTTCAAAGTAACTTTTAGAATGTTACAGGAGTTCAGCAATCTGTCCTTAAAAGTGCTCCTGGCATTGATGGGGTGCTGCCCTGGGGAAATGGTAGTGGCAGTATGCAGCACAAAACCTTTGTCCTCCGAATGCTAAAACCCATACTTCCATTGTTGCTCTGGCTGTTGCTAGCAGGCTGCTGCTGACTGTGCCTACAGAACCTGTTTAGGAAATGTAGCTAGCCAAGTCGTTGAAATGTCAATTGAAGAACATTTTGGAGATAGTGATCAAAACTCAAGTTTGAAGGTAGTTATGGAAAGGGATAAGGGTGGACTGGAAATTAAGATCCTGAAGTGGGAGAAGGCAGATGTTAATACTATAAGACAGGACCTGGCAAAACTAGACTGGGAGCAACCACTTGTGGATAAGTCTACATCCAACAAGTGGGAGTCATTCAAAAGTGAAATAGTGAGAGGGCCAATGTGTTTGTGTAAAGGTTAAGAGTAGGACAGCAGACTCGAGGAACACTGGATGTCTAGGGACGCTAAGGAAACAGTATATAAAGAAACAAAAAGAAGCATATGGCAGGTATAGAAATTGAAAACTGGGAGGCCTGTCAAAAGTATAGAAAGTCTAGGGGGTGGGGTATGTTCCTAAAACAAAACTAGGAGGGCAAAAAGGATTTGTGAAATATCACTGACAGCAAAATTAGGAAAAAAACAGTTTATAAGTGTAAGATGGTAACCAGGGAAAGATTAGGGTCTATAGGCAGCCAAAGGAGCAATCTGTGCATGGAGCCAGAAGATCTAAGTGAAGTCTTAAATGAATACTTCTCATCTGTATTCACTAAGGAGAAGGATATTGTGTTTGGAGAATTCAGGTAGGGAGTGGTGAATTATAGAACATTTAAGGAGATATTAGGTGACTTAGTTGGTGGATAAGTCCCCAGGGCCTGATGAGTTGTACCGTAGGCTGCTATGGGGGGAGATTGCTGGAGTCCCAGTAGAATTCTTTAAATCTTCACTGGTCACAGCTGAGGTCCCATAGGATTGGAAATGTGTACCTTTATTCAAGAAAGGCAGCAGGGATAAGGCAGGTAATTACAGGTTGGAGAGTTTAATGTTGATTGTCAGGAAGTTATTGGAAAAAGGATGGGATTAACCAAAGATAGCATGACTTTGTTAGGGGGAAGATCCTGTTGACCAATTTGATTGAATTTTTCAAAGAGATAACAAAACGGTTTGATGGGGCAGTGAGGTTGTTGTTCAACCCTCTCGACACCTCCCGCCACGCCCTCGCCACCCCACCCCACCCCACCCCACCCCACCCCACTGCATTCCATCTGCCCATCATTTCCTCTCCATCTGGTTCCACCAATAACCTACCAGACTCTGTCTCACCCCACTCCCTACATACTGCTATATACTGGCAATTTTTTCTGTTGCCTCTCAATCCTTATGCAAAGTCTCGACCCGAAACGTTGATTTACACCTTTTGCTTGCACAGGTGCTGCTTGACCTGCTGAATTCTTCCAGCATTCATTTTTTGTTTGTGGTCCAAAAGGTTAGAGCCAATGGGATTCAAGGCAAGCTGGGAAATTGGATCCAAAATTGGCTTGGTAATGGGTTGGCTTGGTGATAGTGGATTAGAAGTCTGTGACCAGTGGTGTACCATGGACCAGTTGCTGTTTGTTACATACATTTAATGATTTGGATATGAATGTTGAAGGTATGATTAGTAAATTTGTAGATGAACGAAAATTAGTGTTAATGGCAAGGAGAATATTCTTAGACTACAGGACAAAATTGATCAGGTGGATAGATAATGGCAGATGGAATTTAATCCTGATAAGTGTGGTGATGACCTTTAGGAGGACTAAATACTGTTAATGGTAAGATGCTAGAGATTATTGAGGGACAGAGGGACCTTGGTGTACAAGTCCAAAGATTCCTGGAAGTAGTTACACAGGTAGATAGAGTGATGAAGAAAGCATTCAGGATACTTACTGCCACACTTCTGAAGAGTCCTCTTCCATTGACCCTATTTCCCAGGCTAGAGGTTGGGAGCTGATGACTGGGGCTAGGGGCTTGATGCTTGCTGTGGCCAGACCTTCCTTCCTTCAGCTCCTGATGGCTCTGCCTGGAGCCTCATCAGGAGGAGGGAAGCTGTTGTGAACATCTTGCAATTGCAAGGCTGGAGGAATGACAGTTTCCTTTCCACTTCAACCATCACTTTCACCTGTCATTTTTTCAGTCAAATCCCAAAGCAACTGTTAGGTTTGATGTAGTTTCCTGCTCCCTTAATGCTTCAGGCAAGGAAGGTCACAACAGCCACAACAGAATGTGAGAGTTGTACATGTGTGTGGTCACAGCCTGGTCTCTTTGGGTGAGGAGAATTGGCACATTCTCGCCTTCAGAACCAACAGTGGCACCTCACTCCCTTTTGCTCTGAAGATCTGCAGCATTTTCATGCAGCCAGCGGTGTTCTTGAAGGTCATGTCAAAATGTCCATTACCTGGGAAATCCCACAGGCAGAAGTGTCTGGCAGTGTTGCAGGCTCCTTGGCAATCTGCCAGTTTAGCAGGCCTGGCTGCTTTGAAAGAGCAAGCTACTGTTGCATTAGACCAGTTCCTGGTTATTACTGAAGATCCCCCTCTACACCAACAGTTAACATAAATCCACACCCTAAGAACACAGCAGGAAGCCACAGAACTCTCGGTGCATATCCTTGGATTGCAGTCCAGAATATTTATAGAGAATAAGCAACATACTTGACCTTGGCCAAAATTCATGATTTTCCTGCAGCCTGACAACACAACGAGGTCCTCACAGCCTGGTGCAGGGTAAAATTAGTGAGAAGATGAAAATAATTGCTTAACCCTTTGTGTTAACCTAGCCCACCAATCCATTTCCTCACCATGTCCCTTCATCCCAGTGCTTGACTTCTTCCTGCCTACTACTGAATTACCAGCAAAATCTCAGGAATCTGAGCTAGCTATGCTGTATTACAGTGAACTGCACAGGCAGCCCTCTCTGTGACAAGAAAGTTGAAAGTACCAGACCTGATCTGACCTTCGAACCTTAGAACACTACAACACAGAAAACAGGCCATTCGGCCCTTCAAGTCTGTGCCGAAATTTATTCTGCTAGTCCCATTGACTTGCACTCGGTCCATAGCCCTCCAGACCTCTTCCCTCCATATATCTCTCCAATTTATTCTTAAGAGTGAGCCCACATTTACCATGTCAGATGGCAGCTCGTTCCACACTTCCACCACTCTGAGTGAAGAACTTCCCCCTAATGTTCCCCCTAAACCTTTCCCCTTTCACCCTAAAGCCATGTCCTCACATAATCTTCACATAATGCCCAAATAAATATACGTTACAGCATGGGTTAGTCATTTTCATTCAGGAGTAGGAATGCATTGGCAGAAGGTAGCAACGATTCTGGCACAAGTTTATGCCCGTGTCAGCCACAGATATACCATGAGATCAACTGGGGGTGGGCAGACAATATAGTAGTTTTTTTTCCAACAGCCAAAGCAGTTTGTAAATTTATTTAGGATTGCAATAAAATATACCTTCATCCCTTTATTTTCTCCTTTCTTTAACAAGAAAGACTAAATTTGTTCGGCCCCAAAAGCAGTCCTGTAGATTACTATGCATGATTAACTGTAACTTATTCAGTGTAATGCAAGCATGTCTACCTACTAATTTGAAATGAAGGTGGCATCCAGTTGGTGTTAACTGTGCTGTTCATTGACTGTATGTTTCAGCAGGGACCTAATATCATGAGTGGCTTAAGTGGCAGATGCTAGCAGACTTTCTACAACTGTAGCTTATCTGGAAAATGGTGAAAAAAAAGATAAAATTGAGAAGAGAGAGGGCTCTATAGTTTCTAGTCATGGCACTAGTGACCTTGGTGGATCAGCTGGAAAGGGGGGGTGCTGCTCTGTCTCTGTAGTGAAACAGTGGGCCCTAAAAACTTATGCTCAGAAGACTAGTCGTCCCAGACACCACTGAAAGAAGTACTTGCATGACTTTTATAGTATGTTTCATATCTTCTTTTAGATGTCCCAAAACTCTCTATGGTCAATTAATTCCTTTTAAAGTGTTGTCTCTATTGTAATGAAAGAAATACCACAGTTAATTTATGCACAGGACTTCCATTATAGGAGGTGCCAATAATAGAAAACTGTTTACAGAAAGCAATCTGATAATGACAATGTGAAAATCTATGTTTTCGTGATAATGGTTGAGAGAGAAATGCTGGCCAGGGTAAATCATCTGTTCTTCAAAATATTGCCATGGTGTCTTATCTGGCCAACTGAGAAAGCAGACAGGGCCAAGGCTTAACATTTCATCTGTAAGGAAGCACTTACAACAGTGCAGGACTGCACTGAAGTATCATCCTAGATTTTTTTTTGCCCAGAATCTCTGGGGTGGGACTTAAATCTAGAACTTGGGTAAGAATGCTCCCATTTGAGCCACAACTGACCCTCAATGATATCAAACCCCAGGAACCTGTATGGTGACACAAAACTGCTCAAAGCTGGTGAATGTACCTTCAAATGTAGTATCCCACAGACTGTTACACCAGTCTCAGGCACAGTTGGTTCACTACACATCAGCCAGAATTTTTTTGTTAAGAGATCTGAAGTGGGACTTGAACCTAGAATTCAGTCTCTAAAATTAGCAACCTCCTACAATCCATTCTGCGGTCACTTGGTTGTCTCTGGGTAGGAACACCAGGAAGGGAAAAAGATGGCACCCAGCTAATGTACAAGCATGATTAATTGTCTAGGTTACCTCATCCTCCATTCCTCTTTCCTCAATTTGTTCTTCTCTTCTACCTTTTAGAAAACACAACAGGCATAGAAGTGAGTAACAGTAAGAAGAAATCAAACAGCATCCAAACTGTAAGTAGATGATCCCTTTAAAATGTATTACTGGTTTATTGTTCCTGTTGATGTATGAGGAAAATAGTCAAGATTGTCTTCAAAGCCCCTTTGGGAAAAAAGGATAACATCCTGACCAACACAAATTATAGAGTCATAGACTCCTACATTCCCTGGTCCATGACTGCTCAAAGTGGAAAAGAAAACACTGGGTACCGAGGACCATGCAGCAGGAGCACACACCAACTCCACGTTAGTGACAGAAGTAGATGCCAGCTTCCAAACCTCTTATCTGCCTGCTCTGCCAAGTACTTCCTGCCTCACCCATGCCAACCTATAGTCTAACAGAGGCCTTATTGGTCACCTCAGAATTAATGGCGTTGGAATGGAAGCAAATTATCCTCAGTCTTGATGGACTGTCTAAGGAGAAGATTAGAAGCCTCAAGCGTGTTTAAGAGAAGGTGTTAGCTGCAGCCTCCAAACGTCAGTGTAGCATCAAATAAGTTGAATGGTGATTGATATTATGATTTGCCTACACCACATCCTTCTGATGGGCATTCAGTGGCACATGCTAATGCCCACAACGTCTGCATCTAGCTAGTCTTAGATTGCTGAAAACTCTTGGAAAAGCCTAGTACTACCAAGTTCAGTTTTGTAATATGATGAAGCTTTGAGCTGGAAAGAGGAGATTGATTTTGTCAGACCTGCCCTGTACTGCAATTCACATACATAGTTTAAACTGTTCAGTTCCTGTACCGTATTCAAGGAAAGTGATTTAAATGTTACTGCAGGCGTGTAGTCATTGAGCATTTGTTCTACTGGAAAGTCAGTCAATGACACAAAGGGATGAATTGGTCGATATCAAATCTTTGAACGTGATCTTCAGTAGACAGAAGGTCAATAGGAAAGAGTGCTATATTTGCATTTTCCAGCAATTTTACTTATTATTATCCTTTAAAGAATCATTTACACTTTATAATAATTTATTTTCTGGTGCTTTAACTTCCAGGTAATAGATAACAGAGTCAGCAATTCTGAGTGCCTGAAATCAGCCTGAAATTGACAAATGGATCAATAACTCTGGGCATTCATGTGGCATTTTCAGATTAAAAACAGTTCCAAATTCCTACACAGGAGCCAAAATGGTTAGTTGGAGGGGGGAACTGAGTTTTTAAAATGGTCTTAAAAAAGATGGGGGAGGTGGGGAATTTGAAGCAGTAATTCAAGCCGTCAAGGACACTGACATAATAGAACTCCCTGTGGCTGACGATGATACTGAGTTGCTTAGCCGTATGCATCAAAAAGGTCCAGGTTCTCTCTCTCAAATTAGTTGATCTTGGGCAGATAGGAAATTTACAGAGTCTTTTACAACACTGGTTTAGGAATAGAAAATTAGTTTGATTTCTTAGCTGTGACCATGGGCCCGTGATTCTCGTGTAAACAGGATCAGGCTCAATTGTGAAGATTATTTAGTTGATTAGCATACCCATAGTCAAGATCAAAGTCTGAATATTGAAGAATGCCCATTGAGGCAAGGAATTAGAAGGCTCCCTGTGCCTGTAAAAAGCAACAAGTGATTGTCGGTGTTAACAAAAACAAAAAACCTGCCCTGATACTACTTTTAATATAGGAACTTCCTGAAGCGTTATCAAATCAAATTTGACTGAAACCACCAACGAAGTATTAGGACAACTTGTCAAAGAGGTATATATTCATGAACATCTCAAAGAAAGAGAGAGAGATGTGTGCAGATCAATGGATGGAATTCTACAGGCAAAGACTCCATTAGCAGAGAGAAGTGCAAAGGCCAGAATTGGAGGAGCCTGGAGATCACAGAAGTTTGTAGATATAGGTCAAGCAACATAGACAGAGTGCTGAAGGGCATGCACCAGGCATTCTTAAAAATGAGATCCTGAGTTGACATAATTTTAACGTGTGTGCTGAACAACATATAATGGATAGATCTAAGCAATCCCACAAACAGTAGATCGGATGAAAGGTCTGCTAAGTCTCATTATGAATGATGATGAATAACTAAAAAGCTGATGGATGGAGGAGCCTCTAAGAATATCCCCCTCCCTGCAAGACTAAAGAATTTCCAGGATGTGAAAAGGGCCAAGCAAATTTCTGTATTTCTTCATGACATAAGAGGCCATTTTATTCTGTTAACTTTGTACCAGTTCATAGAGCAATTCCTTTCACCAACTAATTTTCCAGTAATCTATTCATCCCCTATTCCCATCACTACCACCCCCCATGTTCCACCACCCAGCTGCACTACTAGGGGCAATTTACAGTGGCCAAATAACCTACCAACCTATGTGTGATTGGGATGTCAGGGAGGAAATCTACATGGTCACAGGGACAACATACATACTGCACACTGACATCACTGGAGGTCAAGATTGAACCTGCGGCACTAGAGTTATGAGACAGCAGCTCTATAACTGCACTACCATGCCACCTCCAGCTGATTAATCTCATCTTCCTCCTGAGATCCTCAATGTCGAAGCCGCTCTTCTGCCAATTCAAATCACATAACAATATCAAAACATCGAAGAACATGGATACAGCAAAGTCTATGGGACCAAACAACATCCGAGCAGCAGCATTGAAGACTTACACTCCAGAAGTAGTCATACCTCTATCCAAAGTTTTCCAACTTTGGCCAATGCCTAACAATGTGGAAAATTGTTTAGATATACCCTGCTTACAAAAGCCAGGACAAATTACCAAGCTGACTACCACCCAGTTAATCTACTCACACTCAAAGGCAAACATCATGACAATGCTATCAAGTGGCAATTACTCACAAAAACCTGCTCACTGCCCTGTTTGGTCTTTGCTACTATCAGTCAGCTCCAGAACTTGAATCAATCTTAGTCTAAACAGGGAGAAAAGAGCCAACTACCAGAGGTAAAATGAGGCCTTTGACATCAAGCCTTTAACAAAGTGTGGCATCTCAGTGTCCTGGTGAAAACTGAAGTCAGTGGGTATAAAAGAAAAAAACACTCCGAAGGATAGAGCTATACCTTGCACAAAGGAAAATGGTTGTGGTTGTTGGAGGCCAATCATTTCAGCCCCAGGTCCTCACTGCAGGTGTTCCTCAGAGCAGTGCCCTAGCAGCATATCTATCTTCAGCTGTTTCATTGAGGCCTCTTTCCATTATAAGGTCAGAAGTGGGGATGTTCACTAATGATTGCATGATGATGAATTCCTTTGGTAGCTCCTCAAAAAGTGGTCTGTACTTGAAGGCACTACGTATATTCTACTCTACTCTCTACTATACTCCACTCCCTATATACTGATGACTGTGTGGCCAGATTCTGCTCTAACCCCATCTATAAGTCTGCAGATGATACTAACATAATGAGCTGTATCTCAAATAATGATGAGTCAGAATACAGGAAGGAGATAGAGAGCTTAGTGACATGGCGTGATAACAACGACCTTTCCCTCAACGTCAGCAAAACAAAAGAGCTGGTCATTGACTTCAAGAAAGGGGGCGGTGTACATGCACCTGTCTCCATCAATGGTGCTGAGGTTTAGAGCTTCAGGTTCCTACGAGTAAACATCACCAATAGCCTGTGCTGGTCCAACCACATAGACACCATGGCCAAGAAAGCTCACCAGCGCCTCTACTTCCTCAGGAGGCTAAAGAAATTCGGTTTGTCCCCTTTGACACTCACCAATTTTTATCGATGCACCATAGAAAGCATCCTATCTGGATGCATCACAGCTTGGTACGGCAACTGCTCTGCCCAGGACTGCAAGAAACTGCAGAGAGTTGTGGACGCAGCCCAGCGCATCACAGAAACCAGTCTCCCCTCTATAGACTCTGTCTATACCTCACGCTGTCTTGGTGAAGCAGCCAGCATAATCAAAGACCCCACCCACCCGGGTCATTCTCTCTTCTCCCCTCTCCCATCAGGCAGAAGATACAGGAGCCTGAGGGCACATACCACCAGGCTCAAGGACAGCTTCTATCCCACTGTGATATGACTATTGAACGGTTCCCTTATACGATGAGATGGACTCGTTTGACCTTGCACCTTATTGTCTACCTGCAATGCACTTCCACTTAGCTGTGACACTTTACTCCGTATTGTTATTGTTTTTACCCTGTACTACCTCAATGCTCTCTGTACTACCTAAATGCACTGTGTAATGAATTGATCTGTATGAACAGTATGCAAGACAAGTTCTTCACTGTACCTCGGTACAAGTGACAATAATATACCAATACCAATATTTCTAGACAACATCAACTGATAAGTAGTAAGTAATGTTTATGACACACAGTGATGAGCAATGGCCATGACCAACAAGACAGTCTAACCACCTACCCTTGACATTCAATGGCAATACCACTTCTGAATCAACCTCCTAGGGACCAGAAACTCAACTGCTTAAGCCACACAAATACTGCGGCTAGAGCAATAGCTTAGAGGCTGGGATTCCTGTGGTAAGTCACTCACTCTGGACACACACGATACAAGTCAGGAGCATAATGGAGTATGTTGGCCTGATGTGGCCTGCACTGTAGAAGATGGTGGGGGGTGCAGTGGAATCAAGAGACTGGCAATGTTCAGATAGTGAGTGGGGCTGAGGATAGAATCAAGATACCTGCAGCATATGGATGGTTGATGGTGGAGCTGGAGGAGAACTGGGAGACCAGCAACGTTTTGTATGGGTGAGCTCAGAGGGGGTGGTGGGGTGGCTGGTTTGGAGCCAGGCAGTGTTTGGATAGTTGGGAGGAGTTGAGACATTGGGCTGGAGATCAGTGGTGGGTCAGTCAGTACAGTGTAGTAGCAGAAACCCAACATGAAAATAAGTTATAGACTTGTCTTCCAGGTGTCCCGGTTCAGTATTATACCGGTGTATCCACATTCTCCAAGAATACCCAGTGATGGTTGCACCCAGGGCAATTTAGTATGAATTCTTCTGCAGTTCTCCAAGAGGAGAATTGCATGGAAATAATGTCGTCCTGTACAAAGCTGAGATGGAACTCGCAAAGATTACATGTGCTCAGAACTACCCAGTTGAATTTGCAGAATGACATGAAACGGCCTGGAAATGGGAATGGTGTGGGGGGATTGCTGATTCGAGTAGGATTATGTAATTGATTTACAGGCTGTCAAGTAAATTGACACACAGCCTTCTCTACTCCAATGGAAATAGTCCAAAATATTCTTATAAAGAGACTTTCCCATTCCAGGTATTATTACCCCATTTAAGGTGGCATGTAAAAAATCCACTAGGCTTTTGTGTAACTTTGCACCCAAATTTATGCACATTACTAGCAATATTTTTTTGGGCCCAGCTACTGTTTTATATAATCTTATCATAATATCTCTACTCTTTATTGATAAAGGCCAGAATACAGTTTGCCTTTTAATGATTTTACTTGTACTTTCAAGAAATGCTTACGAAAAAAAACCTCTGAATCCTTGCTGCAGAATCCTACTGTGCCAGAGTCCTAAGATGTTGGGCACCATGGAGTCAGATTTGCATAATTTGTGCATTCAGAAACATTTCCTTTGTTCTTTATACCATTGTAGTAGAATCTGAGTGCATTTGAGTTTGCAGTTGTAAGAGAAGCATCAGGAGAGAGAGAAATTAGGGATTCGAAGGTTGGATTGAGGGATCAAGAGATTTGGATTAAAATTGGTTGGGGATTCGCAAACGATTGTTGAACAGGAGGCTGTGGAGGCTTAATCATTGAATGTACTCAAAACTGAGATTGATAGATTTTTGCATATTGAAGGAGAAAATCTTCAAACAATAAATTGACTGAAAAACAGTTTGCAAAGAAGCAGCCAAGCATTTAGTTGATCTTTAATCTATTTTTCAGCAGGGCAGTTAGATTGTAATGGATATAGGTTTAATGATGTGCTTTAACAAAAGCAATAGTCATCCAAGGCACTTTATAATAAACTGTTGACAATAGCCCAGTATAAAGATGCCATGCTGAGTAAAAGACCTGCTGCTTCTCCTGTTGAAACACAGTACAAATGTGACACTGCGTTGTTACAGAATTTGATACCAGCAATAATGTATTTCAGTTGATATGGTTTGAGACTGTTGTGTTTCTTTTCTAGATCTGTTGTTGAAGAGCAACATTATAATGTAGATCATGTTTTACTCTATGCCCTCTCCTTATTCTCCTGGTTACACTGTAGTCCAAGAGAAGAATGCTTTCTCATGTCCTCACATCAATGAGCAACTGGTTTGTGTGAAAGGCTTGAAATCAGCAATTGCCACATCCCTCCCTGCAGACCTTTTGTTATTTGAAACAATTATAGAAGGCATCACAGTTGTAGAATTCTTACAATCAGAAGAATCAACAAGCAATTAACATAAAAACACAGAAAATGGAAGTAGGAGTAGGCCAAATGACCTGGTGCACCATTCGATATTATTATGACTGATAATCAGTCTCAATATGATATGCCTACTCTCTCCCAATACCCCTTGCCTTTTGTCACTATGCTTTTTGTGCCTAGAGATTTAACTATCTCTATTCTAAATATCTCTAACTATTCCTGAATATATTAAGCAACTTGGCCTCTACAGCGCTTAACTTTCTGAACATCATTTTCCCTAATGAAAGGTCATCAACCTGAAATGATTGACAGATTTTGCTGGTCTACCATCTCCCTAAATGCGGAATCAGTGGCCACGATAAACATCCTCCTGCACTTATCTTGTCCATATCCAGGTGTGGATGGCCAAACTCACTGGTCTGCTGCATGGCTCAGTGGCAGCAGGGTGACAGACAGAGCAGTAAGGAGTTCCCATTCTGAAGTAACCCTGATAGTTTTTGACAACTGGCAAAGCTTGATACAATACCTCTAAGAGTTTTCATACCTTAATTTTAATAATTTTTAAATATCTCTCACATTCAGACATAAATAATTGAAAAAGCAAAAGAAAAATCATGGAGCTTTTCCTTTGCTTCCCAAATCTTTGCCCATCAGTGTCCAATGCAATCAATTGGTCTTTGATCCCAAGCCAGGTCTAACCTAAGGCAAGACCTGGGTGTACTGCTGAATGCCGTGGGATTCCAGTGGTGGAGTGAACTGATAGATTCGGCCTTCCAAATCTATCAGAAAGACCCAGAGTTCACTATACATACATTAAAGTCCAGGATTTACTTCTGTTTCAAAGTGAATAAGCAGTGAGATCCAACCCATTTTCTCTGTTTTTCTCCCCATAGATTCTGCATGACCTCTTGAATATCTCCCGCATGTACTGTCTTTATTTCAGATTTCTGGCACCCGCAGTATTTTAGCTTTTGTCTGATTGTTTCTTCTCTTGATCTTGTCAATTTTTGTCTGATAACATTATTGTGATTTCCCTGAGGCATTTTCTTGCATTATAGATGCTTTAGAAATCCAAGTTGTGATTTGATTCCAACGTGCTGAGGTCTCACGAGAGGAAAATATGATAAATGAGCAGTTAATTTTTTAATGCTGTAATTTGATGGATTTTGAAGACATAGTTCGAACAACTTCGGAATAAAAGTTGTTCTGCAGTTGCCTAAACATTGAAGATTTTGGCTTATAATTGCATCCAAAATGTAGCATCTCCAACAATGTAACACTTCCAAAATAATGCACTGAAGTGCAGTATTTATTACATACTCCAGTCCTGGATTCAGGCTTGCACCTTGTGAATCAGCAAAATGATGGCGCTGTTACAGAGCCAACAGTAAACTGGTTTCAAAATTTCTCACTTATCAGGACATAAGTGACTTCTGAGTACTTGCCTCATTTATAACTCTGTTAGCACAGAGCTGGCCTGTGTGCCAGGTGAGTTGCCTTTAATCTTTAGCAGGAGTGTTATGTCAAGTGAAGGTTGTTGTCATAGTTACAGGGCAGTCTGGCTTCTACAGAGAATTTCTGCAACAGAGTGCTGGGTAAAGGGAAATCCGTCCACTGGCCAGAGTCATGCCATGCACAGAAGGAAATGGCTGTGGCTGTTGGAGTTGATCATCACAGCCTCAGGGCAATGTTCTAGGCTCAAACAACTTCAGCTGACGTGTCATTGACCTTCCATCATATCAGAGTGAGGATTGTTAGTGATGCACAATAATGAATTCAGTTCTCAACTCTTGTATTCAATGAGACCTAGATAACATTTAGGCATTGGTTGATGACAATTATCATTTGCATCATGCAATTCTCATAGAGTCAGAGCACTACAGCACAGAAACAGGCCCTTCAGCTCATCTAGTCCATGCTGCCTGATTTTCTGCCTAGTCCCATCTACCTGCACCCGGACCATATCCCTCCAAACCCCTCCCATCCATGTACATATCCAAACTTCTCTTAAATCTTACAGTTGAACCCGCATCTACCACTTCCGCTGGCAGCTCGTTCCACACTCACACCAGCCTCGGAGTGAAGAAGTTTCCCCTCTGATTCCCTTTAAATATTTCACCTTTCACCCTAAACCTATGTCCTCTAGTTCTAGTCTCACCCAACCTTGGGGGAAAAAAGTCTGCATGCGTTCACCCTATCTATACCCCTCATAATTTTGTACACCTCTATAAGATCTCCCGTCATTCTCCCGCGCTCCAGGGAATAAAGTCCTATCCTTTTCAACCTATCCCTGTAACTCAGGTCCTAAAGTCCCAGCAACATCCTTGTAAATTTTCTCTGCACTCTGTCAGGCTATAGGAGTCTCCAAGAGATGGCCGAACCATCTCCCTCTGTTGTTCAGTGTTATTACTATTGCTGAATCCCCAGATATCTGCATTCTGAAAGTATCCAATAGCCAGAAACTTGCCTAGACCAGCAATATAAACAGGATGGCTACAAGAGCTGGTCAGTGATGGGTATCCTGGGGCACAACACTCAACTCTCAGCTTCCCAAAGCCCTTCCATCACCATAACACTCCTGACATATGCCCAGCCTTTGGGTGTATGTCCAGAGAAGGATTAAATACCCTCCACTGTCAAAATGAGTGCACTTAAATCTTAACACCATGCAGGTTAAGGCAGCCTGCTTGATTAGCAGCTAACTTCACCACCATCATCATTCATTCCTTGCATTTGTATCATTTACAAAATGCACCTGCAAGTTGCCAAGTCATAACCTACACCCTCATCCTTCAACACTTGGAAGAACAAGGATAGCCCAGTGTTCAGGAAAGCATCTCTTTTACGTACCCCTCCAAGTGGCACAATGTATTGACTTTGAAGTATATCACCATTCCTTCATTGTCACTGGGTCAAATTCCTGGCACTCCTATCTAACAGCACTGCAGGAATAACCACAAGAACTTCAGCATTAGTGCATCACCAACAACTTCTAAAGGGTACATAAGAATAGTAGGTAATGCTATCTTTTCCAATAATGTCAACATTCCATGGATTACTAACAAAAAATCGTTTTAGTGTTATTTGACAAGAGCTGAAGTGCATTTTTAAAAGCTTGGAAGAAAGAACATTTTTAACACATGGGATTAACAAGCTGTGCCTATAAACTTGACTCTGTATTTCTTTGTGTGGTGTAGTTTCACATCCAATGTCAGATGACTATTGGGATTGACCACATGCAGTTTTATGGCCCATGTTGCATGCAGAATTACAGCAGGGGTAGACTCCTAAACAAACGCAGATGGTGACAATGCCTGGTCTTTTCAGTTCAGAAGATGTGATATGGAAAGTAAATGAATTCGTGCTGAGCAGAAATATGTGAGCCTGACTGAAATTGACCCAAGGGAGTCTGCACTGGGTGTAGAGGCTAAAGGCTTTTTATGGAAACACTTTTGAATCTCTGCAACCCCTAGTTATAGTTGGGCATTTATATTTGCTGGGCAGGCACAGTAGTGTAGCAGTTAGTGTAATGCTATTGCAGCACCAGTGACCTGGGTTCAATTCCGGCAGCTGTCTGTAAAGAATTTGTACGTTCTCCCCGTGTGTCTGTGTGGGTTTCCTCCGGGTGCTCCGGTTTCCTCCCATATTCCAAAGACGTACCGGTTAGGAAGTTGTGGGCATGCTATGTTGGCGCTAGAAGCACGGCAACTCTTGCGGGCTGCCCCCAGAACACTATGCAAAAAATGTGTTTCGATGTACATGTGACTAATAAAGATATCTTATTTAATGTAAATCTGGAGTTTAGTGTATATTCATCAACTTTACTGCTACAGTTAGAGGTATAAATTTGAGTTTTCATGTCTAACAGTTTAATTGCACAACTTCCTGCCTCAATCCATCGTACCCCACATCCCTGCCATTAATTCATCCTCCAGATGCAATGCCTTCTCATTATTAAGTGTTGTATCTAAACCTGTGCCTTGCCAACAATTTCTAATACACGATTCTAAATGTAACTCAGTTTTCCTGCTCTGCAGTATTTCTATAATGTTTAAATCAATGAAAAAATAGACAACATTATGTAATGTTTCCTATGTTTGTATTTCTCCCTGGGTTTGTTTCCAACAGTTTCTTGAGATTAATCTTCAGTTTCTCAAGACTGCAGAACATTTCTGGAGGGTGTCAGCCCTGCTTGTGATACACATGCTTTACCCTATTTTTCCCTTTAGTCAATTGGTATTGGTTTATTATTGTCACATGTACCAAGGTACAGTGGAAAAACTTCTGTTTGTGTGCCACCCAGGCAGATCATGCCATATATAAGTACATGCAGGTAGTAAAAAGAAAACAATGCAGAATATTGTTCTTCCTTCTACCTCTTTTCCTTGCTGTTCTCTTTTGCTCTGTATAGTTCTTGGCAGTAATCTCTAGTATGTGGCTATTGATTAGAGAGCGCTGGTATCTTTACAACCACAAAAAATTGTGATCATATTTTCAAAGGATGTCTAGGGTCAACAGATGTTGATAAGGACTCAGAATCATGGCTGATATCTGGTTTGAGGCCAATTGCAGCTCCACAGCTGCTACACTGATGGAGATGTTAACTCCTCGTGGATTGGAAATTCATCTTTGGGCCCATGAGGTGCAATTTACTGAATGAACTCGCATTATGCGGGACTAGAAATAAAATTTTATTTTTCATCATTTTTGGGTACAACTACAAGAAAGATGATATTCTTGCCATGAGATTACACTTACTGCAGGTCAAATAAAATTGCTGCAATTATTGCATGGAACTTCACAAGTGTTGAACCAAGTTTGTCACCAAACTCCGAGACCTAGGACTCAACACCTCCCTCTGTAACTGGATCCTTGACTTTCTAACAAACAGACCGCAATCAGTGAGGATAGGCAGCAATACCTCTGGCACGATTATTCCCCACAAGGCCGCGTCCTCAGCCCTCTACTCCCTATACACTCACGACTATGTGGCCAGATTCTGCTCTAACTCCAACTATAAGTTTGCAGATGATACCACCGTTGTAGGCCGTATCTCAAACAGCGATGAGTCAGAGTACAGGAAGGAAATAGAGAGCTTAGTGGAATGGTGTCATGACAACAACCTTTCCCTCAATGTCAACAAAACGAAAGAGCTGGTCATTGACTTCAGGAAAGGGGGCGGTGTACCTGCACCTGTCTACATCAATGGTGCTTAGGTTGAGAGGGTTGAGAGCTTCAAGTTCCTGGGAGTGAACATCACCAATAGCCTGTCCTGGTCAAATCACGTAGATACCACGGCCAAGAAAGCTCACCAGCGCCTCTACTTCCTCAGGAGGCTAAAGAAATTTGGCATGTCCCCTTTGACACTCACCAGTTTTTACCGATGCACCATAGAAAGCATCTTATCTGGATGTATCATGGCTTGGTACGGCAACTGCTCTGCCCAGGACAGCAAGAAACTGCAGAGAGTTGTGGACACAACCCAGCGCATTACAGACACCAGCCTCCCCTCCTTGGACTCTGTCTTTACCTCTTGTTGTCTTGGTGAAGCAGCCAGCATAATCAAAGACCCCACCCACCCAGGACATTCTCTCTTCTCTCCTCTTCCATCGGGTAGAAGATACAGGTACCTGAGGGCACGAACCACCAGACTTAAGGACAGCTTCTACCCCACTGTGATAAGACTATTGAACAGTTCCCTTATACAATGAGATGAACTGTGACCTCACGATCTACCTTGTTGTGACCTTGCACCTTATTGCACTGCACTTTCTCTGTAGCTGTGACACTTTACTCTGTACTGTTATTGTTTTTACCTGTACTACATCAATGCACTTTGTACAAACTCAATGTAACTGCACTGTGCAATGAATTGACCTGTACGATCGGTTTGTAAGACAAGCTTTTCACCGTACCACGGTACAAGTGACAATAATAAACCAATACCAGTACCAAGTATGGCTGAAAGAGATCACGATATTGTCCAGCAAGGATTGTTCAGAATAGTCCAGCATCTTGAATTTTAAACTGTTTTGGACCACTGCCTGTGAGAATGATGCTTAACTTTTCAACTCAATTATTTATCTATGTGTTGTGCACTATATCCAGATATAGATGGGATTAATTACATTTCTGATTGGTAAATATAAATGCATAATGGATATCATCATTGAGCATACAAATACAATCATAAGCAAGTATAATGCACCTTTTTGTGCATTTTGTGGTTAAATGGTAAGAGAAAAGAATCTGTCATCGTAAAACCTGTGTCATTGTGAGTGCTTCACTTTCTTGGTATTGTCACTTGTACTGAGGTACAGTGAAAAACTTGTCTTGCATGCCGTTCATACAATCAATTCATTACACAGTGCATTGAGATAGTACAGGCTACAAACAATAATAGAATACAGAGTAAAGTGTCACAGCTACAGGGAAGTGCATTGCAGGTGCAAGGTCATAACAAGGTAGATTGTGAGGTCAAGAGTCCATCTCATCGTATAAGGGAACCGTTCAATAGTCTTATCACAGTGGGATAGAAGCTGTTCTTGAGCCTAGTGGTATGTGCCCTCAGGCCCGATTGGAGAGGGGAGAAGAGAGAATGACCCAGGTGGGTGGGGTCTTTGATTATGCTGGCTGCTTCACCAAGGCAGCGAGAGTTATAGACAGTCCATGGAGGGGAGGTTGCTTTCCGTGATGTGCTGGGCTGTGTCCACAATCTCTGCAGTTTCTTGTGGTCCCAGGCAGAGCAGTTGCCATACCAAGCCATGATGCATCCAGATAGGATGCCTTCTATGATGCATCGATAAAAGTTGGCAAGTGTCAAAGGGGACAAGCCAAATTTCTTTAGCCTCCTGAGGAAGTAGAGGTGCTGGTGAGCTTTCTTGGCCGTGGCATCTACATGGTAGAACCAGGACAGGCTGTTGGTGATATTCACTCCTAGGAACTTGAAGCTCTCAACCCTCTTGACCTCAGCACCATTGATGTAGACAGGTGCATGTACACTGCCCTTTTTCTTGAAGTCAGTAACCAGCTCTTTTATTTTGCTGACATTGAGGGAAAGGTTATTGTCATGACACCATGTCACTAAGCTCTCTATCTCCTTCCTGTACTCAGACTCGTCATTATTTGAGATACGGCCTACTACGATGGTATCATATGCAGACCTGTAGATGGGATTAGAGCAGAATCTGGCTACGCGGTCATGAGTGTATAGGGAGTAGAGTAGGGGGCTGAGGACGCAGCCTTGTGGGGCGCCAGTGTTGAGAATAATCATGCCGGAGGTATTGCTGCCTATCCTCACTGATTGCAGTCTGTTGGTCAGAAAGTCGAGGATTCAGTTGCAGAGGGAGGTGTTGAGTCTGAGGTCACGGAGTTTGTTGATGAGTTTGCTTGGAATTCTAGTATTGAAGGCAGAGCTGTAGTCAATAAACAATAGTCTAACGTAGGTGTCTTTACTGTCCAGATGCTCCAGAGATGAGTGTAGGGCCAGGGCCACTGTGGACCTGCTTTGGCAGTAGGCAAATTGCAGTGGATCGAGGTTTTCTGGGAGGCTGGAGTTAATGCGTGACGTGACCAGCTTCTTGAAGCACTTCATGATGGTGAATGTTAGAGCCACTGGTCGGTAGTCATTAAGGCATGTTACCTTGTTTTTCTTAGGTACAGGGATGATAGTGGTGGTCTTAAAACAGGTGGGAACCTCAGATTGAAGCAGGAAGAGGTTAAGTATGTCTACAAGTACCCCCACCAACTGATCAGCACAAGATCTGAGCACATGGCCAGGGACACCATCCGGGACAGATGCTTTCCTCTGGTTCACTCTCCAGAAGACTGTTGTTATGTCCTCAATGGTGGCCATGGGTTCAGTTGCATTGGAAGCTGTCAGGGTGGGTGGTGACAAACCAATCCCCTCCTGTTCAAGGTTACTGAATAGCATTTGTTGTTTGTTGAATAAATGTGTACCTGAAATATGCACCATTGTGTGATTGAATGGAAAACTTTCCTCCTGAAATGAGTGACTCTTTGTGGTTAAAATGGTGCCTAGTCAACAATTTCAATTGAATAGGTATTCAACTTCAGAAGCATTTTTTTTCATGTTCATGTTTGTGAAGAGAGTCTGCATTGTAATTGTGTGGCTGTCATGATTTTGTGTTTTTTCTGTCTAAGTGCTGGACTTAGCCAGGCTTGGGGAATGTACATCTCAGGGGTCTGGGTGTTGGACTTCCCAGAAAGTGATTTATAAATGAGATTCACAGTTATAAACATGTGCCCTGTAACCTAGCATGTGGGATTTCACTTTTATGTGCAAGTCCTTGGTTTCCATTTCATAAACTGCCTTAGCTATTGAATATGCCCTCTTATTCCATATTTAGATTGATCAATGATGTTTATGAGTGATTACAAGGTAGTAATCTCATTAGGTATGCTCAGGTCAAGTCATCATCTGTGAGAGTGCTTGGTTGAGCAGTTTATAGCTATCACCTAAAGCCCATCTGAAATTGCAGCCATGAAATTGCTCTTGTTACGCGGCATCATTTAACAGCTGTTACTCATAGACATATTACTCTGGGCAAAGTTAACTTTGATTTAAATTTTTGTACAGCTTGCCAGTTTATATACTTCATGTAGTTTCTAGTAATGTGTATTTGTTTCATTTTGGCAAGTTACCTTGTTGTTATAGTAACCAAAATATTGATGATGAGGTGTTTTTCCAACTCATCTAGTTAGTATCAACAGATTTAACTGAAAGTGAAAATTTCACTCAACCTGGATGCAGGAAAGAATTCCCCAAGGTTTCCAATTTGCACTACATTGTAAATTCTTAACATCCTTTGTGTGAGCAATGACGTGACAATGTTGTTGGCAGTAACAGATATTCAACCACATACTAGGATTCTCCTGTCAGTCTCTCATTCTAGTTAATCAATACTTTGAAGGTGGGTCTTGGGAAGTACAAACTCAATGTTACATGTATCCCTGTTTGCATTGCAGATCACACAAATGAAGAGACACCAAGGCCAGGTTTGGAGTGTGAGAGTGGAAAGGGATCGGTGGATGATATCAGTAGGACCTGGCCTGAGGTGACCTCAGCCATAGGAGGATTGGAGCCTGGGTTGGGGTTCGTTGTCAGATAATGGGACCTACAGGAATGGGGTTCATCCATCAGCCTGGGGCCTGGAGGTTGGTGTTGATCTACCAGAGGATTGAAGCCTAGGGGTATGGGGTAGGGAGATTCATTCATCAAATGTTTGGGCCCTGTGGTTGGAGTCATCCATTGGTGGATTGGAACATAAGGGTGGGGTTCATTAATTAGCTTGGGGTTTAGGGAGTGGGATTAATCCATTGAAGGACTTGGCCATTGGGGGATTGGGTGTTGCGGTCATCGAGCCAATAAAAGGGGTCAGGGTTGCCTTTGGTTTTTGAAATCAGAGCCTAGAAAAGATGCAATGGTGGGCTTTAGCCATTAAAATGTTGGGCCTGTGGTGGGGAGGGTGATGCTAAGATCATTGGAGGTATGAGGGGGATGGAGGGGTGGGGGTGGGGGGGTTCTCCATCCTGTGGTTAGTGGGGAGTTGTGAAGATTAGGGCATTGAGGAGTCTTGGGAGATCTGGGACCAGTGTGGGAAGGGATGAAGGAAGGTTGATGCCAGGATCGATCAGCAATTGAAGAGTTGGCATCTCAGGAGAAGCAGAGGGAAGTTGCAAAATTATTAACTGCAAAAAAGACTTTGATAGAGGGATTAGCATGTTCCTACCAGTTACCCAGCTCCAGTGAAGGGTCTTCAACCTGATTCATCAACTCAACTCTGTTTCTCTCTGTACAGATGCTGCCTTATCTGAATGTTTCTCATTTTCTGATTTTATTTCAGATTTCCAGCGACCTGCATTTTTTTAATTTTTATGTGGTTATGTATAATTTTTTCAAAGAACAAAAGAGCCATGTTTCAAGAAAATTGTTCATCTGTTTATGTTCAGGGAAAGCTCATACTGTGTGATTGATACTTGCAACGTTGTATTTGTGTTTTGAATCTTAGTTTTATTCTTTAATAACCTATTTGAGTTTTTCTTTAAGCTGGAAATTAAAGGTTATATGACAAAAGATCTTTTTTAGAATTTTTTTTAGTTTAATTGAAAATGTGTAGTTTGAGTCCTTGGAATAGACTTGAAAATTGGTGAGAGGAATTCTTGCATTGTTTATTGTTAAGGCCTTGTCTCTGTTAATGTTAGATTGGGGAAATTATGAAAAATATGTCCATTCCTTCTATTTGTGAATGTATAAGCTACAGCAAACAAAACTCAATTCAACATGCATTGACCTTGTTTTAAAACACGTCATTCTGTTCAAGGATCACCCAATTATTTTTGTATTTGATAACCTGAAAATAACATTTATCTTCCATGGATGTTTTTTAAACAAGTCTTCCATTCAGTCTGTGTTTTGGATACTACTGTGTGTAAAATGGATGGGATAAAGTTCTCAAGGCTTTTTCATTGGCACATGGCAAAACCTCAGCCTCTTCCAATGGAAGGATAACAGCTGCAGTTGCTTGGGTTTTGCTTGTCTCACACTGCCCCTATGTTCCCAAGTGCCTAATTAATCAATGTAGTGGAGCTGCTCACTGAGCAGCACTGACAGAGTTCCTTCAGCACAAGCATTGCAGTGAGTCTCCTCACCATCTTCATTGCAGTTAGGGATTATCAGAGAGATGCCCACAACTGATTACAAAAATAAAGGAAATCCCTAGTCCTCATGGTGATACTGTTCCCTAGTTATCACCCTCTGTAGCCAAAAGTGTCAAGTGTCTCATTGAGCATAAATTATGAAGACAAGATCCAAACATATAGATATGCCAAAGACATCTTACCATATCTAAGCCATAGAATCATTGACAAATCACTCATCTGCCTCTTAGTGCCTGGCTTCTGCATGCCTTTACCTGTCCTACCTCTACAAAGATCATCCTCAGTGGCTGGAGCTTTACCGGTGGATGCCTACTGAATTGCAGTGGATGCGGATGAAGGGTGACCAACTTTGGGCCTGGGTGACCAACAATAAAAGCTACCATACCGTTTGCCTTCCTAATTGCTTGATGTTCCTGCACGTTAACGATGAGCGGCAGCAATCTTGGTGAACTGGCTGAAAGGAAACAACGAGAGCAGTGTGTCAATAGCAGTGCTGGAAAACCATTGCTTTCATACCAAGAGAGGGCCAATCCACATACAATGTGGGACTGCCACCACTCTGTCACTCTGCCAAGCATCGTAATTCAGTGGAGGGAGAATTATGGAGTACTGTGACACTCTCAGTGATCATCAGACCTCTAGAATTCTTAATGTTGATGGCAGCAGTTTGAGGTCACATAGCAGCAAGCTGCCCTTGCTTGACAGAAGGCAAGATTTCCATTTCAGCACCCAATGTTGGGTGGCTTCTGCCCTTTGTAGCATTGGAAGCTGAGACATTAATCAGCAGATATTAACCGTGGTTAGATCCAAATGTGTTGTCATGGGAGTAGCCAGAAAGATTAGACTTTGAGCTCTATGTGAAGTTGTGAGCAAGGTCGGAAACTGACTTTGTCATGCTCTTAGACCTCCGTCACAGGCTTTCAGACAGACCTGACATTGCCTCAAGCATCTCCATGTGCATGCCCATCAGCCCTCGTCTCCAGGGTGTGCACTGAAGTTCTTGTCTGGAGCTCCATTGTGTGCAATCTCCCAGGATGCTGTCCAGCATGCTATGATTTCCTTCAAGCCTGGCAGCAGGTCTACTTGTGCATGACACCCATCATATGGATATCCAACCTCTAAACCATCTCCCCCACCTCTGCCCACCTTATGCAAAGCAGCAAGATCTCAGGTGCTAGATGTGAGTGTCTGATGCAATAATGTAGTCTTGCTAAGTCTATAGGCTCAACATCCAAACCTGGAGCCATGTGGATGTCATAAACTTTTCCAGTGGTGAGGGGTCACATTTAAACCATCTGATTCTTATGTTGAAAGAGATTTGTGGGATGAGGAAGATGTGATTAGATATCAGCACCATCTTGAGCCCACGATTGTATTCACCCTCCCTTTAGTGCGCACAGCATGGCCTACCCTTTGTCGGCTGCTGCAGTTGGCAGTTTCTCACCACTTTCTGAAAGGGAAACAGAAGTTTGTGTTTTGTGGGTCCACGATATTACCAACTCTTCTGTCCCTTAAAGGCATTTGTCTTTGAGATTTACAACACGTATAAAACCTTTCAGGTTATGTGATCCATTCTCCAAATGCTCTTAGTACTAACACAAATCACTATTTTCAAATCACTTAAATTGTTCTACTCACAGTTCCAACTTCACTGGGCAAAATATACTTTCCCGAGTTTGACTGACTGGGCCAACCTCTCCAATTGCAGCACTATTGTCTCTGACTGCAATGCCTATGTTAATACCTCCAGGTTTATCAGCCTTCTGTCCTTTTATGAATTGCAAGTTGTCCTTCAAGCAGTGTTTTTGAACTGTATTTTTTACTCAAGGTTTTCACTGTTTACTATTTAGAATCAGGAGATTAATTCCATAGTTGTAGTCAGTGTAAGCTGTGAGATGTGCTGTATGCTTTGGAGTAATCATAAGTTTGTGTTTGTTGGAGCACATTGCTCCATAACCTTTAAAATTGTCATGGACAGGGACAGGTGCAGAGAGGACAAGAGGTTTTTCAATTGGGGAAGGGCTAACTACGAGGCTATAAGGAGAGAACTTGGGAGTGTAAATTGGGATGTCCTTTTTGAAGGAAAATGTACCATGGGGATGTGGTCGATATTCAAGGATCTTATGCAGGATGTTAGGGATAAATATGTCCCGGTGAGGCAGAGAAGGAATGGCAGGGTGAAGGAACCGTGGGTGACGAGAGAGGTGGAACGACTTGTTAGGGAGAAGAAGGTAACATACGTGAGGTATAAGCAGCAAGGTTCAGACAGGGCCCGTGAGGAATATAGGGTAGCGAGGAAGGAACTTAAGAAAGGGCTGAGGAGAGCTAGAAGGGGACATGAAAAGGCTTTGGCTAGTAGGGTTAAGGAAAATCCCAAGGCCTTTTTCAAGTACATGAAGGGTAGGAGGATGGCTAGGGTGAAGGTAGGTCCAATTAAGGACAAAGGTGGGAGAATTTGCCTGGAGGCGGCGGAAGTGGGAGAAGTTCTCAATGAGTACTTCTCTTCGGTATTCACCAGGGAGAGGGGTCTTGATGACGCGGAAGGGAGTGCTGGTAGGGGTAATGTTCTTGAGGTTGTTGATATCAAGAGAGAGGATGTGTTGAAGTTGTTAAATAATATTAAGACAGATAAATCTCCAGGGCCCGACGGGATTTTCCCCAGGCTGCTTCGAGAGGCTAGGGAGGAGATTGCTGAACCGCTGGTAAGGATCTTTGAGTCCTCGTTGTCTACGGGGGTGGTGCCGGAGGATTGGAGCATTGCGAATGTGGTCCCCTTGTTCAAAAAAGGTAATAGGGATAGGCCAGGGAATTATAGACCGGTGAGTCCCACGTCTGTGGTGGGTAAGCTGTTAGAAAGTATTCTAAGAGATAGGATTTATGAACACCTAGAGAATCATGGACTGATTAGGGACAGCCAGCATGGCTTTGTGAAGGGAAGATCTTGCCTCACAAGCCCGATAGAGTTCTTTGAGGAGGTGACCAGGAAGATTGATGAGGGCAGTGTGGTGGATGTGGTTTACATGGATTTTAGTAAGGCATTTGATAAGGTTCCTCATGGTAGGCTTCTTCAGAAGGTCAGAGGCCGAGGGACCCAAGGAAGCTTGGCTGTGTGGATTAGGAATTGGCTTGCATGTAGAAAGCAGAGGGTTGTGGTGGAAGGAGTGCCCTCGGATTGGAAGGCAGTGACTAGTGGTGTCCCGCAGGGATCGGTTCTGGGACCTCTACTTTTTGTGATATTTATAGATGACTTAGATGAGGGGGTGGAGGGCTGGGTTAGTAAGTTTGCGGACGACACTAAGATAGGCGGTGTTGTGGATAGTGTGGAGGGCTGTCGGAGCTTACAGAGGGATATTGATAGGATGCAGAGGTGGGCTGACAAGTGGCAGATGGAGTTCAATCCGGAGAAGTGTGAGGTGGTACACTTTGGAAGGACAAACTCCAGGGCAGAGTACAGGGTAAACGGCAAGGTACTTGGCAGTGTGGAGGAGCAGAGTGATCTGGGGGTTCATATTCACGGTTCGTTGAAAGTTGCCTCACAGGTGGAAAGAGCAGTTAAGAAGGCCAATGGGATGTTGGCTTTCATAAATCGTGGGATTGAGTTTAAGAGCCGCGAGGTTATGATGCAGCTTTACAAAACTCTAGTTAGGCCACATTTAGAGTACTGTGTTCAGTTCTGGTCACCTCATTATAGGAAGGATGTGGAGGCATTGGAGAGGGTGCAGAGGAGATTTACCAGGATGCTGCCTGGATTGGAGGGTATTGAATATGAGGAGAGGCTTAAGGTGCTAGGGCTTTATTCACTGGAAAGGAGGAGGATGAGAGGAGACATGATAGAGGTATATAAAATATTGAGAGGAATAGATAGAGTAGACAGTCAGCGCTTCCTTCCCAGGGCACCAGTGCTCAAGACGAGAGGTCATGGCTTTAAGGTTATGGGTGGGAGGTTCAGGGGAGATGTCAGAGGGAGGTTTTTCACCCAAAGAGTGGTTGGTGCATGGAATGCACTGCCTGGGGTGGTGGTGGAGGCAGATACATTGAACAGGTTCAAGAGCTTGTTGGATAGGCATATGGAGGAACGTGAGATAGAGGGATATGCGGGAGGAAGGGGTTAGGTAGTGTGAGGGTGGTCTGATGGACGGCACAACACGGTGGGCCGAAGGGCCTGTTTTGTGCCGTATGGTTCTATGGTTCTATGGTTTGTGGTATATGATTGTTAGGTGAGAGCGTGCTGAAGACTGAGTGACGAAGGTATCATTCATGGAGAATGCGTGCGTGTGATTGTATTGTTGTTGGTAGACTGGTCTTACCAACGCTTTTAATCACCTTCATCTAATGTTGTGATCGCTAAGAACCCAGATCCTCTGATAAAAGACTGCACTTACACAAGTGAGGCCTCATCAGATTTCATGCTCTTTGTCAGACGTTTATGAGGGATAGCTTTCAAGATTGGGATATGCTCAAATTTCTCCAGTCTTTTTATGAGTCTCTGCTGACAAAGTAGAGACTAGGAAGTTGTTAAAGGATAGCCTCAGTCAACTGAATCATATTTTGACAGCCCCATTTTCTTAAGTACATTGACATATCTGTTGATATTAGATTCAAAACCAAGCTCATGGTTTATCAGGTAGCTGGAAAACCATTCCTATCCTATAGAACTGAGTAGTTAACAATGTATAGAAAATTTCTCCTACTGAATAAGCATCATCATTGCTGCTTTCAGAAGATATTACAGTCTGCACTCAGAGGAAGCATCCTCTTCCAAGTGAACACAATAACCATCATAACAGTAATCAAAATAAACTTTTGCAATGTTATCTATGTCATTTAGAAGATAGATTCCCTCAGCAGCCTTTTTCTCTAAGTGTAGTTGTGGTACATACTCAAGACAAAGTCACAGAGTAATTCAGGGATGTCCTTAAAGCAAACATGGAAATGTGGAATGTTTTAGACAATTACACAGGAACATTGTAAGTAGACTGACAGTTTGCTTTGAAACCATAAGGCAGCAACCAGAAATTGGGAAGTGGAAAGGACAGGAGCAGCTTTGATGTGCACCAACCTAGCAACCCAGGTCCAACCATCCCACTTAAAAGTATAAATCCGAGTTGTAGCAGAGTTTGAACAATTCTGAATTGTCCTGTTTAGGCCTACAAGTAAAATTTTCCTGAGAGATAATCATTCTCAACTACAAGAGACTACTAATGAATGGATGACTGATGTTGACCACCCATGTAATATCATAAATTCTTTTTATTACTGACACCTGATCTTGAGTTCTTTTCCTGATACTCATCTCCCCAGCAACCTCCACCCATCACAGCTTCAGTTCTGTTTTAGATAGCTTATTGGACCCTATTTGGAATGTGCAGAGCCTCTCTTCTACAGGAATGTCCAAGATGGGGAAGTCTGTCTGACTGGCTTGCCATCTTTCTACAGTGCCTTCTTGTGCTGTAGAATGACTTCCAGCAATGGTTGGAAGTAATGTGCATCTTCTAAAAGATGCAGACATGGCTTCAGTATATCCAGGTTCCTTTCACCTGATGCACAATGCCTCTGAAGTATATTACAGGAACAAACTGGTGAGGATCCCGCATTTTAGTAGCTGGTTTCCAGCATGAGCAAATTTTTTATTCTTATTCATTTTGTTCCACATAGACGGTATGGCCAAGAAAGCTCACCCGTGCCTCTACTTCCTCAGGAGGCTGAAGAAATTTGTCATGTCCCTTTAACCATCACCAATTTTTATCAGTGCATCATAGAAAGCATCCTATCTGGATGCATCACACTTGGTACGGCAACTGTTCTGCCTGGGGCTGCAAGAAACTGTAGAGATTGTGGACACAGCTCAGCACATCACGGAAACCAGCCTCCCCTCCATGGACTCTGTCTACACCTCTCCCTGTCTTGGTAAAGCAGCCACATAATCAAAAACCCCACCCACTCCGAACATTCTCTCTTCTCCCCTCTCCCATTGGGCAGGAGATACACAAGCCTGAAAGCACGTACCACCAGGCTCAAGGACAGCTTCTATCCCGCTGTTATAAGACTATTGAACAGTTCCCTAGTAAGATAAAATGGACTCTTGACCTCATAATCTATGCTGTTATGACCTTGCACGTTATTATCTACCTGCACTGCACTTTCTCTGTAGCTGTGACACTTTACTCTGTATTCTGTTATTGTTTTTACCCTGTACTACCTCAATGCACTGTGTAATGAATTGATCTGTATGAACAGTACAGCAAATACATTCCATACCTTTCACCTTGGATTCTCCCCTCTTATCTAAATAGTGCCAGAATACATTTCATTGTAATCAGCCACCCTCCAGTACTGATGGTTCTTTCTCATCTCAACTGTTGACTAAACTTCAGTCAAGCTTAATGCTGTGCCCTCCTGACTCTATACATCCTCACTATGTAATAGCAGTCAGTTGATAGTGATTAAGAGTGAGAGCATATTCCAGTTAAACAACCCAGGAATGCACTGGTCAGCAGTAGAACTCCTAACTACTGCTGTGGTTGGGAGGACCAGGAATGAACCTTGTGACTACTGGTTAGAATGGCCCAATGCAAAGAAACCACAGCTGTAAATCAGGATTTGCTCTATTCTGTTCCACTCAAGCTTGAAATAAACTAGACCTTGGCAGATCACAGGCAGAATAGAATGTTGAGTTCTAGTTTTCACTCTGCAAAGGACTGACACATTTGGGATTACATGTTTACTAGGGGCAGCATCCTGCAATATACCAACTTAGTCATGGTTATTTATAGTGAGGTGAGAAATAGATACATAGTGCAGTTCAATACATGGCTGAGGAGCTGGTGCAGGAAGGTAGGCTTCAGATCAATGGATCACCGAGTTCTCTTCCAGAGCAGCTGGGACCTGTACAAACAATACAGTCTGCATCTGAACTGGAGGGAAACCAATATCCTTGCCGGGAGGATTGCTAGTGGTACTTGGGAGGGTTTAAACTAGAGTGGGGGCGGGGGGGAGGGAGGGGGATGGGGGGGGAGATGGGAACCACAGCAGCAGGACAATGGGTAGTAGGGTTGAGGGCAAGAAAGATGGTTTGACAAGTAAGACTGAAAGGAAGGACAGCAAGGGGGGCAGGCTAATAAACATGGTGGGACTGGTGGGCTGAACTGTGTTTATTTCAATTCTAGGAGTATTAAAGGTAAGGAGGGTGAACTTAGAGCCTGGATCAGTACATGGAAAAGACATATGAATATAAAGGGAATGGAGGAATATGGATGACAAACAGGAGGAAATTTAGTATAAATCGGCATCAAGATCGGCACATCATGGTCTGAATGGCCTGTCCAGTGCTGTACTGTTCTATTTCCCTGTACTTGCTTTATTCCTGATACAGATTATGGACAGCAAAAACCAAGTAGTGACTGCTTGGCTAAATATGGTAATCCTTTAGAACTTAACCAGCAAAACACCTCCATGACCTCATTCCATTCCTCTCCTTCCTGCCCACCCCCCACCACTACTGCCATCCTTTCTCATTCCTTTCCTCTTCCGCGCCCCCCCCCCCCCTCCACCACTACCGCCATGCTTCCTTGTTAACCTCTTTTAGTCTACAATCATTTAAAACTTTAAAATTCTTCTCCCAAAGGCAGGAGAGCAATCTTTGGAATTCTCAAGTAGTTTGTGGGACGTGGGAAACTCAGTATATTTAAAACCGAAATCATTAGATTGAATATTAAGGGAATCAACAAATATTGGAGTTAATCTAGGAAAGTGGTGCTGAGCTGAAAGATCCGTTATAATGTTATTGTAAAGCAGTCATGAGGGGCCAAATGGCCTCCTCCTTCTACTTATGCAGTCGTCCAGGCCTGAATTTCATCATTTCACCATTGTTGGCTATACTTGCAGTTCCCAAAACCTCAAACTCTTGAATTCTGCTCTCACAAATCCCTGTAATCTACCTCTCTCTCCACTTTTAAGTAACTTGAAATCAACCTCTTTGCCCAAGCTATTGGTCTCCTGCTTCCACACCAGTGTATATAACTCTCTGTCAAATTCCAACTGATAATATTGTAGCGAGCCAGTTTAGGATGTTTACTTCTAGATCTGATGAATTAGATAACTGGGACTGTGGATAGGGCATTAAACTAAATGTGAACAGGGTTCTGGTATGATAACAGTTATAGAGTTAAAGGCACAAGTCAAAGCCATAAGGCAATTTGGATGATGATAAACATGTGATGTCAAGAAATGACTGAGAGAACTTCATTCAGCAAAGTCTTTCAGACCAGACAACATTCTGGATGTAATAATGAAGGCTTGCACTCGGTCCCCTTTTGCCAAGCTCATCCAGGACAGTTACAATGCAATGTAGAAAAGTGCCCAGGTACATCCTGTTGAAAGTTTCAAGGGTATTTTCTATCCTCGTTGAAGTCTATGGATCAAGTGAATGGTAAATGGGATTAATATTGATGGGTACTTGATGTTGGCATGGACATGGTGGGCTGACGGTCCTGCTTCTGTGCTATATGACCTTATGACTATAGCTCGATTTTTCTTGTCCAAGACCAGTGATCTTACAGTTACAGACTGCACTGTCAGCTACCGACCCGTACCCCTACTTCCAGTCACAATCTGCAATTACCAACCCAGATCCTGACTTCTGATCACTTCTGACCAGCATCCAAACCCCCACCACCTATACTTGCTCTCAACCCCCTCGGACATGTATATCAGCATTGACCCGATCCCCAACTCTTCCTCCTGATCTGTACTTCTTTCCACATGTCCTTCCCCAATCTCCCTGCCTTCCCTTGCTGCAGAATGCCAGTCCAATTTAGTTGTGTACAAGGCCCACCAAATTCCAAGCCCACAGGTGATCACGGCCTGTTCTTTCATTGCCTCTGCTGTTCAGAAATGGGGAGAAAGAAAGCTTTGAAGGCTGCACTGAGAACATGGAAGGGTGAGTGGAAATCTTATCGAGATGTTCAGGTTATTTGTAATTGTTTTATTATTGTCACATCTACCAAGAAACAGTGGAAAGCTTTTGTTTGCATGCCATCCAGACAGATCATTCCATACATTAGTACATTGAGGTAGTACAAAAGGAAAAAATAACAGAATGCAGACTATAGTGTTACAGTTACAGAGAAAGTGCAGTGCAGGTAGACAAATAAAGTACAGGGTCATGACCAGGTAGACTGAGAGATTGCGAGATCATCTTCGGCGTATAAGAGATCCATTCAAGAGTCTTATAACAGCAGGATAGAAGCTGTCTTTGAGCCTGGTGGTATGTGTTCTCAAGCTTTTTCGCCTGATGGGAGGCAGGGCGAAGAGAGAACAACCAGAGTAGGAAGGGTCCCTGATTATGTCGGCTGCTTTCCCGAGTCAGCAGGAAGTGTAGACAGAGTCAATAGAGGGGAGGCTGATTTGTGTGATGGGCTGGGCTGTGTCCACAACTCTTTGTAATTTCTTGCGGTCTTGGGCAGAGCAGTTGCCAAACCAAGCTAGGATGCTTTCTATGATGCATCTGTAAAAATTGGTGAGGGTCA
Source organism: Pristis pectinata (assembly GCF_009764475.1). Lineage (NCBI taxonomy): Eukaryota > Metazoa > Chordata > Chondrichthyes > Rhinopristiformes > Pristidae > Pristis > Pristis pectinata. Next base: position 48,783,050 of record NC_067417.1, read on the forward strand.
TTGGGGAGATCAGCAATTGCAAAATCCTAACACCTGTTTATCATAAGTAAGGAAGCAGTATGACTTTTTTAAACTGGAAAAGTTCAAAATCAACAATGATACCCAGTATTATAAGCTTGTCTTTATAAGGATAAAAGCACCAAAACAGCAGAAAATAACACCAGCTTTTTTCTTCCATGGCAATCTTTGCTGGCATATACCAGGCACTATTGCGAAGCTCTCTGACGCTCATTTCTATGTAATTTATATAGGAATATTCTTCTGAGATGTGATTTGATGTGGGTGAATTAGTTTTTGCCAGTGGCATCAAATGGGTTCATAGTCATTGGGCAAGGTGTGAAATAGTCTGCCAATTCACTTTACTTTGTTCATTACTTCTGGCAAAGACTAATTTCACCTTCGATAAAGGCCATTGAGGAAGTTTGGATGCAGCGCTCTTATGAAATAAATGGGTCAAATAATTAGTATTCATTTCTCTGTCACATTGTGTTAATTTTTGTAGGACTTATTTTGGAGCAGGGTAGAGGAAGACTGCCCACAGTAGCTTGAGCCAAAACTGCAAATCCGGGATCGTTAAAGCCTTTTGTGCATTTTTAACAAAAATGAAGTTGTTACTCGGTACATCTTTGGAAGTACTGATGTAGTCAGGATTATCAATTTAGTTGGGTGAGGGGGAGGAAAGACTACTTTGGATCTTCTCTGTATTACCGTTCCATCTCTGAGATTCCTAGAACCACATATCCAACCATGTATTGTATTTAACCTGCAAAATACAAAATTGTTTTATAAAAGTAATTATTGGAATGAGGTTCATTACATATTGCTCCAAAAATATAACTACATTACTTCGAAGTTCTCCCTGATGCTGCACAATTTGTAATTAACATTTTACTTTGTCTGAAAGGTTTGAAGTATTGTAATGCAGCAATGGGAAGGAATCCCTTAATTTAACTGCATCACTTGGTCCTGGAATCAGCTACAAAGATCATAAAATTCTGAGGTTTGATCTGTCTCAGTTAATCTCAGGGAATGTGCAGTTGGCTTCAGCCTATTTGGGATGGGAATGCCCATTATTAACCAAGCTTCCTTTTCCAGATCCCTGCTATAGAATGTTAACCTGTAGAGACAGGATAAATATTTAGTCCACATCTGTATACTGACACCGATACCTTGTGGTCTAATTTTGTTTGATAACCTCTTATGTGACACCTTATCAAAATCCAAATATATAACCTACTGGTTCCCCTTTCTCTATTCCACTAGTTGCAACATCAAGGATGTCAGATATGAATTCCCTTTCATAAATTCATGCTCTGCCCAATCCTATTTTTATTTTCCAGGTGCCCTGTTACCACTTCCTTAATACTAAACTTGAGCATTTATTCTACTACTAATGTCTGGCTAACTTGTTCCCCTTTCACTCTCTCTTTGCATGTTGGAAGGCAGGAGAGATTCAGAGAACAAAAGACGTGATAGTACAAAGCCCAAAGTGGGTGAACATGCAGAACAATTATCTTAAAAGCACCTAAAGAATTTGTGAGAATTGCTGGAAATCTGGAATAAAAGTGCTGGAACACAGATTATTTGAAAATGTGGAACTCATTGAGTCCAGGCTACATTGAGCACAGCTGAGTACTCATGTTGAGTTCACAGAAGGAAGCTAAGAACACTGGTGTCAGAGTGGGAGAAAATCAGAATTAAAGTGAGGCAGAACTGGGTGTTTTGGGGTTATGTTTACAGACTGAACAGGGGTCTTCTAAGCTGCTAAATTGAAAAAAGTGGAAGTAAATATTGCTTCACAAGAGTTGAATTTTGGACCCTGGACAATAGGAAGGAGGGAGATTAAAGGGCAGGTGTTAGATATTGTATAATTACAAGAGAGGGGAATGGGTATTGGTGGGGATGGAATTGGGAACCAGAGCATTACAGATGGAATTGTACCTTTGGAATGTTGAAGGAGGAGGAGAAGATGTGAATGGTGGTGCCATCCTGGTAGAGGTGTCAGAAGTTGTTGGAAATACTGGGTGCTTTACAAATACCTGCACGCAATTTGAGTTAACAGTTTCAAATAGTCTGTTCCATTTCACAGCACAAATGTACTAGGCAATGACTTATCTCCAACAAAAGAGGTTAATCACCTTCTCTTGATGTAAAGTGGTACCAACATTGGTGAATCCTCCCCCATCCATATTCTGGGAATCATTATCATTATTTGCAAGGAACAACTGTCCTGCCATTTAAACACTGTTAGAGGCTGTGTATTTTGCTGTGAATGACTCATTTCCTGATTCCATAATGGGTTTCTACATCTGCAAGGGAGAAATCAAGAGTGTGATCGAACACAATCTACGTGCCTGCTTTAATAAGTCTCCAATAACTTTTGAAAAGCTTGTCGCCATCCAGGAGAAAGAACCACACGCAATTGGCACCCACATTAAGCATTCACTCTTTTCACATTAACTGCAGCATGAATTATCTACAAAATGCACTTCAGCAACATGTCAAAGCTTTTTCAACTGCACTTCACAAGCCTGCAAACTCAGCTGCAGAGGAGATGAAGGCAGGAGACAGGTGGGAAAATCATCTACCTCCAACTTGCCCTTCTAGTTATTCCATCCTGATTTGGAAACTTGGTTGCTTCCTCATCTGTGGGTCAATATCCTGGAAGCGCTCCAAAGAGCACTGCAGCAGACTGCAGCAATTCAAGAAGGATGCCCAGCGCCACTTATTTGAGGTCAGTGGGAGTTAGGGAATTGATGCTGGTCTTTCCCAGCAATGTCCACCTCCAGGAATAAGTAAAAATACTTCAAGGAGGTAGATTAAAAATTACAGAATGAGTAATACAAAATATATAAGAGGGCAAAACAAAAGAAATGAAATTAATGGAGATGAGTAGAAAAAATAGTTGCTCTGCCAAACTGAGGTTTGTCACCATTGTCTCTACTTCAACATCTTGGAATTCCATAAGAATATGTGGGAGCATCAGAACACACCCATCATTGATTCAAAAGGACAGCTTACCACTACTTTCTCTGGAGCAATTAAGATCCAGAGAAATTTTTTTTTAATTTTATTTACAGCGTGGTAACAGGCCCTTCTGGCCCAATGAGTCTGCACTGCCCATTTTAAACCCCAAATTAACCTACCTGTACGTCTTTAGCACATGGGAGGAAACCGGAGCACCCGGAGGAAACCCACGCAGACACTGGAGAATGTACAAACTCCTTACAGACAGCGACGGGAATTGAACCCCAATCGCTGACGCTGTAATAGCGTTGTGCTAACCGCTACGCTACCGTGCCACCCAGAGAAAATAAATAGATTGATGGAAAGATAGAAAGTAGCAGCAGATTTTTCCCTGTCCCCAGATGACATGTATATTGTATAAATAGCACTGAAGTACTGAGGGAGGACTTTGAAAGAGACCTTTTTTTTCATTTTTTGGGTATCGTTGGTAAGGCTAGCATTTATTGCCCATTTCGAAGAGGCCTTGAACAGGTTGAAATGCTGCAGTCCATCTGGTGTAAGTGCTTCCATTGTGTTGTTAAGTGGGGAACTTTCTATGATGTATTTCCATGTCAGGATGGTATATAACTTGGAAGGGAACCTGCAGGTGGTGGTGTTCCCATGCACCTGCTGTCCTTTGTGCTTCTCTGACTTTCTGTCAGAGTAGCCTAGGTGAGTAACTGCAGCACATTTTGTAAATGGTTCGTACTATAGCCATGGTGCACCGGTGGTGGAGGAATAGAATATTTAGGGTGGTAGATGGAGGGCCAAGCAAGAGTTTTACTTTGACTTAGAGAGACTGGTGGAATTGTACTCATTCAGTCAGTTGGAGTGTATTCCATCATATTCCAGTGCCTTGTAGGTGATGGAAAGACTTTGGAGTGTATGGTGGGGAATCATTTGTTACAGGAAACCCAGCCTCTGACATACTTTAATAACCACAGTATTAACGTGGCCAGTCCGGATGAATTTCTGGTCATGGGTGAGCCCAGGATGTTGAAGCTGGGGAATTCAGAGATGGTAGACTGGGATCAATGTCCAAGGGGGATTGTTTGCTAGTGCTGTTGGGGAGGGTTTAAACTAATGTGGCAGGAGGATGGGAATCCATGCAGAAAGACAGAGGGAAGCAAAGCAGAGACCAGAACAAAAGTTAGAAAGGAGAAGAGTAAGAGTGGAGTACAGAAATGTCAAGCGCAAAGGACGCAAAGGTTACTAGATTCTAAAAGGACAATGAGTGTAAGGGCACTTTACCTGAATGCCCGTAGTATTCAAAACAAGCTCAGTGAACTTGTGGCACAAATCAGTACAAAGGGGTATGATTGAGTGGCCATTGCAGAAACATGGTTGCAGGGTGGAGATGGGTGGGAATTAAATATCCAAGGGTATCAGGTAATACAGAAGGATAGGCAGGAAGGTAAGGGAGGTGGGGTAGCGCTCTTAATTAGGAATGAGATCAGGGCAATAGTGGGAGACGATATAAGATCTAGGGAGCAGAATGTTGAGTCCATCTGGGTGGAGATTAGGCATCAAGCTAAAAGCTCATGCATACAAAGTCGCCAAGAGTAGTGGGAAACTGGAAGACTGGGAAAACTTTAAAACGCAACAAAGAACCACTAAGCAAGCAATAAGGAAGGCGAAGATAGATTATGAAAGTAAACTAGCACAAAGTATAAAAACAGATAGTAAAAGTTTTTATAATTATAAGCAAAAAAAGGTGGCTAAAGTGAATGTAGGTCCCTTGGAAGATGAGAAGGGGGAATTAATGTTGGGTAATGTGGAAATGGCCGAAGCCTTGAACGACTATTTTGTGTCAGTCTTCACGGTAGAGGACACCTCTAATATGCCAGAGAGAGATGTTATGGATGCAATGGGGGTTGAGAACCTCAATGCAATCGCTGTCACTAAAGAGGTGGTGATAAGCAAACTAGTGGGTCTAAAGGTAGACAAGTCCCCTGGTCCTGATGAGGTGCATCCCAGGGTACTGAAAGAAATGGTGGAACTTTTAGTAGGGGCATTTGTGATAATTTACCAAAAAAGTTCTTTGAGGATATAATGAGCACAATGGATAGAAGGGAACAGGTGGATGTCGTATACTTGGATTTCTAGAAGGCATTTGATAAGGTGCCGCATAAAAGACGTATCCATAAGATAAGGATGCATGGAGTTGGGGGTAATATATTAGCATGGATAGAGGATTGGTTAACCAACGGAAGGCAGAGAGTTGGGATAAATGGGTGTTTCTCTGGTTGGCAATCAGTGGTGAGCAGGGTGCCGCAGGGGTTGGTGCTGGGCCTGCAACTGTTCACAATATACATTAATGATTTGGAAGAGGTGATCGAGTGTAGTGTACCTAAGTTTGCTGATGACACTAAATTGAGTGGAAAAGCAAATTGTGCAGAGAATGCGGAGAGTCTGCAGAGAGATGTAGATGGGTTAAGTGAGTGGGCAAGGGTTTGGTAGATGGAGTACAATGTTGGTAAATGCAAGGTCATCTGCTTTGGAAGGAATAATAGAAGATCAGATTATTATTTAAATAGTGAATGATTGCAGCATACTGTTGTGCAGAGGAACTTGGGAGTGCTTGTGAGTGAGTTGCAAAAGGTTGTTTTGCAGGTGCAACAGGTTATCAAGAAGGCAAATGGAATGTTGGCCTTCATGGCTAGAGGGATTGAATTTAAGAGCAGGGAGGTTATGCTGCAACTGTATGGGGTACTGGTGAGGCTGCACCTGGAGTACTGTGTGTAGTTCTGGTCTCCTTACTTGAGGAAAGATATACTGGCTTTGGAGGTGGTGCAGAGGAGGTTCACCAGGTTGATTCTGCAGATGAGGGGGTCAGCCTGTGAGGAGAGATTGAATCACTTGGGACTATACTCACTGGAATTCAGAAGAATGAGAGGGGATCTTATAGAAACATATAAAATTATGACAGGAATAGATAAGATAGAAGCAGGAAGGTTGTTTCCACTGGTAGCTGAGACTAGAACTAGGGGACATAGCCTCAAGATTTGGGGGAATAGATTTAGGACAGAGATGAGGAGAAACTGCTTTTCCCAGAGAGTAGTGAATCTGTGGAATTCTCTGCCCAGGGAATCAGTAGAGGCTACCTCATTAAATATATTTAAGACACAGTTAGACAGACTTTTGCATAGTAGGGGAAGCAAGGGTTATATGGGAAAAAGGCAGATAGGTGGATCTGAGTCCATGGCCAGTTCAGCCATGATCTTATTGAATGGCGGAGCAGGCTCGACGGGCCAGATGGCCAACTCCTGCTCCTATTTCTTATGTTCTTATGTAGTGCCATTGAATATTAAGGATAAGTGGTTAGATTCTCTGTTGGTATAAATGCCACTTTTATAACTGTACTGGTGTAGCACAACTGTACTGTCTGTAGCACAACTCTTTAGTACTGTAGTGGAGCATCATCTGGTCCCATTATCTTTGGTGTATCCAGTGTTCTCAGCCAGGCAGTTTTGTGATGTGAATGTTATTTGTCTCTTTTCAGTACAAGCCAGACTGTTGCCTTTGTCTTGCTGCATGGAGTTATGGACTGCTTCATTTACTGAGGAGTTCTGAATGGAATTGAACATTGTGCAATTATCAGCCAACATTCACGCTTCTAACTTTATGATAGAACGAAGATCATTGATGAAGCAGCTGAAGGTAGTTGGGCCTAGGACATTGCTCTGAGGAACTGTGATGACTGACCTCTAACAATCATGATCAATTTCCATTGTACCTCATTGGAGTGCTTTCCTCTGCATACACATTGACTTTAGTTTTACCAGGGGTCCTTAATGCCACTCTTGGTCAAATGCTGCCTTGATATCAAGGGCCGTCACTCTCACCTCAGTTCTGGAATTCAGCTTTTTGGTCCAGATTTGGAGCAAGGCCATAATCAAGTCTGGAACGGAAAAGTCCTGAAGAAACCCAAATTGAGCATCAGTGAGCAGGTTATTGAAGAGTAAGTGCCACTTGATAGCACTGTTGATGATACTTTCTATCAGTTTGATGATGATGGAGAGTAGACTGATTGGACAATAATTGGCTGGATTTGTATTGCTTTATGTGAAGAGTACGCACTTGGGCAATTTTCCACATTATCAGGTAGATGCCATGTTGTAACTATACTGGAACGGCTTGGTTTGAGGCACAGCTAGTTCTGCAGCACAGGTCTTTAGTACTACAGCTGGGATGTTCCCTGCTCCCATTGCCTTTGCTGTACCCAGTGTTGTCAACTGTTTCTTGATATCACAGGGAATGAATTGAATTGGCCGAAGTCTGGTTTCTGTGATGGCTCGATTCTCGGGAGAAAGCCAAGATGTATCATTCACTCGGCACTTCTGGCTTAATCTGTTTCCAATTGCTTCAGCCTTGTCTTTAGCACTCACATGCTGAGCCCCACCATCATTGAGGATGGGGATAGTCTTGGCACTGCAACCTCGCATCAGCTGTCCAATTGACCACCATCATCCATGACTAAATCTGGCAGGAATGGAGTGCTTTGATCTGTTGGTTGTGAGATCACTTAGCTCTGTCTACCGCATGCAGTTTTTGCTGTTTAGCATACATACAGTCCTGTATTGTAGCTTCACCAGCTTGACACCTCATGCTTGTTATGCTCCAAGCATTATTACTGCTTGCACTGTTTTTCTACTCTCCTGAGCCAGGGTTGATCCTGTGTCTTGAGACTGAGGGATTTGCCAGATCATGGGATTATCATTGTGGTGATGTACGTTTCTGCTACTGTTGATGATCATGTGTGATCATGTGTGATCATGTGATGATCATGATGATCATCACTGATGCCCAGTAAGCTCAACACTAGACATATCCAGACAATGCAGAGCAGCAATCAATAAGCCCAATGGAATGTTGCACTATATCGGCTAAACAGTGCAAATCAAAGGAAATAATAACCAAGCCACATGGTGCTTTAAGCACAGCACAGCTTGAGAACCAGGTCCATTTCCAGTTACAAAGTGTAAATTTCAGTCACTGAAATCATGTTGTGAAGTGTATCGTGCCTGATCTCTTGTGAGCAAAGAATAGAGAAACCAGGCCTTATCAGCTTTCTTGAAAAAGAGAGATCTCAGAACTGATCTTATAGAGATGTATAAAATGTTTAACAATATGAAACCATTCAAATTAAATTGGTAGGAGTAGGAGGCTCATTTAAAATATGTTAAAAAAATGCAGAACTGATTACCTTCAGATTCTTCATGCAGAGAGTAAACAATGCGTAGAATTAATATTTTGTATGCTTCAGTGAGGTCCCTGCTTGTTCTTCTAAGATCTGGTGAATACAGGCCTGGTCAACCCAACCTTGCTTCATACAGCAGTGCTGCCATCCCAGGAATCAGCTTGGTGAATCTTCACTGCACTCCCTCAATGGTATGTCTAGCCTTCCCTAGAGAAGGAGACCAAAACTGCATATTCCACTCCAGGTGTGGTCTCACCAAGGCCCTGTACGGTTGTAGTAAGACACACTTGTTCCTATACTCAAAACATTTTACAGTGAGGGCCAAGGTACCACATGCCTTCTTAACTGCTTGCTGTACCTGTATGTTTGCTTCCAGTGACTTGTGTACAAGGGCACCCAAGTCTCTTGAAACATCAACACTTCCAAATCTAGCATTATTTAAATAACATGCATGTTCTGTTTTTCCACTCAGAGTAGATAACTTCACATTTATCAATGTTATGCTGCATCTCACATGCTTTTGCCACACACTCAACTTGTCCGAATTGCCCTGTGGCCTCTGCATCCTACTCAGAACTAACGATCCCACCCAGTTCAATGTCATTGCAAACTTAGAAATATTACATTCAGTTCCCTCATCTAAATCATTGGTATATATTGTGAATCACTGGGACTCAAACTCCGGTCCCTATCTACCCCATTAGTAACCTCCAGCCATTGCTTTAATTTTGCACACAAACTCTTATGTTGGACATTATGAATAGCCTTCTGAAGATCCAAATACGCTATATCCACTGGTTATCTCTTATCTATTCTGTGTTACATTCTCAAAGGACTCCAGTACATTTGTCAAGCATGAGTTCCCTTCCAGATCTCCAAGTTAAATTTGTCTAAACCCATTGATATTTCCCAATTGTCCTGTTACTTCATCCTTTAATGTAGACACCAACATTTTCCTGATTCCTGCTGTTTGGCTTATTGGTCTATAGTTCCCTGATTTCTATCTCTCTATATTATTAAATAGTGAGGTTACATTTGCTACCCTCCAATCTGCAGGAAATATTCCATTGTCGATGGAACTTTGGAGGATGAGAACCATTGCATCCTTTATGGTACTTGTTGGCTTTCAGTCCTATTAATTTCTCCAGCTCTTTACTTTTTTACTAATACCAGTTTCCTTTAAATCCTCTCTTTTTAATGAGACTCCTAGTTCCTAAGCATTTCTATAAAATTATTCGTTTCCACTGCTGTTGTTCAGTCATAAATGCTCTGCCATTTATTTGTTCCACATTATTATTTCACCCAGTTCTGACTGTAAGGGACCTAAATTTGGCATCACTATTTTTTTCGACATACTTACAGAAACTTTTACAGTCCACTTTTATGTTCCTTTCAAGTTTACCCCCAGACTCTATTTTTACTCCATTGATCAAACTCTTAGTTCTGTTTTGCTGAAATACAAACAGTTTCCGATACTCAATCCTGCTACTTTTTCCTGCTACATGATTGCACTTATACTTCTGAGAGAAATTGGTTAACCTCTGCATTAGGTCTCCTCAAATGTGCATAGTATTGGGAATTGACAAAATACAAGTATTCGTTATCAGTTTGATTCATTCCATGACAGTATGGAAGAAATATAACTGATATTTCTTGGAGTATTTTGGAGCTAAGCACCCACAACAAGAAGTGCATCTGGTATTTACAAATGAACTGCAAGCAGAAACATAGATGAGTTTGCAGTTGGCTGATGCTAGTCTTGATAAATGGCTTTTCTGTCCCACATCCTTTCCTTCTGGCCAGAAATTTATTAGAAGCACATAATGCTTATGTTGAGGATTTGCCCAGTCATGGGTGTGAACTTCATTGTAGCCCGGAATGAGCATAGAAAGAGCAAGAGAGCGATCCACCTTGTGATCATTTGGTAAATTCACCAGGCAGAAATTGTGCAGTATCAGATGTTAAACATCACCTGCTTTTTATTTCAATTAATTTGTTTAGTTCAGCATGTAAAATTAGCAAATGTCATGGTTTGCCATCTTGTTTGCCATGTCTTAAACAATTTAAAACTGCATCCATCACTTTTGTCTAAAAAATCTTCCATGATTTATGTGTCTCAAGGAATCTTTATGCTGAAGGCACATTTATCAGTTTTGTACTGTATTTTAGTTATGTAGAGAATGTTTGTGATTGGTATTGAGACAAATAAGAATCAACAGTTTAAGCACATCTGTCTTTCATGAGATCAAACTTTTAATAAGCCATTCAATAAACAGAAGTTAGCAAGTTGGGTCATTAAATGTAAGTGGAATTTTCTCCTTCCCTGTGATAGTGGAACGTTCATCTTCCTTGGGCACGAATGGTACGGTGACATTCTCAATTATTCTTCATGTATATCCATGGGGGATGCCTCCAGCTGCAGCACATTTATATTACATTGCAACCTGTAATCTGACAAAGTGAATTATTGTCCAGGGATGTCCTATCCATTCAAAGCAGAGCAAAGCAAATGCTGCAACAACAGTCTAGTCTCAATATTCACTGGTGATGAAAGGGATCCATGACGGTGTTATCATTGCATCAATTCAACAATGTCCATTGCCCAAAATATCAGGTGTACTGACTGGCTTTGTGTGCTATGCCATTAAGGCTGGACAAAGGAAAGTAGTAGGTAAGTCCATGGGCCTGTGTGAGGGGGAGGGCTTGGGGAGAGTGAACAGGTATTCGACATTTGGATTAGGGCCACATTTAGAGGTCAGGTCAGTGGGTTGTTTTTGATCCTTGATGAAGACTTGAGAGCTGGGACCAATTTTGGGAGTGATCAGATGTTATGAAGAAAGAGGGCAATTGGAAAGTTGAATTGTGGTCAAGGTCAGATGTCTTTGGGTCATCGAAGAAAGTCTGAGATTGTTGTTACCCTCTAGAGACAGGAGGACATTTTTGCAATATAGAAGTGCAATGTTGCTTGAGATGGTCAATCCTATCTGATCAGGGACAACCAGGTCAGATAACCAATCAGGACACTCAGCTGCAGGCCTCAGAATTCAGGGAGCAGAGGTGAGAACTCTACAGCCTTACCTTTGTTCCCTTTGCAATAGAGGCCAGCAAACAACTTGCCTCCCTAATTGCTCACTGTACCCATATATCTTCTTTCTATATTTCATGAACTACTGCACCAGCTGGATTGTTGTTCAAGAAGCATTGTGGTTTTCTATACTTCCTACAAAGGTGCATAATCTTATATTTTCCACATTATGTTTCATTCTGTTCTCTTTGTATCCTGTTCAGCATTTCCTACAGCTCTATATTTCACAGCTTTTACATTCCTTTGTTTATTCTCTCGCTCTCTCTCTCTCCTGCTCTCTCTCTCTCTCTCCCCCCCCCCTCATTTCAGAGCTCTTACATTCCATTGTTAATGTTCTTTCTCTCTCTAACCGTACTCATTAATCTGTCAATCAGATAATTCATCTGCAGCTTATGGAATTTAACTTGGACGTGTGAGATGTTGCATTTTGGTTAGTTAAGCAAGGGCAGGACTTGCATGGTAAATAGTAGGGCCTTGGAGAATGTCGTAAAACAGAGAGGCCGAAGGGTACAGGTACACAGTTCCCTCAAAGTGGCCACACAGGTAGACAGGGTGGTGAAGAAGGCATTTGGCATACCTGCCTTCTTTAGCCAGAGCACTGAGTAAAGCAGTTGTGACATCATGTTGCAACTGTAAAGTCATTGGTGAGATCACACTTGGAGTATTGTGCGTAGTTCTAGTCTAGAAGGATGTCATTAAACTGGGAAGGGGGCAGAAAAGGTTCATGAGGATGTTACCAGAACTGAAGGGCTTGAGTTATAAGTAGAGGCTGGATAGGCTGGGACCATTTACCCTGGAGCTTGGGAGGCTGAGGGGTGACCTTATAGAGGTTTATAAAATCAAGTGGAGCAAAGATACAATGGATAGCCACAGTCTTTTTCCCAGGGCAGGGGGTCTAAGACTATAGATTTAAGAAGAGGGGGAAAAGATTTAAAAGGGACCTGAGGGAAAACCTTTTCACATAGAGAGGTGGTGGGTATATGGAACGAGCTGCCGGAGGAAGTGGTAGAGGCGGGTACAATTACAATGTTTAAAAGACATTTAAACAGCTACATCGATGGTAAAGATTTCGAGGGGTATGGGCCAAACACAGGCAAATGGGACTAATTCAGATAGACACCTGGGTCAGTATGGACAAGTTGGGCTGAAGGGCCAGTTTCCCTGCTGTATGACTCTATAATCCTGGCCTCACCATATCAAACATATTCACTTTGTCCTATCTATTTCTCCCCTTAAAACTAACTTGTTTTCTACCTTTTCAAGTTCTGATGAAGGATCTGAAATATTAACCCTTTTTCTCTTTCCACAGATGCTGCCTGAATTACTGAGTATTACCAGCATTTTCTTTATCTTTTTCCCCTGTCTTATTGGTGCTGAATAATCCAGCAAGTATTTATTTCAAGATGCCTTTTGTGTATTACTGGTAAAGGAAGGAATTAAGAAATCTGATACAGAAGTGGGCAAGTGAGACGTAATTTGTGAAATTGAAAGGTCAGAATTTTTCAGCCTTTAAGTTAAATTCTACAGAGTCCCTGTTCTGGTTAACTAGATTGTTATTATTTTGACCAATATCAGGCTCAACAAAATTAAATGCTGATGAAAGCAGAAAAGTTACTTTCCCTGCTGTTCAACAGGTGGCAAAGGTCTCTAAGGTAGCCAGGATAGGAAATTGAGCTGCAACACCCCATTATCCATCCATAGCCTGAAACACCCTTTGATGAAGGAATTTAAGACAAGAATGGCTGCCCAGACAATGATGAAGCCTCGAACTACTAATTATATTGTCTTCAGGGGTCAATGAGAAAACTGCATGTCATTTTGCTGGGCTGGCAGTCCAGTACATGAGTTCCAATAACAACAGGTTGAACCGGAGCAAAGAAATTGTTGGGGAGGGTTGAGATTAAGATTGACTACACTGCATTTGATGCTCAAATGGAGATTTTCTGAGGGTCCCTGTCATTCTTGTAACATGTGTTCCATGTGGCTATACTTACATGCTTAGAAAGTCAACAACATATTGCTGCTTTTTTTGTTTACGGCATTATGCAATTGAAAATCAATTTTTTTCCAGAGTGAAAATGACCATTTCCAGGTCATTTCCTGTGACCCTGAAGTCTTAGCAGGTAGATCAGGCATGAGTCACCCTTGTACCTGGCACAATTTCAGCAGGATGACATCATTCCCTCTGGAGCATTACAAGACTACTTGGACCATCATTGGGCACTCCTGGGACAGTTAGGTTTTACTACTGCACACCAGATTAAGACACTTGCCAGGTAAGTCAACAACTTATCTGGCATCATGAGGGCCTGTGAGGAATATTGAGAAGCAAGGAAGGAACTTAAGAAAGGGCTGAGGAGAGCTAGAAGGGGACATGAAAAGGCGTTGGCTAGTAGGGTTAAGGAAAATCCCAAGGCCTTTTTCACATACGTGAAGGGTAGGAGGATGGCTAGGGTAAAGGTAGGTCCGATTAAAGACAAAGGTGGGAGAATGTGCCTGGAGGCGGCGGAAGTGGGAGAAGTTCTCAATGAATACTTCTCTTCGGTATTCACCATGGAGAGGGGTCTTGATGACGCGGAAGGGAGTGCTAGTAAGGGTAATGTTCTCGAGGTTGTAGATATCAAGAGAGAGGATGTGTTGAAGTTGTTAAATAATATCAAGACAGATAAATCTCCGGGGCCTGATGGGATTTTCCCCAGGCTGCTTCAAGAGGCGAGGGAGGAGATTGTTGAACCACTGGTAAGGATCTTTGAGTCCTTGTCATCCACGGGGATGGTGCCGGAGGATTGGAGGGTGGCGAATGTTGTCCCCTTGTTCAGAAAAGGTAGTAGGGATAGTCTAGGGAATTACAGACCAGTGAGTCTCACGTATGTGGTGGGTAAGCTGTTAGAAAGGATTCTAAGAGATAGGATCTATGAACACCTAGAGAATCATGGACTGATTAGGGACAGCCAGCATGGCTTTGTGAAGGGAAGATCTTGCCTCACAAGCCCGATAGAGTTCTTTGAGGAGGTGACGAGGAAGATTGATGAGGGTAGTGCAGTGGATGTGGCCTATATGGATTTTAGTAAGGCGTTTGATAAGGTTCCTCATGGTAGGCTTCTTCAGAAGGTCAGAGGCCAAGGGATCCAGGGAAGCTTGGCTGTGTGGATTAAATTGGCTTGCCTGTAGAAAGCAGAGGGTTGTAGTGGAGGGAGCACCCTCGGATTGGAGGGCAGTGACTAGTGGTGTTCCGCAGGGATCGGTTCTGGGACCTCTACTTTTTGTGATATTTATAGATGACTTAGATGAGGGGGTGGAAGGCTGGGTTAGTAAGTTTGCAGACGACACTAAGATCGGCAGTGTTGTGGATAGTGTGGAGGGCTGTCGGAGCTTACAGAGGGATATTGATAGGATGCGGAGCTGGGCTGACAAGTGGCGGATGGAGTTCAATCCGGAGAAGTGTGAGGTGGTACACTTTGGAAGGACAAACTCCAGGGAAGAGTACAGGGTAAATGGCAAGGTACTTGGCAGTGTAGAGGATTAGAGGGATCTGGGGGTTCATATTCACAGTTCACTGAAAGTTGCCTCACAGGTGGATAGAGCAGTTAAGAAGGCCTATGGAATGTTAGCTTTCATAAATCATGGGATTGAGTTTAAGAGCCGCGAAGTGATGATGCAGCTTTACAAAACTCTAGTTAGATCACACTTAGAGTACTGTGTCCAGTTCTGGTCGCCGCATTATAGAAAGGATGTGGAGGCGTTGGAGAGGGTGCAGAGGAGATTTACCAGGATGCTGCCTGGATTACAGCATATGGAATATGAGGAGAGGCTTAGGGTGCTAGGGTTTTATTCACTGGAAAGGAGGAGGATGAGAGGAGACATGATAGAGGTATATAAAATATTGAGAGGAATAGATAGAGTAGACAGTCAGCGCCTCCTTCCCAGGGCACCAGTGCTCAAGATGAGGGCATGGCTTTAAGGTTATGGGTGGGAGGTTCAGGGGAGATGTCCGGGGGAGGTTTTTCACCCAGAGAGTGGTTGGTGCGTGGAATGCACTGCCTGGGGTGGTGGTGGAGGCAGATACATTGGACAGGTTCAAGAGTTTGTTGGATAGGCACATGGAGGAATGTGAGATAGAGGGATACGCGGGAGGAAAGGGTTAGATAGTGTGAGGGTGGTTTGATGGACGGCGCAACATGGTGGGCCGAAGGGCCTGTTTTGTGCTGTATTGTTCTATGGTATTCCCCTGCACCCTTCTGCTCCCCCACCATTAATGTTCAAACTGCCAGTATATCATTATTACCAGCATCACCCCAAATAGATCCTGATGGCACCAGCACAATGAGCATGCTAAACCCATCGGAAAATGTGCATCTCCTGTCCAGTTACATCTGAAATCTTGGGCACAACTGATATTTTGGCAAGGTCCAACAAAGTTGCCTCACCACTGCAGTATGCATTTGGTGCTCTGGAACTCCCAGGCAATAGATGTTCGGAATCGGGGAGGGATTCCAGTTGCTCAACATGCAGTTTATGTGTGGCTATGTTTCATGTGGTTGGAAGTCTGCTTTCCAGGGATTGTAGGTCCATTAAGGTTGACCATCTGCACTTAATCTTCTGATTGCACTCACTTGAAGAACAAATAAAAATACCACCAATTGCGCCACTACCTACACGATGAAAACATTGCAACACCAATTTTCTATTCCAGAAGGTTATGGGGGCTAAATCATTAGTTTTACCAACCTTGCTATAAAAGGCCTTGTTTGTTCTGGAGGTTTTACGAAATGCATCTAAAATGGTAGCAACAGGCCAGGTAGATGGTCGCTGAGGTGCTGAAGAAGGTAGTTTAAATGTTTTCCTACAGTGCCTTCCAGGGCTGTAATCTCGCCTCACACTGCACCATCTCAGCACAATTTTGAGCAGTCAGGACTGTTTGGCTGGCAGAGAAGTGGAAGTGCAGAGGTGGAATGACAGGGGAATTCTTTGGAATGCTGCGGTTTGCCGAGAGGCCAATAGACTTCTGTTCCATAATTTTTCAGAGGGTCTATTCAGTGGGCCATTGACCTGCAGGAAGACCATGCATATTTCATCAAACATATCATCCACTGATGCTGCCCGCTAATGCCTCATCGATACCTAGTTTATCCTAGCCTCCAAGGTGCCCCGACAGTGGCAGAAGTTAATACAGTTCCTCCTTCCCCGATCTCCCTTCAGTGGACTGGTTCTTTCATTGCTTCCTGATCATTTCAGTGCAGTGTGGAACTATCTGAAAAGATACATCTGGAAGGCTTGCGGTTCAGCTTGTGAAAGAGCATAGCTTCAGGAGATTAGAGTTCAGGAATGGCTTTGAAAGCTGGAGTGACCATGCACCTCTAGCGACTATGTTTCATGCAATACCTGTTGCCACACACCTCTTGATTACTGATAGCCATCCCTCGTGAAGACTTTTTCATTGCCCTGAGGCACCAACGTTCTTTAGAGGCTAGGCTAGTGTACCATAGTTCCCTTCACTGTGGACATCTTTAGTGTGCTATATAAATGTAGAATGCCTGAAAACAGCATCTGGGAAAGAAAGACAAAGTTAGCATTTCAGGTCAATGACCCTCCAGCAAGTCTGTTATGTGCTCTGTCATACTGCGAGGAAAGAATGATGATTATGAGTAAATATTTTGTGATGCCTCATGTGGTTGAAGAACAGTGAGATGAACCTATGACATGAGGTTGTACTCATGTGTTTCTTTGAATTCCAGTGCTTGATTGAATGGTGGAGAGTCCATGCTAGTGGTGGTGCAGTTGTTGAGAAATATGATTGTGACATGGGATCTTACTTTGAGTACTTGTGTTAAATATTTATTAATTATTTTGGGGCTTGAACTGGGGGCCTCCTCAGTACATGAGTGCTAAATAAAACATGTCCAGGTGACCCCTCTAGGTGGATCTAAATTTCAGCAATCAGCAATTCCTTCCCTCCCCCCCCCCCCCCCAAATCTGTGGATTAAAACTAAACTTTTATACATGTGTCATACAAACACTGTACTATTGACAGCTGTTACACCCATTCCCCAAAACCACCCCTATGAACAATATTAGAAATTGTTTATAAATGCAATATTCAGAACAAATGCACAAATAATGTTTCAGATAATGATCATTTGTTGCACCATGGCTAATTCTTCAGTTGTTGATTATTTAGCTGCTGGGATTAGGAGACAGAGCTGGTTAAAGAAATGCTGGAATGGTCTCAGGGACATTGTTGTGTGGAATTAGGACTGCTCCCATTTTTGGCACAGGTGTGTTTAACCAGATGTCCTACAAGAATTTGTGCAGTTGGCTAAAATCCAGTTTGAAAAAGCATAAGGATGGTTAATAACCAGAAAAAGACCTATGCAATTCCCTATGGCACCTCATCCAATTTCACACATCTGCTGATGCCTTGCTGTGCATCATTCAGACAAGGGCACTAAAAGGCCTTTAAGATGTCCTTCAAGGCACTCTCCCCATGGCATCCACACAGAAGCAATATGCATTTTGGAGGAGACAGAGGTTTAGGGAAAAGGAGATAGATCCCACAGTCAAAGCAATATGCAAGTTCTAGTTAACTTCATGCATGCCAAGAAGAAAGTCCTGTGCATTGGAGGGAAGAGGGGATGGGGGAAGTGGGGGATGCAGACTGGAGACCTACTGGGCCTACTGTGAGAACTTGGCAGAAGAAGGTTACAGTTGTCTCCCCCAGGAGTGAAAATCCTCAAACAATAGAGTATTGCTGTTTTCTCCATCAGAGTGGAATCCTCGCAGAAAATATAATTCATACTGATGTCTGAGTTCCTTGAACAAGGTTCTTGAATATCAGGACATATATACATGTTCGTGCAAGTCATTAAAGTAATTAGAGCATGGATTCAGTGGTTCATGTTATATTCAGATCAGGTGGACCTTCACAGCAGGATGTAAAGGGAATTAATGCATCATCTGTGCTCTTCTAGTTGATTATTGGTGTACTGTGTCAGCAAGGATTGTAGTATGAAGATGATCACTTGGTTTGCAAAGGGGAATTTTATTTGCCGGCTTCTTTTGAAAATCATCTCTCTAATTAAGGAGGAAATCTCATATGAACTGCATGCCAGTGCTGTGCCAGGAGATGAGTGTTTGGATGTCGAGCACTTTCAGCCCCTGGCAGCTGATGCCTTCCTTCTGCTGCACTTCAGAGTCACCTCATGGACCTCAGCCTCCAGGTATCATTGCTGCTCTTCCTCTGGCACCAGCTGATGCCTGTGGTTTGCTAAATTATGCAACGTGCAACACACAACTCTGCGTCTGCTTGGTGTGTACTGCGGGGCACTCCCGAACTGATATGGGAAATTAGATCTCATCTTGTGGAGACCAGTGACGTTTTCCATGACTATACTAGTGCTTGCATCTCACTCATATCTGGGCACAGCTGCTGTGTTTGGAGAGCACCCTGGTGTGAGGAGCTAGAGAGGTTGAGGAAAGTGTTTCTCACCAGCATACATCTTTTCAAGCAGTGCTGAATGTGTCCCAGTAACACAGGCTCCCTCAGGAGTCATAGCATTCACCATGAGGAAATCCTTCTTATGATCCACAATGCTGTGCATGTTGAGGGAGTGGAAACCTTCCTGCTTGTAAAAAAAGTCTGCAAATAAACAGCCTATGATTCTTTCTGCCCCTCTGTAATATTATACAGTCAAATTCTGACAATCGGCTATCCAACTATCTGGAAGTCATGAAGGTTTGGCAACTGGCTTACCAGGTGATGTAGGCCACGTTCCCTGTCCACTCACCCGCTTCTGTCGGCCGTGTTCCCTGTCCACTCACCCGGTTCTGTTGGCTGATTTCCCTGCCACTCACCTAGTTCTGTTGGCTGATTTCCCTGCCACTCACCTGGTTCTGTTGGCTGATTTCCCTGTCCACCCTTGAAACTTACCAAGGCCTTGTGTCCTGTGCTACCTTTAAACTTGGGGACATGAGACTGCAGATTCTGGAATCTAGAGCAAAAGATTCTGCATCGGCACTGATGCAAGGTCGCAACCAGAAACATCGACCATCCTTTTGCGTCCACAGATGCTGCTTGACCCACTGAGTTCTTCTAGCAGTTTATCTTTTGCTGCCTTTAAATTTACCAGGTTTGCTGGATGAAAATTTATCCTGCATTGTAACATGTAGGATAATGTATGTTAATTGGAAAATCTGCTAGTCTGGCGCCATCAAAGTCCCATGTGTGTTGTATTAGTGGAGTTTTATCGTAATTAATATGTGGCAATGAGGGAAAATTGACCTGAAGTGGATACTGCAAATGTCCTCTTGATCCTAAAGTAACTTGTAACATTAATTTATTCCAATTAAACCTTCACAGTTGAGAAAAACTGAAGAGCAATAAAATGCTAACAGTCATAAGGTGTAGGTTGGCATTTGAGGGTTCAAAAGGTTTTGATTCTTATTAGTATGTTTTGAATAATGGTTAGTGGCAAATTATGAGAAAAAGGCAAATACATTCCTCACTATTTTCATCCATACAGGTCTTGGACTAATGAATAGTCTGATTACATGAAAAAATTCAAGCCCCAGCCTGTTCTCACTGGAGAACACTTCAGTAGAAACAAAAGTTAGAAAATAGATGAACAGAAAAGGAGTCTGGCTCTGCTTGATGGTATATATCTAGATGCACTGGGTGTTATGAATGAGGCAGATGAATTGAAGTCACAAATAGACCAATGCTATGAAATGTCAAGTACAGGGACAGGACTGGTGAATTAATGGTCTTAGTTATGGGTGTTCAGACGAGATCGAGGTGACTATAAAGAGGAAAAGGGGCACAACTGGTGGAAGAAGCAACCACAGCTGAGATAAGGAATGATATGTGAGATAGGTCATCATATAAGGCTCAATGTGGTGGTCTAAAGAAAATAAAATGGACCACCATACTCTTGAGAGTGTGCTGTAGACCTTCAAATAGTCCAAGGGAGATGGAAGAGCAAATTTGTAAGCAGGGTAAAAGTGCAAAAGTACAAGGGTAGCAATAGTGATGAATTTCAGTTAGCCTAATGTTAATTGAGATCAGTGTAACAGGTACAGAGGACACAGAATTCCTAAATTCCATTCAGGAAGACATTTTGGCCTGTATATAGTATGCGCAACAAGAAGGAGTGCAATCCTGAATTTAGTTTTGGGAACTGAAGCTGCGTAGGTGAAGGAGTATCAATGGGTGAGTATTTTTGTGGTAATGATCATAATTCAGTTAAATTTAGCATAGCTATGGAAAAGGACAAAGTTCTAAATTGGGGTACGGCCAATTTTACTCGACTAAGAAGTGATTTAGCAAAAGTGTACGTGAAACAGCTACTTGAAGTTAACACAATCTCGGAGCAATGGGAGACATTTAAAGGAATTTCAAGGTGTTCAGGATAAGCATGTTCCCACAAAGAAAAAAGATGGCCCTGCCAAATTTAGAGCCCCCTGGACATCAAGAAGGTAGGATAAGGCAAAAAACAGGGAAGCTTATCTCAGATACCAGGAGCTTAATACCACAGAAAGCCTGGAAGATTACAGGAGGCATAGAAGTGAAATCTAAGGAGAAATTAATAAAGCAGAGAGAGATTATAAAAAATATTGGCCAGTAATATAAAAATCCTAACTTGTTTTAGAAGTACTGCAGGAGCAAGAAGCTTACTGTGGAAAGAGTACGGCCCATTAGAGATCAAAAAGGTAGTTAGTAAGTAGCAGCAGAGGATGTGAGTAGGGTTTTTATTGAATATTTTGGATCAAATGAGGGGCGCTGATGATGTAGTTAAGACAAACAAGTGTGAAATATTGGATGAGATAAACACTGCTAAAGATGTCAGGCTGATCAAAAAAGTAAAATCCCGTGGGATACCAGGGAGTGGGCAATTTGGACCTACATCTAGCTGTGGCAGGAAACAAAGGATAATGTTTGACAGGTATTTTATAATGGGAGACTGTTCCCAGCAGGGTTCCACAGGACTGAGTACTCAGTCCTCAGTCCCATGATATTTTTTGAAAATAAACATCAATGATTTAAGCATAAAGAAAGGGGCCATGACAGAGAAATTTGCAAATAATACAAAAACTAGGCATGCAATTGACAGTGAGATTATAATTTAAAATTTCAAAGAATAGGAATTGCATGGTGGAAATGAAAACCTCTGCAGTGCACCAGGCACGGCAGTGCTATTAATTGCATGTGGAACTAATCCAGGTTACTCATGGAAGGATGCATAAATCCTATTAATAAAGGCTTGACTGGCCATGTACATCTTTAGTGAGATCACCTCTGCTGAGAATCGTCGTCATGGCTGTCCCTCGAGATCGAGAATGATGGTCTTATGTTCCGTACAGAGCGAAGACGCCTGTGCGTGTATTTGTTTAACGTGTACTTGATGTTGCACTGCAAAAAGCACACGATACTTCACAAATCAACCAACTGATTCCAATGGCATGGAAACCACGACGATTGGAGCTGATGGATTTGTTGCAGCCTTCATCTGCCTTCACAGGCGTTGAGTTCAAGTAACTTCGTCCGCCTGTTCCACCATTGAGGTCTTGGTTGGATTGTTCTTTGTCAGGGACTTCACCATCGACCTTACCGCCATGGGTGACCCTACCAGGAGCATAGCTCCAGACGGCATTGCTCTCGGGATCTCAGGACCACACAAGCTTCTCCACCACGACAAGGTGACAATCCATGGAGAAGCGCTGGGAATCAGTGTCCATACGAACTAAGTGAAACTGCCATTCTTTCTAGAGTTTGGGGAGATTTTCTATGAAGTGTTAAATCATCTGGTTCTGCGGATAGTGGTGTAAGATTGTGTCCCTATAGTCTAACTCTGAATGTGGAGTTTACCCTTATTCATTCTGAGCCTAATTGAAGGCAATCAGTCTATTACATGAGGAAAATTTTGAGAAATTTGTATGTCTGTTCTTTTCTGTTTCATCTTCCTTCTATTCAATGTTCCCTGCTGGTCTCCTGAAGATCCTCATTCTACCTGTAAGATGAATTCACAAGTTGCCAGCTCTGCTGCGCCACATCTGTTCATCATGTAACAGCCAAGCCTGTGAATGTAGGTCATTTAACTGTGGAAAGTATCATAGCCTGGCCTTATCCTGTTCCTATCTTCACAACAGAATCATTTGATACTGGTAAGGACTGGCAGATGTGCCTAATTGCTTTTTCCTTTAAGTGTCTAGGACCTCTGGCCAATTAAAGGTCTATCATTACACCATCTGAGATTAATTAACACAGCACACAAAAGAGAGTGATTTGGGTACATGCTAGATGCTATGATATTATACCAATCAGTCCTGCATAATGTGGCTGGTCAGCTGATTGGGGTATTCTTCGGAGCCACTCTAATGCTGACTATTCAAGTATCCCTAGTTTTAGTTGTTTCACTTTTGGGGGCCATCCTTCAGCTGCTGACACTGTATGCTCTCAGATTCCCTTTAAGATGCTCTTCTAAGTATACCTCAGTATTTTGTAAATTGTGGAAATTTCTACAATAGAATAAAACCAGATTGACAGAACTACCACAGAATATTTGTTTACTTTGGGCGAACGCCTCACAAAGATTTTTTAATGCCAATCTGTAAGTGGTCATGCATCAGATGGAGGTGGAGCCAGAAGGAAGAGTGACGAGGATGCAACTTCTTACCTGCCCTGGTCAACAGGTATGTAGGAGCAGTAATAAAAGACTCCCCTAATTGGGCAGGAGCAGGAGTAAGTATTGGAAGTCGGTCAGGGAAAACTGTCACATCTGCAGCTTTAATGGCAAATACCCAGGTGTGAACAACAGCTGTTGGTGGGTAGCCCCTACATGAAGCAGTGGATTAGTAACTGAGGTCAATGTGGATAAAACCAGATTTCTAGGAATGACAGAGAGACATTGAGAATTATAATAAAGAAGGAACATAGGACTACTGAAACATCTTGAAAGTGTAATCTTGGAAAGTGGCAGATATGTCAACTTGATTAAAGCAGCTTCCGTTATGGAGTTGTGAAGGTCATTATGCAGTTCAAGTGGTGAGGCTACATGTCATTAGAGGTTCTGTAAGAATAACACAGATGCCATGCTGGCAAAGAATAACTTATGTGGATGGTGCTGCCTTTGGATACTTGGTAAAGGACTATCTAAATGTGTATCAGAGATTTTACAAAGGCAAAACAAAATTATGTGTATTTCTATGGGACCTTTTACATCCCTTTCAGGAATCCTAGAGTGCCTCAGTTATAATGCAGGAAAAACAGCAGCTAATTTTTTTCACATAAATCTCTGATGGGATAATGACCAAATAGTCTCTCTTCTTCATGCATCACCCTGAGAGAACAGATGGAGTCTTCTGATTTCTCATCCAAAACATTTCCCAGTGTGTAGCATTCCTTCACTTCAGAGCAGATTTTTGTGCTCAGGACTCTGAATGGGAGTGCCACAGCAGATTAAAATGCTGGAGGCAGTGCTTCCATTTATTTTCATCCACGTCAGGAGACTGCAAAAATAACCTCTTCTTTCCAGCTGAGTGACTGGAATGAACCTCCCCTATTATGGACTTCCTTAAGTGTCTCACTTCATAGAACCACATGGCCATTCTTTTAACAGCACCTCCAAATCTCCTCAATCTACTTTGGACATTTGAATAACTAATTCAACCTTATTCTTGACAACATGAATTTCAGCTCCTGACTTCATTTCTTGTAATTTTGTGGAATGCTGAGAGTCTGGAATGGGTGAATTTTATAAATCGATTCTGTAAATGCTACCCAATTACATTTTGTGCCTTAATCATGTCCACCTGAAACAAATTTTCTGTTCCATTATACTTTTAATTAATTGAGTGCTAGAAATCAAAGACAGTTGCTATGGAAATCCAAGTATATCTGGGCGAGTGTTCATATTGCAGGCATGTCTGTGCTTGTTGACGGTTGCCTCTTAATAATGAATTCAAGAACTCTTTATAATAAATTACCTTTATGGAAATGTGCACTCCATCTTTATACTGTCTGTAATTGAAGTGATTGGAAGAAAAGGTAATTATTCTGTCAGACATAAGGCTCCTAAGAAGCAGTCATCCTGCCACTATCAGCACCACCAAGATTTAGATTATTTTAAGTAACGATGTATTATGCTGCTCCAAGGACTCAACACACATAACTGTCAGTATGGCCAGCCAAACAAGCTAAAGCTAATCACCAGGACAATTTTTCCTGCTGCTCAGCACAAGTCCTAATTCAAGGAAAAGGAGTAGTTTTTAGAGTCATATAGAGTAATACAGCGTGGAAACCCCTTCAGCCCTACTTGTCCATGCCCACTATGGTGCTGACTGTGGTACCCACCAATCTAGTCCCATTTGCCTGCATTTGGCCCATATCCCTCTAAATCCCTCCTATGCCTGTACTTATCCAAATGTCTTTTAAATGTTATTATTGTACTTGCCTCAACCACTTCTCCTGGCAGCTCATTCCATTTACACGAAGTTGCCCCTCAAGCCCCTTTTAAATCTTTCACGTCTAACAAACTTATTCCCTCTAGTTTTTAGTTCCCCCACTCTGGGAAAAAGACTGTGTGCGTTCACCCTATCTATACCCCTCATTATTTTATACACCTCTAAGGTCACCCCTCAACCTCCTACGTTCCAAGGAATAAAGTCCTGGCCTGTGCAACCTCTCCCTGTGACAGGCCCTCGAGTCCTGGCAGAATCCTCGTATATCTCTGCAATTTTTCTTGTTCAGTGGTGTCGTTCCTACATCTGGGTGACTAAAACTAAGTGCAGGCTCACTAACATCTTGTACATAACATCCCAACTACTACACTCAATGCCGTGACTAATGAAGGCCAGTGTGCTAAGCACCTTCTGCACCACCCTGTCTACCTGTGACACTGCTTTCAGCGAACTATGTGCTTGTACTCCTAGGTCCCTCTGTTCCACAACACTCCAGGGCCCGACCATTCACTGTATAATTCCTACCCTGGTTTGACTTCCCAAAATGCAACATTTCGCACTTATCCGAATTGAAAGCCATTTGCCAATCTTCGGCCTAGCTGATCAAGATCCCCCTGTAGTTTTTGATAACCTCTTCACTGTCTGCGGTACCACCTATTTTAGTGTCATCCTCAAACTTACTAACCATGGCTTGTACATTCACATCCAAATTGTTTATATAAATAATGAACAAAGATTCCATCACTGACCCCTGTGGCACACCACTAGTCACAGGCCTCCAGTCTGAGAAGCAACCTTTGACCATCACTCTCTTCTTCCTACCATCGAACCGATTATGAAACAAATTAGCTATTTTCTCCCTGGATCTCATGCAATCTGACGTGCGGGACCTTATCAAAGGCTTTGCTAAAGTTCATATAGAAAATGTCCACTGCCCTACCCTCATCTACCCCCTTGGTTACCTCTTTGAAAAACTCTAAGAGATTTGTCAGACACAATTTCCCACACACAAAGCCATGCTGACTATCCCTAATTAGACCTTGCCTTTCCAAATGTTTGACAAGGTTCCGCATGGTAGGCTTCTTCAGAAGGTCAGAGGCCAAGGGATCTGGGGAAGCTTGGCCACGTGGATTCAAAATTGGCTTGCCTGTAGAAAGCAGAGGGTTGTGGTGGAGGGAGTGCATTCGGATTGGAGGGCTGTGACTAGTGGTGTCCCGCAGGGATTGGTTCGAGGACCTCTACTTTTTGTGATATTTATTAACGACTTAGATGAGCGGGTGGAAGGCTGGGTTAGCAAGTTTGCAGACGACACCAAGATCGGTGGTGTTGTGGATAGCGTGGAGGGCTGTAGAAGCTTGCAAAGGGATATTGATAGGATGCAGAGCTGGGCTGAGAAGTGGCAGATGGAGTTCAATCCAGAGAAGTGTGAGGTGGTACACTTTGGAAGGACAAACTCCAAGGCGGAGTACAAGGTAAATGGCAGGATTCTGGGCAGTGTAGAGGAGCAGAGGGATCTGGGGGTTCATATCCACAGATCACTGAAAGTTGCCTCGCAGGTGGATAGGATAGTTAAGAAAGCTTATGGGATGTTAGCTTTCATAAGTCGGGGGATCAAGTTTAAGAGCCGCGAAGTGATGATGCAGCTTTACAAAACTCTGGTTAGGCCACACTTAGAGTACTGTGTCCAGTTCTGGTCACCTCATTATAGGAAGGATGTGGAGGTGTTGGAAAGGGTGCAGAGGAGATTTACCAGGATGCTGCCTGGATTAGAGAGTATGGATTATGAGGAGAGACTAAAGGAGCTAGGGCTGTTCTCATTGGCGAGAAGGAGGATGAGGGGAGACATGATAGAGGTATACAAGATATTGAGAGGAATAGATAGAGGGGACAGCCAGCGCCTCTTTCCCAGGGCGCCAATGCTCAAAACAAGAGGACATGGCTTTAAGGTATTGGGTGGGAAGTTCAACGGAGATGTCAGAGGGAGGTTTTTCACCCAGAGAGTGGTTGGTGCATGGAATGTGCTGCCTAGGGTGGTGTGGAGGCTGATACATTGGACAAGTTCAAGAGATTGTTAGATAAGCATATGGAGGAATTTAAGTTAGAGGGATATGTGGGAGGAAGGGGTTAGATAGTCTTAGGTGTGGTCTGAAAGGCGGCACAACATGGTGGGCCGAAGGGCCTGTATTGTGCCGTATTGTTCTATGGTTCTATCCTGTCTCTCAGAATCCCCTCCAATAACTTACCTACCACTGATGTCAAACTCACTGGCTGTAGTTCCCTAGCATGTCTTTGCTGCCCTTCTTAAATTAACGGTACAACATTAGCCACCTCCAGTCTTCCAGAACTTCACCTGTGGCTAAAGATGAAGCAAATATGTCTGCAAGGGCCTCTGCTATTTCTTCCCTAGCTTCCCATAAGGTCCAAGGATGCACTCAGTCAGGCCCTGGGGAGTTATCCACCTTAACGCACTTTAAGGCCACTAATACTTCCTTCCTGGTAATTCGTATGCTGTCCAAGACATCATCACTCATTTCCCTCATTTCTATCGCATCCATCGTTTTCTCCACAGCAGAAACTAATGAAAAATATTCATTTAAAATCTCACCCATTTCCTGCGGCTCCATACACAGACGGCCGTGCTGATCTTTCAGGGGGCCTATTCTCTCCCAAGCCACCCTTTTACTCTTAATATACCGAAAGAATCTCTTGAGATTTTCCTTAAGCCTGCCTGCCAGATGCACCTCATACCCTTCTTTTGCCCTCCTGATTTCCCTCTTAAGTGTACTCCTCATTTGTTATCTTCACTGAGATTCGCTTATTCCCAATTGCCTACACCCAATGTATGTCTCCTTTTTCCTGATCAGAGGCTCAATATCTATCAGCCAAGGTTACCTAAACTTGCCACCCTTGCCCTTCACCCAGTCATGCTACCCCACACTCTTGATATCACACTTTTAAAAGCCTCCCATTTGCCACTCATCCCTTTACCAGCAAACAGTCTCACCCAATCGACCTCTACAAGATCCCACCTAAAATGGCTCCAAAATTGGCCCTGCCCCAGTTTAGGATCTAACCTGTAGACCCATCCTATCTTTCTTCATAACTGTTTTAAAACTAATAGAATTATGGATACTGGACCCAAAGTGCTCTCCAACTGACATTTCAGTCACTTGCCCTACCTCGTTCCCTAAGAGAAGGTCCAGTGTTGTACTTTCTCTAGTAGAGCCATCTACATATTGATTAAGGAAACTTTCTTAGACACATTTAACAAACTCCATCCTGTCAAAGCCCTTTTGCTGTGTAAAATACCCTTCCCTCAGTTGGTTCTGTGGGTAGTATATTGCTGGCAGAATATTGTGATATATAGATAATTCATGTTATAGATTCCAGTCCTGATGAAGGTTCTCGACCTGAAACGTTGACTGTTTATTTCTTCCATGGATGCTGCCTGACCTGCTGAGTTCCTCCAGTATTTTGTGTGTGTTGCTGTAGATTCCAAACATTGATTGCAACTGGGACACCACTATTGGTCCCTGCAGCCTTATTTAAAAGAAGCGTGGACAGTGCTCTGCATCCAATCAGTAAACCTCGCTGAACTGTGCTGAAGTAAGAATGGAGTCATGTTCAACTCTGTGCCATAGTAGTACAGCTGAGACAGTGCTTCAGTATTTCAATCCTTGATACCAAGTTGATGCATGCAACACTGATGCATGCATTGTTTTCTGTCAGTCATTGCATCAAGGATCCACAATGACTGGGACTAATTAGTTGTTTACTTCCTTCTATCGGTGATGTTGAATCCACACATACAGCCCCAGTAGAACCATACAGCATAAAACAGACCCTTCGGCCCACCTTTTTTTTCACTTAAATAGAGGCCTCCTTGAAAAATTATAATTGAACAGAAACAAAGCTCCTTCCAAAAAAGGTGTATGCCCATTGATGTTTAAACTTCCATCATAAAGTTAAAACTTCGACTAAGAAAAAGGTACATCTTTAATTTTGGAAATATTAGTATGGCAAAAGTAACTGGAGACTGTAGATCTTCAAAAGAACCTCACTTCATGGAAACGGCTCCTTCAACCCAAAACCTCAGCAATTTCCGGAAAAGCAAAGTCGCCACCGCCTCCTCTTCCTCTCACAACTCCTCCCTGTCTTCACCACCCCCCCGAAACCCTCGTCCCTTCCTCCTGGGAACTTGCCGGGCACTTCGCTCCGCTCGTCCTGCCCCACTGCCCCTTACCCAGGCGTTCAGCCCCTCCGCTCCCTGTTCCCCCCCACCCCCACTGACCGAGACTCCCCGCCCTCGACTCCAAACTCTCCTTCCCACCAACAGCACTCACTGAGGCTAATAGCTTGCTAATATGTTCAATTTTAAGATTTTTTTTCCCTGTGAAGGCCATGCAAACCAGACCATGTGATAGACTAATCAATTGCAATGAGGAAGAATGTACAATAATGTCCTTTGTGTATTCTAATATTCTTTTGAAGCAGTCCCTTGAGGTTGAGAAAGGTTTGCTTCCCCTCCAGTCCTGTGGAGACTCTCCCACAGGTGGAGCAGGAGGTGCTTGAGAGCTGATGGGCATCTTCCACCATTTACACTGCACTTCCAACAAAGAGCCTCAAGAATCTCAATGCCGTTCAGGATGCTCCTTCTCCATTTTAAATGGTCAAGACGCATTAATTCCCATGAATCAGTGAGGATGTTATACTTTGTCAAGAATGCTTTGAACATATTAACTCTTTTTGTTTATCCACCTGGTGATCTCATCACAACAGAGCTTGGAGTAGAGTGTCTGTTTTGGGAGTGCGGTGTTGGGCAAGCAAACAATGTGGCCTGCTCAATAGTGTCGATTGAGTATAATGAAAACCTCAGTTTTGGGGGCGTTGGACTGGGAAAGGGACTCCACCATTGACTCACTTATCTTTGGAGCTTGAGGCTTTTACAGAGACAACATTGGTGGTACCTCTCCAATACTTTAAGATGCCTGCTGATGGTGTCAGAAACATGCAGAAGTCCAAGGTCTCTGCTGCCCCATAAACCATGAGCTTCATATCAGGTTTGAATCTTCAAACCCTCAATGGGCCAGAGGTGGATTTCATCATCAATATCTGTCTTCACTAAGAGGTAGATTTCAGGATATGACAAATCATTCATGTTTTCTAGAGTCTTACTGGGGGTGGGAAGTGGTGTTTCTCAACAGGGGCATGTTGGACCGTTGTGTTGCAAATGTTAGGTGCAGGCCCATTCTCTAGTAGGGTTTCCTCCAGGTGTTCTGGTTTCCCCCCCACACTCCAAAGACGTACGGGTTAGGAGGTTGTGGGCATGCTATGTTGGTGCCGGAAGCGTGGCGACACTTGTGGGCTGCCCCCAGAACACTCTATGCAAAAGATGCATTTCACTGTGTGTTTCGATGTACATGTGACTAATAAAGATATCTTATCTTGTACCTCAGTCAATGAGTCAACACTGACTTGGAGCTCAGCCTACAAAACTGTGTGTATGCAAACACTGTCTGCATTCCTCAGCATGATGACTGAGGTTGGAGGGTCCTTGGTTCCATAGTGGAGGTGACATGGGTTGAACCAATCAGTCCTGTAGATTAAGGTCTATTCCAGCAGGAAACATGGTGCAGCCTTGCTTAACATCACTCTGCACTGAGAGTGAGTCTATTACTCTGCTACTCATTCATTTTGTGTTGTAGAACAGAGGGACCTTGGAGTTCAAGTACATGGTTCCCTGAAAGTGGAATCACAGGCAGACAGGGTGGTGAAGAAGGCTTTTGGCAAGCTGGCCTTCATCAGTCAGTGCATTGAGTAAAGAAGTTTTACAAGATGCTGGTGGGGCTACACTTTGAGTATTGTGTTCAATTTTGGTTATTCTGCTATGGGAAAGATTTTATTAAACTGGAAAGAGTGCAGAGAAGGTTTACAAGGACGTTGCCAGGACTTAAGGGACTGAGTTATAGGAAGAGATTGGACAGGCTAGGACTTTTATCATGGAGCGTAGGAGACTGAGAGGTGATCTTAGAGAGGTGTATAAAATCATGAGGGGCATAGAAGGGTGAAGGCACTCGGCCTTTTTCCCAGGGTTGGGGAATCAAGAACTAGAGGGCATAGGTTTAAGATGAAAGGAGAAAGATTTAATTGGAACCTGAGAAGTTTTTCTTTTTTACACAGAGGGTGGTGGGTATATGGAATGAGCTGCCAGAGGAAGTGGTTGAGGCAGGTGCAATAACAACTTTTAAGAGGCAGTTGGAGAGGTCCATGGTAAAATCTCAGATGGCAATGAGGAGGCGTACAGGAGTGAGATAGATCAGCTGGTTGAGTGGTGTCGCAACAACAACAACCTTGCACTCAATATTAGTAAGACCAAGGAATTGATTGTGGACTTCAGGAAGGGGAAGTCAGGAGAACACGCACCAGTCCTCATTGAGGGGTCAGCAGTGGAAAGGGTGAGCAGCGTTAAGTTCCTGGGCATCATAGCCTGGTACGGAGGCTCCAATGCACAGGATCACAAGAGGCTGCAGAGGGTTGTAGACTCAGCCAGCCCCATCATGGGCACAACCCTCCCCACTGTCGAGGACATCTTCAAGAGGCAGTGCCTCAAGAAGGCGGCATCCATCATTAAGGATCCACACCATCCAGGACATGCCCTCTTCTCGTTACCACCATCGGGGAGGAGGTACAGGAGCCTGAAGACCCACACTCAACAATTCAGGAACAACTTCTTCCCCTCCGCCATCAGATTTCTGAACAGTCAGTAAACCCATGAACACTACCTCATTGTTGCTTTTGTTCTGCACTATTTATTGTAATTTATAGCTTTTTTTATGTTTTTGCACTGTACTGCTGCCACAAAACAACAAATTTCATGTCATGTAAGACAGTGATAATAAACCTGATTCTGATCTGAAGAAAGATTTAGAAGGATGAGGGCCATACATTGGCAAATGGGACTAACTTGGATGGGCATCTTGGTTGGCATTGATCTATTGGGCTGCAAGGCCTGTTTCCATGCTGTATGACTCTCTGACTTGCCAATGTGCCCAAGTATGCTACGATCTTGATAGGGGATGGCTAGGCATAGAACGTTAATGCAAGATTTTGGTTCTTCACTGAGCTGTGCAGTCCAGAACATCCTAGTTTCAATTCCTTGTCATTGCTGAGAGCTGGTTTCAGACATCGTACTTGTTGGTTTCAGCACTGGGTTAGAGAGAGCTGGAAGGCCAGTCATGAATCACCCCTGACTGCTATCTGCTGGAAGTTACCAGCTGAGGCCAGGTTTGAATTTTCCACTCATGCCTTCCACAGATGAATAGTTCTTGTGCCAGCCATTGGCTATTTTACTATAAGACTCCTGATACTTATATGTTAGAGGAGGAGGGATAATTGAAGGCAAATATTATTTTGGTCACAATGACCTCAGAGAGGGAGAGAATGGTGCTGTGTGATATTGCTTAAATACCATTTATATACTATAGTGCTTGTACTATGTATAAGTTTGTTTCTCTCCCGGTTTAGAACTTTGAAAAGAGCTGGGCAATTTTGTCTTACTTACATACTATGTTAACTGAACTCGTATTTTTCTGCTTTTGTTCCAGTGTCTGTCAATTGCCTGCCTGAGAAAGTCCTGAGTAACGGGTCAACAGCAGAATTCGGAAGGAAACCTGGGATGGCTTTGGAAAGCAGAGCACACCCATCTAATTAGTTCTGCTGTTCATGGAAGGGAAAAATTGTGGTTCAGCACTAATGTGATCTTTCACCCAATAGTGGATTAAGGAATCTGAATGGCAGCAATGAACATACAGAGGACTTGTGAGGCAGTACGAAGAGACATTGCTCTCATCTGCAAGCTTTGATTACCTTTTTTTTGTGTACATATCAATTGTCACCTTGGCAACAGCTCTCTCACAGACATACCTCTCAAGAGCAGAAGGCACACGCAAAGCATGCTATGAAATTTCTGAAGCTTCGAACTGGCCTCCAGTTAAGGAAAAGAGAGACTTTTGAGAGGATCTGGATTGTGCCTCACCGTCTTAAGATAATAATAAATCAAACAGCCAGTTCAATGAATTAATCCAAAATCCTATCCCACAGAAATCAAACTGCTTACTGCATTTCTCAGAGGCTCAAGAAGCTAATGAGTGGGCTGTTCGCTGGCATGAAGAGATTAATTCCATTCGGCATATTCCAAAGAATGATAGCGTTTTTTAATTGTCACAAGATCTGAGCCAAAAGGAGATTTAGCAGAACCTTCAGCCACATTTACAAAGGGGAAAGAGAAAAGTAAAAGAGGAAGTTGAATGTCTGGCTAAAAAAGAAATTGCTATCCAGCAACTGGTCTCAGTTGGGATCTTTAACTCCTACATGCTTCTGTTTAATGGAACTGCTGAAGTCTTGTCTAATAGTCACCAATTAAAACCACAAAGCTGCAATGAATTAGACAGGTACAGAAAGTGTAATTGGGTTTTGGAACTCCTCCTCTTTTGACATTTGCTCTGCTTGCTGAAGTTACTTAACAGCAGAGAGGACTTCTCGTCACTATAAGAGGCCACAATCAAGGGCAACAATGAAGTGCTCACTTCGCGTATGCATCCTTTTCCTTGGACTGCTCATTGTCTTTCTGACGTCAGTGTTTTTCACTTACACACTGACGGGTGTGACAAACGTGGCCTACCTAGAGAGCCAATCTATGGAGGATGTTCCCCGGGTCAAGCTAGTACCTAGCTACTTGGGTATTCAGAAGTTAACTAAGGACCTTGCGGGCCAGAGAACATGTGCTTGTAATCGTTGTGTGGGTGATCCTGGTGTGTCACAGTGGTTCGATGAGAAGTTTGATCAGGACATTCTGCCGCTTTGGACAAAAGCTAATATGATTCTGGAGCCCAATGTGTACAACTGGTGGGTGGTAAGTATACTCAAACTGAGAAAATTGATCTGAAAATGAATGTATTTTGCATTTTTTCTGAAGCCATTGACTCCTCTGTGGATGCTGGTCCCATTCCACAACTTCATCCAAATGGCATTGTTCTTGTGTGAGCCCAGGCAATTAGTTTTGGAAGATACTTTAATACATTAATCTTAAGCAACAATGATTCTGTTCTTACCTGACATCCACTTTATAATCTAAAGGTCACTTACATACCAAACAGGAGCCACAACGTTATTGATTTTACCAGCCCTCCCAACATTCCCTCCTCAAACCCTATCCCCATCTCTTTCTCTCCTGCCAACACTGAAACTAATTATGGACCTGCATTGCCATCTCTGCTGAAATATGCTAATTAATAAAATTGGTAAACTCAGGAGTGTGGGGGGGGGGGGGTGGAGGGGAAGGAGGTGGTGAAGAGAGAGAGACTAGAAAGTTACCAGCTATAGAAAAAGTGCAGTTGAGGTTGCTCTTCTGAGGTTTATTCTACATCCAAACATGCTAAATAGAATCAAAGAATCTGTAACAGAGAAGGAGGTCATTCACCCTGTGCCAGCTTTCATTCCAATAGCATCACAGGTTCTTCCTTTTCATGTGTATATTCATTTCAAAGTGGAAAGTTTCTATTTATCAGCTTCAACTGCCCTTTCAAGCAGTACATTCCAAATCATAACAGCTCAATGTATCAAAGACTATTCATCCACCATTTTGTTCTTTTGTTGTTTATCTTCAATCTAAGTCCTCCCGTTACCAAATCTCTTGCTGTTAAAGACAGTTTCTCCTTTTTTACTCAATCAAACCCTTCATAATTTTGAACTACTTCAAGGATAACATATATCAACTTCTTCAGATCTCCAAATAACTAAAGGCATTGATCCCTAATGAATCTCCTCAAAAGTTGTTCCAAGCCAAATGTAGTGCCCAAACTAAAGCCTAACCAGTGATTAATAAAGGTTTAGCACACCTAACTTGCTTTTTAAAGTCATGGAGTTGTACAGCATAGAAGCAGGCCCTTCAACCCAACACGTCTATGCCGACCATCTATCTATCTATACTAATAGCTATACTATCTATACTAATCCCAGTTGATTGCATTAGTTCAATATCCCTCAATGCCTTGAGCAACGAGCAAGATGCTGCTGAGTTCCTCCACTCCAGCATCATAGTGTTTTTCATTCAATTACTAGTTTATTTAGTTTGGCACAATGTCGTAGGCTGGAAGATCTGTTCCTGTGCTGCACTGTTCTGTGATCGATGTTTTATGTTCTTCCAGCATGGATAACCTCACATTTTCCCACATTATACTCCGTCTGTAAATTTCTTGCCCACTCACTTAATCTATCCATTATTAGAACACTAGAGGTAACTCCTTTGCTTTCTTTGTGCTGGTGCTCCTTGACCCTAGCATAGACACCAATCAGCTTCAAGGTTTAGTTATAAATGGCACAGTATGATACAAGAGAACTTATACAAGGCATTGGTGCAGAGCAATTTAGGCTCAGAAATTCAGCTCCTTGCCTTGTGAGTGGAGTCTTTATTGTATGCTGTGGGATGTGGAATATGAGATGTAGTCATGATTTCCCATAAATTAAACATTTGCATCAGCACCCACTGTCAGTGTTCACACATTACACAGTTGAATATGGCTGTTGACATAAGTGTGTCTTCTAAAATTCACATATTATGTTTCCTTATGATGTAGAAGTAGGCCATTCAGCCCATCATGTCTATGCCAGCTCTCAGAATGATCCCATTGCCCCTCTTATTTATCTGCAGCCTACACTCACTCACATGCCCTTCAATTCCATCCTGGTTCTATTACCTACCAACTGGGGCTAAATTACAATAGCCAATTAACCTACCATCCGATGGAAATAAATGGTCTTAGAGATGGCATGGAAATGGGGTCCAAATCTTGTTCCACAGTGATTTAAAACACTGAGATTATGAACATTTTGGAGCAGTTTCAGACAATTGCCCAAGAATGGGATGGAGTTGGCGGCTGGGAACAGGATTGTGATGTGAGCCAGGGACAAGGGTTTCTGTCTCCTCATAATTTGGCTGGAGATAAATGATTTTAAATTATTTTCCAAGATCCAAATTGATTACCATTGGCAATGATAGTGACAATAATTAAAGGAGGCCTTAACATAGATGCAGAATTCAGCACATCTGATGTTAAACTCTTAAAATTAAATACAAGAGAAAATGCACACAGCACATTATAATGAGGTGTGTTAACAAAGCAGTTCGGTCTTAGTATACAATGTGCAAAAACTGTAGTTTCAGCATTCAAATATAACTTAAGAATAGCTGAGACCATGTCTGGAGAACTGTGTCCAGTTTTGGTCATCTTTCGGGAAAGATGCAGTTTTGAGGTGGCATGGTGGTGCAGCAGTTAGGGCTGCTACTTCACGGCTGCAAGGACCCAGGTTTGATCCTGACCACCTGCTGTCTGTGTGGAGTTTGCATGTTCTCCCCCTGACTGTCAGATGCTCCAGTTTCCTCCTGAATATCAAAGATTAACTGGCAACTGTAAATTGCCCCTTAGCATAGATAAGTATCAAAAGAATCAAAGGGAAGTCGATAGGCATGTGGGAAAGAGAAAATTGCAGAGATACATGGAAATAAGGAAAGGAGAAACAGAACTAATGGGATTTCTCCCTTGGGAGTTCGTAAGGATCCAATGGGCTGAATAGCCTCCTTTTCTGTTACAATAAGTAAGTATTACTTAGGGAGCCCAGAGGCCAATTCATATTTAGAGGAGTGATTAATTGCCTGTAGCTATATGTTGTGAAAGAAGGATAATAAATTAATTGCTTATGGGTAACACCTGCTATGATTTGAGGATACCTTGAGGTAATCGGTACTCTACAGCCAATGAAGTGCATTTGAAGTGCAGTCAGTACTGTAATATAAGAAATACTGCAGCCAGCTTGTGCATGGCAAGCTACCAAAACAACAACGATGATATAACCGGCCGGATGATCTTGGTATTGGTTGAAGGAGAACTCCCTTAGTTCCTCAGAAAGAGCCATCGATTCCACCTAAGAAAGCAGACTAGCTCAGCTTAACTCTATAATCACAAGGCACATCCAACAGCATTTCTCAGGATTGGATCCCTTAGAATCTTTTTAATTCTTAAAAAGCAGACTACTTCAACCTAACCCTCGTAAATTCTGCTGGAGGAAATTACATACTATATTTTGCTTATTACGACCCAGAAGGATGCCATTTAACCCATCAGGTTCGTGCTAGCTCCCAGCAGAGCAGTCCCATCAGCACCATCCCCCCTCATTTCCCTGGAGCTCCACAACTTATTCTCTCTCACATATGCCCATCCACTCCCCTTTTTGATTCACTTGCCAGTTATCTACACTAAGGATAATTTAGGGGTAAACTACCAGCACACCTTTGGCACATGTGAGAAATCTAGGGTACCCGGCAGAAAACCATGTGGTCACAGGGAGAATGTGCAAACTCCACACAGACAGCACTGGAGGTCAGGTTCGCTGGAGCTGTGAGGCAGCAGCACTGACTGCTACACTGCCTGATTATTCTACACATCACATCACTCCCGATGTCTGCTGTATAGGGAAAGCTAGGATCATACTGTGAATTACCAGTGGACACTCCCAGGGAATCCCAGCTCATCATCTGTGTAAAAAGTTCTACCTTTTATAAGCCAGTTTAAGAAACTCCCAGAGACGTAACATTACTCAGTCTCCTTTTTAGCTGAATTGTGCCGGAATTACTTTGGGCAGAATACCAGCAGAACCACCATGAAGTTTCAGACTATGTTTTTAATGAGGGGGCGGAATTGTGCAAAAGATTACCCAGAGGAGCGTTTTGTATGTAGCAAAATGTCCTAGGAGAGTGTTGTCAATCGAAAGTTTTACTCTGAGCCCAACCTAATGATATAACAAACAGGAGTGGGAGGAGACCATGGGGACTATGGAACCTTCTGTCTCATTCAATAAGATTATGAACTGAAAATTTGGGCAGAGTGGGAATTTGCTGATAACTACTTGGAAATAGATCTCAAACTGAAATATAGTACTTTAAGATTTAACAGTACTTCAACAGCTGTTAAAAGAGCTTCAAATTTGACAACAGTTAATACAATGGACTCATTCTGCTCATTAATGACAGCTCATAGTTAATCAGCTGTAGTTGTTTATCTCAGTAGGGAGTAATTAGGGAGCTGAGGCATTCTTGCAATTTGGGTTGCCTAGAAATTTTTGTTCCGCTTATCCAATTGAAAATCAATCTTCTCCCTCCCAAGTGTGAAATGAGGCAACAACTATGTCCAGGTCACTTTCATCACTCTGGAAGTTTGACCAGGTACTTGCAAGCGTAAACCCCCTGAAATCCACATCAGGGGCGCACGGAGTTGCATGATTGGAATTGGAATTGGTTTATTATTGTCACTTGTTCCGAGGTACGGTGAAAAACTTGTCTTGCGTACCGTTCATACAGATCAATTCATTACACAATGCATTGAGATAGTACAAGATAAAACAATACAGAATGTCGAGTAAAGTGTCACAGCTACAGAGGAAGTGCATTGCAGGTAGACGATAAGGTGCAAGGTCATAACGAGGTACATTGTGAGGTCAAGAGTCCATCTTATACTAGGGAACAATGGAATAGTCTTATAACAACACAATAGAAGCTGTCCTTGAGCCTGGTGGTACATGCTTTCAGGCTTCTGTGTCTTCTGCCTGATGGGAGAGGGGAGAAGAGAGAATGTCCCAGGTGGGTGGGGTCTTTGATTATGTTGGCTGCTTTACCGAGGCAGCAAGACGTATAGGCAGAGTCCATGCAGGGGAGGCTGGTTTCTGTGATGTGATGTGCTGAGCTGAGCTGTGTCCACGACCCTCTGCAGTTTCTTGCGGTCCCGGGCAGAGCAGTTGCCGTACCAAGCCGTGATGCATCTAGATAGGATGCTTTCTACGGTGCATTGATAAAAGTTGGTGAGGAAGTAGAGGCGCTGGTGAGCTTTCTTGGCCGTGACGTCTACGTGGTTGAACCAGGACAGGCTATTGGTCACTCCCAGGAACTTGAAGCTCTCAACCTTCTTGACCTCAGCACCATTGATGTAGACAGGTGTATGTGTGCCGCCCCCCTTCCTGAAGTCAATGACCAGCTCT
Organism: Pristis pectinata; assembly: GCF_009764475.1. Taxonomy (NCBI): domain Eukaryota; kingdom Metazoa; phylum Chordata; class Chondrichthyes; order Rhinopristiformes; family Pristidae; genus Pristis; species Pristis pectinata. The sequence continues at coordinate 48,821,878 of NC_067417.1, forward strand.
TCTTTTTTGATAACACTGAGGAAAAGTTTGTTATCATGACACCATGTCACTATGGTTCCTCGAACAATGCTCCTTTGAGAGGGTTGTGAGGGAACTTGAACCATGTTGTCCCAGGACCATTCATCTATGGGCACTCCCCAGCCCTTCACATGCAGCTGAAGTTTACGGTGAAGCCCCATCATGAAACAGTCAATAATGGCCATTACAGTGCCCATCTTCTGTAGCCTTTAGGATGCACTGGAATTTCAAGACTGCTGTTTCTGTTGCTGCACTGGGTTATCTCACAAGGTTATATTCAACAGAAATACAGTGGGAATTAGTCAGAGAGGAAGATGGTGCAGGGGGCAATGGGTGATTCCACTTGCCTCTGTAATATAGTGGTTCATGCAAATGTGCATCTCAAAGTACATTTTTCTCTATTCTTTTTGTACAGTACAAACAAATATGCTTATTGTAAAGAATGAAAGCTTCTGTTACAGATACAAAAATATGACACATATTTCAGATTAAATTCTGGCAGAACAGGTTTGTGTGAGAACTGCAAAATACAGGAATAGGACAGACCGAGGCTGTCTCAAGCAAACATATCTGCAGTTTACGTCTCCTTCTCTAATCTTGGTAGGTCGGAGTTATTATTGAGAGCAAGTGCAAGCCCTTGTTTACACATAAGGGATGGGTAAGAGTATCTCGGTAATTTGCTCCAGAACTTAATCACATCTTCTGGGGGGTTGCAGCGTTTCGAGTAACTGCTGGAGACAGAATAAGGAGCTGGAGAATAAGAATTTGATGTATTCAGGCAGCACTGTTTACTTCCTACCTGTGAGGCTAAAGAGACAGATTGTCAGGTCAGTAAAAATACTGTTCAAAGCACATTGAACCAGAAGTTGTCCCAAAGGGGGAGGAGGTGGTGAGTATAATGCCACAATTAATGAGACACAAAGTACCCCTAGGAAGCAGAATTGTGGGCTCTGTATGGTACAATGCCTACTCGGTGCCAGGGTAAAGGACATCTCAAGTTGCTTGAAAGGATATTGGGGAGGAAGTGAATTTCCAGACATTAAATGCAAGTTGGTGGGTTGGGGGGGTGGAGGGTGGTTACTATTAATAAAAATTCTGCAACAGATGAAGGAGTAGGCTGGTGGTCAGAAATGGTCAGGTCATTCAGAGGGAAAACAAAAGGTTGCAAAGTGAGTAAACCAAGGACAAAGAAATGGGGAATCTGAAATAAACGTTAGTGCAGATGGGTTGGTAGAGTGTGTGGCTCAAAGGAGCATTCATTGCCCAAATGCCACAAAGTATAAGGTATAAATTGAATGATGTTAGACCACATCTGGAGTACAGTGAGCTGTTTCAAATACCATGCCTAGTGAAGGATGAATTGGCTTGAAGGATTGAGGTGTAGATTTACCAGCTGATATCTAAATTTAAAATCTTAAACCATCATGACAGATTACAGAACTAGAGTGTATTTTTTGGAAGCCAGGATGTTATTTATAGTGGGAACTGGTAGGGTAAATGAAGGTTAACTATTTCTCATGGTTTTGGTTAATAGTGTTTGGAGACATGATTGGGCTAGGCTATTCAAGAGTAAAATTAGGAAACATTTCTAAAAAAAACAGTTCTACAACTGATGCTATGACAATTATTAATTTTAAATCAAGATTGAATTTTGATAGCCAAATTTAATTGGGAATATTGATAAATGTTGAATTAAGTCAGAGGCCAGTCACTGAATGGAGAAAGAGATATGGAGGGGCTAAATCCCAAAGATTCACAACTATCTAAGTAGAAGAAATCAGAACGAATGAATAGGGAGTCACTGAGATTTGGGGATGGAATTCCAGAGGTTCTGACCTGGACAGCTGAAAGCAAGGCCACCAATGGTAGGGAGCACACAAGATGCTAGATTTGGAGGAACTCAGACCTCAAAAGCTTTGTAGGTCTTGCAGCGGGATGAGAACAAGGAGGGATTTGAAAGTTTTATGGTTTGGAAATAACAGAGAAAGTTGGAAAACAAATCAGACTGCAGATGCTGGAATCTGAAACAAGAACAGAAATGCAGGAAGAACTCAGTCGGGCAGCATCTGTGGAAAGAGAAACCAGTCAACATTCTGGGCCAGGGACCCTTCCTCAGAACTGGGGGAAGAGAGAAGTGGTTTCAGTCTTCAAAGCACAGCTGAGGGGAAGAGTGAGACTGGTTAAAACAGATCAGATGATAAGGTGCATCGGTATTGACTGTGGATAAGGCTTTTTAAAGAAACTGGGTGAGGATGGGACATAAGCACGAGAATGGGAAACAATGTGCAGTGTACCTGAAGTTGGAAAATTCAGTATTCATTCCAGAAGGCTGCACAGACTATAGGCAGAAGGTAAGATGTTGTTCTAGTTTACCTTGAGCCTCGCTATGGCAGTGGAAGAGGCCGCAGACAGTTGGATTAGAATAGGAGTAGGATTGAGAATTAAAGAGCCATGCAACAAGAAGCTCAGGGTCACCCCCGTGGACTGAGTGCAGGTTCTCTGCAAAGTGATCACCCAATCTGCGTTTGGTTTCTCCTGTAGGAGAGGCCATATTGTGAACACCGAATATAGTGCACTAGTGTGGAGGAAGTGCAAGTTAATCATTGCTCTGTCTGGTGTGATTGTATGGGACCCTGGTTGCGTGGGAAGGTGCCATGGGATGGGAAGTGGCAAGTAGGGATAGAAGAGTGGACCCAGGAGTCACAGAGTGAGTGGCCCTTGCAAAATGCAGAAAGGGGGGCAGAGGAAGCATCTGAAACAAAAACTGAAATGGTGGAAGAACTCAGCCAGTCAAGCAGCAACTGTGGAAAGAAAATCTATTTAACATTTCAAGTCAGGAGCTCTTCCTCAGAACTGGGGGAGCAGTGGACACCTGACCACTTGATCTTTCCTTATCACCTGATCTGTCTCAACCAATTGCCCTAATACCTTTTGTCTTACACCTCACTCCCCCCTTCAGCTCTGCTTTGAAAACTGACACCTCTTCACTCAGATTCCCCCAGTATTAACATTAACTAGTTTCTCTTTCCACAGATGCTGCATGACTGACTGAATTCTCCCAGAATTTTTGTTTCCTGTGACAGAGAGGGTCGATAAGGGATATAGAACCTAGAAAACCTACAGCACAATTCAGGCACTTCGGCCCACAAAGCTGTGCCGAACATGTCCCTACCTTAGATATTACTAGGCTTACCCATAGCCCTCTATTTTTCTCAGCTCCATATACCTATCCAAAAGTCCCTTAAAAGACCCTACCATATCCACCTCCACCACCATTGCCGGCAGCCCATTCCGCGCACTTTTGGAGGTGCAGTTGATGTCGAATATATAGGCTTCCAAAACATTTTTCATAAGGTGCCATGTAATGGAATTGTTATCAAAATTGAAGGCCACATAATAACACAGTTTTTAACAGTAGCGAGAAAATTGCTGAATAACTGGAAGAAAAGAGCAGTAGACAGAGTGTAGCAGAACTCTGAACTACAAAGGGGGCAGTGATGGATTGTGCCAGGCCAGTGGAATAGACTGAAGCTCAGTGTGGAGGAGTGTAAGGGGATGTATTTTGGTATGAAACATGAGCAGAGGCAACACAGAATAAAGGATACTGTTCTAAAAAGGGTGCAGGAGCGAAGGGGCATGGGTGCACAGATCATTGAATGTGGCAGTCCAGTCCTGATGAAGGGTCTTGGCCCGAAACGTTGACTGTTCATTTCCCTCCATAGATGCTGCCTGACCTGCTGAGTTCCTCCAGCATTTCATGTGTGTTGCTGCAGAAGATTGAAAAAGCAGTTAATAAGACATATACAGTTCTGGGCTTTATCAGTCAAGGCATGGAAGTCATGCTGAATCACTCGTCTGGACTGAACTGGAGTGTTGTATTCAGTTCAAATTACCATGTTATAGGAACGAAGGCAATAGAAAGGGCGCATAAGAGATTTATAGTTCCTGAGATGAAGGACTACAGTTACAAGGATAGATTAGAGAGGCTGGGATTGTTTCTCTTGGAAAAAGAAGGTTGAAGGAACATTCGACAGAAGTATAGAAAATGCTGAGGCATCTGAACAGAGTGGATAGTGGAAGAATGTTACTTTGGTGGAGGCATCAAGGACTGGATGTCAAAGGTATGAAACAAAGGGAGGGAGAATTAAGAATGATGTGAGGAAAACCTGTTTACACCTTGTATGGTTGGAATCTGGAATGCACTACCTGCAGATGTGGAGAGAGGTCCATTGTGGCCTTCAAGATGGAATCAGATAAATACACGGTGGAGAAAATTTGTGAGGTTATAGAGAAAGGATTGGTAGACGAAACTTGAGATTTTCTCTGGTAGAGAACCAGCACAGCCATGATGGGCTGAATGGCCCCTTTCTGTGCTGTCGCCATTTTATAATTCTGAAAGGTTGTTTTATAACTGGAGGAAAGTTTAGAGTAGAATTCTCTGAATCAATACTAGATCTATGGCTTTTCTTACTACAATGGTTTGGACATGAGTGCACAGAGCAGAATTTCCAAATGTGCAGGTAGCACAAAACTTCAGCAGTGAAGTTTTGAGGAGGATATTTACAGAGTTCAAGGAGATAATAAATATATTTTGGAATGGACGGATAGGCAGCAGGTGAAATTTAATGCTGAGAAATGTGAATTGATACCTCTTGATGGGAAGCGGCAATATAAACTGGAGGGGGACAATGGGGTGCAAGAACAGAGAGATCTGGGGTATATATGCTTAATTCACTGAAAGTGGCAGGAAAGGTTGAAAAAGTGTCTTAAAAAAAGAATATGAGTACCCGGGATTTCTAACTAGAAGGCAGAGAATACAAGAACAAGGAAATCATGATGCATCTTTATAAACTACTGGTTTGGCTACAACTGGGTTATTGTATCCAGTTCTTAGGAAAGATGTGAAAGCTCTGGAGAAGATGTGGAAGACATTTACCAAAATGGTTACAGTCCTTAAATTATATGCTTAGACTAGAGATCCAGGGCTGTTCCCCTTCAAACAAAGGAGGTTGTGAGGAGATTTGATAGAGACATTTAAAATTATGAAGACAGAATAAATAGAAAGAATCTGTTCCTATTGGCAGAGGGGTAAAGAACTCAAGGATGTAGAAATAAGGTGTTTGATAAAATAAATAGTGATATATGGGAAAATTATTTTTATGCAGGGAGTGTTTGGGTGTGGAATGCATGGCTGGGGTTAATAGTGAAGGAAGAATTGATTGGAAAAGGAGCTGGAATAGTATCTGAAAGGAAAGGATTTGCAGGACTGTTGGGAGAAGACAGGGGAGTGGAACCAATTGGATTCCTCTTGCATTTAGATTGATCTTATAGACACAATGCATCAAATGGCCTCCTTCCCCGCGATAATCTTCTATGATTCTGTAGAAAATTGGGAGACTAACCGGATAAGCCCTGGAATAATCAAGTAGTAAGTTTCCAGCGGTAGATGAGGTGAGGAAGGGATAGGATCAGTTGATGTATAGGAGGAAGAAGTTGGCAGTCTCGCTGATGGAGATAAGGCAAACAAAAAAAAACAAATTCATGTTTAAAAAGAACTGGATGAACTCCTTTTGGGAAAAGTAAGGAACAAGACAGAAACCTGAAAGAAATAAAAGCAGAGAATGATAGAATTATTCAACAAGTCAGGCAGCATGTATGGAAACAGAGTTAACATTTCAGATCAATGACCTATCATTAAAAATTTGAATGTGTTGGTAAGATGAACAAATCTTACAAGACATACAAAGACATTACAAAGACGTACGGGTAGGTTAATTTGGGTTTAAAATGGGCAGCGCAGACTCGTTGGGCCGGAAGGGCCTGTTACCATGCTGTAAATAAAATTTAAAATAAAATTTTTAAAAGTAGTTCTTGTGTTATTTTGACCAGGCTCATTGGCTAGTTGTAATTGTTTGACTTTTTGAATTGTTACTGTCCAGGGATTTCAGAGATTATAATGACCATTTAAGATTTCAGATGTTAGTGGTGCTTTGATATTTTTAATGGCTCAACACAGAAAAGTTGATGCAACATAATTTGCAGTTAAAACAACAGCAGGGTTAATGACACACACTATTACTGACGTGTAAATGGTGTGGTAACAGCAGGCAAGGGAAAGTGCCTGCTGTTCCCAGTGTTTGTATGCAAGATGTACCACTTCATGGTTAGTTTCATGAAATCAGCATGTCACTGTCTACCTCACTGCTGAGTGCACTGATCAACATGAAGTTGCTTTACTGTAATTGCACAATGGATGCAAACCAAACTCACAACCATATGAGAGTTCTTGCCATTTCAGCCTAAACAGCTTTTATAACAATGTGATAAATACTAGCACATTGTAATTACTTTTGCAATTGTTTTATGTGAGAAGTTTTGTTCCTTTAATTGTTGCTAGAGATCTTTAAAATGTAATTTTTTAAAGAATTATTTAATCTTTCCTATTTTTCTTTCTGAATGTGATTTAACATTAAATTCACAAAATCTAAGTCATATTTCTTCTTAGTCCTCTGTTTATTTCACAAAACCTCTCACTGACTTGCTGATGGCAGTGTTACTTCCTCTGATCATTTGTCCTAGATGCCTGTTTTCCTTATTGCAGCATCATCTGCTTATACTTAAAGCAATTGCCTCATAAAAGATACTAAAGAATCCTCAATGTTGTAATGACAAGCATAACTAATAGCAGTCAGCGTTAAATGCCCTGCTCCAGTAAATTATTGCATATTACAATAAGTCAGCACAGTGTCGGCACAAGGGAACACCTCATCTGTAATGATGTGAATGTTCCAGGTATGTTGCTTCTCACCAATCACATTACACTTCATAACCATGTAGTCAAACTGGTTTTTCCATAACAGGGATCTGGACCAACTACAAGTGCAGTAAAATCAAACTGACTGGGGGCAGCATAGGGATTTGGTGGGTTTAATTTACATAGTAATGCAGCAGTCTCTGGAAACCATATGGCTGTTTACAGAGTAACCATTCCTCAGTTCATTAGGCAAAATGGTTGCTCCACAGCAACAGTGGGACAGAATGATCCCATCTATTTTCATTTTATTCCTTATAACTAAGTTGTAGCGACTCACCGACCGAGCAAGCAAACCGGCTCAGCGGTCGGGTCATGCGTCGTCGGAGCGGCGAGGCCCAAGATGGCACTGGGCCTTCGTCTTCCCCGAGCGATGGGGAGAACCCGCGCGTGGGAAAAGTTTGCTGACGTAGCGCATACGTCATTTCCGTTTTCGGTGGCGGGAACCATTCTTCTTAAAAGGCCTGCGCAAGACAGGAAAATAAATCAGTTTTGTTCTGCAGCTCATCGACTAGTGTCTTACTTTCACATCGCGGTAGCAGCTGCTGCAAAATCACATTAGTAGGAATCAATAAAGATGTCATTGAAGCAGTTCAAGTCACTTTTCTTCATCAAAAGCAACTTCCAATCATAGATCTATTACAGGATTATGTGCAGTTTAAAATTGGAGGGCCCATATTTCTTCATCTTTATTATACAAGTAATGGAGATAGATATAATACAATGAAGAGTAAATGAATAGTAGGATTTATGTACTAAAGCAAATACATTGTGCATATTACAGCCTTCTAGTCTAATCTTTTGAGTTCAACAATTTTAAATAATTAGCTCTTCCAGTTTTTTTAAATTTCAGATTTTCAGCATTCACTCCTTCATCATTTGGTACTTTCGGATAATTATTCTGCATTTACTCACAAGCCTGACCTTTTGTTCACTATCTTTCACCTTTCACTTTCATGCCTTCACCCTCCTGCCTTCCATCCGATTACAAACCTTCCCTCCATTTCATTCTCTTCTCCCTCTCCTCTCTCCCTTTCTCAGCATCTTAAAAATTGTTTGCTCCCTAACTACTCCCAGTCAACCTGAGACATTAACTCTGTTTCTCCTTGTATAGGTGCTGCTTGACTTGGTGAATATGTCCAGCACTTTCCATGAAATATAATGCTGTGTGTATAATTTACATAATTCTTTAAAATAAAGTATCAAGGAGCAGCACCACTCAAGGCTGAATAGTTCTCATTCATCTGCAAAATGATTTGCTAATGAGTACATCTTTATTAAACTAAACGTATCTCGGATCAATCTTTATCCTCTCTGGTAAGCAATTTAACTCTAAATGAGTACACATATCAATCATTGAACAGCCAACTTCCCATGTCATGGAAAAGTAGGCACTCACTCACACACACATTTTCTTCTCTCTCTTCAAGTAGCAATGACATGTTTACAGGAAATGGAGTCCCATTTAATCATAATAACACTCTAAAGGTCGGAGCTGGCTTGCATTTGAAGGGGAAACCAGCATTCAATCAACAGGAGACCAATTAAAATAGCACTGGTTTTCTAACAGTGTCTTGTATGTCGGTTGTCTCAATTAAATTGGTTCCATTTGTGGATCAAACAAAATCCAAGATGGTATGAGAAAACAATGTGACATTTTTGTATGCTAATGGTATATAATGGTAGGTTGCAGTTCCTAAGAGTCAGGATAAAACATCCAAGGAGATTCTCATTAGAGAAAGCAAAGCGAAGGGCTCTCATGATGTTGGGGTAAAGAGACATTTTTGCAAATTCAAAAGGCAGAATGGCACCATGAGCTTACGTTAGCATGAAAATTATCTTTCAAACAGAGCAGAGGTCAATGGATGGAAAGGGAAAATGTACACTTAAGTTGTGTGGTTCACTGTTGAAACCAGCTGGACTCTTTACAGGCAATGAATAACTGCTTATTTAGTTATCAGCCATCAAACCATCTGTGTTCAACGCCTTTCTAAGTAACTACTACTTGCAATTGCCCACAATTATGCTCTCAGCCCACTATTTAAAAAAACTGAAAAGTAAATGTAGAACCAAATGCCATTAAAGGATTTTTATTCTTCTCTCCGCAGTCTTCCCTGCTTTGAAGGTGTTGGCTCTGTTTCATTCCATTGGCACTGAATGAATGGCCTCCATCTGTGGGCCTTGCAATGAACGGATGTGCCACCGAGCAAAAGTTCCTTTTGGAATGCTAACGGGGAAGGAGAGGGAAAGATTTATTTGGTGATGGCATTGGATTGGAAGTGTCGGATATGCATGGGATGATCCAATACTTGTAAGAGCTGGTGTGGTATAAAGTGAGGATAAGGAGTATATCTTGATCCTGGGAGGGAGGGGAAGAGTGGAGGGCAGAAGTGCTGAAAGTAGATGGTTGAAGGCTCTGTCAACACTTGTGGAAAGAAATTCATGATGGAGCAAAAAGTGGAAAAGAAGACGTATTGAAATAGTCGTATGGAAGTTGATATCGTCAGCTCAGAAGTAACAGCAACATAAAAGTTGGGGAGTGGAGTGGAGTACTTGAAGGACATAGGGTGGAAGGAAGTGTAGTCAAAGCAGCTGTGGGCTTATGATGAGGTTGGTTACTCACACAACATCAGCAATAGAGGTGAAGACACTGAGGATGAGACCGTGAGGAAAAGGTGGAACATGGTAGCAAATTTGACAAAATTTTTCATTTCGGGCAGGAAGCACTAATGCAGTCATTAATATACCAGTAAAAGGAGAAAGGGGGAGTGCTATACATATTGAATAGAGATTGACATGATGCACAATGCAAGCCATGATATATTATCCCACCAATTTAAATAATGCCTTGTCTATCCAGATGGGACATTTCATATGAAAACTGTCTCATGCTTTTCATGTTCTGTTCTTTTATGCATTCTGTTTCTTATCGACATAGGTTATTGGTAACTGAATATTGATTTCTCTTGATCAGAAACACAAGAACACAAAAGGAGCAGGAGTAGGCCCTTGGCCCCTAAAGTCTGCCTCACCATTCAGTATGATTATGGCTGATCAATGCTGGCCTCAACTTCTCTTCTGTGCCAGTTCCCCTAACCTTCAATTCCTCGATCTTTCAAATATTTATCTCTCTCCACCTTAAATATATCCAATGACTTCCACCACCCTCAGGGGCAGAGAATTCCAGAGATTCACTACCCTCTGAAAGAAGTTTCTGTACACCTCAGTTTTAAATGACTTGCCCCTTGTTTTGTAGCTATGCCCCTTTGTGTGTGACTCTCCCACTAGTCAAAACATCCTCACATCTACACTGTAAAGCCCCTTAGAATCTTGTTTTAATAAGGTTACCTGTCATTCTTCTAAACACAGGGAACACAGGGCCAAACTGTCTAGCCTCTCTAGATAGGACAACTCTCTGAAGCTAGGAATTAACCTGGTGAATCTCCTTTGCACTGCCTCCAATGCTGATATATGCTATTTTAGATAAGGAGACCAAAACTGCACACAGTATTCCAGGTGTAGCCTCACCAACACCCTGTACAACTGGAACTAAACCTTCCTATTCTTAAACTACAACCCCTTCACAATAAAGGCCAATGTGCCAGTTACTGTCTCAACCACTTGTTGGACCTGCCTGCTAACTTCTTGTGATTCATGCACTAGAATACCTAGATCCCCCAAACTTCACTCATTTCCCATCTCTCTATTGAGATAACAGTCCTCCTTTTGATTCCTCTTATTGAAGTGCATGACCTCACTCTTCCTCACTCCATTTGCTAGATTTTCGCCCAATACTAAATCTATCTACATCCCTTGTGCAGAATCATGATGTCCTCATCACAACATGCTCTACCACCTATTTTCATATCATTGGTAAACTTGGATGCCTTATATTTTGTTCCTTGGAGGCAATTAATATGAATGGTTAGCAATTGAGGGCCGAGAACTGATCACTGGGGTACTCCACCAGTTACATCTCTCCAGCCTGAAAAGGGCCCATTTTTTCCAACACTTTGTTTGCTATGTGACAGCCGATTTTTAATCTGTGTTAACACACTTGCCGCAATACCTTGGGCTCTTAAGTTGTGCACGAGATGTGACACCTTGTTAAGTGCCTTTTGGAAATCTAAACACAATACATATACAGGTTCCCTTCTATTAACTCTTTCTGTCACACCTTCAAAGAATTCAAACAAATTTACCTTTCATAAAATTTTGATGATTAGGTTTTACACTCAGCTTTTCTCAATGATTAGTTATTTACTCTTTGATTATTGACTCTAGCATCTTGCCAACAATAGATTAAATTAATTGCACCATAGTTCCCTGCTTTCTGTCTTCCTTCCTTTTTGAACAAGCGAATCACATTGGCTGTTTTCCAGTCTTCTTGTATCCTCCCAGAATTTAGAGAGTTTGAAAATTTTCAACCACTATTGCTGCAGCCACTGCCATTAAAATCCTTGGGTGTAGGCCATCAGATCTTGGTGATTTGTCCACCTTTAGCTCCATGAGTTTCTCTAATACTTTATCCCTTGTGATTGGGATTTTTACAAATACTTTCCCTGTTATTTGAAATTAGCCCATTGGTTATCTGAAGGATATTTGTAGTGTCCTCCACGGTGAAGACGAGTGCAAAAAATGGATTTAGCACAGCTACCACTTCTTTCTTTATTCATCAGCCTTCGTCTCCAAAGGTTCCACACCCACCTTAGCCCCCTTCTTCCTATTGACATATTCATCGAAATTCTTATTGTTTGTTTTGATATTACACACAAGTTTTCACTTGATATCAATTTTCTCCCTTCCTATAAGCTTTTTAGTCTTTCGTTGCTGGACCCTAAAACTTCGCAGTTCTCTGGCCTACCACCAACCCTTACCACTTTGTATGCACTACTTTTCAATTAACATCATCATTGACCTTTCTTAACTACAGATTGTGCCTCTTTCTCATGGAACGCTCCTTTCTAATTAGATAAGTTTGTGGTGAGTGATATGGACCAGGTATTTGAATATGTGTCACTGTTCATAGTGTAGCGGTTAGCGTAATGCTATTACAGCACTAGTGACCCGGGTTCAATTCCGGCCGCTGTCTGTAAGGAGTTTGTACGTTCTCCCCGTGTCTGCATAGGTTTCCTCCAGGTGCTGTGGTTTCCTCCCACATTCCAAAGACGTATGGGTTAGGAAGTTGTGGACGTGGTATGTTGGCGCCGGAAATGTGGCGACACTTGTGGGCTGCCCCCAGAACACTGTACACAAAAGATGCATTTCACTGTGCGTTTCAATGTACATGTGACTAGTAAAGATATCTTATCTTAACTTGTCTCTTAGCTTTTTTCCCAGTCCACATTAGACAACCATGTTCATATCATTATAATTGTCCTTATTTAAGTTGAAGACAGTGGTTTTGGTCTTGTGGAGTTCACCCTCAAACTATATCTGGAATTCTATCATTCTGTGGTCACTACGTCTTGGGGAATCTTTTACAACAATATTTATTAACCCTTCCTCATTACTCATGACCGAATCTAAAATGGCCTTTTCCCATGTAGGTTCCATAATACACTGTTCTAAGAAGCAATCTCTGATGCACTCCACAGATCCTTCTTTTATGATACCCTCGTCCGTTTGGTTCATCCAGTCAATATGTAGATTAAAATCTCTCATGACAATTGCAATTCCCTTCAAACGTTCCTTGAATAATTCCCCATTTATGCTCCGCCCTATCGAGAGGTCACATTTTGGGGCTCTGTAGACTACTTCCATCCATGTCTTCTTTCCCCTACTATTCATGATGTCAACCCAAACCAATTCTACCCTACTATCCACTGCCTCTATATCATGACTCATCACCACTCTGTTACCTTTCTTGATTAACAGGCTACCTTGCTTCCTTTCCCTTTTGGCCTGTTCTTTTGGAACATCATATAATCTGTAATATTGAGCATGCAGTTCATGTCACCATGCAACCATGTCCCCGTAATAGGTGTTAGATCATACTCATATACCTTTGTCAGCTCATTTATCTTACTGCAAATGCCATGTGCATTCAAATAAAGGGCATTAAGCTTTTTTTTCCAGTTTTTACTAACTCTGGGGGTATTCTATTTCCAAATAATGAAAACAATTTTATGTTTAAAATTCTTGAAAATTACAGTTTTAAGCAGCAGTAAATTTGTCCAATCCAGATATGTTTTCTATTTCAATATTTCTGAAAATAGGTGTAAAAATCAATAGAAGTTGTTTCATGTTTACTCAAGGGCAACTGAAAGACTGGGATTAAATTCCATGAGAAATGGTAAAAGGTGCTGACCCTGCTGCATGTGATTCATAAAATGTGAACCTTGACACCAAGGGACTTTTACTCTCACACGTTGGGCAGGACGCAGGCCAGTTTTGATTGGATGGTCATTTTATACTGTATTCCTATATTAATGTAGATCTTACTCCATATCTATATGGGGGCGGGGGAGAACCATACTTTTTTAATGCCTCTGAGACCCATCACCAGTAGCTACAAAAGGAAGAGCCCTGATCACACCCAAAAATAGAAAGCTTTACCTGCAAGCTCTGAGAGAGCCAGTGCATTCAGGATTTGTTGTGATCTTCTGTGGCCATACCCTGCAACTTGGCGCACATATATCAAAAACAAGGTGGAACCTTGTTAGACTAGAAAACTACGAAAGAACATTGGTCTTTTTAAGGAGCCCTCGTACAGGCCTTACTTGCCTGATCCAGGTGCAAGCTATTTTGTATTTGCATGCCCATTCTCCACAGTTGCAGCTCAATGTCAAACCTGTGATATATGCCTATTGGTGTAACTGTTGATGTATATTCATTGTCCTTCATGCACAGGACTGCCGTGTGTACACAAGTGCAGTAGGAATTACCATGATCAATTTTGCACGTCAATCAAATGGCACGTAAAATAGCATTTACTATGCGACTGAATTTCTTGCCCGTTAAGCCAGAGTTTATGGTCATTCTCATTTGTCACCTTTGTCATAATGTTGTTGCCTCTGTTTTACTTTTTATTTTGCCCTCTCTGCTTCTCTCTCTTGCTTTCTGCTTCTCTCTGAGTTATGGAAAGGAATAAATACCTTACATTCACTTTAAGCCAGGCTTATAAAATGGTGGATAATATATATGAATGACATGTTTGTAAGGCCTGCAATATGACTGAGGTGTGTAATATCTTTGTTTCAACTCCATCTCATCACATATTATGGTTCAGCAAATTAGGTGCATTACAATATGCCTGCAGAACAGCTCAAAACAATATGTGTCTAACCCAACAAATTTGCTCATACAGTTTAAAAGGCAACTGATATGGAAAATGCAAAGATATTGCACATCAGACAGCTGTGGTATGCAATGGATGGCTTTTTAAGGTCAAGGGCACATTTTTGGCCCTGGGTAGATGGAACATTTTTGATCCTGTTTCTGTTCTTGAGAGTGCTTCAGGCAATGAATGTCTGAAAAGAATCCTTCATCCTGATGCAGATAAAGTTTTCCTGCAAAGTTGAGAGTAGATGTTGGATCCAATCAGATGGCGGAAGTTGACCTCATTCTGAATGGGCTGGAGGAGAGAAGGATTTGGGGTTACAGGGGATTGTAGAATGTTTAACTACTGAATCTTTCCTGCTGCTTTCAGACTGGGTGAAGTTTAAAAGACTTTCTCAAACTCGATGTGAGTGGTGTGAAAATTTGACATGCTGCTGATTGTACAATCATAACACTGTGGCAGATTCATTGGGTTTATTGTGGCAAACAGATGCACAAAATTATGGAAAAGGAAAGTACCATGGGAATAACTTTGTGGGTATTTTGTTGTTGTAAGATCTTTCCTCCTACATTCCCTTCTTCCTTATTGAAGGTGCAGGCCTTGTTGTGGTGCAGATCTGTACTGCCACAGAGCCATCCAGTGCATCATGCTAAATGTCCATTCTTCACTGTGAGCCAAGTGGCAACAAACTGATCATTGGAAGCATTGTGGACATTCCAGCTCCTGACATCATCTGTTCTACAAGGAGCCCTCTTCCACCAGAGGCTGCTGCTTAGCAACCCAACTCAGAGCTGTTCTTTACATTTCATATCCCAGTGCCTATTATTCATTTTGTTTAGCTTTTGCTGCTGGTCTCTAAAGATTAATCCATGGAGAATTAAATTTGGTGTGAACTTGGAAGCTAACTGAAATATTATAGAGATTGGAGTGCAGGTAGAAGGTGCTTGTTGAACAGACAGTTAGTTATCTCACCACCTGCAGTCTGGAATTCCAACTCTCAGCATTCAGTGTGAGAGCTGCCAGCCAGTACCATCAGCTGCTGACATGTTTATACATGCCAACTGAACAGATTTGGGAAGAATTAGTTTGTTTCCAGGATGACCAACAAAGGGTATAATTTCTCATCAATGGAGAAAGGGTACTTTTTAAATCGACAGAGGATCACCTCCCTGGTTGTGTCAAATCATGTGGCTGTGGACAGCTGTTTGCATTGAAGTCTTGGACTTGTGTAAGTCTACTGTGATACCATTAATCACCTGGGCATTCAGGGTGTGAATAAGTAGTCTTTGGAGCATTCGTTCATTTTTGCTTGCTCTCTGTGAGAGAATGCATCAGACATTCTCTATTCTATAGTGTTACCTAAATGAAAACTATGTACACCTGAATAAACCAGCAATCCTCACACATAGCACAACATTTTTAAGAGTTCATTTAAAGCATGAATTATAGACTTGCCTCTTAAACCTCACTGCAGTCTTCCAACATGGAACTATCAAATAATTGGAAGTCTCCTGCCTAAGGTCCCATTAGCACTCTGAACACAATCTGTCTTGTTATCCCAGGGAAACAAGAACTCTTAGCGTTATCAACAGTTTGTATCAGTATTGTTATCACTGTGCCACATCTTTGCCTTATTAGTGCTGAGCTGCTACGACTAGCACCTCATTTATAACAAGGAATGAAGGTTGGATTTAGCTTGGTCTCTGACACCATCTGCCACTCATCACCTCGACAAATTACAAGAGGTGATGCTCAGTGCCAGGAGCATTACTGCCATCAGGGAGGAGGTACAGGAGCCTCCTCAATGATTCAGGAACAGCTTCTTCCCCTCCACCATCAGATTTCTGAACAATCCATGAACCCATGAACACTACCTCATTATTCCCTTTTTCTTTGCACTATTTATTTATTTTTATAATTTATAGATGTTTATGTCTTTGCACAGCCACAAAACAACAAATTTCATGTCATATGTCAGTGATAATCTGATTCTGAGCCACTAACTTGCTTTGGAGCTGCCATTCTGTGATGGGAGAGTAGTTGAAGCACATATACCCAAAGCAAGTTGGAACCTTGTTAGACCAGAAAACTACCAAAGAACCTTGGTTTTTGCATTGTCATAACACAAGGAACAAATGCATTTGAGGCCCTTGCTGTAACAGGAATGGACCAGATTACATTTGTTTCAGGGCAGGCGTTAGTTTTATATGAGATTGTGCAAAACTTAATGAAAACTTGATGGCATGGCTTCCATCAGTTTTCATGAGACTTTTCACTTGGTCCCTAGTTGGCCAAACGTATGAAATGAAAGTCATGAGAATTGTTCACTGAATCTAGAACTTTATCTGGTAGATATGGCCCAACTCATTAATAGGCACAGATTGGAAAGAAATGAGATATATATGCCTGTTGTTCATTAACATTAGTTCATATCATTCAGTATTGGGGATTCTACCCAATACCAATTTTATCTTAGACCTACTGCCCCCAAGGACCACACTGAGAAGGGGTTAAAGACACTCGGTTCTTACTTTTCAGCAATTGTAGTCAAGTTCAAATATAGACTACACCTGTACCTATAAGGCATGTTTCTATCCAAAGCTCAGGGCCCACCATTGCAACTGTGGAAAATAAACTCAATTAATAACTGTGAAATAAGTAAAACAAACTATTCATTAGTAATGATAACCACAAAGCTGCCAGATTTGTTGTAAGAGCCCACCTAGTTCACTAATGTTCTTTGGTGAAGGAAGAAAGTGGTATTGAGGCCAAGACTGGATCAGTCATGATCTTATTGAATTGTGGAGCAAGTTTGAGGAACTGTGTGGCCAACTCCCATTCCTACTTCTTTTGCACTAAGCCATATAATTCCCCTATTATGGAATATCATGGTTATTCTATCTGTAAACCATCCAAAGCCATTGATTACATTCTACCTCATTGTTATGAATGAAGATTGGATCTGGCCACTGCTGTGACAGAGGTCTGTCTAGATTAGCACAAATGTAGACACAAGTTTGAAGTATTAACCAGTTCCTGGCAGTCCCTATTACCAGAAGTGTTTATTTGTGTTTGATTTGGGGGAAACAATATTCATTTTCCCATCTCTCAGGTTACAAGTTTCCTGCTCTTGCAATGAAAGTTGCTATGGTGTCCGAAAAAGAGAGAAAAGTTATTAAGGAATATAATGAACAATATGTCCTTGGACAATGAATCGCATTTGGATAAGTTGGTCTGATAGAGTGATATTTGTTTCTATTACAAAGACACATAAGTCTAGAGTTTCATCTGTCTCTTCCTCATCTAATCTCTGCCCTGTCTCTTTCATCCTTTGCTCCTCCCAGATGCTTCAGCCCCAGTTCAAGCCACAAGGCCTGAAGGATATTTTGACCAAACTCTTCCTCATTGTGCCTGGAGAAAACCCTTATGGCTCGTGGAACCATTCTCGATGTCGGCGTTGTGCAGTAGTGGGTAATTCTGGAAACTTGCATCAATCTCGTTATGGACAAGACATCAACGCGCACGATTTCATCATGAGGTAAGCTACAAAACTACAAAGTGTGTGTGTGTGTATTTTGCACAACCACATGTGCTTGTATGTTTGATCTGTGCATGTCTTCACGTATGTGTTGCTCTTATGTGTATGTGCATGACCACGTGTGCATCTATTATACCCACACATCTACATGCATTGTACATGTGTGTATGTGTGTACTGTACATGCATGTGTGAGTGCATGTACATGTGTGTTTCTTATCTGATGAGGAAAAATTGAGCAGAGAAGTTTGTATCCTCTGAAGAAAATGAGAGGTGATCTTATTCAAACATATGATTCCTAGGGAGCTTCACTGGATAAGTACTGTAAGAATGTTTCTTTTATATGGGGGAGTCTAGTCTCAGGATAAAGGGTTAACCACTTACGCCTGAGATGAGGAGGGACAACTTCCCTCAGAGGATTGTGAACCTTTGGAATTCTCTATCGTGGATGGCTGCGGAATCACTAAATATGTTTGAGGTATTTTAAGAATTATGGGAATTGTGCAGGAAAATTGAGCCAAGGCCAAAGGTCAGCCATGATATTAATGAATGGAGTAATGGTCTCAAGCGGCTTCATCATCCATTCCTACTCCTAGATCTTATGCTTTTCCATAAACAAGTACATTGTTTTAAGTGTCTTAAATTACAGACGTGTTTGCTTGACGGTGAAACATGAAAACACTTGAATCTATATTACTTGTTTAATACTGAGGAAACTAAAGGCAAAAATGCTGGAATACAAAATTGGTCAGTCAATGTCAGAGGAGGAAACAGGTTATTCTTTGGGTGCACATCTTACATCTCACCCTCATTTTATTTCATGTGGTGCTTGTTTGAAATTTGTCACATTTCCTCTTTTACTTCAGATTCTCAGTAACAAAGATAGACACTAGTTCACTTTCTACCATCCTGGCAGTGTCACAATGCAACGATAATGGAGTCATTGATTTATTGCAGTAAAAACTCTCCATCAGTTGGGCTGCAACAGGCCTAGCCACAAGATGTGGCAGGCCCTGGGGTGCAAAAGCTTTGAGAATCAAAGGTTCTTGCGAACATGCTTCATTTATCACATATCTCAAATTATGCATGCCCTGTATCCCAGAAGGTTAATTCCTGAAAGAAATCTAATCATCTTTTATTTGAGTCAATACAATTTGCTGCCAATTTCTCACCAGGGAACCCATTCCCCAGACTGATCACTTGCTTACCGGAATATTTTGCCAGATTTCACTGTTAAATGTAAAAAAAAATTTTCTAAATTCACATCCGCAAGCCACACACTTTTTACTTGCTTAATTTCTGAATTGGAGGGGTTGATTTTAAACAGTTACCACATTGATAAAAAGGCAGCTATAAATTAATTATTACACTTGACAAGTTAATATGTAGTTACATCTTCTTGAAAATTACAGGAAAGTTAAAGACAAGATGCCGTTTTCCTGAAGCCCAGCTGTAGAGCACAGCAAGTTGCCCAGCACCATGCCACAAGTTTGTGGCAAATTTGTATGTTAATAATGTTGTGGGATATTCGACCTGGGATGCTGCTGCAGGTAGTCCAGGTCTCAGAAGCACATAGGAGGGTAGGGATCACTGCTGCCCAGCGGAGCACGGGTTTTGTGCCAGGTCTGAGGTCTAGGTGCATCACAACTTGGTATGGCAACTGCTCTGCCCAAGACCACAAGAAATTGTGTGAATGCAGCCCAGTCCATCACACAAACCAGCCTCCCCTCCATTGACTCTGTCTACACTTCCCACTGCCTCGGGAAAGCAGCCAACATAATCAAGGACCCCTCCCATCCCAGTCACTCTCTCTTCTCCCCCATCCCATCGGCAAAAGATACAAAGGCTTGAGAACATGTACCACCAGGCTCAAGGACAGCTTGTCTCCTGCTGTTGTAACACTCCTTTACAGACCTCTTATACAATAAAGATGAACTCTTGATCTCTCAATCTACCTCATCGTTGTCCTTGCACTTGCTCTGTAACTGCAACGACTATATTCTGCATTCTGTGTTTTTTTTTCCTTTTGTACTACCTTGATGTACTGATGTATGGGGCTGTCTGGACGGCGTGCAAACAAATGCTTTTCACTGTATCTCAGTACATCTGACAATAACAAACCAATTTACAATTAGATTGTCAAACACTCATTTTCTCAAGTGACCAAAGGCTATGCTGGTGCACTGAAAGCGATGATGAATGTCATCACCAATGTATGCCCTTGCTGAGAGGTGGCTGCCAAGGTATGAGAAGTGGTACACGTTTTCCAGGGTCTTTATGGCTGGAAGCTGCTGTCCCTACAAAATCCTCCAAAGCTACTGGAAAGATAAGTGAACCAATGTCATCATCCTCTCCCAGGACTGAGTGCTTAATACTCAGTCGGCTCTTTTGAGCATGCCACATCATTCAAATGCCTAACACCAGACCCCTGAAACATACACACAACTCTAACATCTGTAACAGGAAGAGAGGCATTAGAGGAAAAGATTGAAGGGTTGAAAAGATTGAAAGCTCTCTTGAAAAAGTGCAAGCTCCCCCACTGTCGGATCCAGTTATTTTCAAATCCGCAGGTTCTTTCAGGAGTCCAGGAATGAGTTGAAAACAACTTGATGCTTCACTAAGTTTTATTGGAAGAGTTTAAAACAAAGAAACAGTCACAGAGCACATGGCATTAGCTTTACTACTGGGAGATGAGCCAAGGCAAAGGAACTAAGGATGAGCTTGGGGTGGAGGGTGGGGGGGAGGAAGAGAGCAAGAGGGGGATTAACAAAAAACGAAAGCTTTTATACCTGAGATAAGAGATACCCCTTAGCTAACAATAGTCCAATCAGGAAACCTATTAGATACCCGTGGCCAAACCAACCAATGAAGAAAACACATATTCACCTGATGGATGAACCAATAAGCTAGTAAGCGGCCATTCCTTGTGCAGCCACTTGAGATGTATTAAACACTATACATGTTTAAAAAATATCTAATCAAAACAGTTGAATCCAACACCAGTGACTCCTGGGAATCAGCTGCATATCCTTCCTCAGTACTTGTCTTCACTGCAATCTTGTCCCTCATGGCTGCCAGCTCCATTTCCAGGCCTCCCAGTTTGGCACCAGCCAGGATCTCAGATGCTTCAGGTTCCAACATCTGCAGTCTCTTGTGTCTCCTGGGAATCTCTGATCCATGACCACTAAAAGTGGAGAATGCATATCAGGGATGACACTCCAGAGAACCTGGAATCCATGCATCAGGAGTTTGCAGAAACCCAGCATAAACAGGGAAGGAGCACACCACCTTACAAAGTGCCCACCTGCCCATGCCCTCAGGCACCTCCTGCCCATTTGTGGAAGAATTTTCAATTCCCACATCGGCCTTATTGGCCACCTCAGAACCCACAACAAGAGTGGAAACAAGCTATTCTTAAAGGATTATTCACAATCCTGGCTCTTTGTTTCTGCAGACTAGCCTTGAATTTTTCTCCAACAGGTGATCTTTACTCTGCTCCTACTGTTCTGGACAAACAGGTGGCCATGCCTCCACCGGAGCTTCTGAATATTTTCATATTGCGAGACTGTTTTGAGACTTACCAGCTTCCCCAGTACCCCAAGAAATGAGAAGAGCATGGATGATGGCAGAGTGACAGCCAGAAGCTGGCCTCACCTGCCTGAAAAGTAGATGCCAGCCAGGAAGCCAAAACAGGCTAGCAGGCAGAGGAAGCCAAGGAACCAAACAAAACACCTAGGTTAGGCAGATAGGACAGCAGCCAGATGTAGTTGAGGCTGAGCCTCTGGAGGCAGTGCAGTGTGCTGGTGGTAGGGACAGATGTGCTGGTTACCAGGGACCCATCCAACACATCTGGACCTCCCAGTCCACCAACTGACTGCCTGCTGTCTGGTCTCAGAGACCAAACTGAGAGGGGATGTGTCTTTCCCAATTCTGACAGAACCTTGCACAGATGCTTGCTGACCTGCTGAATGTTTCCAGCATTTTCTATTTTTATTTTGCATTTCCAGTGTTGGCAGTTCTTTTTTGATTTTCCCTTGATCGGAACCCTTTTAAGGAGCAGCTTACTGTGAGATATGATTTCCAACCACTGTCTAGACTGTAAATTGATGTCAGGGTTTCCTGTATGAGGAGGGAAAAGGGATATTGTGATGTGGCATAAAGGCCAAACTGGCAGCAAGTAGTTTCAGGAATTATGCTGCATGCTTCTTTTAGAAAGATTGTTTTAAAAAAAAGCCAATGTTTACAGTTACCCATTACTTCAGATTGCCTGAAAGCATGTGTCACAGCCAATTGTGAAGTATGTCTACTATTGAAATGAAGGAAACATTGCTGCTAATTTGTGCACAGACAACAATGTGACATCGACCAGATAATCCACTTTAACAATGTCTGTTGAGGGATATATGTTGGCCGGAACACTGGAGAGAATTTCCCTGCTCTTTGAAATAGTGTCATGTGATCTACAAAAGAACTCTGATCCTATTTCTGGCCCCACTTGCATGCCAAGTACCTGAGATGTATATGAAATTTCTCAGTAGTGGCACTTAAAGAGAAACTGGAAAAATAAGCATTTTAATCTACTTTAATTATGTGGCTAGAGGCAGACTAGAAGTATTTTGAGAGGATTTGGTTTACACCAGCCTAAAGTTATAAATCATTTAACAACCATTCTTTTATAAATGTTCATTTCAGGAGGTGATTATAGCAGAAACTGGTTTAAGGTTACATTCCAAGGCACTATTGAATCAGTGATTGTTTGGTTTGGACCAAAGGCAGCCAATGCATTGTCCTGTTTATGAAAATAATTTGCCCAGATTGAGCAGCTAAGCAAAAGCTAGATTTAGTCATGTAAATGTGAGACACTATCTCCTGCAATTGGGATACACATGAAAGTACCTCAGAATGATCTGTTTTTCTTCAACACCCTGATTATAAACTGAAAACCCACAGTGTGTTAATTTAGGACCATTGCTTATATAGAACTGTACCTATGTAGACTGAGCAGGTTCTGGTTCAGTCTCAAGTCCATGTAGAGTTAGCTGATCTTAGTCAAAGTGTCAACCTTCCAACCTCAAGGTTAGGAAGGGTAAAAGTCAGCTGATGTTCCAGGTTCTGATTGACGGCAAGGAATCTGTAGCTGGAATGTGTATGAATAGTGATGTTGTGGCCCTGCTGGTCACTCTCTGACACCCTCCATCTCTCGCTTTTCTGCACTCAGTAATGGTGAACTGTCATTTGAGTGACAGCTGGTACCTGCAGAACTGTTGCAAGAGGGAGAAAGAGCAAAAGAATGACAGTGAGACAGAAATATATTGGTAATTGGTTTATTATTGTCATATGTACCCAGACACAGTGAAAATCTTATGTTTACTTGTCATCCAGACAGATCATTCCATACATTAGTACATCAAGGTTGTACAAAGGGAAAAACAAACAGAATGCAGAATATCGTGCTATAGTTACAGAGAAAGTGCAGTGCAGGTAGACAAATAAAGTACAAGGGCCATGATGAGGTAGATTGAAAGATCAGGAGTTCATCTTTATCATGTCAGAGGTTCATTCAAGAGAGCTATAAAAGTAGCATAGAAGCTGTCTTTGAGCCTGATGTTACATGTTCTCAAGCTTTTGTATCTTCTGCCTGATGGGATGGGGGGAGAATAGAGAATGGCTGGGGTGGGAGGGGTGCTCGATTATGCTGGCTGCTTTCCAGAAGCAACGGGAAGTGTAGGCAGAGCCAATGGAGGGGAGGCTGGTTTGTGTGATGGATTGGGCGGTGTTCACAGCTCTCTGCAATTTCTTGTGGTCTTGGGCAGAGCAGTTGCCATACTAAGCTGTGATGCATTCGGAAAGGATGCTTTCTATGGTGCAACTGTAAAATTTGGTGAGGGTCATCGGGGACATGCTGAATTTCCTTACCCTTCTTAGGAAGTAGAGGCGCTGGTGAGCTTTCTTGGCCATAGCGTCCACGTGGCTGGACCAGGACATATTGTTGGTGATATTTACACCGAGGAACTTGAAGTTCTCAACCATCTCCACCTCAGCATCATTGATACAGACAGGGGTGTGTACCCCACCCTGCTTCCTGAAGTCAACATCCAGCTCTTTTGTTTTGCTGATGTTGAGGGAGAGGTTGTTGTCTTGACACCATGCCATTAGGCTTCCTTTCTCCTTCCTGTTCTCCAGTTTCTAATATGTAATCCATTCCCAATGCCTGTAATATCAGTCTCCATTGAATCTCTCCTTTTACTGGCAAAGTCTTCAGACATCTTTGTCTCACATTCTAGAGCTCTCTTCTAAAACTTTGCCATTTTCTTGTTCTCTCCTGCTCCTCACAAAACCTACCATTGACATACCTTCAGTGTCCTCCTCAACCTTCCTTCAAAGGTTAATTGCTCTCTCTATTTTTAAAGCACTTTGGGTGATTTTATTAAGTGTCAGCACTAGTACATTTGCCTCAGACTTGTAAGGAATGCTGTGTTGTCAGGCGCACTCCCAAATGTATATATTATGAAGCAATCCATTGTGAAGTTTGCCTGTTGAGCACGGCTGTTCTTCTGGGTGTATCTTTCTGAGGCCTTGCCCTTTGCAAATAGCCTGCTCTTTGCCTACCCAGTGGTAAAGGGTTCAGGCCGGGGGTGTGATTCATGGGGTGAGAGAAGCAGTTCAAATGTGGTAGAAAGGATTCAGGGTGAGTAAGTGGTGAAAACATCCATGGAATCAGAAAGGATTCAGGAGGTGGGGTAAAAAAAGTTCAAAGGGGTCAGAAAGATTCAATGATGTGCAAAAGGGCTGCAGAAATAGTTTAGAGATGGGACACAAGAGATTCTGCAGATGCTGGAATCTGAAGCAACACACACAAAATGCTGGAGAAACTCAGCAGGTCAGGCAGCATCTATGGAAGGAAATAAACAGTTGATGTCTCAGGTCGAGACCCTCCTTCAGGAATGGAAATGAAGAGGGCAGAAGCCGGAATAAAAAGGGAGGGGGGGGAACAGAAATAGGTGATAGGTGAGTCCAGGTGAGGGGGGAAGGTAGGTGGGTGAGGGAGGGGAGATGAAAGGGAGTGACGTGAGAAACTGAGGTGAAAGGTGGAAGAGACAAAGGGCTGAAGAAGAAGGAATCAGGCAGGAGAGGACAGTAGACCATGGAATAAAGGGAAGGACATGAGGAATGAGAGGGAGGTGAGGACAGGTCATGAGGGTGGGGGAGGGGAAAGAGAAGGGGTGAATGGGCCACAGGAATGAGGGAAAAGAGGGAAAATAAAGGGGGGAAGGGGGAAAGGGGAAAACAGAGTTGGGAAGTTAGAGAAACTGGAAGTTAGAGAAATTGATCCACCCTCCCCCACCCACCTACCTTCCCCCTCTCACCTGGACTCACCTATCACTGCCGGCTGTGGCATCTGTGGGGAAACCAATGTACCCGAGGGAAAGCCACAGAATCACGGGGAAAAAGTGCAAACTCCACACATTCAGCTCCATGGGTCAGAGTCAAACCTGGGGCCCTGGAGCTGTGAGGCAGCAGCACTAACTACTGCACCACTCTCATGGGGATTAAAGTGATTTTTGAAAGGATTAAAGATGAGTTAAAAAGGTTCACAAAAGTGGTTAAAATGAGACTTTAAATGCAGGTTAATAGGTTTTACAAATGGGTATAAATAGGGTGGAGATGGTTTTGCAGGCTGCAGAGGCTGAATGATCTGTCCCTTTATAAAATAGGGTTGAATAAAACATGAATGACGTTTATCAAGTGATTTTAAAATGCTGTAAATTTTTATGAGAGATGTGTGGTTACAAGCTCACCAGAAATGCATTGAAAAAATTTGTATTTATTTATTTACATTTTTTCACATAAATTCTGTGAGAGGGAATTTGATTCCATATCTCAGATTTTTGGGTAGTGATTTGTGAATTCTGTAAAGGCAAATTTCCATTACCCAAAACACCCGTAGTTTGAGGTGACCAGCTAGCACAGCCTTTTCTCAGTCCCAACACTGGGTTCCAGAGCCAGATGACTCCATCTCCTCGAGTGCAGTGCAGTCTCAGCAGTTCCGTTAGTGGGACCTTTCTCCGCTGTGCTGCATTGTGGAAAGGTGGAGGCAACTTCTGTTTGACTGTATAATGGAGCCTTTCTCACAAACATGACAGCTGTTGCAATTGGACCGATCCAGGTTAGATGTAGTAATTTTGTTCAGTTAAAATGAATGATGTTTGTAAAGATTGTTTTATCATTAAAAAGTCATTAATATTGTGGCTATTTTGGAGATAATACCTTACCCGTCACCTCAGTTTCCTGTGGTTAAAGGATTGATAGCCAGGGAGCACAAATTTAAAGTGATTGCAAAAACAGCCAAAGTAACATGAGAAGACTCTTTTCACACTGTAGTTGGTTATAGTTTGCAATGTGATGTCTCAAGAAATTTACAGATTCAATAGTAACCCTGAATAAGAAGCTTAATAAATAATTGGAGGAAAAAGATATTGCAGGGATGCAGGAAAGAGGAACGAGACTAACTGAATTGCCTTTCATAAAGGCTGGTGTAGATTCATCAACAACACCATTTTGTATCCATGTAGCGCCTTTAGTGTGGCACTGTGCCCTCTGTCCTCCTTTATGTTCCTGAAAATCTACCACTTTGAACAAGCATTTGATCATCTGCTCTAATATTAGTTTGTGATGCACAGTGGCAAATTTTGTTTGATAATGTTTCT
Organism: Pristis pectinata; assembly: GCF_009764475.1. Classification (NCBI taxonomy): domain Eukaryota; kingdom Metazoa; phylum Chordata; class Chondrichthyes; order Rhinopristiformes; family Pristidae; genus Pristis; species Pristis pectinata. The sequence goes on from NC_067417.1 coordinate 48,848,234, forward strand.
TTGAAAAGCCTTGGAACATTTTGCTATTTAAAGGTGTTACATAAAGAGGGGTGGAGGAATGGAAACGAGAAACGAAGGGAGCTGAAGGCATGGCTGCCAATGGTGGTATGACTGAATTTGGAGACGAGCTCAGGTTAGATCATGATCATAGACATCATGATCGGCACAGGCATGGTGGGCTGGAGGGCCTGTTCCTGTGCTGTACTGCAGAGGGCTGGAGGAGCACAGTTATCTCAGGTGTTGTGGGACTGGAGGATGTTATAGAAAGAATAAGGCCATGGAGATGTTTGAAGACAAGTATGAGAATTTTAAAACCTTGCCATTGTGCTCACTGGGAGCAAATGGAAATCAACAAGGACATGGCTAATGGGTGGATGGCCATTGGTACCAGTTGGACAGCTGAGTTTTAGATGGTGTGTACAACAAGGAGGAGAGCCAGGAAAGTTTTGGAATAACCTTCTAGAGGTAGCAAAGGCATGACTAATATTAGAGCAGTTGAGCAGAAGAAGTGACCAGGTAGGGCAGTGTAATGGAGATGTGAATTGGTAGATTTAATAACGCTGCATATTTGTGCACTGAATGGACCAAATAGTTTTCTTTTGTGCTATACTATTTTAGTTGGCTCGGAAACATTTTGGCATATCCTGAGTGTGTGATGGTGCTCTAAAAAATCAGTTATTCTTTCTTCATCAGTCTGGGTTAGTGCCCAGACAAACCTTTTAGTCTCAGAGTTTTAAAAGAAGGGCGATTATGGATGAATGATGGATTAGACTTACATTACATGAAAGTTGGTCACAGAAGGTGATCTGCTTTCTTAGCAGGCAGCTGTTTTAACAATTGCAGAGTCTCAAAGATGAGGTTCTGTTACAGTGATAACACTGATAATCTGCCGGATGGTTACCCACTTTGGCCATATTCTCAAAAGGTGGCACAACTGAAGTAAGATGAAGGAGAAAGTTATTTGGGTCTTTACAATAGTCCGTTGCCACAATGCTGTCAAACTCAGTAGGTTCCAGACATTGCAGTAATTTTTCTTCCCATTCTTAATAGTTTTATAGTTAACGTCTTTACTTTGTATTTCTCCTTCCTGAAGTGTTGCTTTTTTTATAAATTTCTCTGGGTGAAAGTTACCTGCTTGTTGACTGAAATGCTGTTTCCTTATTTCTGTTCAGTGGTGTGAATGAACACCCAGGACCAGGTACAACGCGGGATGGGCCTGCTGTCAAATTATTCTTTGTGACCCATGTATCGATTGTCCACAAAGTTAACAAGCCAACTTCTAGCAATGTGACCCCTTCATGTTCTGCAAAATCAAACCCAGAAACTATCCTGAAGAAACAACCCTGCCATGTACAAAATATATTATGAATTGAGTCAGAATACAGTTTGGTTATGATGGGCTATGAAGTAAAATTAACATCAGCATTTCCCTTCTTCATTTGTATCCTGTGACTGGAAAGAGCATGTTTGTGAACATCTAGATGGTGGGCTTGGCATTGAAACAGCCTGCTGACATTGCTATTTAGATGTTTGGCCTAGGCATCAAACAGTACCTCTTTGGAACTATGGCCCACTTACATAAGAGAAGATAAGAAAATTGAGAAAAAAGTTTAATCTTCTTGCAACTTGTAACTGTTGATTGTTGTCTTGTTTATACAGAATGAAAGCAAACAACAACATTATTTGAATCTATCCTGTACGGGACATATTTACATTGTTATTGGCCACTTATAGTAATTAAGAGATGTTTCCCGTAATCCAGTTGAGTTAGTTGCTTTGGAGTTGTGAAATTCTTGCTTGGAAACCATAAACGAGGTTTAATTTTTAATGCATGCAACGCCAGAAATGAGATCACAGAGTACAGTTTATTTCGGCACTAGACAATTGAAAATGGAACAAGAAGTAATGATCTTTCCTAAATCGTTCCATGTCACTCCTGAAATTAGAGTGGGCACTTCTCAGTATGAGTTATCACTCCTGTGAAGCACTGCAGGGTGAAATTAATCCTGGGAATGGCTACCATTGGGCACTGACTCAGTTTCTTTATCTTGTTCACTCAGTAAGATACTGGACAATAGCCAGTAATTTAAACCAACAAATTGCTTTCTTAAACAAAAGAACTTAGAGCAACATTTTCACCATGTGCTGGCAAGAAAACCAATCCTGCCCAGTCTAACACTGAAATGTTTGCAACAACAGAAAATAGTTGGTCACGTGGTTCGATTCTTAAGGGGGTGCTCACCAAAGTTACATAAACCACATATGTTGCAGGCAGCTCCAGGAGGATAGCAAATGTGGTTCATTTTCTGAAGAAGGGCAGCAGGGATAAGCCAAGGCCAATGAGCCTTACATCAGTAATAGAGAAATTGTTGGAGATTATCCTAAGGGACAGGATTTGTGTACATTTGGAAAGGAGGGACTGATTAGGGACAGTAGCATTGATTTGTGAGGGGAAAATCTGGTCTCACTAATTTGATTGAGTTTTTTTGAGGTGAATGATGAAGGTAAGGTGGTAGATGTTTATATGGACTTCTATCAAGACATTTGACAAGGTCCCGCGTCGTAGGCTGGTCCAGAAGATTAAGGCGAGTTGGCTAATTAGCTCCAAAATTGGCTTGGTGAAAGGAGGCAGAGGGTAGTGATTGGAAGTCTATGACAAGTGGTGTGCCACAGGGATCGGTGCTGGAACCTTTGCTGTTTCTGATAAATATTAATCACTTGGATGTGAATGTACGTTTGTAAGTATGCTGAAGACACGAAAGTTGGTGATGTTGTGGATAGCGAGGAAGGGTGTCTAAGATCTACAGCAGGATATGGATCAGTTGGAAAGTTGGGAGGAGCATTGGCAGGTGGAATTTAATCCTGACGTGTGCAAGGTGATGCCTTTTGGGAAATCAGATAGGGGTAGGACATATACAATAAATGGTAGGGCACTCGGGAATGCTTAGGGAGATTTTGGGGTCCAAGTTCATACTTCCCTACAGCAGCAACACAAGGTTGATAGGGTGGTGAAGAAGCCATATGGCTGCATGCCTTTATAGGTCAGGCTGGGCAATATAAGAATTAGGATGTTATTTTGCAACTTTACAAAACACTGAAGTAATGTGTGCAATTCTGGTCACCACACTATAAAAAGGATTTAATTGTGCTGGAAAGTCATACAGTTATACAGCACAGAAGCAGGCCCTACATCCCAAATTGTCCCTACTGAGCTAGTCCCATTTGCCTTTGTTTGGCCCATATCCCTCTAGGCCTTTTTAATCTATATACCTCTCCAAATGTCTTTTAAACAGTGTAATTGTACCCACCTCTACAGCTTCCTCTGGCAGCTCATTCCATATACCTGTCATCGTCTGTGTGAAAAAGTTGCCCTTTAGGTCCCTTTTAAATTTTTACCCATTCACCTTAAACCTATGACCTCTAGTCTTAGACTCCCCTACTCTGGGAAAAAGACTGTGAGCATCTACCTTATCTAGTCCCTTCATGATTTTATATACCTCTATAAGGTCACGCCCTCAACATTCTTATGATCCAGGGAAAAATGTCCCTGCCTATCCAGCTTCTCCTTATAACTCAACACCCCCCCCCCCCCCCCAAGTTCGGTAACATCCTGGTGAATCTTTCCTGCACCCTTTCCAGCTCAATGACATCCTTCCTATAGCTGTGTGACCAGAACTGCACACAATACTCCGATTGTGGTCTCACCAATGACTTGTACAGTTGTAACAGGACGTCCCAACTCCTGTACTTCGATGCCTTGACTGATGAAAGCAAGTGTGCCATACACTTCTTCACCATCCTGGCTGCCTGTGTCACCACTTTCAGGGAACTATATACCTGTACCCCTTTGTCTCTCTGTTCCACAACATTCCCCAGGCCCCTACCATTTACCTTGTAGATCTGCACGATTTAACTGACCAAATGCAACACTTTGCACTTTGTCCGAGTTAAGTTCCACCTGCTGTTCCTTGACCCAGATCCCCAGTTCATCTAGATCCTGCTGTAATCTTAGACAACCTTCTTCATTGTCCACTACACCATCATTTTGGTGGCATCCGCAAACTTACTAACCATGTTAACTATATTGTCATCCAAATTGTTAATATAGATGACAAACAACAGTGGACCCCAACACCGATCCCTGTGGCACACCACTGGTCACAGGCCTCTGATCTGAATAACAACCTCTTCACTACCACCCTACGACTCCTTCCGCTAAGCCAATTTTGTATCCAATTGGCTAGCTCCCCCTGTGATCTAACCTTCTATGTCATCAATCCTCTTCATCACCTCTTCAAAAAAACTCAATCAAATTTGTGAGAGTGCAGAGGAGGTTGATGAGGATATTGCCTGGATTGGAAGACTTTAGTTATGGAGAGAGATTGGATAGCCTGGGCTTGTTTATTCTGGAACGAAAGGGTGAGGGGTGACCTGATAGAAGTATATAAGATTATGAGATGCATAGATAGGGTCTCTCCGTGGTTAGGGCTATCAAAAAGAAGAGGCTGTAGATTTAAGGTGAGAGGAAGAAATTTTAAGGGGATCTGAGTTATTGAGGTGGTGGAGTCAGATACAATTACTTTGTTTAAGAAGAATTTAAACAGACACAAAATATTCAAGGCATAGAAGGACATGGTTCCAAGTGGGCAAATGGGATTAGTATAGATTGGACAGAAAGGTCGGTATAGATGTGGAGTGTGTGACTCTACAACTAAGTCTTCATAGTACAGCACAGGGCTGGAACCCCTTTACCTTTCATTCTTTGGGCTGATCCCAAAGTACAGACCCTTCCTCCCAAGACTAACAATGCTCCACCTCAGCCCTTCAATATCCAGAGGCCTCTAACCACCACAACCCCCACTCCCCCATCCCTATGCACAGATTTCCCCAGTGGGCACTGTATCATCTAAGACTTCTGACCTAGTTATTCCTGAAGGTCCCTGATGAGGCCCCATTTGCCACATTGTTATCCCATTCTGCTGCTACTTACCTGATTGCTTATTGGACTCAACCTTCTGGATTTCAGTCCCCTCCCCTACCAATACTTGTCAACAACCAGTCTCCCTCAGATCCTCCAATGGTCCAGCTATCTACTTAGTCACTGACGAGACCTCAGTCCCAGGCAGCTCATTTTCATTTGTGCAAAGCCCCGTTCAGTAGCAACCAAGGTTACGACCATCAGTGACCATCCTTAGGATACTCTAGAATTCCTACACCATAGTTTCTCTGAAATGCTCCAGAAACCCATCATTCTTCACATCCAAAGAATATATCTTCCTTATAAATAATCAAGGCTTTTGTTTGTTGTAACATTTGAAGATGATTGCTCTGTTGAATAGTACATACCTGTACTGCCTATACAAGTGAAACATGATATTGAATCCGTTCACCATTTGAACTCCCAGTGTTGTGGTAATGGGTGGTTCATGATGAATGTACTGAACACCGTGGCCTATTCATGTGCTTAACATCAGTGTTCCAGGAACCAAGTTGTGGGTGGATGGGTGGGTGTTGGGCACTGTGTAGAAGTGCCAACAGACTGCAAGTTTGAAAGCCATTAATTAGAGCTAGACATAGTACTGATTATGAATATTATTGCATAGCTTGTAAATTTCCTTTGATGCTAATGACCTGAGACTTATGCTCATTCCCATCTTTAGTTCAAGTAATTCCAGCCTAACTGCTTCAATGAAATGTGCAGATGACACTGGGGAGATGAGGGAAAAAGGGGGAGCACTGAAAAACACAGTGCTTGTTGTTTATGTAATCTTTGTCTTCTATTTATTTTGGACAAGAAATTCATTCACGCAACTCCAAAACAAGTCATGCTGTACTGTTGGAAATTGGCTTAACCTGGAGTAGCTTAATCTTTGGCCTATTTCTGGATTCCTTATGTCCATACCTGTCATCTCATTTTTCTGCCGAAATGTTGTACTCCCTTGTACTTTTTTCCAGTGTAAATCTGTCCCAAATAACGTCAACAGTAGAGCCACATACAAAATGTGCCAACATTGAGATTTTTACCCGACGTGATCTTGGAGAATGACCATGTTCTACTAACCCCATTACCCCAGAAACTGTAATTTAAAGGACCAACATCAGCATTCTCTTAGGACAGACAGGAGCATGCTCAAGGGGATCATAAAGACCAGCATGGTCTAGTTGGGCTGAATGGGCTTCTTCCGTGCTGCACATCTTGTGTAATCCTATGTAATTTGTGCCCTATGTTTCCGTCTAGTTACAAATGCACTTTGAGGTGAATTCTGTGATACACCACACTGTCAACTGAACTCAAATGCAGTCAGCTGGGATCACAAAGCTTCAGGCATTGAAATCAATGGATGGAAAATTACAGACAGAGTGTGCATGATTGGTGCCAACCCTGCCTGCTTTGTGTGATTCCCTGCTGGCAAAAGGCCTGCAACATCCACTCTTAGCCTATCAAATCAGATCAGTTTAATATCCACCAGCCTGAATTGAGATTTACATGCCAGCACAAGACTGCAATGAACAGGCAGGATACTCATTTAATCCTCTGTCATGCAATGTTACAGTGGACAATAAAAGTCACAAGGAGCACAGTCCACTTGCAGAGCCGCTGTGGAACTGCTGACAGATGTAACAACTCATTAAAGTGAGACTCTCCCAACACAGAGAACATAAGCCGAAACCTGCACCTAGAGACACTTCTGTTGTTAAAGGAGAGTATCTCTCTAACCATCGGACTCGGAACCATGCAAACCTCACTGGTTAAAGACTTTGTACCAAATCATTTCACAAACTGTTTAGTTTGTACCATAAATAGATAATTAAAAAAATTTTGTATTAATAAGTAGATGGATATCTATCAAGAAAGAAGCACATTTATCCAGTGACCCAGTTTCCATTTCCTTACCCCATTTAAATAAAGGTTGAAACCTAGAATCTTGATCCAAAATTATATTGTTTTGTTGCAGTAAATTTACTTAACAGCTCATTGTTATCTTTCTGTTCTGTACCCCAGATCTTTTATAGCGTGAAGATCTTGGGCACTACTGACATACTGGTTTGTCAAGAGAGGATATAAAATGGTGTGATTTACGTGATATCCAGACAATAATAATTGATTGAAAAAGGGTTAATTTACTGAATTAATGTAAACAGGATTGAACAAATATTTCCGAGTACATGGGAAAGGAAGGGCTATCAGATTTCTATAGAATATAAATGAGTAAGAATGTATTTGTTTCAGTGAAATCCACTTCTGTCAGAGGGGACAGGTAGAAAATTAGTTTATCAAAGTTCTATAAGTCATATTATCTATAAGTGAGTGTTATGAAAGTGATATTTATGTAATCTACAGTAACTAAAAATAGGACTGAAGTAGTACCGCTAAAACTGACTCAGTAAAATCCTCCACAGCTATTGGTAAGATAGGCAAACCAATCCATTGCCAACATCCCCAGCATCAAAATTTTGATTATGCTCAACCAGACACTGTGAGTGGCAGAATTCTCCTGGCGGTGGAGGAAGCCGAGGACTGACATATCAGTGATGGAGTGGGAGGTGGAGTTGAAGTGACTGGCAACGGGGAGATGCAGATCGCGGTTACAGACAGAGCGCAGTTGTTCTGCGAAACTGTCACCTAGTCTGCGTTTGGTCTTGCCAATGTAGAGGAGACCACACTTGGAGCACCGAATGCACCACGATCTGCATCTCCCTGTTGCCAGTCACTTCATCTCCCCCTCCCACTCCATCACAGATACGTCAGCCTCCTCCACTGCCAGGAGAATTCCAAGCACAAACTGGAGGAACAGCACCTCATTTTCCGTCTTGGAACCTTGCAGCCTAATGGCATCAACATTGAATTCTCCCACTTTAAGTAACCCCCACAATCCCACCAAACCACCCCCCCCCCCCATCTATGCTTCTTCTTCCCTTTCCTAGCCTCTCTTTTTCCTACCCCCCTTTTTTCCTCCTTACCTTTGACCCATCCCCCGATGGATCTGCTCTCCCCTCCTCCCCCACACCTGCCTATCACTATCTCTTACCTGCATCTACCTGTCACCAGCCTGTGCCCACCCCACCTCCCCTCTTTTGTCCACCCATCACTGTTCTGCTTTTCCCTTTTATATATTGGGCTTCCCCTTTGCCTATCTTCAGAGCTGAAGAAGGGTCCTGACCCAAAACGTTGACCGCCTGCTTTTCTCCACGGATGCTGCCTGGCCTGCTGAGTTCCTCCAGCATCATAGTGTACCTCTGTCTCTTGCTCTCTCTCTTGTACCATTTTACTGTAGCACATTGGAAACAATTTATTCATAATGCTTCTTATCTGTGGAGAAATTCCAGTTTTATTTTGTTTAACTTCAAAGCTGAGAACATATTGTCAGAGATTGTAAGAAAGGTAGATTGATGGAAAATTATGGATGGTGTGCCCTTTTATTAAAATATGCACTGGAAGTGTGTTAGGTATCTAACAAAACATACACAGGAAATCTAAGCTGGCAGCTATATACAGCTCCCCCTCAGCTTACAAACACCTGACTTATGTGCAGCCCGTCCATACAACTGAGTATTTGGGAGCCCGGTGGGATGGATTTGCCGGCTGCTGTGGGGCTGCAGGCATCTTCTGCCGGGTGGGAACTCTGTTCGTGGCCACATTTCCAATTTGTGAATTGTTGGGCTCACCTGAGTGCAGCAATCATTGTTTAACTATTGGAGGACTCCTGTGTACAGAAACAGGACTGAATTCACTCCTGTCTGAGTTACAGTTTGGAACTTCAACCTGCAAGATTTTCTGTTTTGGCTCTGCTTGAGGGATCAGTGCACCTGCGTGCATATTTAGGTCATTCTCTTGGGAGAGCCTAGGTAGTATGCAGCCAGTGACTCTTCTCAGGAGTGCAGAGCTACTCTCCAAGGTGCCCATATTTCTGGCTGGCAAATAGTATTAGGCCACAAGTCTTCACTCAGTGCATTCAAGTTCAGATCTGGCAGATGCAATATAATGTTGGATATTGTGAGATTGTCCACTTTGGTAGGAATAATATGCAACAAGCACTTTATCTAAATGGTGAGAGATTGCAGAGCTCTGAGATGCAGAGGTATCAGGGTGCCCTAGTGCATGATTCACAAAAGGCTACTGTGCACGTACAGCAAGTAATTAATAAAGATAACAGAATTTTATTGTTTACTATGAGGGCAATTGAATGCTAAAGTAGAGAAATTGCGCTTCAGTTATATAGGGTGTTGGTAAGACCACATCTGGAGTACTGTGTACAGAATTGGTCTCGTTATTTGAGGAAGGATGTAAGTGTGTTGGAAGCAGTTCAAAGAAGGTTTACTAAAGGTTGACTGGAACCGTCTTAAGAAGGAAGGTTGGACAGGCTGGGCCTGTATCTACTGGATTTTGGAAGAGTGAGAGCTGACTTGATTGAAACATGTAAAATCCTGAGGGGGTCTTGACAGGGTGAGTTTGAAGAGCATATCTTCCTCTTGTGATCATATCTGGAATTGGGAGTCACGACTTGTAATAAAAAAAAGAGTTGCCCATTTAAGACAGAGATGAGGTGGAACTGTTTGCTTCCAATGCCCTTTAAGGAAGAGAATCTTTGACTATTTTTGAACCAGTAGACAGATTCTTGATAAGAAAGGGAGTGAAAGGTTACCATGGGTAAACAGGAAAGCAGATTGAGGTTACAATCAGATTGGCACGATTTTATTAAATATCAGACTATGCTCAAGGGGCCAAGTGGCTTCCTCCTGCTCCTAATTTGTATGTCCCCAGCAATTATTCCTACCAGTTCATGGAGAGCTTGACAGTTTTTGTTTTGCCTTCTTTAGCTCAGGAACATTGTTGTCATTGGCCAGAAGAACTTTGGCAGAACTTGACTATTTGGTTTGGTTTAGTAGCTTAATGGATAGCCTAAGGGCTCAGTAGTTTAAGCTGGTACAAAGCAAATCTAGGACAGTCAGGCAGTTCCTGTGGACCTGTAGGGGTTGGTTTTGGATTCTCGGCAGCTGAACACGGGAATGCCTCAGCCTGTGACCCAAAAGAAAGAGCAATGGAGATTTGGAGACATGGCCTCGATAGATTATCAGATCTGTTAAGCTGTCTGGCAGAGAGTTTGTGAGTATATTAACAGGTTTGACAGTAAAATATTGTGCAATGTGATTTCAAAGTATTATAAAAATAAAACAGCAGGTCTGTCAACTTCTGAAAAGAGCAGTTTCATGTTTGAGCTGTCGCATTTGGTAATCCAGCCCACATTTCCAGTTCATTTGCATACCTGACCAAATGAAATCATTCCTCAGTTAACGCTCTAAAATTTTCAAATGTGAATGCTTTACAAATTAAATAGAAATTTTAACCTCTTGCGAATGTGTCTCTGAGGCTTGTCTTCTCTTACTCGTAGTCAGTCCCATAGGATTGAGGACGACTTGCTTACACTCTGGTTCAGGGGACTCTGAGGTGACTGATGAGGTCAAAGTGGGATCTACAGACTTGTCCACAGGTAGGGCAGGAGGTTCCCAATGGGAGGAGGATGTGGGTAATTTGGCAGGTGGTGCATTCCTTCCTGTTTACACTGGGCTTCTACATTCTCCTGACACATTGACCCGAGGTTCTCAGTGCTATCTTAAATATTCCTTCTCCATTTTGAGCAGTCAGGGGAACTTTGAGAACATTTTTGATTCTTTTCCTCTGTCTTCCTGGTTATCTCATGTCATGACAGAACTCAGAATAAATTGTCTGTTTGGGAAGTCTGATGTCTGGCATGCAAACAGCATGGTCTTCCATCAGAACCAAGTAGTTATTATTAGTCCCTTGGTGTTGGTCTAGGAACTGACATTTGTTCTCTTATCCTGCCAGTGCATTTAGGAAACAGCATTGGCAGTATCTCTGCATTGCTTTGAGCTACCTATTGTAGATAGTCCAAGTCTCAGAACCCTACATAAGGGCAGGGATCACTGCTGCCCTGTAGATTATGAACATTGTACTAAGTTTCTTGAAGCCTCTTTTTCTCAGGCAGTCTGTGCTGATGCACTGGAGGCGACGGTGGGCCTTGACACCACCCCAGGCTGACGAGAAGTTAAAAACAAGCCCTCAGGAGCAGATGATATCCCTGCTGAAGGCTTAAAACTTGGCAGAGCAAAACTTCTGTCATTAATTTACAACCTCATTTCCCATGTCTGGGAGTGGGAGGACATGCCAGGGGCTTCAGAGATGTGGTAAAAGTAAGTAAAGGCAGTAAATCTGATTAGGGTAACTACAGAGTGATCTCCCTGCTTTGTGCCATAGGGCAAATTAACCCAGTGACTGATCTGCTGCTCCCCATATCACAGTTTGGATTCTGTCTCTCTACAGCCATCTCACTGCACAACAACTCCAAGAGAAATGCAGGGAGCAACATCAACCACTATACATGGTCTTTCCTGACCTCAAAAAAAAACCTTTGACTCTTCCACTGTGAAATGTCCTTGTCTTATTTGGCTGCCCACAGAAATTTGCCTGCCTCACGATGGCATCGTGACCATGGCCTTGATCAGCAGACTCACAATAAACCCAACCTCAGTGCAGACTGCGGTCAAGGAAGGCTGTGTCCTTTCGTCAATGCTTTCTTTAATCCTTCTTAGCACAATGCTGCCACTCACCAACAGGCTTCACACTGGAGTGGAGCTAATCTACAGGACAGAGAGGGACCTGTTCAACATATGTTGCCTTCAAGCCAGAATCAAGGTCTCCACAACTTTAGTTATCAAGTTGTAATACACAGACAATGCATGTCAACATTGACTCTATCACTGAAGCATATAAGAGAATGGGTTTACCCTAAATATCCACAAGATAAAATGTCCTCTATCAAATTGTCCTTGCTGTACTTTATTGCCCTCCAATAATAAATGTCTGTAACAAGATCCTGAAAACCATGGACCTCTTCTGTGGCATGTGAGGTCTGTGTCTTTGCCCATTCTGGATAGTGCATGCTGTATAATTACATTTGCTTTTATAATGAAAGTTCACTTTTTAACCAGGAACTATTAAAGTTTAACCTGGCATAATTAAACCAGGTGATATAATGGTTTGGGAGATATTCATTTACCTTCTAGATAGATCAAACAAATCTGTTTAGAGAATTTCAGCAGCTAGTGACATGCCAAAAGCTGTTTTTATATATTTTTCATTAGGATCCAGGAGTGGTGTAACCATAGTCCTGTGTCTAACCAAGGCCGAACTGGGAATATTGTGGAGAAGCTATGGTTAAGTGAAATAATTGATGGGGAGAATAAAATGGGTTAGGGTAGATTAGGGTAAAATAAAGGGTATTTACACGGACTCAGTGGGTCAAAGAGCCTGTGTCCATGCTGTATCTCTCTATGACTCTGTGAGTATCTAATAGCAAACAGAGCTATGTTAGTTATCCTTGTATTGTAGAATTTGCACATAATCTGAACATAATGGCCAAATCATGTAGTATTAAATATTGTTTGGAAGAGATGAAATATACCCAAGCAGGAGGATATAATAAGAAAATTGAACAACTGCATTAAACTTGAACCATATTTAAACTGTTTAAAAACAAATACGGGGGAGCTTCCATGAGTCTATCAGCAATCTTTTACGGGTCCTTGGACATCATATGGAACGGTTCATCCTGTAGAACCTCTGTTAATCTCCTTGCTTATCCCACAATGTCTCTGTATAGTAATAAACAATGGACAAATTATATCAAGTGGTTTGTTTCTGTTCTAATTTCCATGTGAGTCTACTGTTACCATCATTACATGGTAACTCACTCACACAGGTGTGAAGGCACAGATTTCAGTTCATGGCATGCTCGATCCCCTTATAGAACTGTTGTACTACCTACCTTACTACAGTGATCACAAGTTAAGTATGTTGGGAGAGAGCATTGGCAACAAGAAACAGAGAGAGAAGCAGCTCTTCAATAGCTGCTACCTTGAGCCCTAGCCTTTTCTCTGTAACGTTAACATTTGCAATGTTGCTAAAGCCATAAGAAACCACTCTGGCTGTTATGAACTGTTGCATCTATTTTTAATGCTGCAGTTGCCAAAGTAGAGTGTGAATCTCTTTGCAAGATTCTGTACAACAGGAAACTCTGGAAAGTGAAACATCAGGAGCCCTTACTTCTATCCATCAGTTGCAGGGAATAAAAATATCTGCGATGGCAGCCACACTGTTTCTGCATTTGACTCCTGTGCATCAGGCCACTGGTTTGAATACCAGGGTTGCCAAGGCTATTGCACAATGAGGAGATTATGCAGAGGACGATGATTGTCTCCCAAGGTATATTTTGTTTATGGTTCCAAAGACAGCTGAGAAGGTCGATCTAGGTTTAGCAGGCTCTGCTGCAACTTGGGAGATGCAGTTCCAAGTGGGATTGGTGAGGAAGCAAGTCTACAACAGGTTGTTAAAAAAACAAACTGCTGGAGGAACTTCGTGGGTTGAGCTGCATCTGTAGGGGGAAAGGAATTGTCAACGTTTCAGGCCGGAACCCAGCATCAGGTCCTTTCGCCCTGCAGATGCTGCTCGTCAGGAAGATCAATCACCTTGTATCATTTTCACTTTTATACATGTTTCCTGGTTTGCTTGCAGCAGTGTCCTGGAGATGAATCAATTCCTGTAAACACCAAGCAGATTCTGAACTCTTGGATATCCTACTCTGGATTATTGATGTGAAGCATGTGCACCCTGGTTTGATTTAAGCGTTCAGTGGTGTCTCATGAAATGCAGACCCATCCCTTTCCAAGCAAGCAAAAGGCAGTAGCCCCATGAGGGAAAGGGGTTTCATAAACAGCTCTTTTTAAATTTAAATTTTATTTACAGCGTGGTAACAGGCCCTTCTGGCCCAACGAGTCCGTGACGCCCATTTTAAACCCATATTAACCTACCCATACGTCTTTGGAATGTGGGAGGGAACCGGAGCACCCGGAGGAAACCCACGCAGTCATGGGGAGAACGTATGAACTCCTTATAGACAGCGACGGGAATCAAACCCCGATCGCTGGCACTGTAATAGCATCACGCTAACCGCTACGCTACCGTGCTGTACAGTACAGGGAGGCTGATGATGGGGGAATGAGACAGTTTAACACCTACACAGGAAGGAAGATTCTTCCCAAGGTTGGACACGAAGTAGAAATCTTTAGCTATTGCCAGTGGTGTCCAAAATATGCAGAACGTTGATGATCTAAGCCTCAGAAATTACACTATTGTGGTATGAGTAGAGTTCCAGAGATACCAGGTCAGTGCATATAACAATTTTATAAATTATCAACATTCAAAAGCAGACTTTTCAAGATCAAGATGTTTCCATGGAAACTAGATTATCGGTATTTCTCATAAGGATCAGAAAATTGACAGATTAATTTTTTAGCTGTGCCCTTTTTCGTAAGAGGAACAGTTTGGAGCCTTTTTAAGCAAGGGGCCATGATCTTTTCTGTTTCTCTGTTTATTTCTGTTGTCAAGGAAACACGGGCAATTGTCATGGTGATTTCATGTTTCCTTCAACCTATATTGCTCCTATACTTGCATTTTAATACATTTGAGGTTGTAAGTCACTGTGAAATATAGATTTGTCCAATGTAATATGTATTAAAGTTCTAAATGTATGAAGTAACATATGCAGAAATGAATCACTAGCTGAAAATTAATGGAGATATTTAGAAGAGTACAAGTACATCAACTAGAGATACAAGCTGCATCTAATTGAGATGCAAGTCTGGTTTATTTGTGTGGAATAAAAATCAGAAGTGAGGTTAGGCTAGAATTTATCAATGAGATGTCATGGTTTATAGACAGAATAACAGAGGCTTGAAATGAGTTGCAGATTGGAATCTAATTCAGGGATTCAGATGGATCATATGTATAGATAATAGTTACTTGAAGCAAGTAAAAATAATAAGTTCTATGGAAATTCCATAGAAATATGATACCAGATCTTCATACCTGAAGACATTTGGATGATATATTTGAAGGATGATATATGCCTAGGAATGAGTTGGCTCTGTGTGTGTGTGCACGTGTGAGTGGTTGGGGGGGGGGGAACGGGGGGGGCGGTGCACAGGAGGAGGAATTGGTAGGGGGTCACTACAGTCAGAGAGAATGACTGCTTTATTTACTCATTGCTCATTTGGGAATGGGAGTAGAGCGCCTAATTCTCTGCCCAATCCCAGGTGAGAATATTTCTCTCTGTCATGGGCGTTGATTGAAGTTTGTTTTCTACGGAGGGAGCTTGTAGAATATTAGCTAAGAAATTTCACCACAGTAGGGTTTGCTTTTTTTTAAAAGAGAATTGCTACATGAGTGAAAACTTGCATTTTAGAGTGCACATCATGTCAAAGCAGCAAAACCAGAGCATTAAAAGTTCTTGCCAGCACCTTTGTGCATGTCAAGAGGTAGCTCAGGGTTTGCACAAACTTTGGTTAATCGCCACGCACCCTTTGTTTTGGATCTCCCACTGAACTTCTGTTATTGCTGGTCACTTACTAGGGAATGAGCTTTTAACATTGTCCGATTACTTAGAACCTCATTATTTAAGTTTGCAGTCAATCACTTCTGCCTTTGTTGGTAAGTCTGTTTCAATCCACTTCTGAGGCTTGCAGTAGCTTCAAGAGTGAAGCAGCAACTTAAAGCTGACCTCTTGTAGAACCAATTTTTCCAATAATGCCTTAATAAAACCACCATAGATACTTCAGTGTGGACCCACTGGACATGCTGCACAACCAGAAACAAGAAGGGAGGACCAAAGGATAGGCAAGTTTCCAGAGCACTTCCAAGAAGAATGGAAAAGAAAGGGGTCTTTCTGAAGACTCTACCACCCAAGAATCTACAGGGAGCCTTCCACTGCCTTCAGGCTAAGGATTACAAAGTCAGTGGTGACGGATGAATCAATCACTGCAGGCAGATCTCCAGCCAGACACACCTGTGAGTGGACTGCTCTGCCTGTTGAAGTAACGATAACAGTTGCCCTATTCTCGGTGCCCAGCACACCATTGCCTCATAGCTCCAGTGACCTCAGCCACTGTCTGTGTGGAGTTTGCACATTCTCCTGTGACTGCGTGGGTTTACCCCGGGTGCTCCAGTTTCCTCCCACATCCCAAAGACATGCACATTCGGGGGTTAATTGGCCACTAAATTTCCCCTTGTGTGTAGGTGAGGGTAGATTCTGGGGTGAGTTGATGTGAATGTGGGGAGAAAATAAAATGAGATTGTGTAGGTTTGGTGTAAATGCTCGTGCTCAATAGTTGGCATTGACTCTGTGGGTTGAAGGGACTGTTTCTGTACTGTATGCCTCTATGTTGTTCTAAACTTCCTAGTAATCCCATTTGACAGCTCATTGCTTTAACAAAGACATTTCTGATGTTCTCTGTTGAAGATGAGCAAACAATCTCCAATACTTTGAGCAGAGATGAGCAAGTGCAAAAGGCATGCAGGCCTCCTGAAGACCGGGAAGCAATAGACTGTACTTATGGTGTACCGCATTTGAATCTGGAGCTCTGCCTCAATCACACTCTCTGGCAATGCAATTCATCTGTAACCGTGGCATCTAAATACTCACACTCAGTGCCATGTTTTCAGAAACTGACATGACTCTTCCATCTCAAGACTATTCCTGGTTCCCAGCTTACTTCAGCCATCACACCACTCTTGGAAGACAAAGGAGAAAGTTAATTGCTGATTTGGTTGTAACAGTTTAAGTGTATTCAGCTGTGTAAATTGCTGAGAGAGGGTAAGTAAGTAAGGAGTTATGAGGTGATAGTTGGAGAAATGACCACCATCGTGTGATAGGTGGGTATGAGTAATGAAGTATTACAGCCGGCTGTGCTACAAGGCAACATAAGCAAGTATGGTTCAATGTGCTGGAGCAACAAACTTGTAAGGTCATAGAGACTTACTTCTGGAGGTGATCTCTGCAGTCATTTTCCGCCAGTTGCACTTCATCTCTATTCTGGCTGCCCTCACCTCCCCCAAAACTCCTGACAAGAAAGGGCAAGGCTCCTGCACTCCACATCATCCAATCCATCAGATTCTGAAAACCTGGGGCTGACATACCTCGCACAGAGCTTCTCCTCCGGTCTTTTCAGCATTCAGGAACAAGTGGGGACTGTTGTTTAATGGGCGGAGCCCTGATGTCATTTAGCAGAAGTTTGCATATTACTGAGGCAATAATGACTGGGAGCTCGATATTCAGAAGGTCTAAAAGGCAGGGTTGCACACTCAAAATAAGCTTAAGATTTTCAGCCAAATGCCACATCTGACCTGCTCCGGTATGAATGGGTGCAAGTTAACCTCACAGCACAAGTCTATTGCCTCTTTGTAGGAGTGATCTAATTTCACAGCAACTTTTTATTCAATGGAAGCTGAAGGCTGGTACCCAGAGAACAACCTTGTACTACAGTAGAGAGTGGCTGTCAACATAAGTGGACTATAGAAACCCTGAAACATGTTGGTTATTGATGCATGGGAGTAGCCGGTGGAAATGCCAGTACTCTGTCACTTGCATTGCCTTATCATTGCATGTTGCTGGAACCAGTGGCTCTGTGCTGGGGTGGTGGGTGATTTGAGGCTGATAATTTGTCCATACGCTGCAGTATCTGAGTAAAGTCATAGCCCTTTTAAGAACCCTTTTAGTATAATTGCACCTGGAGCAGGAGGAGACTTTCTTCAGCCAGGTGAGTATAAACATGAAGATACAGTGAAAATGGAAGCAAGGATTGGGAAAGCTTTGGAAAGTGTTGGAGAGCTAAAAGATGTGTTACTTTGCTTTGTGTTATGTGCATTTATCAACAGTGTTTTCAACTCAGCCTTAAAGACCACAGTTTGTAAAAGAAAGGAAGATCCACGACAATAAGATCCAATAATAAAATACTGCAACCTTCTTTGCTTAGATCAGCTAACTACACACATACCAGGAGCTCAACCTGGAAGGTGGTATAGCTATGGTGTTACATTGGTAGTTCCTTTGCATGTCAGGGGTGGCTATAGACAATTCCTAAACTCACTTCAAAAGTAAACTTAGCAGAAGAAAGGTTTAGTAATGTGTAATGTCAACTTCATGTGTGAGCTACTCTGTATAAACCTAGCTCCACCTTTACTTTCCCTCAGCTTATATTCAGAGGGTTAAGAGATCAGCATTCTGCCTATTTTAAGTAAACTCAATGTGCCCGTCTGTTACAGAATGAACCAAGCTCCAACTGTTGGCTTTGAAGCAGACGTGGGTAGCCGTACAACTCATCACTTCATGTACCCAGAAAGTGCAAAAAATCTCCCAGCAAATGTCAGCTTTGTTCTGGTTCCCTTCAAGACGTTGGATCTCCTTTGGATTACCAGCGCTTTGTCAACAGGTGACATCAGATTGTAAGTATTACCCTCACATTTCAGATTTGTATTTGTACATGTTGTCACCAAGACCACTTGGCCTCTTGGTACCAAAGTTCTATAACCAACCATTACCACTACCGATGACATATTTGTTGAGGTCAGGAAATATTGAGACATAGAAAATCGGAGCACAAGGAGGCCATTCAGCCTTTTGGGCCTATTCCACCATTCAACATGGCTGATCATCTGCTGCAGTAACCTGTTCTTGTCTTCTCCCGATATTCCTTGATCCCTTTGGATTATAAAATATCTCTCAAGATCACAAGACAAGGGAGCAGAAGCAGGCCATTCGGCCCATCGAGCCTGCTCCAAGATATCTACGTCCTTCTTGAATGTATTTAATGACATGGTCTCTACTGCCTTCCACAGGTTCACCACCCTCCGGATGAAGACATTTCTCCTGATCTTGGTTCTACAAATAACACCCTGTATTGAGGCCATGGCCCCTGTTTCTGGATGCTCTAGCCATTGGAAACATCCTCCCTGTATCTAGTCTGTTGATTCCTCCTAGAATTTCTCCATGAGATGCCCCTGCCATTCTTCCATACACTAGTGAATATAGGTCTGAATATAGGTCTAACTGACCCAGTCTCTCCTCATCTATTAGTCCTACCATTCCATTATAGCACTCATTTCAAAATGATCTCTCCCCTCACCATCAAGGTTTACTAACAATGTGGATCAACATTGTGAACATTAATGGGGACAGTAACTCTAGGAGACAGTGTATAGTATTAAAGGGGATAGTAACTCAGTATGTATTCCTTCCGTGCTTATTGAACTAATTGCAGGTAAGTATCCCCAGTGTTGGTCACTATGTGACCACTGCGTTTTCAAATTTATTTTTGATGTGAGGCTTTGTGATTGAACTTTAAGTTACAGAGGGTGGGAGTGACATCTGATGCTGTTTCCTGAGCTATTCACTGTAGGCAACACTATGCCTTAGTGTAATGGCTTCTATTACACTCACTTTGCTACCTCTTAAAACCCTGCACTCTTGCAAAGCTCACTTCTCATAGGGCTACAGTGAAAGTTTAAAATAATCAGAATAGAACTAACCACTCAGTTGCATTGAAGAAGGCTGTGAATTTAATGGTGAATATTCCTTCACTGTAAAGTTGATTGTTAAAGTATTGCTCTTGCCTTTAGTTTCTGACCAAGTTCACCCAGCCTTGACCTTTACAGGATAAATTATGTGAGCCTGATTTCTGACAAGCAGAAGCTGCGTAACGTATTGGCCCAGAATTTCCTAATGACTGTGACATCATGATAGAGCATGTATGTCATTGAGCACTTTGAATGGTATAAAGGAATAGGTAATTTGCTCTGTACCGCAGTTTCCAGGGAGGTTTATGTTTCTTTGTTGTCAACCACATCCGAAACAATGAGAAGGGAAACAATAATTGCATTTACATAACACGTCCTTTCGTACCGAAACATCCAAATGTATGTAATACGAGTTCTATCAAACAAACATTTGATGCAAAGCCACAGAGGACTTGTCAGGTAAGATTTACAAAGATTAGGTTGAAGAGGTAAGTTTAGGTAATATCTTAAAGGGGAAGAGAGAAGTAGAGGCTTTTGGAAGGATGATTCCAGAGCCTTGGGCTAAGGCAGCAGAAAGCACAGCTACCAGTGGCGGAACAATTAAAATTAGAGTATGAAACCTCATTAGCCTGGAAAGTAGGTCACATGGTTATGTTTATTTCTACAATTTTGAAATTATACAATTGAAAATGCACCTTGGGTGTAGTTAGAAGCGAACATGTCTCTCTGAAAATGGAACCCATTTCCCAGCAAGAGTCACACTTGCCGTTAATTACCAAACTCCGGCTCTTTTGGAGCATTGCCAGAGAAATTAATCCTCATTGTTCATAAAGTAACTGTCTTGTCACTTTAACATCACCATGTTATCATAGTGCAATGCTGGATTTGGATTCCACTGCATTAAGAACCTTACATGCATTTTATATTTCAGGCATTACTCCACTTTGCAATCGATCACACCCTGATCAACCAAAGCTCCTGACCCACACCCACTCTGATTTCCCAAGGCACAGGTATCTCCTGCCCTTAGATCCTTCCACATCCCAATGGCCCAACCCTCTGATCCTCAAAGCTCTATCCTATAGCCCTTGTCACCTGACCTTCCATTTTCCCATCAGGACTGGATTCCTCTGCCCCCACCCTCAGGCTGTGATAGAACCTCTGATGGCTGACCTTGTCTCCTCCCTGGTCACCCAGCACCTGGCCACAGTCTCGGATGGAACATCATCAATGTGCAAAAGGCATCGTACAGACTTAGTACAGCTTCTAAAATTTAGAGCAGCAGGTTTGCAACAAAACAGCTGTTGAAACACCAGGAAGTGTCCATAGAGCGTGCCAATGGCTGTTTATCTGTCCTATTTATACCCCTCAATTTTGTAAACCACTATAACGTCACCCCACAGCCTCCTATGTTTCAGTGAGAATAAACCCAGCCGATCCAATCTCTCCTTATAACTCCAGCCCTCCATTCCAGGCAACATCCCTCTTCTGCACTTTCTCTGGTATATGTGACTGCAATAAAGACCATTTCAGTTGTACAGCAGGGCTGACAACCAGATTGGGGTGATTCAGAAATAGAATTTAAGGTGAAATGGGCATAAATTTGGATGAAGTAACACCTTTCGAGAAGATGGATTGGAAAGATGGTCACCCTATCACTGCAGTTTTTGGATTACCAAGGATAGAGTCCAGCCATCTATCTGCTTCCGCTTACTGTATGATTGCTTTTGTTACATTAATGGCCAAACGATCCATTTTGCTTAAATGGAAGGATCCAATCTCCCCTACTACTTTTCAATGGTTCTCTCAAACTATATCATGTTTAAACTTGGAAAAAATTAGGAGTGGTACTGTTGATCCTTCACTTAAATTTGAAGATATTTGGAGTCCATTTATTCAATATTTTCACATGATGTAGATCCCCTTTCAATAACTTTCTAACTTAGAGGAATGGAGCTGACGACATAATATTGCTCTGTTTCTATTGAGAAATTTTAGCACAGTTTTTTTTTTCTTTTTTTGTTGTTTGTTTTTTTTGCAATTTTCTGTTTAGTTTCTATTGTTATAATTTTTTATTGATTTGGGGTTTTTTTTCTTTCTTTTTATTAACTTATATAATAAATCTTTTTCTTTCCTTTCTTTTATATTATATTCATTTACAAAGATCATTGGATCTACAGATTTTTTTTATATTTTATTGTTCTTTATGATTATCTATGCCATGATTGTTATCCTGATCTCTTTGTATTACATGTATAATTATTGATGCTATATATCAATCTGTATTAATTTGAAAACTAATAAAAAGATTGAAAAAGAAAGAAAGGAAAGATGGGGTTGACTTTAGCAAAGACAGAAGAGTCAAGGGTGGAGTTTGGAGCTGAAGGGTGATGATGGCTCACTTGAAAGGAAAGGCAACCATTATTACCAGGAAAGGAAACTGGGTGATCAACAGTGTGGTTGGAAAAGGATCAAGGAAACGAGAGGGGGATGTCCAAGCAAAATAAGTTCAGCCATAAGGTAGAATTTAGAAAAAGCCTCTATTTCTGTTCTGGGGCAACAGTGAACAT
This sequence comes from Pristis pectinata, assembly GCF_009764475.1. Lineage (NCBI taxonomy): Eukaryota > Metazoa > Chordata > Chondrichthyes > Rhinopristiformes > Pristidae > Pristis > Pristis pectinata. The sequence continues at coordinate 48,870,230 of NC_067417.1, forward strand.
AAGAGGAAGATCTCCCGAATGAGCTAGAGGTAGAGAGGGAAGTGGGAGGGGTAAATAAATGGACAGGGTTGTAACTGCTGACGTATGGTGGAGGTGAGGATAGAAGAGGAAGAGGAGTAACTTTTAGGGAGGTGGATTTTGATGGAGAAGCCAAGAATTATCATGATGATCCTGGATAATCTTGGAATAGTGATCAATTTTGAAAATATGGATAATGCTTAATGGAATCCAACCATTATCTGCCAAAGGATAATTAAACCAATTTCCCACCAAAAAGATTTAAGCCAGAACTATTTGGACATAAGAGTGCAGAAATGTTAGCCTAGAAATTCTGTATCTATTTATTTGCTGGTGTTATAAAGCATAGTGTGGTGTGTCAATGCTACTAATAAATTGCCATAAAGATCATGTCCTTCTTGCACTGGAAGTTATACAAAACTGCTCTGTGAGATTTACAGAAGTTCTGAGATCCACCAACATACTGTGTTACTTCTGGCATGCACTAGTTGATAGATTTATTGCAAGCTACCAACACAAAGCCTTGCAATGATGGGAGAGGGGAGAGAGAGTGCTCCCATGATGGTCAAAGAGGGGCCTGAAGTGGCTGATGGAGAACATTATCCAGAGGGGGAGCGTTGTTCATTGTACTAGGGAGCCATGGAGGTCCTCCAATGCTACAACCAAATGCTTCTAGTAGGAGGTTACCAGGTCACCAGGATATCTGTGAGGCATAGTGCTGCATGAATGTGGTCTACAAGTCATTACAACCATTCAGCCAATTGAGTCATGGTGGGTTCTCTAAACACCAAATCATTCAATCCCACACTTCCACTCTATCCCCATAGCCTGCAAGGATTCATGAAGGAAATACTATGGATGGTGTCCATATCAAGTACCTCAAAAGGTTGATTAACAAAGTTGAGGCCCATGGAAATGGTGGAGACAAATACCCATTAGAAGTAAGTTTTGATTGCAGCAATGTTGAAGATGGCTGATGTTCCCTTTTGTGTAAGCAGTGTGTAGAATGAAGGTATGGTGTGCTTAGAAGTCTGGCCAAAGAATCACTTTGAGTGCCAACCCTTTAAGTAGCATGGTGTCAGGGGAAATGGCCCTATTAACAAGTGGTTGTTCTGTAAATCAATAAAATCTGTAATTTCTCAGAAGAGTGAGAATGAAAATCACAACTGGAACCAAACGCTCTGCATTGACATCATTTTGTGGAGTTTTACACTCACACCATCTTCCTAACTGGTGCCCAAGAAGAGCAGGGTGAGCTGACTCAATGACCATCACCCAGTAGTGCACACATCTACCGTAATAGAGTGCTTCGAGAGATTGATTATGGCTAGAATTACCTCCTGCCTGAGTAAGGGCTTGGACCTGCTGCAGTTCACCTACCGCCACAAGAGGTCTATAGCAGACGCAGTCTCACTGGCTCTCCACTCTGCTTTGGAGCACCTAGATAATCACAAAACATACGTCAGGCTGCTGTTTATCAATTACAGCTCGGTGTTCAACACCATCATTCCCTCAGTACTAATCACTAAGCTTCAATTTTGGGCCTCTGTACCTGCCTTTGCAACTGGATCCTCAGCTTCCTTATTGGGAGACCACAGTCAGTGTGGATCGGTAATAACATCTCCTCCTCGCTGACAATGAACACAGGTGCACCTCAAGGATGTGTGCTTAGCGCACTGCTCTACTCTCTCTACTTTTATGACTGTGCGGCTAAGCACTACTCAAATGCCATCTATAAATTCGCCGATGACACCACCGTTGTTGGTAGAATCTCGGATGGCGACAAAGAGGCTTACATGAGTGAGATAGATCAGCTGGCTGAGTGGTGTTGCAACAATGACCTTGCACTCAACGTCAGCAAGACTAAGGAATTGATTGTGGACTTCAGGAAGGGGAAGTCTGGAGAACACACACCAGTCCTCATTGAGGGGTCAGCGGTGGAAAGGGTGAGCAGCTTCAAGTTCCTGGGCGTCAACGTCTCGGAGGATCTGTCCTGGGTCCAACACATTGATGCAATCATGAAGAAAGCCACACAGCGGGCTCTACTTCATTAGGAATTTGAAGAGATTCAGTATGTCACCAAGGACTTTTACAAATTTTTATAAATGTACAATGGAGAGCATTGTGACTGGCTGCATCACAGCCTGGTATGGAGGCTCCAATGCACAGGATCGCAAGAGGCTGCAGAAGGTTGTAGACTCAGCCAGCTCCATCATGGGCACAACCCTCCCCACCATCGAGGACATCTTGAAGAGGTGGTGTGTCAAGAAAGCAGCATCCATCACTAAGGACCCTCGCCATCCAGGACATGCCCTCTTCTTGTTACTACCATCAGGGAGGAGGTAAAGGAGCCTGAAGACCCACACTCAACGATTCAGAAACAGCTTCTTCCCCTCCGCCATCAGATTTCTGAACAGTCCATGAACCCATAAACACTACCTCGTTATTCTTTTTTTTGGCACTATTTATTTATTTTTGTAATTTACAGTAATTTTATGTCTTTGCACTGTACTGCTGTCACAAAAACAACAAATTTCATGTCATATAAATCAGTGATAATGAATCTGATTCTAATTCTAGTGCTGACAAAAATCCTAACTGAAATGGACCCACTTTTGCTCTGCTCCAGGTTAAATCCCTAAACTCTTATACCATGAGGAATGATTAAGATGAGGGAGAATAATAGCTTTGAGGAGGACAAGATCAGAGGTACTTGAGAACGTGTGATCTAACAGATTGATAACTGCAGAAATGTCAGGTTGAATAGTGGACCATAGACTTCCTTTCACGCACACTTACATTGCCTGAATAAATTACTTACAATTGTTTCATCAACAGGTTTGGACACGAAACAGCATCTGTGGTTAGAAAACGGTGCTCAGTATGAGCTCAGAGGGACAATTAAAAACACTAATGTTTGCTTTATCCATTTGAGCTTTGATGCCTGAGTGAGATAGAGTGAACATAGCTCTGAACCACTGATCCATGCAGAATTGCATCAATCAGGAGTCACTAGTGCAGGATAATCAAAACTGTAATGTGACTTTTATGATCTTTTCTTTGACACCCACAACTCCTATAATTGATATAGTTTGCAATTGATTTTCTTAATAACTGAGAGACTAGGACTGTGGCAGGCAGTGAGAACCAACACACGGTGAAAACCCACCACCTCGTCCTCCTACTGCTTTCTCCTTTGTAGGTGATTCTTTGGGATTGAGGATAACTTGCAACCCATTAAGTTCTGTGAGTTCAGACGAGCCGTTGTAGGAACTGTAGACTCTTCTGGAAAAGGGGAAGGAGGTGGCTCGTGGGGCGGGTAGTTTGTGAGGTGGTCTATTCTGTCCACCACTTGCGCAGGACCTGCGTGCTCCTGTTGCATACTCCAAGGTTCTCAATACTATCCCAAATGCTCTTACTTCTCATCCTCGTTATCTACTTGCTGCAGATATATCTGTCCATGACAGAATTAGTAGGAATGACCATCATACAGTCCTTGTAGGGATGATAACAGCACCATTTGCTGTGTTGTGATATACCATTCTGCAGTATGAGATTAATTCAGAACAGATCTTGCATCTGAAAACTGGATAAGGCACTATGAGCATTGGACAGCAGTGGGAATATATTCCACCACAATCTGTAAATTTATGGCTGGCATATGCCTCATTCTCCCATTACCATCAAGCTAGGAGACCGCTGATTCAGTGAAGAGTGTGGAAGGGCACAGAAAGAACAGCACTAGGCACCAAAAATATATATGGTCCCATCCTAGCACACAACTATATGCAGACTAAACAGCAAAAACAGTTTACGATGCACAGAGCCAAGTGATCCCACAATCAACTGCTCAAATCATCATCCTGTAATGGACAATTAAATAGCTAATTGCAAGAGAAGGCTCTAAGAACGTACCCATTCTCAGTTATGGCTGAGCACAGGACAAGTGCCAAAAACTAGTTGCAAAGTTCATCTGGAAGTGCTTGGTGGTCACGGGAGCCAGTCTTTAGCCAACTTAGCTCATCTTGTGAAAGCAGGAAAATGTCTAAGAGCATGGGTACATCTAGATGAATGCTCCATAACTGTCCACACCTCAAGCTGAGCTGTTCCTGTGCGATTTCAACTCTGGTATCCACCTGACAATGTGGAAAGTTGCTCTGGTACCTCCTGCCACAAAGAACAGGAGAAATCCAATCTGGCTAATTACAATCCGTCAGTCCACTCACAATTGTCAGCAAGGTGATGGAAGGTGTCATCAGTCCTATCAAGCAGCATCTACTCACCAATAACCTGTTCACCTGTGCTCTTTTTGGGTTTAACCTGGACCACTTGGCACCAGTCCAAACATGAACAACAGAGCTGACTTCAAGCTGTGGTGAGAATAACTGTCCTTAACATCAAGGAAGCTTTGATATACATGGCATCAAGGAGACTGATATAATTGAAATCAAGGGAAAGCTCTCCGCTGACTGGTGCCATACCACACAAAAAGAAAGACTGTTCTAGTTGTTGGTCAGTCATCAGCTCCAGGGAATTGTGGCTGGAATTCCCCAGTGTCCAGGCACATCAGTCTTCAAATCCGACCTTCCATCCATGACAAGGATGTTCTCTGATTACACAATGTCTGATTCCATTCATAGACCGTCAGTTAATGAAGCAGCCCTTGCTGTATGCAATAAAACCAAAGAAACATTAAGGCATAGGGTGAGAGCAGCAAGTAACATTTACAGTGCACACATACCAGACAGTCATAGTCTACAACAAGTCCCTTTGACATCTAGTGGCATTACCATGTCAAGACCACCACATCATGATAGGTATTAGCTTTAACAGAAATTTAACTCTGCCTTCTGCAAAATCAACGTGACTACAAAAACAGGACAGATTCTGGGTATTCTGTCGTAAGTGACTCACCTTCTGGCTTCCCAAGCATTTCCATTATCGACAAGCTATGTCAGGACTGTTATGGAATGCTGTCTGATTGCCAGAATGAGTATAGCTCCAACATTTGAAGCTTGACAGCATCCAGGTCAAAACAGTCTGCTTAATTGGCACCTCATCAACTACCCTTGACTTGCTTCATCACTGAGTGAAAAAATGTACTGCAGAAACCTGCCAGGGTTTCCTTGACATCACCTCCTAAAGGCCTTCACCTCTACTATCTTGGAATTTTACTGCCTTTCCTTCATCATCTGACTCTACATAGTGGACTCCTTCCACAGCTGAACTGGGAGTATATTTCAACCCGGGGACTGCAACAATTAAAGGTGACTCACTACCACCCTTACAAGGGCACAGCTAGGAATGGACGTAATGCTGTGACCCCCACATCCTGTGAATAAATGTTATCAAATCTTTACCTCTTAAACTATCCATTTCTACCATCAAAGTTTAATTGACCCATCGTCCACAGCCCTTTGCAGGAAGAGTTTCACTCTTCAAGATGAACTGCAGCAACTCACCAAGACTTCTTAAGCTGCATCTTCCAAACCCACCACCTCTACCAACAAGAAGGACAAGGGCAGCTAAGGCACTGGGAACACCACCTGGAAATTGCCCACCAAGCCATACACCATCCTAACCTGGAAATAGGTCGCCGTTCCTTCACCGTCGCTGGGTGAAAATCCTGGAACTCCCTCCCTAACAGCACTGTGGGTACACCCCCAACTCAAGGACTACAGCATCTTGAGAAGGCAGCTTACCACCACCTTCTCAAGAGTAACTAGATGAGCTTCATGCATGAAGCTGATAAGTGCCAAGGAATATTCGTGCCACAAAAGAGCCAGGCAATGAACATCTCCAACAAGAGAGACTCTAACCACCTACCCTTGACATTCAAAGGTCTCATCATCATTGAGTGGCTCCCAATCAATATTCTGGGGGGCCACCATTGACTGGAAACTCAATGGAAAGAGCCACATCAATACTTTGGCTACAAGTGCTGGGTACCCTGCAGTGAGTGACTCACCTCATAACACCTCAGAACCTTTCCACTAACTACAGGAAACATGATGGTCAGGAAACATGATGGAATACACTCCACTTGCTTGGCCGAGTGCAGCTCCACCAACTTCAGGAGCTTGACACCATTCAGGGTAAAGCAGCCCACTTGATCGGCTCCCCATCAACCACTCTAAACATCTATTCCCTCCACCACTGGAACACAGTAGCTACACCATTTACAAAATGCTCGGCAGTTACTCACCAGGCTATTCCGACAGCACCTCCCAAACCCACAACCTCTACCTCTACCAAGGATAAAGGCAACAGGTACACTGGGAACTCCACCAGCTGCAGATTCCCCTCCAAGCACTTACTTGACTTGGAAATATATTTGGTTCCATCTACCTACTACCCACATATATCACCCACCAGATCCCCTCCCCTCCTGGCTCCATCTGCCCATCATCTTTCACCCCTCCTCAGTCCATTATTCACCTACTGACCCCTGCCTCACCCATCCCCCTCTCTTTATACTGGCTGTCGTCCCACTCTTCACTCTCAGTCCTGCTGTAGGGTTTCGGTCCAAAACATCAACAATTCCTTTCCCCCCCACAGATGCTGCTCACCTACCGAGCTCCTCCAGCAGTTTGATTTGTGCTCCAGATTCCAGCATCTACAGTCTCTTGTCTCCTTGGAAATATATTGCCATTCCTTCATCATTGCTGGATCTAAACCCTGGAGCTCCCTCCCTGTTCGTAAGGTCTCAAAGGGCAAGGACTCTGGACAAGTCTTTGGAGTCAAAGCAAAGACAAACATGGGACAGGATGAACGGGAAGGAACGCACACTTACACACACACGGGTGATCACTAATGTGGGGGAAATCACAACAAGGGTGAGATGCACACACACACACTCAACAAACTGGGTACAAACAAATCAAGGAAGGAACAATACAGTGCCCGCCACCCCTTGACTCAGTGCAAGCATCGGCTCTACACTCCCAGAAATCTACTTAGGACACTCCTAACCCTTGTGGAAATGCATACTCTACCAATGGTCTCTTCAGCATTGTCTCACGATTCCTGGAGCAATCAAAAGAGAGTGAACCACGCACATGTGGCATTCTTTATAGTGCTGGAGGGCTGGGTGGTGCAGCCCAGGTAATTCAAACAAGCCAACGGTTCAGGGCCGGGTACAAAGGTGTTTACAGGGACCAATAGTCAAGTGTGTGCACCAATGACCTTGATTGACAATGATGTGGCTTTCGACCCAGGTGATCAATGGTGTCACGTGACAGCCATGACCCTTCACAGTACACTCCCCAACAGCTCTGTGGGACCAGCTTCACCAGCAGCAGCTCAGCACCACCTTCTCAAGGGTAATTGGGGATGGGAAATAAATGCTGGTCTTGCTGGTGACACCATGCTCCTGAAAATGAATTTTACAGAATTTCTTTTTATCCTGTTGAATCCTTTTGTGTCATTTGAAGACCTCTATTGATCACTCTTCAATATTCTGTGCACACCCGCCTAGTTTATGCAATCTGTTCTCCTAAGCAACACAGTACTTGTGAGTTAACCTATTGCATCTGTGCTGAATCCCTTCTAAAACCAATATATCCTTCCTGAGCTTGGTGTCAAGAACTGAAGGCTGCATTCCAGATGTGGTATGACCAAGGCAGTATTCAATTGCAACATAACCCTCTTCCCTTTGCATTTCAGTTCCTTGGGACAAGAGCTATCATTCCATTTATATTTTTTGTGGCTGTCCACAAGCATCTGTAATTGTCTATATGATATCCGCAACTGCTTCACAATTCCTAGTTTCTCATCCGGTGCAAGTTACCAGATTTGTCTATCTTGTTTGAAAAGTGGATAATCTCACATTTTCCCAGGTTTCAACTCCTATTAGTTTAGTGTCTAAATATCTCATGGAACATAGAACAGTACAGCACAGGAACAGGCCCTTCAGCCCACGATATCTGTGCTGACCATGGTACCAATCCAAACTAATTTCATCTGCCTGCACCTTCTCTATATCCTCCCATTCCCTGCCTGTTCATGTGTCTTAACGTCTCTTAAACAGCACTATTGTATCCATTTCCACCACCTCCTGTGGCAGCACATTCCAGGCACCCACCACTCTTTGTGTAAAAAAAACTTGCCTCATAAACCTCTTTTAAATTTCCCCCCTCTCACCCTAAAGCTATGCCTTTAGTATTTGACATTTCCACCCTGGGGAGAAGGACTCTGACTATCTACCCTATCTATGCCTCATAACTTTATATACCTCTGTCAGGTCTCCCCTCAGCCTCCGACACTCCAGAGAAAACAACCCAAGTTTGTCCAACCTCTCCTCATAGATAATAGTCTACAATCTAGGCCACATCTTTTTAAACTCTTCTGCAACCTCTCCAAAGCTTTCACATTCTTCCTGTAATGCAGCAACTAGAACTGCACACAATACTTCAAATGTAGCCTCACCAAAGTTCTATTGATCTCTTAATTACTCTTTATTTATCTCTTTTTTTTCTCTTTACAACTTTTTGCACTTATCTGTGCCACTCAATTTAACATAAGCTATGAAGTTCAATGTTCAGCTTTCTGTTCCTTCTTCATTGATAGACTTGGTTAAAAAGATGACATCTTGTAACAACACACACAAAATGCTGGAGGAATAAACAGTCGACGTTTATTGGAAAGGAAGAGGGCAGAAGCCGGATTAAGAAGGTTGGGGGAGGGAGGGGATTAAAGGGGTCTTGACCTAAAACGGCGACTGTTTATTTTCCATAGATGCTGTCTGACCTGCTGAGTTCCTCCAGCACTTTGTGTGTGTTGCTCCAGATTCCAGCATCTGCAGAATCTCTTGTAACCTTGTGGACATCTCGACACATCTCCCTCAAATAACAGTGAATGAATTTATAAAGCAATCCTTTGAGATGCCTGGAGGATATGAAAGGTGTTATATAAATGCACATTTTCTTCCTAATAACACCACCTTATGCAGAATGTGAACATATTTTCTGAAAGATGGACCGAAGACTGATGTGTAATAAGTCTAGCTAAGTTCTCAACCCGTTTCTTTTTCAGTATTATGGTGTTGAACATTACTCCTGTTTGTTGCATTCAGATTTGCAAGCTTTACAGTTTTTCTTCGTATCTCCTACTGCCCTGGAAGATTAGTGTTCCATCTGATGCTGAACCAAATGAATTGTAAAGTGAGCAGGAGGGACCCCACACAAGATTGGCTACCTAGCATTTCATGGCTGGCAGCTTCAGCTTGTATCTGCACTGTGATGAAATATTGAAAAAATTCTTGCAAGGTTGCAAAGAAAATCTTTATCTGCCAACCATATTCTCTGATACAGCACAAAAGCATCGCTCATCATGGAACTGAGAACATTAAAGACTCGAGTTCTGTCCCAGTTGCCTGAGTTAGTTGTTCTCAGCCAGGCAACAGGTCTGGGGCTAAGATTTCTTAATATTTTCTTTTTGATGGAGAAGCAATGTCAGCCCAGTGTAACTGAAGTATCTGAAGGCTGGCTTACTGCAGAGCAGGAGGAGATTATTTGGTCAAAACAGGTCCATGATGGCTCCCAGCAGAGCAATTCCATTAGTCTCATTCCTCCTCTCTTTATTTCCCTGTAGCACTGCAATTTCAAACATATCCATCAATTTCTCTTTAATTCTTTTTTTCCATTTATGTGCTCGAAGGGATGGTTTACAGTAGCCTCGTTACCACCAATGTCTTTGGGATGTTCGAGGGAACTGGAGAACCCAGTGGAAACCCTTGTGGTCACAGGGAGAATTTGAAAATACCACATAGACAGCACCCAAGATCAAGATCAAACCCTGTGAGGCAGTAGCCATGCTATCATACCAGCGTTTATGTAATTTAATTTAATTATCATCTATCCATCCATATTTCATCATATAGAAGAAGTTCTGGATAGTGAAAAAAGTAATTAATTTGTACAGTGAAAATATCTTCTCATAGTTTCTTTAACGAGTCCTTTATATTCTGTAACACTCTATGTAAAATTATTTGATTCTTCCTTCATTACAGGAATTAAGCTAAGTATTCCTCAAAGAACAATAATGACTTTTTATTTTGGTAGCATCTCCTGTTTCATTATAGCATAATTTATTGTCTCTCTACTAAAAGTTGGCATGAATGATTAACATGGTTAACTGTGAACTTTCTGCTCTTTAATTCTGAGCTGAGTCATGGAGCTCACAGTGCAGAGTCTATAAAAATAGGAACCTATGGTAACTTCAGTGATGTGGTCACTTTATAGAGGGTCAATTCTCTAGTTGTAGAATTACAGAAAGAGCATAACAATTGTCATCCCTTCAGTTCAAAACTCTGTCTCTCAAGGAAATAATTTCACTAAATATTGACAAGTCCCTTGGAGCATGTGTTTCCACCCAATGTTTTCAAAGAAATAGACAAATAAACCACAGATCATTTTGCCATAATTTTTCAAAGGAATTTTAGAATTTTCGTTTATATTGGTATATTGCAAATGTAATTCTACTTACAAAAGGTGTAAGAGAAATCAGGAAACGATAGAACTGTTGACTTAACATCAAAGAAGTGATTGAAATCTGCAAGGACAGAGTGTCAGACCAAGTGGAGAAAATTGAGCTGATTAAAGAGAAAGTTTCACTACAGATGTGCATAGTCCTGCACATCAAGAATACAGTGTACAGTTTGATTATCAAAGTTAAAGACAATATGTATTTGTCTCAGACGGAGGCAGTCCAAATTCATCAGAACTGTTTCAGAGCTTCTAAGGGTTAGATTAGTAGGCAGGGTTGCATAAGCTAAGCTTGAATTTTTGATAATAAAGGGCTAATTTTGATTTGAGTTTTAAGATTTTGATAGAATATATAAAGAGAATGATATCCTGCCAGTAAGGGAATTTACAACAGGGGTCCATAATCTTAAGATTAGAAGCAGACTATTGATGTGAGGTTAGGAAGCACTCTACACGAAGGATGATAGAAGTTTAGAACTCTCTCCTACGAGAAGCAGTGAATGCTAGCTCAATTAGTAACTATGAAGTTCTTAGATCTTTGCTGACCAAGTGCATTAAAGAATAAGGGACAGAGGCGAGTGTGTGGATAAAATACTGATTGGTCGTGGTCTCTTAACCGGTCAGAATCAGGTTTATTATCACTGACATATGCCTTGAAATTTGTTGTTTTACAGCAGCAGTACAGTGCAAGACATAAAAATTACTAAAAGTTACAAAAATAAATAAATAGTGCAAAAGAGGAATAATGAGGTAGTGTTTATGGGTTGATGGACCGTTCAGAAATCTGATGGCAGAGGGGAAGAAGCTGTTCCTGAAACGTTGAGTGTGGGTCTTCAGGCTCCTGTACCTCCTCCCCATTGAAACAAAAGTGAGGAGGTAAGTAGCTAACTTGTTTCACCAAACAGAAACATCCATTTATAAAATACCTTTAACAGCCCAAGACCACCTACAGGAAAGTTATAAAATAAAATTTGATGCTGAGCCATATAGAGGAACAGTAGGACCGTGACAGAGTCAGAGCTTCAAGAAGAGTCTTAAAAGATGGTGGAGAGGGATTTCCAGAGTTTGGGGCTGAAGCAACTGATGACAAAGCTGCCAATGGTGGAGTGACTCTAAAAATCAGGGAGGCACAAGAAGCCAGAATGGAAAGAGCACATAGACCTCAAATTAAAGACAGGTGTAGTTGTAGAGGTAGGATGAGGTGAGGTAGTAAGGGGATCTTTGTACAGGAATGGATGATAATTAATCCTAGAGCAATCCTCTGGCGTATGTCCTCGACCAATGACGTGGACAGGGATACCCTACCAACTGATTTCACTTCCCTATTCAGAAGTGACCTGTGTTCTATTCAATGCAATAGCCAGGATACCTTAAAAAAAAGTCTTTCTTCAGGGGAGCCTCTTTCTGTGGAGCATGATTATCATGAGGAGCTTGGTATCAGAGGGAGGGCTTAAAGCATCAGTTAATTGGGCAAGGGGTGGGGAAGCTGGATTACTATGTGATGGGGAGAAAAAGGTTATGATGATGAGTTGGGATGAAGTAAGGAGACTTGTATGGAGCCGATATGTCAACCAGTTGGGCAAAATTCTGTGCTGTAGGTTCTGTGCAATTCTGTGTATCTATTTTTAAAGTATGTAGTTATTAAACAGAAAGTGATCTTGCCTGAGAGCAGGTGTTCTATGAAAATAGTTATTCGTGTTATGTATGACTAAGAGTACCTAACAGTTTTATCTTAAATTTTTTAAAAAAATTTTATTTACAGCGTGGTAACAGGCCCTTCCAGCCCAACAAGTCCGCGCCAGCCATTTTAAACCCCCACGTTAACCTACCCGTACGTCTTTGGAATGTGGGAGGAAACTGGAGCACCCGGAGGAAACCCACGCAGACGCGGGAGAACATACAAACTCCTTACAGGCAGCGACGGGAATCGAACCCCGATCGCTGGCGTTGTAATAGCGTCGCGCTAACCGCTATGCTACCGTGCCGCCCCCCACTTGGTTAGTTTTACTTGGTTAGTTTAGTTTCCCTGCTTTTAACATTAACTACCGATGCTGCTGATGCCAAGGAAAAGGTGAGAACAAAATGGCTTCTTTCAGTTTAAAAGTTCAAAGTGTTACTCCCTGGGTGGATGCTTTCTCCAGTGCGATACTTCACCCCAGTCCTTGAGTTAGTTATCCTGACTGAGGCAGCAAATGAGATGCTGCAGTAGGGAGTGGCAAATCAGTCTGAGTTTCTGCTGCTGATTGCTGTTGAGGACCTCTTGACAGAAGGTACATATGTATGAACCTCAGATATGAATGTAACTGGACTGTGATGCCCCACAGTCAAACAGCCTGCAAAAATTCACCAACTGGGGTCTCATATAATTTATCACCATCTCAGTAAACTATCTGAGGGTTTATGACTCATCCAGATTCGGTGCCTTGTGAAGGGGTGACAAAATTGAGAGAATTTTCTTGGTATTTGCTGGTAGTTGCCTCTTTAAGGAACATCAGACCTATTAATGCTGCGCCTTCCCCTGCAAGACAACTGAGTCCGCAATATAATTAGCGCTAAAATATAACACTTCACCCTGAGTTCAATATTTGTTCATTCAATTGTATTTGGTGCCAAAATCCTGCCTCTTACCTTGTCTTTCCTTTGACCCCCATTCTAACAGTGAGCAGAAAGAGAGAGTATGCCTGGGTTAGGATTTGATGGATTTGCTTCAGGAGTGGAAACATATACATCAAGCTTACTGGCCCATGTGTTGGGGATGGGAACAAGGATTGGTATCGCATCAACACTTCACTGTTTATGCTCACAGAAGAGGAATGGCCACTTGCTGGAGGGCTACCGTCACCCCTGGAACAGTATCATGCAAGAGTCAGCATCTGGAGTGGAGAAATCACAAGGAAACAAACCATTGAGTCTTACTGTCCTAACGTCTAACCCTAGTTGGCTGAGGAGGCACTTTGCAAACAGCTTTCCTCTAATCAGTGCATTGCATGATAGGGTGGTGGAGGCACATTCATTGGGGGATTTTAAGAGGGGCTTGGATGAGTACATGAATGAGAGGAAAATAGAGGGATATGGGCATTCTGTAGGTTGGAGGGAATAGATATGTCGGCACAACATTGTGGGCTGAAGGGCCTCTTCTGTGCTGTACTGTTCTATGTTCTATGTTAACTAGGCACAACAAGACAATGGGTGGGCACTTAAGTTCACTCAGGATCTAGACTGACTAATCCAAAATGGTGCACGTATCAAGGACCTGCAGGATTATTGCTTCAAGTGACTTTTTTCAAAGGGATTTCCTAGGATAAGCACATTACTTTAAATGAATTTTATCCCCATTTGTTCTAGACGACCCAAGCTGGTTTCCTCAAGCTACCTGTTCAATTGGAGCTGTCAATCATCCACTCTAGGATCAATAATATTGGAATCAGTACAGTGCCTTTCCACAGTGAGCTTGTGGTTAGAGCAAAGAGCATTCCAGACAGGAAGTCCCAGGTTCCATCCTGATGCATGCCAAAGACCCTCTGCTGGAAAACACCAGTGTAGAGATATCGAGATTGGACTTAACTTGGCACCATCCACAGTGGAATATCCCAATGGTACTCATTGTCATGGCCAACAAGGTCCACACATGAGGGAGACACTAGTGCAGCTAGTGGTGGCAATGACGTCAGAAACCAAGAGTTATAACGAAGACTTAAGTTAATAAACCTATTCTTCAGAGATTCAGGATTCAGCTTCTCTTGACTTGCCCATATCTCTTTTATTTACAGCACCTATGCGCCTGTCAAACAATTTCTGCGGGTGGATAAAGACAAGGTGAGTCAGGATCTGCTGACGGTCTTTTATGGGTAAATGGATGGTATGGAGCAGATGGAGGCAACTCTTAGAAGGACTAAGGCTCCAAAGATCTCTGAATAGTTGACGGCAGCAGAGAAGAGCTTGGAACAATTTAAACCAGGCTTCTTCCAGTTTGATTTGTGCTTCAGCAACACTGTTCAGTTAGAATTAGTTAATTCTTTTAGTTTCTATGTTAAGAATTGCAGGAATCGGTATTTTGGGAGACATTCTGCAGTCATACAGGTGAAGGAGCAAGTAATGGAATGTACAGATTTATAAAAATGTTTCTTGGCTTGTTGTTTAGTCTTTCTGTTCTCGTCTGCCAACTGTATGCAGCTCAGTGTACACTAGTCAAGGAGCTTGTGATAACTTGATTACAGGGTATGGAGCTTCTGATCTTAATAATGCAGAAGATGTTAAACCAGCAAGACTTCTACTTGCAGCTCCCAGGCACAATTTCATTTTATCACACTGACGGGAATGTTAGCCCAGGTCCCAGAGTCAAAAGGACAGTAGCTTGTCCTAGTGCACCACCCAGTGTCCTGTTTCCATCAGCTGCTTGCTCTGAATAAGTAACAACTTAGTGTCATTAGTTGTGGGTTTTGGACCACCAGAGACTGGATTGCTGCTGACTAAATTAGGAGTTTTAGGGCAACAGGTAGAATATTTGGGCAATGTCCCTCTTAGGAACCCGGGCTGAGAGTCAACAAAATGGCAATGGGGCTAGTAGCTGGCTGATGCTGCCTCAGTCTCTGAGAGAGTAAGGCAGGTTCCAGAATGTGCAGTAAAGCAGATAGCGAACAGGAGTCCACTCCTGAGCTTGTATCTCGGTCATTTGTAGCAGAATAAAACTTACCTTGTTCTGAGCATCAATAGGTTTAATTTTCAGTTTAACACCTGGACATTGAAGTAATCAAATGAATGAATCTTAATGAATTAAATAAATTAATGAAATAAAAATTGAAGTAATCTTAATGAATGAGTGGCAAGTTGAAAATCAACCCTTGCTTTTTAAACCCAGACTCATGAATTTCCCCACTCCTTCACACATCAAAATCTTGTCAGCCTCTGAAATAGTTTGCTACTGCTCCTGAATACATATGCAACACGTTTGTTCTCTATTAGTAATTTTAGTAAACCCTGAATATAAATATTTAGGCTATTGGTAAATACTCCAAGTATCAAAGCAAGGAGCTACTTAATGCAGAGTTAAAGATGGCACGCTGCCACAATTCATAAAGCCGCTGCCTCATAATTTCCAAGACTGTGGCTGAATCCTGACCCTTGGTGCTGTCAGTGTGGAGTTTGCACATTCTTCCTGTGACCGCATGGATTTTCTCTGGGTTCCTGATTTCCTCCACGTCCCAAAGACATAGAGGTCGGTCGGTTAATTAGCCACTGTAAATTGCCTCTAGTGTGCAGGAGAATGGTAGAATCTGGCGGAGTTAAATGGGAACATGGAGAGAACAAAATGGGTTTGGCATAAGTGCTGAGGTCAGTTAATTCAATGCAAACTGGGGATCACACTCAAGCATCATGAGGTCATGCAGCCCACAGGCCCTTCCGCCCACCATGGGCTTGGTGCGCTGAAGGGCTTGTTTCTGTGCTGTATGATTTCATAACTCTTTTGAGTGTGATCCCCAGTTTGTATTGAGTTATCTGAGCTCAGCAGGTGACTTTTAGGGCTCTGGGAATATGCACATGAGCTGAAAGGACAGGTGTCCTACAACAGATGCAGTAATCCTGCTGGAAGGCGTAAGCTTTAGATCACGACAGCATCTGTTAATGAAAGGCCTACACATTAGGGGAATTTACAATGGCCAATTAACCTACCAACCCGCGCATCTTTGTGTGGGAGGAAACCGGAGCACCCGGGGGAATCCCACCCGGTCACACGGAGAACATCCACCTCAGGAGTGAACCCATGTCACTGCAACTGTGAGGCAGCAGATCTACATACTGTGCATTCTTAGCACTGCGCTAAGTAGTCCTGTGCTATGATAAGTGGAGCATTTGCAAACAGCCCAAGTACTTTATATTCAGGGCTTGCTGAAATTACTGACAGAGAAGGAACACGTGAGAGGGGGAAAGTTCAAAGGAGATGTGCGGGGCAAGTTTTTTTACACAGAGAGTGGTGGGTGCCTGGATTGCGCTGCCAGAGGTGGTGGCGGAGACAGATACAATAGAGACATTTAAGAGACTCTAAGATAGGCACATGAATGTGTAGAGAATGGAGGGGTATGGACCGTGTGCAGGCAGAAGGGATTAGTGTAATTAGGCATCGTTAGCTTAATTAGTTCGGCACAACATCGTGGGCCAAGGGGCCTGTTCTTGTGCTGTACTGTTCTGTGTTCTATTTATTGGACAACAGTAGCACAAAGAATTAAACAAATGAAGAGCGACCACTTGACCAAGGTCTTAGTCGATTGCTAGCACCTGAGGAACTGTTACTGTAGCAGAACTCAGATCCTGGAAGAGGCGGTGAGGAAAGTTAACAAGTGTTTCATCCTTCAGTACTAACACTGTTTAAAAACTGCTGTTTATAGTCTAACCCCCCTGATCTTCACTCAGGTGCAAATCTACAACCCAGCATTCTTCAAGTATATCCATGACAAGTGGACAGAACATCACGGGAGATATCCGTCCACTGGAATGCTGGTCCTGTTTTTTGCTCTCCATATCTGTGATGAGGTAAGTGCCTCACCTCTGGAGCAGTGACTGTTTACAACTCTGAGGTAGGGACAAGGGCCAGTCTTGGAAATCTGGAAGCAGAGGTGAGATAGCACCAAGCCAAAGGAATAGGGTCCAGAGTCTGCACATATAGGAAAGGATAAAAGCAAGAGTGTGATAATTGTTGAAGTTAATACAAAGCAGAGCAACAACTACAAAACTTCAGAAACAACTTCAAAAAGTTGTTTCTGAAACCTAGGGGGAAAGCTCATTGAGCACTATCCAGTGTTGAAAAATAGAGGAAGGCAAAAAAATAGCTTGATAAATTAGAGCAGGGATTACCTGGCAGCCAACATCTTTTTTCCTATACCCTGTTCAGAGAAATGCCAAAAGAATGTTCCCAGATATTGGAGCTGTTTTCAGTTCCACAGCATGGAGATGCCTAAAGCTTAGCATAAGTGTGTTCAAAGAGACTACAGCATGGCTGTTTATAGACCCACATATTTGTACTATTAGCACAGAATAAAGAGAGATTATTCAGTTAAATTCTCAAAGTAAGAAACACTTAACCTAGCTGTTATAATCTTCTCTGTGTATGTGCCTTTATATGTGCATTGACTCATTATCACAAGGGTGTGCTTTAAAATACATCTCCCAGGATGTTCATGAAGCAAAGTAGTCAATACACCTGCCTGCCCACATTGCCTTTCAAAGAAATAGCTGATCAGACATTGCCAGACTATTTAGCTGTGGTACCAGATGCAGAGATCCCTCTCCTACTACTACAAGGAGAGATCCGTTGTCATTTTAGATCCTTGTCATAAAGTAATACAGCATGGAAACAGGCCCTTCAGCCCAACTCGTCTATGCTGACTATGATGCCCATCTAAGCTAGTCCCATTTGCCTGCATTTGGCCCATATTCCTCTGAACCTTTCCTATCCATGTACCTGTCCAAATATCTTTTAAATTTTGTTATTCTACCTGCCTCAATCACTTCCTCTGGCAGCTCATTATATGTATGTACCACCCTCTGTGAGAAGCAGATGCCCCTCGGGTCCCTTTTAAATCTATCCCCTCTCACCTTAAACCTATGCCCTCTAACTTTTGATTCCCCTTCCCTGGAAAAAAAGACTGTGAAAAAAAAACCTTATTGTATTGCTCTTGCGTATTGTATGAATACAGAAAACTCACAGTTAATGGCTAATGTCAGTCAACCAGATCTGGGAATCAGGACAGGTTCACATAACCCAGGTTCCATCCTATCTGTATTGGTTCAAGGCTTCACAGGGAGTTAGAATGTCTTTGTCAGAACATGGTGCAAACACTAGGCAGCTACACAGTAAGGTAAGCGAGACCTTGCAGCACCTCCTGTCTCATCATCCAGCAGTCACAACAGATCGGTGACCAAATACAAAAGAAAGAGGTCCTCGGCCTCTCTCGTAGATTGGATGGTTACAAGTCCATTCTGTACTCAAAAAGGTAAGTGGTTTGGCATGGGCTGTCAGGCCAGGAGAGCAGCCAGCAGTTATTACCCATCTTAAGCTTGCAGCAGCTGTCGCATCCTCAACATTAATCCTGGGCTTGGGAACATAGAGGATCTATTAATGACTTTTGCCAGGAAATGCAGGCAGTTCAGGCAGGCAGAGCCCAGATCAAGTGCTCTCTCCCAACAAGTGTGAGGTGGTAAATGGGTTATTGTATTTTGTAGATGGTTCATTGATGTGTGTTGTTCCCAGTTACCCTGTGTCTATTTACACACTTTTACTGTTGCGGAGCTGCACAATTTCCACATGCAGTTGCATTTGTAGCTTGTCTGACTTTGACAGAAAGGTGACACAGGTTAGCAATGCTAAATGTGCAAGAATAAAATGGCAACTCACCACCACAAACCCTCAGTCTCTGGATTTATGAAGGCTGCAGAGTGTACGTGACAACATCGTAGGCACAGAGAAGGCTGCTGTTACTGGTAAAACTGCAGTGCCGGGATAGTCAGGATGCTGTAGAGCATTCAGGTGAAGTTCACATGAAAATGCACAATATAAATCCTGCATTCTTATGTGTCCTGTGTAAAAGAAACGGGTTACATTCTGCCCAGCAATTATCATACTTTGTTCTGCTAGATCCAGCACTCAGAATGATGCTTCCACCAATATGTACAGGCCGCCGATGCCATTATAGAGAAGGTCATGATCCAGAATGAGCAAGTTAACATTCACATAGCACAGAATCAGATTGTTGGAACAGTTGTACTTCTGTAACAAGACATCAGTGAGCCCAAGTTGTGGTACTGAGCCACATTCCAAGAGAATGCTAAGTCTGTCTGAACACAAGGTCTCCCATTTTCAGAAGAAGCAGGACCAGGTACATTTACCACCTCCACCAATAGTCCTTGCCATTGGTAATCAAGTGATAGGACGTGTGTTGAAAGAGATTGCCAAATAGATCAGAAATTTGAGCCTCATTGAGCAGGCAGTTGGAGAGGTGCAAGAATTGAAAGCCAGCTTCCACTGCCTTATTGAATCCCCTTACTTTGCCTCCTCAGGTCAACGTGTACGGATTTGGTGCTGATAGCAGAGGGAACTGGCATCACTACTGGGAGAACAACCGGTATGCTGGAGAATTCCGGAAAACTGGAGTTCACGATGCAGACTTTGAAGCAAAAATAATAAACTCATTGGCTGAAGTTGGAAAAATCAAAGTTTTCCGAGGAAACTGAAAGGAAACCGATAATTATGCAATTGATCTTCTAAGAAGAGGGCATGGACCACAATGTTCACCAAATGGATATGAGACAGATTACCCTGTAATTATATATATTGAACATAGTTTTCTTTAATCGTGTTTGAAAATTCAGGCAGAACTCTGAACCAAGGAAAACAGAGCAGCTGCTAATTTATTAATACCTTCAAAGGTTTGCCATCAGAAATGGCATTATTTTATGGATCAATTTTAAGATAACTGTCCGATAACCTGGTGGACACAAGATAACTCAATGTGCAATTTATTATCAGATAATCTAGGAGTTACTAAGAAAAATTTTCATGTTTGAGTTGTAAGATCAAGTCAGGCTGAGACCAACTAGAATATGAGCCAAAGGCGGAGAGAGGTTGGGGGGAGGGGTGGGGGGAATGTCCATCTTTTTGGATAATGTTTTGTGTTATTGACTGAATCGTAGTGCACTTTCATTGGGCAGTTGCTGATTTGCCACTTCCTCAAGTGGCAAATTGGTAACATTCAGACTGAAGGAGCTTTGACATCTGCATCACAGGAGACAAAGCCACTCAAGCCTTTCAGACATGCTACAGTTTTGAGAGTGCAGCCAGCGGTAAAAAAGTCATTCACCTGTTGGCAGCACTTCAGGTGAAGCCATCATCCCACAGCAACAAAAGATCTGCATTTTCATGATCCTCGCAAGTCACATTTGAATCTGTATTAGAGAAAGACATGCACACTGGCAGGGTTCTAGTGGCCTTGTAGTTAGTGGGTTACATGTCTCTGGCTTTCAATGTGAATAGTGGGTGTGTGTGAGACCAACAGGGAACGCTGGTGCACAGAAAGGATAGGAATTCATTTTAAATTTGCTTCGTCCAAATACCTAAGCCAATCTGATGTCATCTTGATTGTTTCCCCGTAGCCTTTAAACATAAACAGTTACATTTTCCTCACTGTGGTGCCTGCAGCTCGACATCATAGGTTTGCACTAAGGGTCTGTTCAAGAGCTTGGATTGCTGTCTCTGGAGGATTCATAGCATATTCCCCAAGCCCCACCATCACTATGAATCTTATGCCAAGAATGGGGAAGGGAGGCAGGAGTGTAAGCAAGGATCTCAAGTACTTCTGGCTGCTACAAGCTACCAAGGGCTGGAAATTCAGTGGATGCCTGAAGAAGCAGTTTACGGAATACCTAGAAGGTCCTGTTGGTCATGTTGTTAACTCCTCCAATTCTCTGCCCGGAGTGCAATGCCTTGTACCAATGTCTGCAGTTGCACTGGAACTAAATGAGGTTTAAAGGCTAAGTATGCCTCCCATCTCAGCATTGTGGCAACACCAGGTTGTCCCCACACTGGGCTTAAACTCTGCATCCGGAGAATCCCCAGGCAACTCAAACAGGGAAAAAACAGAAAGCATTGAGTCTTCTCCCTTATTCTTCCCAGCAGCACCTGGTGTAACTGCAGCACCACAGTGAGGACTGGAGGGGCCATAGGTTCTGTATGTATTGCTGGAAACAGCATTGGCCCGAGGCCAGAATAGGCAGCTACAGTTTCTTGTCTGTCCCTGATATAAACTTGGCAAGAACCACAGCACCACCATCAAGGCACAGTTAACAGTATTATATGACATTTGTTTATTAGAAGTTCTACATATTAAAGAAATTGTTAGGAATTACATTGAGGTTTTTATATTTGTTGTCCACATTCCTTTCCCATTAAAAAAAATAAAAAGGAATCCATTCCTCCTCAAATCGCATTTTGAGGGAGGAAGTGGCACTCAAAATTGAAGTGTGTCATTGTGTCTTTTGCTTCTCTTGTTACTTTTTGCTCTACGTTCTGGCAAGCGCTGTGACAGCCCTCAGTCCAAACCATGGTTGGTTGCTGCAATCTAGTGCGGACTATTCTCAAACTTTTTCCAAAGATGGTGATTCTAGCCTCCTCCCTCTAAACATCAGATTTCAGAATGAAATTTCAGATTTTTTTTTGCTCTAACAGTTTAATGAGCGAAAGAGGTAACCTGGCTTCGAGGAAGGTTAGCTGCTGGATAAGTGTCAGTGCTGATCAAGGCGGCTGCTGGAAGGAATCACTTCTACATCTTATGGGGTGATGCAGCACCCTTCTGCAATGTTCCATCAGAGGTGATACCACTCATTAAATCCAAAGCCACAGAAGTAACCGGTGCACTCTAATACCGCAGTAGTAAGTTAAATTAAATTGTCATCATTATAGAAATGCTGGCCACATACTCCTGAGTTCCAACAGATGGATGAGGATTTAAAATTGATTGGTGTTTCATGACTCCACAATATGGTAAGAAAATGTCTTCTACTCTCCAAGGAACCAATTCACTGAAGTCCTGTGGCTGCAGTTACTCACAACAGGCAGGGTTCAAATCCATAACAATTAAACATTTAGCAGGGTGAAAAGCTTAGGCTGTTATTCCACTCAGCAACCGTGTTGTAATTAATATTTTTCAGCAAGGTCATGAAATTCATCAGCATAGGCTGCTTTGCAGGTCTTTTTCCTCATTTTATGTTTGGAAATACTGGCTGGGAATCTCCTGCGGGGCTCCTGTAGATTGCTCTCTGAAACTTGAGCAGGAACCCCGATTCTGCATGTTGTGAAGTTACGGTGGGGAACAAGAGGAGCCTGGAGAAAATCTTTAGTCGATGTTTGTTTCTTCTGAAGGTTTGGTGGCACATTAGCTGCCTCACCCCAGTGCCAAATAGGAGTGTGCCTTTCCCAAATGAACCACCCCAAATTACTTAAATATTCCTTTACTCTCCCTTCCTTCCAAACCCATCAAATAAAAAATATATTCATACTTTACATAGACTGGTCTCAACAACCCTTTTCACTTGGGCATTTAAATCCCCAACTATAAACCTGCCAAGACTGGGGCAAAGTAGCTTAGTGACTCACCTTTCTATTGTAGGATCTGGGTTCAAGAACAGGACCAACTGCAGGAAGAGCACACAAAACTCATATGGGGCTAGACAGGATAGATGCGAGCTGTGAACCAGCGGTCACAATCTCAAAATACGTCACCCATTCAGGACAGAGGTGAGGAGAAATCTCTCCACACAGCGGGTGATTAATCCTTAGAATTCTCCACCAAAGAGCTGTGTAGACTCAGTCATTGAGTACATGAAAGATGGACATCAATGGGTATTAAGGAAATCAAGGGATATGGGATTGGTGCAGAAAAGTGGGGCTGAAATAATAAGTCAGTCACAATTTTATTGAGTGATAGAGCAGGCACAAGGAGCAGGTTGGTGTTTCCCTGCTTATATTGTATTCTTATGAAGTAGCGAGAGGGCTAGTGGACAGTTGCCTTCTCCCCCTGAGCCCAAACTGAAGTTAGTGGCACACGGCCCCAGGTTAACATTTACCCCCCTCTAACCCCTGTGCCCAGCAAGAGAAGCTCCTCGGCCACTGGTCCAAACTGACAGAATTAAAGGGCTCATTTGGTAGTCACTGAGTCAGCTGGTTGCCCATAGAGTTATACAGCACAGAAACAGGCCCTTCAGCCCAACTCGTCCATGCTAACTTGTCCATACTAATCTCATTTGCTTGCATTTGGCCCATATCTCTCCAAGTGTTTCCTATCCACGTACCTGTCCAAATGTTTTTTAAATGTAATTGTACCTGCTTATACCACTTCCTCTGGCAGCTCGTTCCATCTACCCACCACCCTCTGTGTGAAAAAGTTGCCCCTCAGATCCCCTTTAAATCTTTCCCCTCTCCCCTGAAACCTATGCCCTCTAGCTTTAGACTTCCCTACCCAGAGAAGAAGACTGTGACGATCGACTCTATCTATGCCCCTCGTGATTTTATAAGCCTCTGTGAGGTCACCCCTCGCCTTATCTCCAGGGGAAACAGTCCCAGCCTCTCCAGTCCTCCAGTCCAGGCAAGAAAGATGTCAGCACAACCCTCCAGTCCTCCTCTCCTGAGACTTCAGCACAAAAGCCCAGGCTGATACACCAGTGTTGCACTGAGAGAGCATGTCACCGCTGGAAGTGCAGTCTTTCTTCAGATGTTCAGATGCTCATTGTAAAAGATCATATACACAAAGCAGAAAGTTAGTGAGTTAGTGCAGGCCAGTCAAATAGTTGGAAAAAGTCTGAAGGATGGCATGAAGCAGCATTTAAAGAGGAGCAGGTTAACCAAGGCCAGTCGGCATGGATTTATTAAGGAATGGTTGTAAATAATTAATTACTAATTTTTGAGGAGCTAGTGACATGTCGATAAGGATAGAGTATTTGATGTAGTATACACGGGCTCTAGCACCGGCATTTGACAAAGATCCACCTGTTAGATTGATGAAGAACATTAAAGCTCATGGGAAAATGGCAATTGATTTACGATTAACTCAGTGGGAAAAAGCAAAATGTAATGATTCACAGTTAGGTGTAATTGTCTTTTTAGTGATGGAGGACTTAATGCAGGTTCTCCCCAGGGCTCAGTACCAGGACCCCTGCTTATTGAGGTGTCGATAAGTGAGTTGGGGGAAATATAGGGTCATGATTAAGAACTCTGCCAATGATATCAATGATGCAGCATGGTTGATAGGATGAAAGTTCTAGACTGTAGTAAAATATCAATGGATTGGTTGTGTGGGCACAAACGTGGCAAATGAAGTCCTGTCTGGAGAAGTGTGCAGTCCCATGTTTGAGCAGAGCAAGGGAGTACTCGATAAATGGTAGGCCACTAGGAATTAAAGTGCTTATCCACAGATCCCTGAAGGAACCAGGATAGAGGACAATGTGATTCAGAAGGCGCACAGGAAACTTGCCTTTATTGGCCTAGTCACAGAAAACAAGAGCAGGAAACACTAATTAGGCCACAACAAGGTTAATGTGTACAATTCTGGTCACCACGCGACAGAAGGGTGAACTGGAGAGGGTGCAGAAGGTATTGTCGGGCCTGGAGAATTATTGTTACAGAGAGACTGACCAGGAAATTCCTTCTCCTCAATTCCCCTCTGTTTCTTCCACCAATCAACTTGAATCAATATCCCCCTAGTTATTGTCCTCTCTGATAAGGGAAATAAGTCCATCCTGTTAAGCCAGGCAGGGGATGTTTCCTATGGGACAAAGGAGAATGAGGAGAGATTTGTGTCTGTGTGTTATGAGAAGCCAAGACAGCTGGAATATAGTATTGAGATACAGGATCAGGCGCGATCTTAAAAGGTGGAGGTGACTCAAAGGGCTGAGTGTCCTACTCCTGCTTCTAATTTTCAGTGCCCTAAACAGTGACTTCATTCCTTTCCCTGGTCCCTGCCTGACACTGAACTATACCATTTCTAACTTTTTGGGTCACCTCTAATCCTGAGATCAGCTTCGGAACCCACATAACCAAGAGTGCCTCCTTCGCTTCCAGGACCACCTCACTCTGCCTCTCCTTGCTGCTGCAACCCTTCTCCTTGCCTCCTCTGCCTCTAGTCTTCACAATCCCAGTGTTCCCTGGCCGGCCTCCCTCACTCCACCCTGCATGGCTCTGAGGTCACCCATAAGTTGCGTCATCCCCTTCGACCACCCTGTCCGAGCTTGCTGACTGACTATGGTTGAACTGCTGCTTAATTGTAAAGTGTTCATCCCAGCTCCCATACAGCTCTCTGACCTTAGACCCTTTGAAATACCTGCACTCTTACAGTCCTGGCCTAATTATCATCCTTGAATTACTTCATCGGGCATGGTTCCATCTCTGGACTTCCTTCCCTGAAAATCTCCATCCCTCTACACTCCCCCCCCCCCACCCCACTCTCCCTCCATTAAATACCCCTTAAAATCCCACCTCTTTGGCCCAACCTGCCCCGATATCTCCTTATGGGCTCAGTATCCAATTCTATTCAATGACCCTCCTGTGAGGTGCCATGAAACGTTGTGTTATGATACATAAATTGATTGCGGTGGCTGCTGCAGCTTGGTGGGTGACCTTCAACCTCTGGAGTCTAACCTTAGCTGAAATTTCTATTACTAAATCAAAATCAATAACAGTCTGCGGTTAAATCACCCTTCACCCTTCAATGAGTGCAATCATTTGCACAATTTCCCTCTTTTAAAATCAATAAGTATTTTTATTTAGCACAAAAAAAATGGATAGGGAGAAGATATAATCTGATGAGAGTTTACAAATGTGTTTCATTTTTAACCGAGATTACGTAAGAGCAAAGGGTGACTGTTTTGTCCATTTAATAGTTTTCCACAAATCCTGTGTAATTTGCTCCATCATTTTCCCAATTTATTAAGCATCCTGAAGGAAGAAGGTTTTACAAAGTTTCATTCTTTCACCCGCTGAGCAGAAGGTCATTTTTAGGGACCTCGACCACAAATACTGTCCTTTAACCCATTAATTGCTGGATCAGGAGAAGGTCCCAGAGGTTTGCAGGACTGATGTGATGGTGATGTTCCTCAGAGCCAGCTCCATGCTGCTGCCACCTTCGCTGTGCATGTGTCCTTTCTGCCATAGCTCCACTGAACTTGCAGTGAATGGAATGGGCAAAGCTCAGAGGAAACTTAATCCTCTGCTAAGCAGAGTGGGAACCATTTGAAGATCCTCAGGGGCTGCAAATCCCAAGGAGGCATAAAGTGAGTCTTAGATATATTTGAGAGACTATGCAAAGAAGGGAAAGATTTGCATTTCATGTTGCTCCTTCCAAAACACAGAACACAGAACAGTACAGCACAGGAAAAGGCCCTTCAGCTCACGATGTTGTGCTGAACTAACTAACCTAGCAATTAAATGCCTAATTAAGCTAGTCCCTTCTCCTTACACAATGTCCATACCCCTTCATTCTCTGCACATTCATGTGCCTAAGAGCCTCTTAAAAGCCTCTAATGTATCTGCCTCCACCACCACCCCTGGCAGCACATTCCAGGCACCCATCACTCCCTGTGTAAAAAACTTACCCCACACATCTCCTTTGAACTTACCCCCCTTACCTTAAATGCATGCCCTCTGATATTAGACATTTCGACCCTGGGAAAAAGATACCAGCTGTCTACTCTATCTATGCCTCTCATAATCTTATAAACCTCTATCAGGTCTCCCCTCAGCCTCTGCCACTCCAGAGAAAACAACCTAAGTTTGTCCAACCTCTCCTAATAGCACATGTCCTCTAATCCAGGCAGCATCCTGGTGAACCTCTTCTGCACCCTCTCCAAAGCCTCCACATCTTTCCTGTAATGGGGCGACCAGAACTGAGTGCAATACTCCAGATGTAGCTGAACCAGAATTATAAAACTACAACATAACTTCCTGACTGTTGAACTCAGTGCCTCGACTAATAAAGTCAAGCAGGCCTTACGCCTTCTTTAAGGCATCAACCAGTGCAGCCACTTTCAGGGAGCTATGGACTTGGATCCCAAGATCCCTCTGTACATCAATGCTGTTAAGAGTCCCGCCATTAACGGTGTACTGTCCCTTTACACTTGATCTCCTAAAGTGCAACACTTCATACTTGGTTGGATTAAACTCCATCTGCCATTTCTCTGCCTATATCTGCAACTGATCCATATCCCGCTATATCCTTTGGAATTCTCCTACACTATCCACAACGCCACCAATCTTTGCGTCATCTGTGAACTTACTAACCCACCCATCCACGTTTTCGTCCAAGTCATTTATATACGTATATCACAAACAGCAGAAGTCCCAGTAAGGATCCCTGAGGAATGCCACTAATAGTGGACCTCCAGCCAGAAGAAGTCCCATTGACCACTACCATCTGTCTTCAATGGGCAAGCCAATTGTTAATCCAAACAGCCAAATCACCGTGGATTCCCATGAATCTCAATCTTTTGGATGAGTCTACTGTAAAAGTAACTGAGTACATAAGGGTTAATGTTATTCAGCTTCTGTGGCCTCACCATGGCGTGACTATAGTTGAGATGCATGATGTGCCAGGTGCCTTGTGTAGTTAGTTAAGGAGTATCCTGTCTTTGCTAGCTGTTTGCGATAAGCAGTTATCCTTGGAGCCTGGAGCTGTCTGTGACTTCAGATTGTAGCGTGATGAACTGTCGCTGAGTTACAGACTGCTCAAAGATAATGAAGCAAAAAGTAAATCGTTAGAGATGGCTTGGTATGTGAGACTTACCACGTAGGCTTCTTTGTTTTAAGTATAAAAGGAGGGACCCTGGCATGTGAATCTCTGAGTGGGGATCAGTACAGAGCTCGGGTTACACTGTTTACTCTTTCTCTGTATCCCTCACTCCCACTAGCAAAAGAAAAATAAAGCACGTGTCGTACGCCCCTTGGTTCTGTTTGTGTTTGCTCTATTACAGCGCGGGTCGACTTTCACACTACCGTGAGGGACCTTGTCAAACACCTTACTACCATAGAACCATTGAACCATAGAGCACAAAACAGGCCCTTCGGCCCACCATGCTGTGCCGTCCATCAAACCACCCCCACACTACCTAACCCCTTCCTCCCGCATATCCCCCCATCCCACACTCCTCCATATGCCTATCCAACAAGCTCTTGAACCTGTCCAACGTATCTGCCTCCACCACCACCCCAGGCAGTGCATTCCATGCACCAACCACTCTCTGGGTGAAAAACCTCCCCCTGACATCTCCCCTGAACCTCCCACCCATAACCTTAAAGCCATGCCCTCTCGTCTTGAGCATTGGTGCCCTGGGAAGGAGGCGCTGACTGTCTACTCTATCTATTCCTCTCAATATTTTATATACCTCTATCATGTCTCCTCTCATCCTCCTCCTTTCCAGTGAAATCCATGTAGACAACATCCACAGCTCTACCCTCATCAATCACCTTGGTTGCCTCCTTGAAAAACTCGATCAAGTTAGTAAGACATGACTTGCCCTGCACAAAGCCATACTGACTGCCCCTAATTAAACCATGGTTCTCCAAATGCTCATAAGTCCTATCCCTAAGAATGCTCTCCAATAGCTTCCCTACCACTGGCATGAGACTCACCGGTGTATAGTTTCCAGGATTATCGCTCTTTCCCTTCTTGTATAATGGAGCCACGTTAGCTACTTGCCAGTCTTCTGGGACCTCGCCTGTGGCTAGAGAGGACACGAAGATCTTGGTCAAGGCCCCAGCAATCTCATCTCTTGCCCCTCTCAATATCCTTGGGTATATCCCATCAGGCCCTGGGGACTTATCCACCTTAATGTTCCTCAGGAGACCCAACACTACCTCTTTCTTTATCTCAAAATGCCCTAGCATATCAGCACGCTCCACACAGATCTCAGTGTCCTCCACGTCCTTCTCCTCGGTAAAGTATTCATTTAGGAGTCGCCCACATCCTCTGCCTCCAAGCACATGTTCCCTCCTTTATCCTTGAGTTGCCCTACCCTCTCCCTCATTATCCTCTTGCTCTCAATGTACGTATGGAATGCCTTGGGTTCTCTTGAATCCTACTTGCCAAAGAGTTTTCATGGCCCTTCCTGGCTATCCTAATTCCCTCAAGTTCTTCTCTAAAACCTCAGGATTCTTCTTTGACAACGAAGCACTGAAATGTAGGAATCATGACAGCAAGTGACTGCAGACACTAATGAGATAATGACCAAAAAAACACACTGCTGGAGGCGGAACAAACTCAAGGGCCGAGCAACATCTATGGAGGCATTGGGATGGTCAACATTTCGGGTGAGATGCTGCATCAGGACTGAGAGTGTAGAGGGGAGGTAGCCAGTGTAAAGAGGTGAGAGGGAGGGGCTGAGGCAGGGGCCGGTAGGTGATAGGTGGAACCAGGTGAGATGGGGAATGATGGGCAGGTGGAGCCAGGTAGGGGGAGTGCTGAGACAGGTAATGACCACATGATCTGTTTTGGCCATGGTGGTTGGGAGATAGCTATTGGCTGAGACACCAGGAGGAATTCCCTTTCTCCTTTCACGCTGTGCCCTGGGGTGAAGCATTAAGATGAGCCAACTGTCACCTCAAGGAGGAAGAGAAAATCACATGGATTTTACAAGCTGTGCATTTTGAAGTGGGGCCTTTGGGAGATGCAGATACATGCTCCCAGGTCTGTTTGGCTTGGGTGCAGGGAGGAATGTAGAGCAGTGGGTTTTCTTGAGATTTAAATTATCTGTGTGCAGTGTAAGTGGATCACATTTCTTCAACTCCACCCTTTCACCTGAAATTCAAACTCTCACTTCAGTCCTTCCACAGAACAGCTACACTCAGCCCTTTCTCAAAAGACAAACTCTCTTCCTGCCCTCCAGCGCATTAGCACATGACACGTGCTGAATAGAGGTTACCCGCAGTCCTTGCCTGTGACCGCACCATTAAATCCAGGATCTCACTGTCACACAGCTCTAACACTGGACCTGATTCCGCTTGCTCTACTCCCTACTTCCCTCTGTTCTCCTAAGGTACCAACTCCTACACGCACTAGACTGACAACTCCACCACATTCATCTCAGACTTCCAGTGCCTCATATTTTATTTCATGTTTCCTAATGACATAGAAGGAGAGCGTTTGGCTCTTTGAATCCATGCCCAGTCTCAGAGTAATCCCAGCAATCCCAGTCCCCTACGTATCACCCCATTAATACAACCCCCATCCCCTAATTCTTCTACCAGCTACCTATACTGTGAGCTTTTGCAGTAGTCAATTGACCTACCAATCTTTGTCATGCATCGTTCTAGGCAGCAGGTTAAGAAGCAAAAGACTGCAGATGCTGGAAATCTGAATTAAAAACAGAAAATGGTGCAAATACTCAACAGATCAGGCAGCATCTGTGGAGAGAGAAACAGGGTGATCGTCAGAACATTTATGGGCCACTTGGCCACAGAAGAAGTTATCGCAGCCAAGTTTAACCCACCTTCCCATAATGTCCATGGAAGTCACTGAATGGCAGAAACATGGAATCTTTATGACGCAGTAGAAGGTTGTTCGGCCCTTCCTGTCTGTGCTGGCTCCTGGTAGAACAATCCCATCAGACCCATTCCCTCATTCTTTCCTCATTGGATGCTGATCAGTGAAGTAGGCGGTTGAGTTTTCCCTCCTCTGTAAGCTGAGGTACTACGCTGCAATGCACCTGAGTCTTCTCCTGGTCTCCACGTCATAGAGACATAGAGAGACATAGAGTTAAAGAGAGATGCAGCACAGAAACAGACCCTTGAGCTCGCTGAGTCCACACTGACCACCAACCACCCACCTACACTCTTCCCACATTGATCCTAATCGTCAGTCCCCCAGTTTCCACCACTCTCCTGCACACCAGGAGTAATTTACAGTGCCCAATTAATCTACCAACCCGCACACCTTTGGGACATGGGAGGAAACCCTCGCGGCCACAAGAGAAATATGCAAACTCCACACAGACAGCACCCAGAGGTCGGGATCGAACCTGGGTCTCCGGCGCTGTGAGGCAGCGGCACAACCAGCAGCACCACTCACCCTCCACTCATTGGGAGCTCAGGGCTGCACCGTACGCTCGTGCAGGATCACTTTGCTGTGAACGTTTCCATCCTCCTGCAGAAGGTCAGGCTGGGAGCAGCAACAGATCAGATAATTTATCCCACCGGATGCAATGAACAGGCAGCGAACCTGACTGAAGGATGCTCCAGCCTTTCCACCTCTGACCTCTTGGACTCCTTGTGGGCTGCTTTTACTGAACCAAAGCACCAGGAAATAGATTTGATTAGAGGTAGAGTAATTTTGATTTTACCCCCCCCTCTCCCCACCACCCGCCCGCCGGCAATCTCATTGACGTCTATTAGAAGGTAATGTTGATGAATATAAAACTGGCTTTTCGTTAGTAAGGTTAAATCATGAGGTGCAAAGGACCCACACACTTTCCGTGACTTCATCTAACTGACCACAGATCTGAAAACTTCATAATGTTCAAGGTATGTTATCTTATTAAAATATCTTATGTTATTTCATTCCAAACAGGGACTCTTTGATTCAGCTATTCCGGCCAATAGGAAATCATTGATCTGCTCCAAGGACCCCCTCTCCTCCGTCCCCACAACTCCTGGAGAGACCATGAACCAACCACTCAGCCCTCACAACATCCACCCAGGTTTTCCTCTCTAGACTCAGCTCATGCTTCTAGCCGTTATATAAAGGCTTCACAATAAATCGTGTCCCATCACATTTTTTTCATTTGGAACTCAGCCCCTGTATTCCAGGACTTGAGTGATTCTCAACCCACCAATCATGAGTTGGGAGTCGACCACTGGATTGAGATTTACATTGGGACTGGAAACCAGGTAGTTTCCAATAATAAGGAGTCCAATGCCAGGTTCACACTCAGGTAACAAGTTGAAAATCTACTCAATGTCCCTCAGGACTCCTCAGAGTCTACCACTCTATTTGTTCCATGCTTATACCATCTTACATGGTCCAGCAATGCAGGATACCCCCAATACTCCGCTCAGTTTCTCACATCTGGTCTTTTTGTAGCTGTTTTGTTTTACATTTAGTTCAGTACTCAGCCTGATCTCAAACAAATGGTGAAAGGTTGATCTCCCTAAGGAGATGACAGAAACACTGAAGCAGTGAAGAACTAACCTGAAATCCGCATTGCCTATTATTTCTATGGTAATGTGTCCTGTAACATTTCCTGGATGTTTCAATGTGCTATTGGTTTATTTTTCCCTTGAGCCCTGGTTGGAGAAAGTCCAACATCAGTGTGAGGGTGGATTAATGTCCTGTAATGAACAAGGCTTCACTCTTAGATGGGAATCCTTATAATTAATAGTTTAGGAGTCCAGGGATTGTTTTTGATTTGTTTTAGTCAGCAGGAGAAAGTGGCTTACTGCAGCTGAGTTGTTGATTAGTTAAGTGTTTGATATTAAGAACAGCTGAATCTACAAGGTTTAGTTTTTTACAGTGAAGGAAGAGGTGTCTAACCTTGCAGGCACTATGGAGCTGGATGTGAGACGAAAGGTTGGCAGTATACACTGAAGGGATACAAATGGTGTTGTGCCGCTGCCAGCAATAACAATGCATCTGACGGGTCAGAACTAATTGGAAACTGGACAGCAAGTCAACCATGGGCAGGTCCAATGAAATCTACAGATCAGGCGACATCTGTGGAAAGAGAAACCAAGCTAACACTTGGGGTTGAAAACCCCTTCTCAGAACTTAAATATTAACCCTGTTTCTCCTGCCTGATGCTGCCTGACTTGTTGAGTGTCTCCAACATTTTCTGTTCTTGTTTTAGATTTCCAATAGTTTTTAATTTTTCCTAATTACACCCTGTTAGTTCCATTGGGCAGGCCAGATTACTTGCATACCTCTTGCACCAGACTCCTGAAAACAGACACTCTGTCCTGAGCTCTGTCAGGCCGGCAGATGGAGGAAAAGGTTAAAGGACGTTATCAAAGTGAGGACATAGACAAGTGGCGATGTCTCGGGAAGGCGACATCCACCATCAGGGACCCCCACCGTCCGGGCCGTGCCCTCTTCTCGATGCTGCCATCGGGCAGGAGGTACAGGAGCCTGAAGACCCACACCTCAAGGTTCAACAACAGCTTCTTCCCCAGGTTCTTGAATCGTCCTGGAAAACATCAACACTACCTTGGACGATGTTTTTTTTCTTTCAATCTTGCACTCATGTCGTTATGTTTACTTTGCTGTTTATTTTGTACACATGTGAGTTATATTAGTTTAAGCTCACGTAAACCCATGTTTGTCCTTGTCTTGTGATGTACTGTGCTACTGCTGCAAACAGCTAATTTTCATGGCATATATACCCTGTGTATGTACAGGGTATAAATGTACATACAATAATGAACTTGTAGTTGAACAAGAATAAACTTGAACACTCAGAAACCCCATATAAACAGCAGAGGAGTGCACCATGCCTGTCTGTGGGAGAATTTGTGGTCCCTCCATTGGCCTCACCAGTCACCCCAAAGCCCACAAACCCAAGTGGTAGGAAGGAGAAGAAATAAGGACAAACAATAACTACTGGCTGCTATAGTACGCTAAACACACCGAGCACGGAGAACCGTGTTAACCATCCCAAATTCAATTCCTGCTCTTGTTGGAGGTGAATATTTATCTGTATCAATAGAGGGAGAGACTAATGCAGCCATGGACACCTCAGAGCACTTCACAACCAATTAATTATTTGTGTAATAAGAGATACATTTGCACATAGTTAGAGCCCACGGTCACCCGATAATCAAATTCGGTATTTAAACTGAGGGAGAAACAGTGACCAGGATAATGAGGACTTGCCAGCTCGCTATGGTGAGCAGAGTCGTAGAGATACAGCATGGAAATAGGCCCTTCGGCCCACCAAGTCTGTGCTGACCATCAACCACTCATTTACACTAATCCCACTTCCTAACTTTCCCACATTCTCATCAGCTCCAAATTCTACCGGGACGATTTACAACATCTTTGGGATGTGGGGGAACTAGAGCACTCAGAGAAAACCCATGCAGTCACAGGGAGACCGTGCAAACTCCACGCAGACTGCACCCGAGGTCAGGATTGAACCCGGGTCTCTGGAGCTGTGAGGCAGCGGCTCGACCAGCTGCACCACTGTGTCGCGTGAAGTGGGACCTCTTATTCCTACCTGTGAGTACAAAGAGGGCCTCAGATTAATGTCACCCTGTGGCACCAGAAACAATGCAGCACTCCCTCAGTGCTGCCGGGAGAGACGGTGTGCGCCCAGCTCTGAAGGAGGACATCAACCCATCATCTTTGGGCTCCATGGAACAGCTGCTACGCATGGTATCTGTTCCCTTCTCTTGTCAACTGAGTGTCAAACTCCAGTGGGACAGACCCCGGGTGACCACATGGGGAAGCTGTGAAAGTGTTGCGTGGAGTGACAACGTTCAGTCGAATTACCTGTCAGCAGCTGTCAAACATCCACAAACACAGCCCAATTGTATTCATGAATAAATTGCTAAGTCCTCGTACATGAATGATGAACGTTCCCAGCTAATGTCCCATGGGTCAATTTTTCAAAGATTCATCGAGTTAGACAGCATGGAAACAGGCCCTTCTGCCCAGCTCATCTATCCTGACCAAGATGCTTATCTGAGCTAGTCCCGTTTGCCTGCCATTGGCCCACATCCTGCTAACCCCTCCCTATCCATGTACCTGTCCAAATGCTTTTTAAACACTGTAATTGTACCTGCCTCTACCACTTCCTCTGGCAGCTCCTTCCACGTACCCACCACCCTGTGTGTGAAAAACCTGCCCCTCAGATCCCCTTTAAATCCTCCCCCTCTCACCATAAACCTATGCCGTCTGGTTTTAGACTCCCGTACCCTGGGAAAAACTGTGACCATTCACCCCATCTGTGCTTCTCATACTTTTATAAGCCTCTGCAAGGTCATCCCTCTTCTCCTTCACTCCAGGGAGAACAGTCCCAGCCTCTCCAGTCTCTCCTTATAACTCAAGCCCTCCAGTCCTGGCAACATCCTTGTGAATCTGTTCTGCACCCTCTGCAGCTTAATCATATCCCTCCTACAGCTGGGCGACCAGAGCTGCACACAGTACTCCAAGTGCGGTCCAGCTGAAGATGTATAGAACAGTAGCTGTAGACAGCAGTGATATCTGCCCTCTTGTACGCCTCTGAGACCTGGATTACCTACAGCAGCCATCCCAAGGCACCTTCCACAGCCTCCAATCACAAGGGATCAGTAACCTTAAAGAACCCAAGAAGGAGCACTGGGGACTCGCTGTGCAGGAGCTATGTACAAGGACGGTGGGTTTCCACTGCTTGAGGTCCACCTGTGCAGGGATGGGATTGCAAGGGGGTTTGGAAAGAGAGCCAGGAACCTGGGAACCAGAGCATTGGGATCCAAGAGTCTGGAGCCCCAGGATTGGTGGGGGGTGTGGGCAAGTATCCAGTCGATACAGAAACAGTTGAGGGTCAGTCACGTGACAAGGACTTAGGGGAAACATTGTCTGATGGACTGGCTGGAACCCAAGGCAGCAGGGGCTCACAAGGCAGGGCAAGGTATGGATGCCACCCCATTGCCCTCCCACAAACTGGCAAATTTAAGGTCTTGCTCATGCCCCCACCCGCAGGCCTGGTGAGGCACGCCAGCGGGAGCAACAAGGATTTCAGCAGGGAGATGAGCTGGGGAGGACAAGCTGAGAAAATCCTTCCTCTCGTCTTAGGCGGTCCCTCAGGACTGAGGAGGAGTTGCTGATGAGGCCAATGTAGGAACTGCAGACTCTTCCACAGGAGGTGGCTGTTGGGGTGGGTGGGTAGTTTGTGAGATGGTGCTCCTTCTGTCTGTTCCCAATGCCTGGCATCCAGATTAGTTCCGTCCTCAATGTTCCTTCTCCACTTTGAGCGGGTCCTGGGCAGAGGTTGCCAAAAGTCAATGAGGAAGTTACGTTTCTTCAAGGAGGCTCTAAGGACATCCTTGAATCTTTTCTTCTGTCTGTCTCTTCTCATGACAGAGCTCAGAATACAATGTCTGTCTTAGGAATTTGGTCATAGCATTGCACAGCACAGAAGCAGGCCCTTTGACCCAACTTGTCCATGCTGCCCGTGATGTCTACCTATGCGAACTAACAGTGTTGGGCATGTGAACAACTGAGAGTAACTCAGCCCTCAGTGCTGGGGATGTTGGTCTGGGAAAGGGCATTGACATTGGTTGGCTTATCCTTGCAGTAGATTTGGGCTATTTTTTTGGAGACACCATTGGTGGTATCCAATGACTTGAGAGGCTGCTGTTGGTAATGCAGGTCTCAGAAGCATATAAGGGGGCAGAGATCAGCGCTGCCTGGTAAACCTTGAGTTTTGTGCCAGTCAGCGGTCTGAATTGTCAAAGACCTTTTTTTGTCCTCAATCAACCAAAGGCTGTGCAGGTGCATTGAAGGCAGTGGTGAGTTTCATTGCCAATGTCAGCCTTCATGGAGAGATGGCTCCTGCCATAAACCTATGTAGTCAGAGGGCAGGGTGGTGCACCAGGCTGGTAAAGCACCTCTGTCTTGCCGGTGTTGAATGTATCCTCCTGTATGCTTCTTTGGAAGTTGACAATGTCTTGGATCTTGGCCTCTTGAATATGTGCAGGTGCGAGTATTGTCTGGCTACCACACCTCAACTACTGAGGTTTGGGAGTTTTGTGTAGTGGCCGTGGATTGAACAGCTTCCCATTAATTCTAAAGAATAGCTCCACTTCCGAGGGAAGTTTGTTGGAAATGCGGTATAACATTGTACTGAGAAAAGTTGAGGGTAGTTGTAGATCTGTTGGTTATTACCGTGGTTTGCCTGCAGTTGTGGAGCAAACGAAAGATAGAACATAGCACAGGAACAGGCCCTTCGGCCCACCATGTCTGCGCCGACCATGATGCCAGTATAACTAATCCCACCTGCCTGAACAGGAGTCACATCCCTCCACTCCCTGCCTGTTCACGTGTCTGTCTAAATGCTTCTTAAACATTGTGATCATATCCGCTCCCACCATCTCCCCTGGCAGTGGGTTCCACGGCACCTACCACACTCTGTGTAAAAAAACACGCCTTGTCAATCTCCTTTGAACTCTCCCCTTCTCACCTTAAACCTATGTCCTCTAGTCTTTGACATTTCCACCCTCTCTATGCCTCATAATTTTATATACTAAATGGAGATGAATTGCTGTGGGCAACTGAGTTTGAGGGGGGTTTTCCACAACTCGTTTGGATTAAGGTTTCAGCGAGGTCAATAAAGGGCGTATGTGGTGCCTGGTGCAGCTCCCTGGCGTTGTGGTGGGGAAGATCTCCTGTCCCTCCATGGCAGGAAGGGGAGCAACTGTTCTCAGCTGGGAGGAGGACTTTCCCTGTGGCAGAGAGCAGGGAGACAGACCCTTCTGCAGCAATCACAGTCAGACCTGTGCCCTTTCTTAAAGGAGGTCCGCCTGGGTAGAGGACGGAGGGACGGGCTCTCCAGCAGCTAAGTAGGTGAGGTCAGGTCCCCTTTCACTCGAGCCAAAGCAGGCCTCAGCTCTTTGATGAAGGCCTGCTTCAGTGAGAGTGGGTCAAGCCAGATGTGGGCCTCAAATACGTGCGCACATCACTGGTCATGCATCAACTGAACAAAACACAGGTGGGTTTCTGGAAGACTTCTCCACAGGCACATTCAGCCATTGGGCTTTAATTAAAATTTACTCGCATAGTACAAGAGGGTCTCAATTCTGAAGGGTTTTCCAGACAAATGGATTTCATTTTGTTCCTCTTATGCAAAGGTGTAAATTAAGGTAATTTGTTCTTGGGAGCAGCAGGGAATGAAGCTCAGGGTGACGAACACTGGTTGAAGATCCGTTCACACCATCTTTAGCTTGTGGCTGACACCCAGTGGCCTGTGTTGAAAAATGCAGGCGAGGTCTGGTTCGGAGCTGGGCTGCAGGGAGTTCATCCACATTGAGCTGCAGTTCTAGTGCACCGCATGGTTGAATCTCAATTGCTTTGTGCGCAGAACGCACAAATGCAGCAGGGCTTCAAGATTCATGAATCCCGCTTACTTGCTCCTGGCACTACTGAGAGGTTTGGTTCGGTTCAGATGCACACAAGAGGTCAGGTTGGTCTGATTCAGAATGATTGTGGGTCCCTCACAAGGAAGCAGCATCTCTCAGCACCCACCCACTGCAGCTGCAGTACCCCAAGGGCTGTCCGGCTGCTTTTCACTGAGTAAATTGGGGCAGGACTTACACAGTAAATGGTAGGGCCCTGGAGAGTGTTGTAGAACAAGAGGGACCGAGGGGTACAGGTACATAGTTCCCTGGAAGTGGAAGAAAAAAAATATCTTTATTAGTCACATGTACATTGAAACACACAGTGAAATGCATCTTTTGTGTTGTGTGTTCTGGGGGCAGCCCGCAAGTGTCGCCACGCTTCCGGCGCCAACATAGCATGCCCACAACTTCCTAACCCGTACGTCTTTGGAATGTGGGAGGAAACCAGAGCATCCAGAGGAAACCCACGCAGACACGGGGAGAACATACAAACTCCTTACAGACAGCAGCGGGAATTGAACCCAGGTCGCTGGCGCTGTAATAGCGTTACGCTAAACACTACACTGTGGTGGTGAAGAAGGCATTTGGCAGGCTGGCCTTCATCGGTCAGGGCATTGAGTAGAGAAGTTGGGACGTCATGTTACAATTGTACAAGTCGTTGGTGAGACCACACTTGGGGTATTGTGTGAAGTTCTGGTCATTGGGGTATAGGGAGGATGTCACTACACTGGAAAAGGTGCAGGAAAAAGTCACAAGGACGTTATCAGGACTGGAAGGCTTGAATTACAAGGAGAGGGTGGACAGGCTGGGACTTTTTTCCCTGGAGTGAAGGAGGCTGAACTGAGGTGTAAAAGTAACTGGGTGTGTAAGGGTTAATAATGTGCGGCTGTTATTGCTTCAACCATGGCGTGACTATAGTTATGACTGCAAGATGTGCAGGTGCTTGGGAGTGCTTAAGGCATATTTTGTTTTTCTAAAGGTTTGCTGTAAGCAACTGCCCAAGTATGTGCAACTTTGCATGTAGGCATCTGTATAAAAGGAGGGACACAAACATGTAAATCTTTGAGTGGGGATCAGTACAGAGCTTGGGTTACACTATTTACTCTTTCTCTGTATCCTTCACTCCCGCTAGTGTTAAACAATAAAGCATCAATCGTACGCTCCTTGGTTCTGTTGTCTATTACAGTGCGGGTCTACTTTCACAGAGGGGTGACCTTATAGAGGTTTGTAAAATCATAAGGGGCTTAGATAACGTGGGTGGTCACAATCTTTTTCCCAGGGTAGGGGAGTCTAAAACCAGAGGGCTCAGGTTTAAGGTAAGAGGGGAAAGATTTAAAGGGGACCTGAGGGGCAGGTTTTTCACACAGAGGGTGGTGGGTGTATGGAAGGAGCTGCCAGAGGAAGTGGTAGAGGTGGGTACAATCACAGTGCTTAGAAGATACTTAGACAGGTACATGGATTGGAAAGACTTAGAGGGATATGGGCTAAACGTGGGTAAATAGGACCAGCTCAGATAGACATCTTGGTCAGCATGGACGAGTTGGGCCGAAGGGCCTGTTTCCGTGCTGTATATCTCTATGACTCTGATGCAATGAGCTGCACTGAGGGCAGAGGAGGGACATGCAGTGTCTCCGAGCAACTCAGGATGAGATGCACTCACATTTCTCCAGCTATGACTCCTTTTACCCTGGGTGTTTTCATGGTGGCTACACTGTGTCTGGATGTGCTGCAGGAACTACCAATCTGGCATCAAAGACAAGGCTGACTCGTCCAGGAACCCTGTGGGAAGAGAGGAACAACGGCGAGACAATGAATATGCGCCATTCCAGGCACTCGGCAATAAATGTTTGGTTTGATTATTTAAAATATGCAGCATGTTCAAGTAACAGGAACATTGTGGATGTTGGGTCCCATATCCGCGGACCCGAGTGCGTACAGGACGGCACGGTGGCGCAGTGGATAGAGCCGCTGCCTTGCAGCGCCAGCAAGCCGGGTTCGATCCCGACCTCGGGTGCTGTCTGTGTGGAGTCTGCAGGTTCTCCCTGTGGCCGTGTGGCTTCCCCCCCGGGTGCCCCAGTTTCCTCCAGTTAATTGGCCGCTGTAAGTTGCCCCCAGTGTGTGGGTGAGGGGTAGGATCTGGGGGGGGGGAGGTCAATGGGAATGTGAGGAGAATGTAGGGTTAGTGTAAATGGGTGGTGGACGGTCAGCACAGATACGGTGGACTCAGCTGCATCTCTCTATGACCCTATTGCTCCTGCCCCCACCTTCCTGAGCAAAAATGTTAGAATCATAGAGATATACAGCACAGAAACAGGCCCTTCAGCCCATCTTGTCCATGCCGACCATGATGCCTGTCTACGCTCATCCCATTTGCCTGCAGTAGGCCTGTAACCCTCCACACTTTTCCTATCCAAGCACCCGTCCAAATGCCTTTTAAACATTGCACTTGTATCTGCCTCCACTACTTCTTTGGCAGCTCGTTCCAAATATTCACCACCCTCTGTGTGGAAGACTTACTCCTCAGATCTCCTTTAAATCTCTCCCCTCTCACCTTAAACCTCTGCCCTCTAGTTTTAGACTCCCCTGCCCAGGGAAAAAAAAGATTCAGATTATTTATCTTATCTCTGCCCCTTATACTTCAAACTCTATAAGGTCACCCCTCAGTCTCCGACGTTCCAATGAGAACTAACCCAGCCGATCTAATCTCTCCTTATAACCACAGCCCTCCATTCCAGGCAACACCCTGGTGAATCTCTTCTGCACCCTCTCCATTGCTACGACATCCTTCCCGCGGTGCGGCGACCAAAACTGTACACAATACTCTGCCTAACCAATGTTTTGTACATCTGCTACATGACATCCCAAGTGCCTTCCAAGGTTGTCCAAAGCAGTGATGATGGAGATCCATCACTTTCTGTGGGCAGATCTCCGGCCAGGTACTGGTGTCTAGACTGCTCAGTCTGTTGAGGTCAAGGTCACTGGAAAGATACTGTTCTCTTCCAAGACAACATGCCCACAACTGAGGCCCTGATTACATTCTCGCAGATCAGGCAACGTCTGTGGAATGAGAAACAGAGTTAACACTCCAGGCTGAAGACTCCTGCTTGACTCTCAAATGCACAAGTAAACCACTCAGTATGAGGGCAACGAGGGATGGGGAATAAATGCTGGCCGTGCCAAAAATTGAATAGATGAAAGAAAAGGCTCCTTGAGTTTAGACCACCCAGTGGAACAGGTACGTGGATTTGTGGGAACTGTGGGCTACATGAAGCCTCAGGAATGGACTGTGCTCATGGTGCTTCACTGCACCCTCAGAATCCGGATCACTGAGTGAATTGTGAGGACCATTGCTCCCCAAACCTACCACCAAAAGAAGAAATTTCTCATCATCAAGGCAACGGGTCTAGGAACCCGGATCACTTACTTATTCTCAGGCAGTCTGTGGTGCTGGGCATGTTTTAGTCACTCCAACACATGGACAATGTCTCTTGCCCTTGAATTGAGTGGTTTAACTAGGTTTTTTAGGGGGCACGTGAGAGTCATCCACAAATGGGTCAGAACGGCGGATTTCCTGTGCAGCCACAAGGCAGCGGGAGGCTGGTGGGGAATGGCACTGAGGTGCTCAGGATAATATTCCAGTGTCTGCACCGTTCTTTACTCCCAGAGAACAACCTGGCCATCCTGAGGCTCAGCCCTCACCTGAAGGGCAGCAACAGGTCGAGGAGAGGCAGGATAGGCAGCAGAGGAGGTGGATGCCCCGCAGATGGTGACAAAGGGAGTCCATGTACCACCAGTGCCCAACCTTTTGCTCTGAGGTTCTCTGGAGAACCCCAATCCACCGGTTCAGGGAGATATCTTCAGCCTTGACCTACCTTGACCCAACATGACTGTAGCCAAGGTGATAGTGAACTGCAAGTATCCACATCAGGTTAAACCGTCTCAGTTACTGTGACCTCTCCAACCCATGTCTAGGGCTGCATTAGATGCTGTGAGCATCCGCCGTTAATCAAAAATAACTAAAGAGAACAACATATAATTGCACAACGACGGGCACAGGTCAGAAGATTGGGCAGGATATATAAAAAAAAGCAAAGAGTCATGAAAATAACTCTTAAGAGTAATGCATTAATAAACTAAATAGTTTAATAGGTTCCCTTAACCCCAAGCGTTCATGCTGGTGTTACTCTTAAAATATACAATGCCAACACCTTGGGAAGACATCTTGGACCAACTTTCATATTCAACATCCCTCCAATCTCCTAGGACTATAAATCTCCTATAAAGCCAGACTGTCCACCAAAAGAAGGAAAATTTAAAGTACAGAACAAAACCAGCTAGAAAGGTAAAAAAAAACTCGGTCAAAAAAAGATCAGGAAACAAAGTCATAAAGAAAGTGAGGCTGGGAACTAATAATGGGAAAAAAAGGGATGCAGATGAATTAAACCTCATGATGCAGATAATGTGATAGGTTTATTTTAGTACGGTAAGTTCGTTTGCTGTCTAGCAGGTTTTTTTCAAGAGTTTTCCATACTATTTACCCTAAAGACACCAAAATTGGTGGTGTAGTGGACAATGAAGAAGGTTGTCTAAGATTACAACAGGATCTGGATGAATTGGGGAAGTTGGCCAAGGAACGGCAGGTGGAACTTAACTCGGACAAGTGCAAGCGGTTGCGTTTTGGTCAGTTAAACTAAGGAAAATGGTAGGGCTCTAGAGAGTGTTGTAGAACAGAGAGACCGAGGGGTACAGGTACATCATCCCCCTGAAAGTGGTGACACAGGTAGACAGGGTAGTGAAGAAGGTGTTTGGCGCTCTGCCCTTCATCAGTTAGGGCGCTGAGTACAGGAGTTGGGACTGTACAAGTTGTTGGTGAGACCACACTTTGTGTACTGTCAGTCTGATGAAGGGTGTCAACTCGAAACGTCGACTGTTCATTTCCCCCCATAGATGCTGCCTGACCCACTGAGCTCCTCCAGCATTTTGTGTTCGTTGCTCCAGATTTCCAGCATCTGCAGAATCTCTTGTGTCTCCATCTGGTGTACTGTGTACACTTCTGGTCTCCCAGCTACAGGAAGGATGTCATTAAGCTGAAAAAGGTGCAGGAAAGATTCACAAGGACATTACCGGGACTAGAGGTCTTGAATTATAAGGGGACGCTGGACAGGCTGGGACTGTTTTCCCTGGAGTGTAGAAGGCTGAGGGGTGATCTTATAGAGGCTTATAAAATCATCAGGGGCGTAGATAAAGTGGATGATCGCAGTCTTTTCCCCAGGGAAGGGGTGTCTAAAACTAGAGGACATATATTTAAGGTGAGAGGGGAAAGATTTAAAAGGCACCTTTTTCACACAGAGGGCGGTGGGTATATGGAACGAGCTGCCAGAGGAAGCTGCAGACAAGGGTACAATTACAACATTTAAAAGTCACTTGGACAGGTACATGGATAGAGAAGGTTTAGAGGGATATGGTCCAAATGCAGGCAAATGCGACCAGCTCAGACAGACATTTTGGTCAGCATGGACAAGTTGGACAGAAGGGCCTCTTTCCGTGTTACATAACTCCCTGACTCTAAGATATCTGAAACAGGGCCAGCAAGTTTAATTACAAGTTGTAAACCTAAATGACCACTGTTTGTGGTGAGTTATGTCATTAAACATCTTACCTATATTTGATACGCTTTTAAAAGTCTATGTCTCCATTCAGACTGAAGGCCGGAAGGTGTTAAGCACCTGCATTCACTGGTGTCTCCAAATGCAGCTGCCGGCCCCTTAAGAGATGCCTTGTTGGTTTCCAAAGCAAATCCCTTAGGTGGCCCCACTGCCATGAACCAGCAGCTGCTCCTCATTACTGTTGAGAGAAGAACATCCGTGGAGATGCATCTCCACTTGCAATATGGGATTCGACAGGAAATTGGGTTTTGGGTTACAGAGAATCACGATACAGGTGGTTTCCCAGGAACATAACCGCTCCACAATGTGGGGCCTCTGGACCTACTTCACATCTAGTGGCTGCTTCCTGCATGCTTAATCATTGAGTACTCTGGGCTCTCAAGGGCAGGAATCTGGCCCCACTGTAGGATTAGTCTCCAAGCTTGAGCCAAGTAGAGGTTGAGGCACAACGTTTGGCAAGAGGACCTTGAGGAGGAATGATAAGTCAAGGTCCATGTAAGCTTTCTACAGACATGAGTAGGATTCCCAGTTCCCACCTCCGTGTGGACAGTGGGCTGAGGGCGGCGATAGTTTAACTGTTATGATTGCTTCCTTCTATGGAGGGAAGTCCTGGATCCCTTCTTATCCAGGTTTCGGTGGATGAGAACCCAACAATAAAGGTGCCATTAGACTCCCAAGGTTTAGATAGCAAGTGAAGACGAGCAGTTGTTTTGAATTTCACAGCGCGTAAAGCCCACATGAACGAGTCGTCTTTACGCACTGTGAAATAATGAGTGCAGCCAGCATTCTTGAGGATGTGGTGTCCAAATGTCAATGTAGGTTTTGTGGAGATCATTGTGCATTCATCAGATGGTAAATCTCCCCCTTAGCAAAAAAAAATTGCCGGAGGAACTCAGCGGGTCGAGCAGCATCTGT
The DNA here is from genome assembly GCF_009764475.1 of Pristis pectinata. NCBI lineage: Eukaryota > Metazoa > Chordata > Chondrichthyes > Rhinopristiformes > Pristidae > Pristis > Pristis pectinata. Next base: position 48,914,929 of record NC_067417.1, read on the forward strand.
GAGGGGAAAGGAACTGTCGAGGTTTCTGGTTGAAACCCTGCGTCAGGACTCGCTGAGTTCCCCCAGCAGTTTGCCTTTTGCTGCATCTGCAGTCTGTCATGTGTCTGTCTCAGGTGATCTCCCTTTGCCTTTATTCCAGCTTTGCTGGACCTTCTGCCAAACCAACTACCCTTTTTTCCTCCTTGGACAGTCTACAGGCTGCAATCTTGTCTAAAGCCCCTTGCAGAGAAAATCTTTAGCATGAGCTGGACTTAAGTCGAGTAAGATGGCAGCACAATGTGTCGCACTTTCATAGATTCATAGAGAGGTACAGCAGGGAAACAGGCCCTTCAGCCCACCGAGTCCGTGCCGGCCATCAACCACCATTGACACTAATACTGCATTAATCCCATATTCCCATCTACTGCCTCCAGGTTCTACCACTCTGGGGGAAACTCACAGCAGCCAATTAACCGACCAGCCCACACGTCCTTGGGATGTGGGAGGAAACGGGAGCACCCGGGGGAAACCCAACAGGGTCACAGGGAGAATCTACAAACTTAACACAGACGGCACCAGAGGTCAGGATTGAACTATGAGGGGGAGCTATGGAGGACAGTCTCTGGAGCTGTGAGGCAGCGGCTGTACTGACTGGGCCACTGTGCCGCCCTTTTCCTAGTATTTAACTTTTCCTTTCTCTCGGCAAAATGTCAATAAATTAGTTGATTGAATAGCAACGTTTCGCTGCACATAGCGTTTAATCCTTTTTAAATCCCATATGTGGTGTTAAACAAAGACCTTGTAAACCACAGCTTACTGTAAAGCTTTTTCCACAATAACCTTAAACCCGTGGTTATCCTGAAGGCAAGAACGTGGAAATTCGTATGTAGTCTGTCCTCCCATCCCACCTAACAATTGGATTACAGTACCATTCGATCAGTTGGCTCTAGTAGGAGCCTTGAGAGCAAATGCTGTGTTGGAGCTTTGCCTCACTGAGAATTTTCTAGGACTATAAATCTCCCATAAAGCAAAGCCATTCCTATTCCAAGAACTGATCTGGGATTTCATTTTGAGGGTAGGACAGTTCCAACAGTCGTAGGCTTACCTGACACTGAAGGAACACCGCTCATTCAATGTCTATTTACCCAAGGTCATGGCTACTTGATCATTGACTGGTGAGTTCATGCTGAACAAAGGTTTATCCGCTACAGGAAATCCAACAGAATGGAGGAACTCTTCAGATGATACCTAGAAACAAAACTCCTCGACAATATTTTTGTAAGTTTTTTGCCCCAGTGATGGGGCACAGCTCTTCAGCAGTGAATATGTTCCGCTGGAAATGAAGCCCTTTATGAGACTTTCACTTATTACACCAACCTGACCCGGACTAATTACAAGGTAGTGGATAGTGAGAACACTCAACTGAATGATTGGGAGCGAAATAAGGTTTTGCCTTTGCCTTTTGAAACTCTGCCCCTGCATCTGAGACTGTTCAGGTGATGTAAATCCTCAGGGAAGAAGGCCAACATATGAAGAACAAAATATGGGCCCCTGCAGTTGAGACCTTCGGCATAATTTTGCAACTAATTGGGATGTGAACCACGTTTGCCTATTGCACCTCGTGTTTCCCAAACGTTTGTGTGGTGTAAAGAACAGGTGGTGGTAAAATGTCTTTTGCACCCAAGTGGTAGGACTGGGGATTTATCGTTCTGTGTGCAGGTGGGGGAGGATTTGGAAATTTGTACTGAGGCCTGGGGTCTCTGGGCAATTGCTAGGTTGTTATTTTTCATTTTGAGATCAGCCTTAACAAGTTAGAAGTTAAGAAAGGGATGCTGTCAGCAGATTGAGAGGGCTCTTGGTCAGGGTATGGGTGAGGGGAACTGATTGTGATCAAAGTTAAAGGAGTCGTCTCCTTCGAGACATAAGAGACTGCAGATGCCGGAATCTGGAACAAAAAAAAACAATCTGCTGGAAGAACACAGTGGGTCAAACAGCATCTGTGGGGGAGAGGAATTGTTGACGTTTCGGGTCGAGACCCTGCATCAAGAGCTGTCACCTTGAAGCTGGGTTGTCCAAACATATTACCTTAAGGTTGTAAACCTTTTTAATTTCGCTGTGTTTGTTTTCACCTAAATGTCTTTGGTTGTTGCCAATAAGACCTTACTGTTTCTTCCCTGAGACTTCTTACCCATTGAGTAAACTTATCTTAATTGCAAATTAGTATTAGTCTATAGTAGCCTTCACTTGCTAAATGACATCCCATTGTGCCCTTTGCAATCTGAACCTTGCATTTTCTGGGACTTACTCAGTCACCCCACCTCCTTTACTGGGGCAGACCCTCAGGATCAAAGGCGGCTTGCTTCCACTCTGGTTTTATGGGTTCTGAGGTGACCGAGGACAACGTGGGACCTGCAGACTCTTCCACAGATGGGGCAGGAGGTTCTCAATATCACACCAAGTGCTCCTCTACTTTAAGCGGTCATGGGCTAGGCATTCCCAGGAGCTGTTGCATTTCTTCAGGGAAGCTTTGAGCACATTCTTGAACCTTTTCCGCTGCCCATCTGGTAATCTCTTCCTATGACAGAGCTCGGAATCGAATGTCTGCTTCGGGAGTCTGGTGTCAAGCAGGCGGATCCAATAGCGCTAACTGAATGTAACTGGGGCCTCAATACTGGGGACGTTGACCTGGGAAAGGACACTGACATTGGTTCACTTGCCCTGAACAGTGAATTTGGAACATGTTGCAGAGTCAGTGTTTGTGGTGTCTTCCTGGTGCCTCCTGTAGGTAGTCCAAGCCTCAAAAGCACAAAGGGTAGGGATACTCCCATGCAGTTGGAACCCAATTAATCAATGAATACTTGTCACTTTAATAAGACTGTTCAGATTTTTGAACTGATTTGAGTGCCTTTGACTTTGTTTGTGGAAGTAATCAAACTATCAGCCACTTCTGGCTCATGTTTAAGTGCATGCAAGGGTGCTAACCACAGACACAGATGAACAAAATCACCTTGCAGACCCTCAGATCCGAAACCACATTTCATTGACCATTAACTGGAAATGGCAAACCCCACTATCCGATTAGAGGGATTAGTAGGTAGCGTGTCCTTTCCTAGACCCCTTGCACCTGGTGGTTTGGCAGGCACAGTAGTGTAGCGGTTAGCGTAACACTATTACAGCGCCAGCAACCCGGGTTCAACTCCGGCCGTTGTCTGTAAGGAGACTGTACGTTCTCCCCATGTCTGCGTATGTTTCCTCCAGGTGCTCCAGTTTCCTCCCACATTCCAAAGACGTACGGGTTAGGAAGTTGTGGGTATGCTATGTTGGCGCCGGAAGCGTGGCGACACTTGCGGGCTGCCCCCAGAACACTCTACGCAAAAGATGCATTTCACTATGTGTTTCAATGTACCTGTGACTAATAAAGATATATTTTAAAAATTAATGGATTTCAGGGTGATTGTAGCCAGGTTCCACTAAACCTCCAAACATTGCATTCCTGATTGCTAAATAATCTGTTGAGGGAACCCTGTCAAAATCACTATTAGGCTAGGCAGAGCAGTAATTAAAACCAAGTTTGTTTGGAATGTTAAAATAAATAAGGTTTTGTATTGAGTGACTGCTGTTGTGCTTAAGGAAATACTACATCCCTTACAGAGGAATATTTGCTGCTAATGCTGGTCTAGTATCAGATTTTAAGTGAAACAGTAGTTAGAGAAGTATCCACAGTGGGTACTCTTCAGAGGAAGGATGTGAATGCATATAATATGGAATAATTACCAGGATTTTGGGGAGGAGGTGAAATGATCAGAATTCAGATTGGATATTTTTCACTTTTTAACCAGAACCATAGAACCATGGAACACTACAGCACAGAAAACAGGCCATTCGGCCCTTCTAGTCTGTGCCGAAACTTTATTCCACTAGTCCCATTTAGCTGCACCCAGTCCATAACCCTCCAGACCTCTCCCGTCCGTATCTATCCAATTTATTCTTAAAACTTAAGAGTGAGCCCGCATTTACCACGTCAGATGGCAGCTCGTTCCACACTCCCACCACTCTCTGAGTGAAGAAGTTCCCCCCAATGTTCCCCCTAAACCTTTCCCCTTTCACCCTAAAGCCATGTCCTCACGTACTCATCTCTCCTAATCTAGGTGGAAAGAGCCTACCCACATTAACTCTGTCTATACCCCACATAATTTTGTAAACCTCCATCAAATCTCCCCTCATTCTTCTACGTTCCAAGAAATAAAGTCCTAACCTGTTCAATCTTTCCCTGTAACTCAACTCCTGAAGACCCGGCAACATTCCAGTAAATCTTCTCTGCACTCTTTCAATCTTACTGATATCCTTCCTATAGTTAGGTGACCAGAACTGCACACAATACTCTAAATTTGGCCTCACCAATGTCTTATACAACCTCACCATAACATCCCAACTCCTATACTCAATACTCTGATTTATGAATGCCAGGATGCCAAAAGCCTTCTTTACAACCCTGTCTACCTGTGACGCCACTTTCAGGGAATTATGTATCTGAACTCCCAGATCCCTTTGTTCCTCTGCACTCCTCAGTGCCCTTCCATTTACTGTGTATGTCCTACCTTGATTTGTCCTTCCAAAATGCAACACCTCACACTTGTCTGCATTAAATTCCATCTGCCATTTTCTGGCCCATTCTTCCAGTTGGTTCAGATCCCTCTACAAGCTTTGAAAGCCTTCCTCGCTGTCCACAACGCCTCCAATCTTAGTGTCACCAGCAAACTTGCTGATCCAATTTACTACATTATCATCTAGATCATTGATATAGACAACAAACAACAATGGCCCCAGCACAGAGCCCTGAGGCACACCACTAGTCACAGGCCTCCAGTCTGAGAAACAACCATCCACTACCACTCTCTGTCTTCTCCCACACAGCCAATTTTGAATCCAGTTTATAACCTCTCCATGGATACCTAGTGTCTGAACCTTCTGAACTAACCTCCCATGTGGGACCTTGTCAAAGGCCTTACTAAAGGCCATGTAGACAACATCCACAGACTTTCCTTCATCTACTTTCTTGGTAACCTCCTCGAAAAACTTACAAGATTTGTTAAACACTATCTACCACGCACAAAGCCATGCTGACTATCCTTAATCAGTCCTTGGCTGTCTAAATACTTGTATATCCGATCTCTCAGAACACCTTCCAATAATTTACCTACTACTGATGTCAGGCTCACCGGCCTGTAATTACCTGGTTTACTTTTAGAGCCTTTTTTAAACGACAGAACAACATGAGCTACCCTCCAGTCCTCTGGCACCGCACCCGTGGCTAAGGACATTTTAAATCTATCTGCCAGAGTCCCTGCAATTTCTACACTAGTTTCTCTCAATGTCCGAGGAAATATCTTGTCAGGCCCGGGGGATTTATCTACCTTTATTCGCTGTAAGGCAGCAAGCACCTCCTTCTCTTTAATCTCTATATGTTCCATGACACTACTGCTCGTTTCCCTTCCTTCCAATATACACTACGCCCGTTTCCTGAGTAAATACTGATGCGAGAAAACTGTTTAAGATCTCCCCCATCTCCTGAGGCTTCACAAATAGACGACCACTCTGATCTTCTAGGGCAGTGGTTTTCAACCTTTTTCATGCTGTGGACCCCCAGAACATGTCCTTGTTAGATGGTGGACCCCCAAAGCCCACAAAGTCGAACAATCGATAATTCATGCATACAACACTTAAATTACTGCATACAGGCCCTATTGAAATAGTGACTATTTCAATCACCAATAATTACCAGCGGTGTCTTTCATTGTTCAGTTCAATGTGAAGGTTGTGCCTGTTTGGCACTGCAGAGTTTGTCCAAACGTGGTGGTATGTGTGACAAAGACATGCGTATGTCATCCTCAATATTCAGTCTTGATCTGTATTTGGTTTTCATGGCAGTGACTGCAGAAAATGCTATTTCGCACAAGTAAGTGGTTGCAAATGGTAACAGAACATTGACGGCTTTGCCGGACAGCAGTGGATACTCCTGGGAACATGCTATCCAGAATGACAACAGTGACATTCGGTTGAACTGCAAGCGCAAAGTCCTGTCAGATGACAGTTCAGCCAATTCTTCTTGTTCACGTCCAGTTAAATCAATAAGCATGCATTCAAACAGATTTCGAATCCAATCAAACATGCTTGTGTCATCGTCGCCGAAATACTCATGGAAATAATGTGCCAGCTGTTGAAAATGGTTCAAAACGGTGCTCGCAATGGCCTCTGTCTTAGTCTCGTTCACTGTCAGAAAGTCAGCCAGCAACGGAAACATATCATAGATGCATTGCTCGCATCTTCCCTTCCAGGTACGGAGTTTTTTCTGGAAGGCATTGATTTTGTCATGCGTTTTCAGAACATTTGAGCCAGGTCCTTGCAATGATAGATTTAAGCCGTTCAAAATGTTGAAAATATCTGCAAGATAAGCTAATCTGGCAACCCACGTCTCATCTGTCAAGAACTGTGCCAATGATCCGTTATGCTCATTTAGAAAAATGAGCAGTTCATCTCGCAATTCATGTACACGCCGCACAACGTGGCCTCGTGACAGCCATCCGATTTCTGTATGTAGCAACAAATGCTCGGCTTCCATTTCATGGCATATGTTTTCAAACAAACAATGATTGAGCAGCCTGGCTTTGATAAAGTTAATGATTTTAATGCACGTGGAAAACACATCCGCAAGATTTTCATCCATATCCTTTGCAGCCAAAGCCTCACGGTGAATCATGCAGTGGGTCGCTGCTACATGTGGAGCTACTTCTTTCACTCGTGGGACTAGACCCGACTTCCGTCCCGTCATTGCAGCAGCACCATTCGGGCATACTCCAATACACTGTGTCCACGCCAATGCCGATTGTACAAAAAAAGTGTCAAGCACACGGAAAAGTTCTTCACTGGCTGTATGCCCTGGGAGCACCTTGCAAAACAAAAAGTCTTCCAAAGCCTCTCCTTCCAGCAATATCGAACATAAACCAACAACTGCACAGCACTGGCAACATCAGTACTTTCATCGAGCTCAATCGCAAACCTGACTGCTGAAGACGTGCCATCAGCTGGCTCTGTATATCTTCCGCCATATCGCCAATTCTTCTGCTTACTGTGGTATCAGACAGTGGAATGGCTTTCAGCTTTTGACTGGATTCTTTTCCCAGTACAACTTCGCACAGATCTACTGCTGCAGGCAGTATAAGCTCTTCTCCAATTGTGTGAGGCTTTCTGGAACGTTCTATTCGTAATGCTACCAAATATGATGTGCGAAGAGCCTTCTCATTTACAGTGGCGCAGGCTGTCATTTTGCCTTTCTGCTTGAGGTACAGCTCCTCTTGCCGCTCAAAATATCCCTTCAGCTTACTGGCGATATCTGGATGCACTGTTGTTAAATGGTGCTTCAACTTCACTGGTTTCATTGCATCGTTGGACAGTGTTTGCAAACACACAACACAGGGAGGTTGGTCCACATTTGTCCCCACTGCGATGAAGCCATATGAAATGTATTCTGGATCGTACTTGCGTTGTTTTCTCTTTCGGTCACCCTTATCCCCTTCGTCATCAGAATCTTCCGTTTCTGGTCAGTTTTTCTCTTCAGAAATTTCTCCATACTCAGCAATACACGCTGGACAGTTTAATTACTATTACTAATAAACAAAATTATCAAAACTAATCTAAAATTTACACGCTTGTGCACTTTTCATTTAACAGTGACATCACTGTGGCGTAAATGCACGGTAAGTAAGCAATATTATTAAGGCACAGCAACGTCACTCAGTCTCGCTAACACTACAGTGCTCAACAGAACAGTAGTGAGTAGTGAACACTACTGACTACTCTGACTACACAAATCGAATATTAAGTGGCAGCTTACCAGAAGGGAACACCGTCTAAGTCTCTAAGATTGTCACCTATAACAGATAGAATAGATATGGCTGATTTTCTGAATAGTGGAAAACTGGAGCAAGCAAGTAAGCTACGTCTTTGTAACAGGTCACTTTTCCATTTTTTTCTTGGCTTGCTCGCGGACCCCCTGGCAACCCGCCGCGGATCACAGGTTGAAAACCTCTGCTCTTGGGGACCAATTTTGTCCCTTACTATCTTTTTACTCTTAATATACTTGTAGAAACTCTTTGGGTTTACCTTCACATTATCTGCCAAAGCAACCTCATGTCTTCTTTTTGCCTTCCTGATTTCCTTTTTCAGTATTTTCTTACATTTTCTATACTCTTCAAGTACCTCATTTGTTCCTAGCTGCCTATACCTGTTGTACGCCTCTCTCTTTTTCTTAACCAGATCGCCAATATCCCTTGAAAACCAAGGTTCCCTATGCTTGTTAACTTTGCCTTTAATCCTGGCACGAACATGCAAACTCTGCACTCTCAAAATTTCACCTTTGAAGGCCTTCCACTTACTGAACACGTTCTTGCCAGAAAACAACTTATCCCAATCCACTCTTCCTTGATCCTTTCTCATTTCCACAAAATTGGCCCTTCTCCAATTTAGAACCTCAACTCAAGGACCAGATCTATCCTTATCCATGATTAACTTGAAACTAATGAGATTATGTTCACTGGACCCAAAATGTTCACCTACACCTACTTCTGTCACATGACCTGTCTGGTTCCCTAATAGGAGATCAAGTATTGCATTCTCTCTCGTTGGTACCTCTATATATTGATTTAGAAAACTTTCCTCCAGCCCTTTCACAGTGTGGGAGTCCCAGTCAATATGTGGAAAGTTAAAATCCCCTACTACTACAACTTTCTGTTTCTTACATCGGTCTGCTATCTCACTACAGATTTGTTCCTCCAATTCTCTCTGACTATTGGGCGGTCTATAATACAACCCTATTAGTGTGGCCACACCTTTCCTGTTCCTCAGCTCCACCCATATGGCCTCTGTAGACGAGCCCTCCGGGCTGTCCTGTCTATGCACAGCTGTGATATTTTCCCTGACCAGTAATGCCACTCCTCCCCCTTTCATCCCTCCCCCTCGATCACGTCTGAAACAATGGAATCTCGGAACATTAAGCTGCCAGTCCTGCCCCTCCTGCAACCAAGTCTCACTAATAGCAATAATGTCGTAATCCCACGTGCCAATCCACGCCTTAAACTCATCTGCCTTACCTACAATACTCCTTGCATTGAAATAGATGCACCTGAGAACATTTCTATCATGTACAAACCTTTGATTTTTGATTTCAGAACTTGACGTTTTAACTAACCAATGGTTACAGGATAAGAGGCTGTATGGCTCATTGAGTCTGTACTAGCTCTTTGACTGACCAATCCAATTTGTCCCTTCATAACCTTGCAAATACTTCCCTTTCACATACTTATCTTTTGAATAGTGCAATTGGATCTGTTTCTAGCTACCCTCCACAGTCCACTCTTGGATTTCTTTAAAGATCCTCATGTCATTTGGTTCTTTTTACCTATTGTCTTCGTTCTGTGTTCCCTAGTCCCTGATCACTCCATCAATGTGAAGTTCTCCATCAACTAACCATAGCTTATACTTCTATTATATCCCCTCAAACTCTTCTGTTCCAAGAACAACCCCAGTCTATCCACATCACTAAAGTCCTTCACCCCCGGAATCATTTTGGCAAATCTCTCCTGCACCCTCTCCAAAGCCTTCACTATTGAACGTTTCCTTTATACGATGAGATGGACTCTGACCTCACAATCTACCTTGTTGTGACCCTGCACCTTATTACACTACACTCTGTAGCTGTGACACTTTACTCTGTACTGTTACTGTTTTTACCCTGTACTACATCAATGCACTCTGTACTAACCCAATGTAACTGCACTGTGTAATGAATTGACCTGTACGATCGGTATGCAAGACATGTTTTTCACTGTACCTCAGTACAAGTGACAGTAATAAACCAATACCATTAATAAACCAATACCAATACCAATACTTGTAGAAAGGCCCTAAAAATAGGAACAGGAATAAGCTTTTCAGTCCCTTGTGCTGCTCTGCCATTCAATAAGATCATGAATGATCCAGCTTCCACGCCTATCGTGCATAACCCTTGACTAAAAATCTATCTCCATTTTGGATATATTTAAGGATTTAGCCTTTATAGCTTTCTCAGCAAAGAGTCACAAGTCTTTGAGAGAAGAAATTCTTAAATGGGTGCTCCCTCATTTCTGAGACTATGTCTCTGGTCATAGACTTTCCCAGCAGTTGCCCTGTCAATTCCCCTGAAGAATCTTATATTTCAATAAGATCACTATTTAACATTTCAGGTTGAAGACACTTGGTCAGAACTGGGGACAAAAGAAGCAGCAGGGAGGGTGGGGGAGGGGATGCCTCTGAAAGGGTAAAACTGGGGTGACCATGGGGATAAGCTGTTTTTTTCTCTTTTGTTTCTTTCTTCTCCCTGGGAGTGGAGGATGTGCCCAGCCTGACCTGCTGGGCATGGCTTCCTGCTCTGCATTTCACAACTCCTATGTTCTCTTGTCCATGTTCTCACTTTCTAACTGCTCCCATTCACTCACTGACCAGGTAACCTGGTTTACAGCTTATCCCCACGAAGAATAATTGAAGGCCTGTGAACTAGGAGCACACACACACATACAGTAGTAATTTCAATGAAAAATTAAATAACTATGTATGTGAAATAGAAACACTCAGCAGGTGTCTTGGTGAAGCAGCCAGCATAATCAAAGACGCCACCCACCCAGGACATTCTCTCTTCTCTCCTCTTCCATCGGGTAGAAGATACAGGAGCCTGAGGGCACGTACCACCAGACTTAAGGACAGCTTCTACCCCACTGTGATAAGACTATTGAATGGTTCCCTTATACAATGAGATGGACTATGACCTCATAATCTACCTTGTTGTGACCTTGCATCTTATTGCACTGCACTTTCTCTGTAGCTGTGACACTTTGTACTGTTATTGTTTTTACCTGTACTGCATCAATGCACTCTGTATTAACTCAATGTAACTGCACTGTGTAATGAATTGATCTGTACGATCGGTGTGCGAGACAAGTTTTTCACTGTACCTCGGTACAAGTGACACTAATAAACCAATACCAATACCAAGAGAAACGGGACTAACGTCTCAGGTCAAAGACACTTTGTCACAGTAGTAATTTAAGAGGATTTCTGATGAGTTTGATTACATCTAGTAGTTTTGAGTGTGGGAGCTACCGTTCTGGTATCGTTTTGCTCCTGAGCTTGGTAAAATTGTTTTTTTAAAGATAACCCCTGCAGGGAAGAGAAGCTATAGCGTGGTGTAAAGAGAGCATTTTCTAAAGGCCGGTGCGTGTGCACGAAGGTCCTCTCAAGTGACCTGGCACACAGTTTTATTTCAACGATACCTGAAGGTTATTTATTCACCAGCTGCTCTTGCAGAGCAGGGAGGTGCCTGCCCCAGCTGATACCCTGGCCTGTGCAACCTGCTGTGTGCCGGGGCAGGGATTGATTGACAGCTCGGGCCCGCAGTCACGTGGGCCCGCGGCCCTCCGTTGCATCAGCCGGAGCGAAGCGCGGTGCTGACTGCCGGAGGGCACCGGCCCCGCGTGATTGATTGGCCTTTCAGCCAATCGGAGAGTAGAGATCGGGTCACATGACTCGGCCACAGCCAACCAGCGCGGCGGACGGGCGGGGTGGGCGGGTGTTCGGCTGGGAGCTGGGCAGAGCTGGCGGCGGCGGCGGCGCTGGGATTGCGGTGGGTTCGCTGAGGTGCTTCGGCTGCCGGTGAATCGGGTTACCGGCGGGGCTGAGTGTGCGGGCCGCCGGCGCTGTGGCCGCTCAGTTGGGTCGGTGAGGTGGGAGGGCCTGGTGGGTGAAGCTGTGTCCGGTGTCCTGGGCCGGACCCCTGGTCAGTTCACCCACTGCTGGTGGGTGAAGCTGTGTCCTGGGCCGGGACCTCTGGTCAGTTCACCCACTGCTGGTGGATGAAGCTGTGTCCAGTGTCCTGGGCCGGACCCCTGGTCAGTTTACCCACTGCTGGTGGGTGAAGCTGTGTCCAGTGTCCTGGGCCAGACCCCTGGTCAGTTCACCCACTGCTGGTGGGTGAAGCTGTGTCCTGGGCCGGACCCCTGGTCAGTTCACCCACTGCTGGTGGGTGAAGCTGTGTCCTGGGCCGGGACCTCTGGTCAGTTCACCCACTGCTGGTGGATGAAGCTGTGTCCGGTGTCCTGGGCTGGACCCCTGGTCAGTTCACCCACTGCTGGTGGGTGAAGCTGTGTCCAGTGTCCTGGGCCAGACCCCTGGTCAGTTTACCCACTGCTGGTGGGTGAAGCTGTGTCCGGTGTCCTGGGCCGGGACCTCTGGTCAGTTTACCTACTGCTGGTGGGTGAAGCGGTGTCCTGGGCTGAGACCCCTTGGTCAGTTTACCCACTGCTGGTGGGTGAACCGGTGTCCTGGGCTGGGACTCTGGTCAGTTTACCCACTGCTGGTGGGTGAAGCTGTGTCCGGTGTCCTGGGTCAGGTCCTCTGGACAGATTGGCTCTGCTGGGGCTCCAGTGACTTGAATACAGCAAATCAGGCTGACATTTCAGTGCAGTGCTGAGGGGGTGCTGTACTGTCAAAGGTGCAGTCTTTCAGATGGGACGTTAACTGCAGTTGTCCTGGTATTGCAGTGTTTTGAAAAAGAGTGGGGGAGATGATGCCTTGTCAGCATCACCGAAAGATTTCTGCAGTGATTTATCACATTGCCGTTGTGAGAACAGGATGTGCATACATTGGCTACTGTGTGTCTTGCATTGCAAGGGAATGCAAGTAATGCCGTTCTATGGAAGCACACAGTTGCCTTGTAGTAGATGACATCCAAATCTGAAGGAGTGATGGATCCTCTTGGTCATCTCTTCAAAGCAAAACCTTTGTTTTTGTTCGTTGGGTGATTAATCATCAGGGAGTACTAACTGCTGACTTAGCCCTTATATTTTTTCCCATTGGTCACTTTTCTGTAAAGTGTATCCTTTAAGGAGAACATCATGGCAGTAGTCCGAGATGAAATCACTGAGGGATCGCCCAGTGAGGCTTTATGGGTGGAGCTGAGAAATAAGAAGGGGCGATCACCTTGTTGGGATTGTACTAGAGGCCCCATAATAGTCGGAGGGACTTAGAGGAAAACATATGCAGAATGACTGCAGAAAGTTGCAAGAATAATAGGTTTGTCATAGTAGGGGATTTTAACTTTCCTACTATAGACTGGGACTGCCATAGTGCTAAGGACGTAGATGGGGTGGGATTTGTTAAGAGTGTTCAAGAAAGTTCCCTCACGCAATATATTAAAGGCCCTCTAGGGAGAGGGCAAAACTTGATTTACTCTTGGGAAATGAGGCATGATGAATTACTGTGTCAGTGGGAGAGCACTTTTGACCAGTGACCATAGTTGTGTTAGTTTTTAAATTAGTTATGGAAAGAGACAGATCTGGTCCACAAGTTAAAGTTCTAAATTGGGGCAAGGCAACTTTTGACGGTATTAGACAGGAGCTTGCAAAAGTTGATTGGAGTAGGTTGTTTGCAGGCACATAGATGCCTGTCTAGTGGGAGGCTTTTAAAAGTGAGAGATTGAGATTTCAAGATCGGCACGTTCCTGTTAGAGTGAAGGGCAAGGCTGGTAGGAGTAGGGAACCCTGGATGATGAGGGATATTGAGGCTGTCAGGAAAAAGGTGGCATGGGTCAGGTACAGGCAGCTGGGATCAAGTGAATCCCAGGAGGAGTATAGGGGTTGGTGGAGCAGTGTCCTCAAGAAGGAAATCAGAAGGGCAAAGCAGGGGCATGAGATAGCTTTGGCAGAGAAGATTAAGGAGAATCCAAAGAAATTTTATGTATCTTAAGGGGAAAAGAGTAATTAGGTAGAGAATAGGACCTGTCAAAGACTAAAATGGACTACTTTGTGTGGAGCCACAGCAGATGGCATTGGTATTGGTTTATTATTGTCACTTGTACCGAGGTACAGTGAAAAACTTGTCTTGCGAACCGATCGTACAGGTCAATTCATTGCACAGTGCAGTTACATTGAGTTAGTACAGAGTGCATTGATGTAGTACAGGTTAAAAACAGTAACAGTACAGAGTAAAGTGTCACAGCCGCAGAGAAAGTGCAGTGCAATAAGGTGCAAGGTCACAACAAGGTAGATCATGAGGTCATAGTCCATCTCATTGTATAAGGGAACCGTTCAATAGTCTTATCACAGTGGGGTAGAAGCTGTCCTTAAGTCTGGTGGTACATGTCCTCAGGCTCCTGTATCTTCTACCCGATGGAAGAGGAGAGAAGAGAGAATGTCCCGGGTGGGTGAGGTTCTCAATGAGTATTTCTCCACTGTTTATACCATGAAGAAAGACATGAAGACTCCAGACCTTGAGATAGTTATGGGGAGGTCTTGGGGATAGTCTGCATTACAGCAGAGGAGGTCCTGGATGTCTTAAAACATATGAAGGTAGATAAATCTCGAGGGTCTGATCACGTATATCCAAGAACACTGTGGGAGGCTAGAGAAGAAATTGCAGGAGCCCTGGTTGAGATAGATGCATCATCATTAGTGATGGGTGAAGTGCTGGAAGACTGGAGGGTGTGGGAAGACTGGTGTTGTGCCTTTATTTAAGAAGGGCTACAAAGAAAAGCCTGGGAATTATAGACCAGTAAGCCTGGTCTGTGGTAGGTAAGTTAATGGAGGGAATTCTGAGGGATCAGATATACAAACATTTGGAAAGACAAGGGGTGATTAGGGATAGTCAGCACGGCTTCGTGCATGGGAGATCACATCTCACAATTTTGGTTGAGTATTTTGAAGAAGTAACCAAGAAGGTGGATGTGGGCAGGGTGGTAGATATGGACTTTGGTAAGGCCTTTGATAAGGCTCCACTTGGTAGATTGCTATGGAAAGTTACATTGCATGGGATCCAGGGAGAGCAGGCTAATTGAACATAGAATCGGCTTGATGGATGGAAGCAGAGGGTGATGGTAGAAGGTTGTTTCTCGGACTGGAGGCCCGTGACTGGTGGTGTTCCCCAGGGCTCGGTGCTGGGCCTATTTGCTATTTGTCATGAATGCGAATGTACAAGGCATGGTTAGTAAGCTTGCAGATGACACTAAAATAGGTGGTGCCGTTGACAGTGAACGTGGTTCAGGATTTACAGAGGGATCTTGATCAGCTGGGTAAGTGGGCCGAGGAGTGGCAAATGGAGTTTAATTTTGGTAAGTGCGAGGTGTTGCACTTTGGGAAGACAAATGAGGGTAGGAATTTCACAGTGAATGGTAGGACCCTGGGGAGTGTTGTAGAACAGAGGGACCTAGGATTACAAGCACATCATTCTCTGAAAGTGAATGTCAGGTAGACAGGGTGGTGAAGAAGGCTTTTGGCATGTTGGTCTTCATCAATCAAGGCATTGAATATAGAAGTTGGGATGTTATATTGCAGTTGTACAAGACATTGGTGAGTCTGTATTTGGAATATTGTGTTCAGTTTTGGTCACCCTGCTATGGGAGAGATGCCATTAAGCTGGAAAGAGTGCAGAGGACATTTACAAGATGTTGCCAGGACTGGAGGGACTGAGTTATGGAGAGAGGTTGAGCAGGTTTGTTTTTATTGGAGCATAACAGAATAAGAGGTGATCTTATGGAGGTGTATAAAATTATGAGGGGCATAGATGCACACAGGGTGAATGCCAGCAGTCTGTTTCCCATGGTGGGGAAAGAACTAGAGAGCACAGGTTTAAAGCGAGAGGGGAAAGATTTAATAGAAACCGGAGGGGCAACTTTTTCACCCAGAGAGTGGTCAGTATATGGAACAAGCTTCCAGCAAAAGTGGTTGAGGCAGGTACATTAACAACATTTAAAAGATACTTGGATGTACATGCATGGGAAAGGTTCAAAGGGATATGAGCCAAACGCGGGCAAATGGGACTAGCTTAGATAGGCATCTTGGTTGGCGTGGACCAACTGGACCAAAGGGCCTGTTTCCATGCTGTATGACTCTAAGACTATAGACATGGATAAATTACATCCACATTCATTGGCAGTTTAGCTAATGCAAGATTCTTTTTGAGATTGTAGGCTTGGTTTGGTTTTGTCGGTTTTAGATCCAGTAGGAATTGGAATTGGTTTATTATTGTCACTTGTACCGAGGTACAGTGAAAAACTTGTTGCGTACTGTTCGTACAGGTCAATTCATTACACAGTGCACTGAGGTAGTATAAGATAAAACAATACAGAATGCAGAATAAAGTGTCACAGCTACAGAGAAAGCGCAGTACAGGCAGGCAATAAGGTGCAAGGTCATAATGAGGTAGACTGTGAGGTCAAGAGTCCACCTTATCATACTAGGAAACCGTTCAATAGAATCAGGACTATCTTGGAGGAAATTGTTAAATTTTTATGCCACACCGTATTAAAACTGGACAAACTTGCATTTTTCTTGTGTTATAAAATGAAATGAGGAAAAATGAATGACACATCATGCAGGGTGAAAGGTGCTCCCCTGGATGAACTTCAGAACATGTAGAAATGACTTAACAGGATGGTAACGGACACACACATACTCATAATTGTTTTGATGTTAGTGTTGCAGTTTGATTTTGGCTGGCTGTTATGGGGCAACCAATTAATGCAGTGATTAGTTGAGTTTTCATGCAGCAAGATCCCAGTCAGATTACCAATCTGATCTGATTTTTCTGGTATAACTCTGGGATTGTTATGCTTTCTTTCAGTATTTTTGGCTTGGTGAAGGTTTTTGCTCTATTTCTATAAGGTAACTTACTGGTTACTTTATAGAAACAGAGGTCTTATCTAATATCTATGAATATTAGATAAGAGCACTGACTGTTGCCTTTCTGCCATCGAAACACTCCTATTCCTACTGAAATAGCCTGATGTCCAGAAGAGCTAAATAATGCCAGAGGCAATTTTGCTTGCCAAGACATGACTTTCTTTTGGAAGGTAAATTGGCATGGAAATAAGATTAATGTTTGTTACGTACTCTCATTTCCTGCAGACCCTGTGAATTGCTCCAAAATGGCTTTGCCACTGAGCGCTGGACAGATTCGCCAGAAATTTATTAATTTCTTCAAACAACACAGCCACGAGTATGTGCACTCCTCAGCGACTATCCCTCTCGATGACCCTACTCTTCTCTTTACTAATGCCGGCATGAATCAGGTAGGTCAACAGACTGCCACATTAATGTGGAAGTTCCTAATCTCTCTGCCCTTGAAATTAAGCTGTATAAATATTAGTGCATAACAGATTTATAAATTAGTAGGGGCATCAAACTGTATCTATAATAGGCCTATAATTCAGTCTGCCATTTCGTTATTCACTCTTGGTCAGACTACAGTGTAGATTGGATGAAGAAGAGCCTTTAACCCATTTTATCTTGTCCCAGAGCGCCAATCCATTTATCTTCCCTTTACAGCATTGAACTATTTCCATTTTGAATAATCGCTGACTGGTAGGTAACTAATGAGTGGACATTAGTTTTTACTCATATAATATTATATCAGTTTTTAAATGTATTGATGATATTCACTTTTTAAAGTTCCACAAACATTTTTACAATTATTATTTTAAAGGCTAAGAAAATAGTGAACCATCGTGAGTTTGTGCCCACTTGAGTGCAGAAGACCTTATGCTGATCACTAATTAGTTTCCTCATTTACCTCCTTGCTGGTATACCCCGAATTTGGCGTCCTGTGGTTATCAGCATGTGCTGTGATATCACAGGGCGCTACTCTTTTGTGTACAGAGCACATTGGAAGAAATGCCGGAAGAGTTCGTTCGCCTCTGTTGCTTCAAAAACATTCATAACTACGTTCCACTACAATGGGAGATTTAGTCCATTAGGATTCAGTGGTTAGAGTAATCCACCCAGATTAACTCAAGGACAGAAATTTACAACAGATCTTTCAGGATCTGTAAAGAGAAGTCAAATATACATTTCTGAAGCATACTCTTCACGAGGTTATCCTTTGGGGTTAAATTTTGGGCATGTTGCAAAAAGCAGGGGTTTGCTCACGGGTCGATGTGTAAGCAAAGGCTGATGGTATGACTGGCTTACTTACCCTTTTCATTTTATTGAGTAATGTCAGGCTCGCGTTAATATCTCTTGCTAATCTGGTTAGTCATCTTGCAAAGTGGGGAATCCTGGGTGTGAAGCTTAATTGTCAGAGTTGGGTTATATTGCAGAATAGGTCTTGTAATTATGTCTTCAGTAAGATAAATTTGGCTGTTAATCTTGCAACCTGATTGATATGAAATATTCACTTTAAGCCATAATTATTATAAAAGTTTAGATTTTTAAGGAGTCTTGCTTTAGATTTGAAAGGATTAGAGATGCATTTCAGTACATCTTTCCAGAACACTGTTGAGATTGTTGCGTCTGAGGTTAGTGAAAATTGTCCAGCATTTCAACTCTTCCATAAACCTGGCACTGAACTTGTAAATGCTCCAATTTGTATCTCTGAGCATGGCTGCTCTCTCATTGTTTTCCGTTATCATTGTTGTGTCCTCACCCTGCTTCTATAAAAATGAATGTGGTGGTTCCTGGAAGTTGCCAAGTGCATCAGAAGAAACTTGAAAATGTGCTTTTTCTATTTAAGTCCAGAAGGGCCAGGATTTCTTGCCTTGAGTCATTAATGTGGCATAGGGAGCCAGGCTTGGGACCTAGCACTTGCAATAGGTCAGACCTGCAGTTGGGTTTTTAATCCTGTTGAGCTTGGGACCTACTGGTTGGGAGAGAGAGGATGAGGGCCTCTGACTTGTGTTAGCAGTTTAGGAAAGACTAAAAGGCTGCTGGACTCCCTGTCTGCAGCTCACAGATGCCTTCAGCTGGGGACTATCTGTCACTATTTCAGAAACTAGCTGGGTTTGAAGTGTGAAAATGAGGTTGATACTTAGGAATATCTCTTGCCATATACCCATGGCTGATTTGAATCTAATCTCTGCCCTTTTGTCTTGGCCTGTGCCACAGGGGAAATGGGTATTTCTTTGTGGGAGCCAAAGCCAGAAATGTTGGCCTTGATTGTTAATCAGAAAATATACAGGAAGCATCTTTATAGCTCCGTTATTTTCTGGGAATGGAGGCATTTGCAAATCAACTCCAGAATAAAGGGCCTCTGTGATTGGTACATGATTTCCCTGGTTTATACCACTGATCCCATACTTTGTGCATGTGGGAACGTAACACCAGGGCAATCGTGAGATGCACAAGCCTAATCATGGATGAAAAGAGAGTAGCAAAAAAGTCAAAGTCGGGTTTATTGTCATATGCATAACGGCATATATGCACAGATGCAATGGAAAACTTTCGTAGCAGCATCACAGGCTCATTGCATCAGATATACAACAGTCACAAGAAAAAAAACAAATTTAAACAAATTGTACAAGCGAGAACACAATTAGAACAGAAAAAATAAGCAAACCCAAAGGTCCACTGACAGGAAGGGATTTAAAGTAATGGGTATCATTAAAGATAAAGTGGTGAAGAGATTAGAGGGTTGTAAAGGGGACAAATCCCGTGGAGTTGATAGCCTGTATCATAGTTCTAAATGAGGAGGCTGTGTAGATAGTAGGCACAGTTGGGGTGATCTTACAAAAGATTTGTGAACAGTCGCAGCAGTTTGAAAGATGAGAGGGGAGAAATAGGGACAATAAACTAGACATCGAACGTCTTCGTTAGTAAATGTTGGAATCCAACAATTAGGATGCAGCAAGGTATTTGGAAAATCATAAAAGTAAACTTCTGTAGTTGCTGGAAACCTGCAATAAAAACAATGCTGGAAATACGCAGGTTGGGAAGGTCTGGGGAAAGTGAAACAGTAAATGATTCAGGATGGATGTAAATGTTTCATTGGAACCCAATGCTGGCTGACCTGCTCACCGTACCCAGCACTTCGTTCTTATTCAGAAATCCATGTTTCACAAATCTAATACTCTTTTGAGTAAAATCCATTTGATAAGGTACTGTACGGAAGTTGTTACATAAAGGTGTATGGACTTGGGAGTAACATAGTAGCATTTAACCATAGATCGGTTAAAGGACAGACAGTAGGCATACTTGAATGGTAGACGGTTACTAATGGAGGGCTACAGGGATTAGCACGGAGTCCTCGGCTCTTCACAGTTCATGTTCAATGAAAGACATTGCCGTGTATCCAAGTTTACTGATGTGCACCTAGATGGAAAAATGAGTTGTAAGGAGAATGCAAAGTCTGCAAAAAGATGTAACAGTTTAGGTGAATGAGCAAGAAATTGGCAGATGGAGTATAATACGGGGAAATGTGAGGCTATGCATTTTGGTAGGAAGAATGTCAAAACAATTTTTCTTTAAACAGTGGAAATCTAGCTGGTGTACAAAGGAGTCTTACTGTGGTGTGGGAGACGGTCAGTGCATGGATCCAATGGCAATTTTTCTTTTTGCCAGGATGTTGAAGTACAAAAGGTGAAGAAGTCTTGCTGATAATGTGTAGACCCTTGGTGAGACCTCATTTGGAGTATCAAGTGCAATTTCGGGCTCCATGACTATATTCGTTTGTTTGATTATTAGTTTGATTCCTGAAGTAAAGGTGTGACGTAAAAGAGAATGAATAAAGTTGACCAACATTTTCTGGAGTTTTGAAGAAAGAGAATGTAATTGAAAGGTTCAAGATTCTAAGAGGGATTGACAGATAGATGCTGAGAGCCTGCCCGTTCCCTGTAAATGGAAAATCCAGAACTAAGGGGTCAGCTCTTTAGTGTTGAGATGACAAAATTTGTTTACACAGATTGTTGTAAACCTTTTGGAATTTGGTACCTTGGAGAACTGTGCTTAGTCACTGAATATATTTAAAGCTGAGATTGTTAGATTTTTGACTAAGGAAATCAGGATTATGGGAATTAGGAGATATTTAAATCAGCCATAATATGGGGGGAGCAAACTTGAGGGGCTATTTGGCCTACTACTGATTCCCATGTTGACCAGTGCAACTCGCATGCCCTTGAGGTAGACAGGTGTTAATCTTTTGTTTTAAAATCTATCCTATGTTCTTCGTACAGACCAATTTCTTAATGTTGATGTTAAAATTTTGTCTAAAGTTTTGGCCCGCAGATTGGAAAATATTTTACCCTCAATTATATCTGATGATCAGACTGGTTTTATTAAAAATCATTATTCCCATTTTAATATTTGTCATTTACTGAATATTATCTATTCTCCCTTTAAGGAAATATCCGAATGGGTGATATCTCTAGATGCTGAGAAGGCCTTTGATCGGGTTGAATGGAGCAACTTACTTAAAACTGCAGAGAAATTTAACTTTGGGCCCGATTTCATTCAGTGGATTAAATTACTTTATTTATCCGCCACTGCTCATGTTCTTACTAACTTTCAGAATTCTAAACCTTTTAAACTTCAGCGTGGGACCAGACAGGGATGCCCTTTGAGCCCTTTGCTATTTGATTTGGCTTTAGAACCTTTAGCTATTGCTATTCGAGAATCTACAGATATCGCTGGTATCTTTAGAAGAGGTATTACCCACAAAGTTTCGCTCTATGTCGATGATTTACTGCTTTTTATCTGTAATGTTGAGACCTCGTTACCTCCTATGCTTTCTCTATTTTCCTGTTTTAGCCAGTTTTCAGGATATAAACTGAATTTACACAAGAGTGAACTTTTCCCTTTGAATAATCTGATGTCATTTGATACTAACCCTCCTTTTAAAATTGTAAGAAATCATTTTATCTATTTGGATGTAACAATTACTAAAAATTATAAACACTCATTTAAAGAAAACTTCCTTACTTTATTGAACTATGTGAAAAGGGTCTTATCAAATTGGTTACCCCTCTCCATATCGTTGATTGGCCAAATTAGTTCTATTAAAATGAATATTTTACCTAAATTTATATACTTATTTCAGGCTTTACCTGTTTTTATTCCGAAGTCCTTTGTTGACTCTCTTGATTCAGTTATATCTTCTTACATATGTAAAAACAAACATCCTAGATTAAATAAAGTTCATTTTCAGAAAGTTAAAAAGAATGGAGGTTTTGCCTTACCTAATTTTAGGTTTTATTACTGGGCAGTCAATATACAAAATCTTATGTTTTGGTTGCACTATATTAATCATGAGGCTTGTCCAGTATGGGTTTCTTTGGAAGCTAATTCTGTTAAAAAATTTTCTATTATTTCTTTGCTTGGCTCTTCACTTCCTTTATCATTAAATAAACTAACTGATAATTTGGTAGTTAAACATGCTTTGAGGATTTGGCTACAATTTAGAAAATATTATGGTTTATCGAGATTTTCTTTGTCTAGTCCCATTTTTGCTGATTGTTTTTGTTTAAATCTTCTGTGACAGATGTAGTTTTTAAAGAGTGGGATAGATTGGATATTACTTGTTTTCAGGATCTGTTTGTTGAAGGAAATTTTTCTTCGTTTGAACAATTGTCAACTAAGTATAGTTTACCAAAAACCCACTTTTTTCGATATTTACAAATCAGAGACTTTCTCTGATCTCAATTACATACATACCCTATCAGTCCTGATAAGAACTTACTAGATGTAATTTTTAATTCGAAGTCTTTTTATGGTGGCTCAATATCTAATATTTATGGTAGGTTATTAGGAACGAGTAAGGTTCCCTTAGACAAAATTAAAAATGCTTGGGAACAAGATTTGCCGATTTCAATTTCTGAGGAAACTTGGAATGAAATTTTTATATTGGTCAATACTTCATTATGTGCGCGTCACTCCCTCCTTCAATTTAAAGTGGTTCATAGAGCTCACCTGTCCAAAGACAAGCATCTCATTTTTATTTGGATATATCTCCTTATTGTGATAAATGCAATAATGGAGAGGCTTCTTTAATCCACATGTTTTGGATATGTCGGAGTCTTAAAAATTACTGGATAGAGGTATTTCAAACATTTTATGTGCTTTTTAAAATAAATTTTAAGCCTAATCCTCTGACTGCATTATTTGGGATTGTAGGAGAAAAAAATATAATTTTGGAGACTTCTGATTTATACATATTGGCCTTTATTTCTCTTATAGCCAGGAGGGCTGTGTTGCTTAAATGGAAGGAAGTTACTCCCCCCACTCATGTCCAATGGCTACAGGATGTTATGTCATACCCAAATTTAGAGAAGATCTGTTGTTCAATTTCTGAATCTAATTTAGACTTTCAAACAGTGTGGGGACCTTTTTTGAACTATTTTCAAAACCTTTGATTTGGTGGTTAAAGTACAGATATTGGCTAATTACTATTATCTGTTTAGGATGGGTTTTTTTGTCTTTTTTTTAACAAACAGCTTCAGTCTTGGCAGTGGGTTTAGATTTTTTTATAATAGAATTATTCCAATTTAATTGTTATTAAATAACTGTCATTTTTGTTTATCAATACAGGGTATTGTGATTTCAAGTATGATTTAACACAATGTATTCTGTAGTATTTTGTCTTTTTTTATGATTCATGTACTCTGTATTTTCTGTGTGGAATTAATAAAAATATTGTAAAAAGAAAAGAAAATCTATCCTGTGATTATTGCTAATGGTAAAGACATTGTGCCATACAGCATTAAACCAGAAAAGTCACAGCTAGGAGCTATAAAATGACACTCCAACAACTGTCGATATCTTTTTAGGGAGAATATTTGAAGTCTTTAATCAGTGACTTGCTTTTATTCTTTGCAGTTTAAACCAATTTTCTTGAACACCATCGATCCATCCCACCCAATGGCAAAATTATCAAGAGCTACAAATACTCAGAAATGTATACGGGCCGGAGGGAAACACAATGACTTGGATGATGTGGGAAAGGATGTTTATCATCATACTTTCTTTGAGATGTTGGGTTCTTGGTCCTTTGGTGATTACTTCAAGGTAAGACAACTGTTTACTAAGTAACGGTATTGGATTAGCCAAAAAAGGAACATTAATGGTAAAACCAAAAAAGGCTAATGGTACCTTGTGATGTTTTTATTCTGATGCGGGTTTAGACGCTGTGAAGAAGGCAACAATTATCGCCCATCCCTAACTACCGTTGGAAAATGTGCGAACAAGCTGTTGCCTGAATTGCTTTAGACCTTGTGGTGAAAATAGTGTTGGGTGGGGTGTTCCAGGATTTTGCCCCATTGATGAAGCAAGTATATTCAAGACAAGATACTATATTAAAATGGAACATGCTGTAAATACTCAGGTCAGGCAGCATATGTGGAGTGGGAAAGAGAATTATCATTTCAAGTTGAGTTCCTTTCTTTAAAACTAGGAAATCAAACATGCCTCAAGTTGCAGAGAAGGGGGAGGGTTGGGAAGAACAAAGGAACTATCTGTGCTAGCCTGGCAGCCACGAGAGACTGAAGTGGCTGTGATGCCATCTGAAGGTTTCCCAAACACAGCTGATACTTCTAGAGGAAATGTAAATTGGAGATGAATGAGAATGGGTCAGAGAGCAGAAAAAGTAACAGTGAACTTGTGAGTTACAAAACACTGCAGATCTGAAATAAAACGGAGGATGCTGAAATACTCAGCAGGTCAGGCCACATCATATTCTTGGTATTCTGCATGGAGTCGTTCACCTCCTGACTCCTCAAAACCTTTCCACCACCTCCTGGGCATGTCAGGAATGTAATGGGATAATTGCTGGATGAATGCAGTTCCATTAACGCCCAGGACAGAGCACCTGCTTGATTGGCATTTCATCTTCCAGTTAATAAAAAAATTTCTTCCCTCCCCCAACACTCCTCACAGTGTGTGCAACATTGACACTGTGTTTGTTTGTCATGTCCACGATGCATTGAAGCAGGTTGGGTCCTCTACAACAATACCCCCTAAACCCATGACTCCTACCTGGAAGGACCAGGGCAGACACATGGGATCACCACCACCTTCAAGTCGCGCACACTATTCTGACGTGGTAATATATTGCTATACCTCATCGTTGCTGGTTCAAAATCCTGAAGCCTAGAAGTGTGAAAGGGTCTCACCTCTCCACTCTCTTAGCAGTATCTACCACAGACCTCTGGTGCAACCCCACCCCATTCAAAGTAGGGTGTAGGAAAGTAGATGTTACCTTGTATGTCCAAGGTGTCATTAAGGAATAAGACTGTTTCGTACATTGCTTTGGTTGAAATGCTGGGAATTGTCTTGGGAAAATAAGTACGTGTAACAATGAACAGCAAGGAGTACAAATGGAAGCCTTCACCCTAAGGTCAGTGCCACTAGATTGTAGTTACCTTTTATCTGCAAGTGAATATACTGCAAAGTTTATTGTCTGTTTTGGGGACCAACCTTTATTATTACAAAGTAATTTAATGTATTGATTGTGCTGTAATTACAGCACAGAAAAGGGACGTTAAGCCCAACTGATCCATTCCAATGTTTACAGCACACATGTGCCTCCTCTCAACCCTCTACAGCCAATGCTCCTCAAGTGCTTACCCAATTACTACTTGAATGCATCTGTCCTCTTTGTCCCAGCTGCTTTGTCATATTAGTACCTATCGTGTGTTTATTGTCTCTGGTCTGGTCTCATTCATAAATGGGAGCATCTTTATATTAATCTTCAGTTAAAATACAATTCAAATTGGAGTTCCGTTGAAACTAAAAGGTATATTTCAGAACAAAATTGTAGAAATCAATCTGCAGTGATTCAGTCTGTTTTAAGGTACTTTGTTTCCCTCCCTCCCTGTAGGAACTGGCTTGTGAGATGGCCTTGGAACTGTTGACAAAGGAGTTCGGGATCCCCATCGAAAGACTTTATGTGACTTATTTTGGAGGGGATGAAAAAGCAGGGCTGGAACCAGATCTTGAATGCAAGCAGATCTGGCTAAACCTTGGGTGAGATTTTCTTTCACAGTTGAAGCAATAAGTAATTTTTCTCTGAATTAAATGGAATGTTGTCTATAAAATACAGTTAGAGCTTGGTGTTTTTTGCATTTGTATTAAATCTGGTTAATTTTTTTGCAAGAATGGCAGAAGAAAGGATTCTACCAGGCAGCATGAAGGATAATTTCTGGGAGATGGGCGATACTGGCCCTTGTGGCCCATGCAGTGAGATGCATTATGATCGTATTGGAGGACGTGATGCTGCTCACCTGGTCAACATGGATGACCCTAATGTTCTGGAGGTCTGGAATCTTGTGTTCATTCAATTCAACAGGTAAAATTGTTACCGAGCATGCAATAAATTTACCAAACTCTCCTGTTCATATTTAAAAATTGCCTCAGTGTTATTAATTATGATATGCAAAATCTGTGTTGCCAGGTAAATTAGTGTTGTTAGTTCCATCTCTTTTTACCTGTTCTCTAATGTACTGTAGTTGGGTACTACCTTGCCCCACAATGGGTGCCTCACTTTACACCTTGTTACATGTAAATAGTTTTCTTTCTATTTCCTTACAGAAACAGGGTAAATTTGGCCAGTGCTTGTACTGACCACATTTAGATGTTATGTAGTTCATTGCCAATAAATTGGTGCACTCGTATGTAAGAGATCTCATAATTTTTTTTTAAAAACACCCTTAGGAATTGATTGTTGACTTAGTGTGACAGGAGTATTGAATATTGATCTCCAGTTTGCTCTGGTAGAACTGAGTACTGAACTGACAAAATTTCACAACAGGGCACTTAGCGGCCATCGTTTTACACAGATATTTCCAGTTCTGAACTGATTGCCTCTGCTTCCATTTCTTTAGAGAGGTTGATGGCAGTCTGAAACCCTTAGCTAAGAAGAGCATTGACACTGGAATGGGTTTCGAACGGCTGGTGTCAGTCCTACAAGAGAAGATGTCAAATTATGACACAGACTTATTTATGCCTTATTTTGAAGCAATTCAGAAAGTAAGTTCTGAAAATACTCATTTTATGAAGTGTGGTTTCAAGTTACTGTGGTTATTACTGTTAATAAAATCTCTCTCCAAACATCATGCTCTTGCTCTCCATGAGAAATAGTAACAGGAGTAGATCATTCAGTCCATTGCTCCTGCTGCAACACTAAATAAGAACATTGCTGATCTTTTACCTTGGTGCCACTTTTCTGTACTAACCCCATGTCCCTTGATTTCCATAATATCCCAAAATCTATTGATCTCTGCATTTACCCTGTCGTGCTCCATAAGAATTTAGTACATTTCAATGAAATAGTACATTTCTTCCCAGCCTTAGAGTAATTAGGCCCAGTTTCTCTTCATGGAACAAACCTCCACTTAGGAATCAATCTGGTAATCTTTGTTGCACTCTGTCTATCCAAATATATCCTTCCTTGGGTAGGGTGACCAGCCCCGTACACATTGTTCTTGGTGCCGCCTCACCAGCTGTCAACCATCCACATCAGCAACTTGGATGAGAAGACTAAGTGTAGGACATCCAAATTTCCTGATGTTGGGTGCTTCAAGGCGAAGTTTTGAGGGGATATAGAGAGTATTAGTGAATAGGTGAGGACAGGATGGATGGAACATAATGTAGAAATATGTGGGGTCATTCTATTTATAATAATCGAGAAAGCAAAGTATTTTTCAAATGGTCTGAGATTTGACAGGTGTCAGTTTTGGGAGAGACTGAGTATCCTTGCAGCAAATCACTGAAAATTTAAAGTCCTATTACAGCAAGCAGCTCAAAAGGCAAAATATATTGTCCCTAATTGCTAGAGGACTTGGGTGAAAGATTAATGACCTTCTTGTACTAGAATATATTGGAGACACAGAGACTGCAGATGTTGGAATCTGAAGTAACAAACAAGATGCTGGAGGAATTCAGCGGGTCTGGCAGCATCTGTGGAGGGAAGTGGACAGTCAACATTTCGGGTCAAGACCCTTCTTCAGTCCCGATGAAGGGTCTTGACTCAAAACATCGACTGTCGATTTCCCTCCATGGATGCTGCCTGACCTGCTGAGTTCTCCTAGAATATCTAGAACCTTGGTAAGGAGTGGGCCATTCAGGACTGGAGTGAGAAGGAATTTCTTCATGCAGATGGCAGTAAATCTATGGAATTCTCTACCTGAGTGTGCTGTGGAGGCTTAGACATGGAGTATATTCAAATTAGAGATTGGTGTAATGCAGGAAGGTGGCCTTATCAGCCTTGATCTTACTGTCTGGTAGAACAGATATGAGGGGCCGAATGATCTTGGCCTGTTTCTATTTCTATATAATTGTAATAACGTGTCTGTATTACTGTACCCAAATTCTCTTGTACAAAAGCCCAGGATACATTTGCCTTCCTAATTGTTTGCCGTACCACCGCGTTATTTCTCATTGACTTTCTACATCCGTTTGTGCGTTGAATAAGTGTTGCAATCGTTGGTAAAGAATGTTGACGAATGGTACAACAGCAAAATAAGCATTCAGCTTTTTATTTTAAAACACATGATTATATAAGACCTGAACCTAGTAAGTGGTATTCAGAAATGAACTCTTTTTTTCTTAGAACCATAGAACAATACAGCACAATACAGGCCCTTCAGCCCACCATGTTGTGCCGACCTTCAAATCACTCCTAAGACTATCTACCCCCTTCCTCCCACATATCCCTCTATCTTAAATTCCTCCATATGCTTATCTAACAATCTCTTGAACTTGACCAACATATCAGCCTCCACCACCACCCTAGGCAGCGCATTCCATGCACCAACCACTCTCTGGGTGAAAAACCTCCCTCTGACATCTCCCTTGAACTTCCCACGCATTACCTTAAAGCCATGCCCTCTTGTATTGAGCATTGGTGCCCTGGGAAAGAAGCGCTGGCTGTCCACTCTTCTTCCTGATAAATGGCCACATTAAGTGGGCCTTTGTATGGGACTCTTCTTCTTAATACATATCTGAGTTTGCAGACATCATTACTTAAAGGAGGTCAACATTGAATTGAGAAGCTCGCTACATTTTACCCAACAATTTCTCTGCTGGCTTCTTCGAAAAAGAAACAAGCTGTATTTCAACACCACCCTCCATTTTGAAACTTCCATAAGGGGCCGATTATGTAGGTGGAATTAACTCTGTCAGATGTGGGTTTTTGCCTAAACCAGTTCCTCTCGTTCTTATGGCATTCCTGTCAGTGAGCAAAGTAGCAAAAATGCTGCATGGTGCTAAGCCGTTCTTTCTTCTGTTGTGATGCTCCACTTGCAAGCGAGTTGTATTGTAGTGTTAATTTTTAATTCATTTATGTGATTCTAGGGAACTGGTGCCAGGCCGTATACAGGGAAGGTGGGAGCTGAAGATATTGATGGAATTGACATGGCGTACAGAGTGTTGGCAGATCATGCACGGACAATAACAATTGCTTTGTCTGATGGAGGCAGACCAGATAATACTGGTAGAGGGTAAGTTGGAAAGACATAATAAATCATGCAGGGTTGTGGAGAGTCATGTTCTTCATTCCTGTGTTCTTGCTTGTTTATATGAAATATCCATCACTGCCATTGCGCCGGTCCTGAGCAGTGGAGGGACCCTATTTACTCCGAAGCAAATATCCTTGGTGCTGGAAGATCTCAGCTATTCAGACAGCACTCATGGAGAGAGAAACAAAATGATTGCTTCAGGTCAATGACCTTTCATCACAACTAGAACTGGTTAGCGATGTGCAGTTAGAGCCAGGTAAGAAAGGAATCATAGGGAAAGGATTGAAGTGGGAGGTGCATGGTAGTGCAAGGGCAGCAGTGCTTCACTGGCAAACATAATATTGTGCCCCTTCTATTAAGATTACCCCCATCAATGTTCAAGACATTTCTCGTAGTAACCATCCAACAGAAAATCTTTTAGTATAGTACTGGCAAGTGTCTATTAATGGACAATTAAAAGGAATGATTTGTGCTCCTGGTTGCTAATAACTGTGGTTAGAGATAGGAATGCTATGATTTCAAAAGCAGAAAATGTAAACTAGGTTATAAGGTGTCTGTGATAACCATTAAGAGGAACTATTAGCCGTACAGAAAGGCACAGCTGTGGACTTTTCCCCTCCCACATGTTAGCCAGATTGGCTTTGAGGCATTGATCCTTTCTTAATCCAGAATCTCTAATGTAAATTTGTACTAGCAGCACCAGAAACAATATTATTTGCTGCTTCTATATATAACCATGTTTCTTTATACATCCAAAACACTAACAAAGCACCTTTTTAGTTTGTGATATATTTTGAGAGATGTTGTCATCATCATTGCATATCATGACAGTACTATATGGGTGGGAAATGGTTGTCAAACTTGTCTTTCTGCTTATTACAAAAAATTTAAACACAAATTGGGCATTAAAGCTTTTAGTATAATTTTGGTCATGTAACAGTTCTTTAGTATCACTAAAGATGTTTTTCTACACAGGTATGTTTTGAGGCGGATTTTACGAAGAGCAGTACGATACTCCCATGAGAAATTGAATGCATCAAAGGGGTTCTTTGCATCTCTGGTTGACGTGGTGGTGGAATCTTTGGTACGTACATGATTGGTCATTACTGCAGTTGTATGAGTGTTGACCTTAGGTCTGGGTAAGACAGATTTAAAAAAGTTTGGCGTTTTTCTCCTTATGATCCAGTGACCAAGGTTTAGATGTGCTTGTTCAAGTGAAAGCCAGATTGGTTTGCCTGTGGTGACCTGATTAACATTCGATGACCAGGCCCTTTCAACCACTGACCTTCAGTAGACAGTTGTTTCTTTTACAACCACAAGAGTTCGTAGTTTTAGGAAAAGAAGAAAAAAGATTTGGATGCTGAGTGCAAGTATTGTCCTGAACTTGCATTTATTGACTGTGTACCTGGCCAGGTATTGAAAACCTGTGCTGACAAACTGGCTGGAGTATTTGAGGACATCTTCAACCTCTCACTGTTGCAGTGTGAGGTTTCCTACTACTTCAAAAGGGCAGCATTCATACTGGTACCCAAGAAGAGCAGGGAGAGCTGCCTCAGTGACTATCGCCCAGTAGCATTCACATCTACTGTGATGAAGTGCTTCGAGAGGTTGGTTATGGCTAGAGCTAACTCCTGCCTGAGCAAGGACTTGGACCCGCTGCAATTCGTCTACAGCAGATGCAACCTTACTGGCTCTCCACTCTGCACTGCAGCACCCAGACAACCACAAAACCTATGTCAGGCTGCTGCTTATTGATTACAACTCGGCATTCAACACCATCATCCCCTCATTACCAATCACCAAGCTTTAAAACCTAGACCTCTGTACCACCCTCTGCAACTGGATCCTTGACTTCCTTATTGGAAGACCACAGTCAGTGCAGATCCGTAATAACATCTCCTCGCTGACAATCAACACAGGTGCACCTCAAGCTTGCGTGCTTACCCCACTGTTCTGCTCTCCATACGCTCATAACTATGTGGCTAAGCACAGCTCAAACGCCATCTATAAATATGCTCATGACACCACTGTTGTTGGTAGAATCTCAGATGGAAATGAGGAGGCGTACAGGAATGAGATAGATTAGCTGGTTCAGTGGTGGTGTCGCAACAACAACCTCACACTCAACGTCAGTAAGACCAAGGAATTGATTGTGGACTTCAGGAAGGGGAAGTCGGGAGAACACACACCAGTCCTCATTGAGGGGTCAGCGGTGGAAAGGATGAGCAGCTTCAAGCTCCTGGGTGTCAACATCTCGGAGGATCTATCCTGGACCCAACACATTGATGCAATCGTGAAGGCATGCCAGCGGCTCTACTTCGTTAGGAGTTTGAGGAGAATCAGTATGTCACCAAAGACTCTTACAAATTTCTATAGATGTACTGTACTTTGGAGAGCATCCAGACTGGTTGCATCACAGCCTGGTACGGAGGCTCCAGTACACAGGATCGAAAGAGGCTGCAGAGGTTTGTAGACTCAGCCAGCTCTTATTACGGGCACAACTCTCCCCATTATGGAGGACATCTTCAAGAGGCGGTGCCTCAAGAAGGCGGCATCCATCACTAAGGACCCTCACCATCTGGGACATGCCCTCTTTGCGTTACTACCATTGGGGAGGAGGTACAGGAGCCTGAAGACCCACACTCGACTCAGAAACAGCTTCTTCCCCTCTGCCATCAGATAACCGATGAACACCAACTCATTATAGGTTTTTTTGCACTATTTATTTAATTTTGTAATTTATAGTAATTTTTGTTTTTTCTCTGTACTGCTGCAGCAAAACTACAAATTTTACATCATATAAGTCAGTGATAATAAATCTAATTCTGAAAATTAAATGTGGCAGATCTTGTACCACATTCCTATCCATCAGCAACCTGTTTACCATAGCACAAGGGATTTGCTTCTAAATCAGATAAGGTATATAAAGAAATTTCATAATATACATTTAAAATGACAGATGTTAAGTTCTTGTTATCCACCAGTGATCAGAGCACAACTTCCTGTGGATAACAAAAAATGTGGATCCGACAAGCCCTCTCCTTTCTACCCAGCACACCCTTCAAACATGCATGTGGCCTTAAATGTTTTAAAAGCATTAACACAGTTAGTAAATGCATTAAAAGATTTTGATACTGAAAAGGAAACGATATTAACTAACAAACTGCTTTCTGTTAGATCACACAGCAGAGAGCCATGACACTCTTGTATATTTTGAACAAATTTAGGCTGGGCTGGGGCTGAACTTGTAAATACGTGGATCTACAGATGGCAAATCAGCGAATTATGAGGACTGAGTATAGTTTATTATTTTATGTTTAGGGAGATGCATTCCCAGAGCTAAAGAAAGATCCAGACATGGTGAAGGATATTATCAATGAAGAGGAGGAGCAGTTCCTGAAAACCCTAAACAGGGGGAGGCGTATCCTGGAGCGGAAGATCCAGAGCTTGTCTGATAATAAAGTCATACCAGGTTAGTAAAGGGAACAAAGAACCACTTATCCAAAGACAGATTTAAAGCTGCTGTCTGAATTGTGAGTACTTTGGGTTTTCTCTTACTGTGAAGCTGCAGTTCCCTCACTCCTGAAGGCATTGTCCAAAGCTAGAGCATTGAAATCCCTTTGGCACCCTCTCTTTCTGCATATAAGTAAAGCTACTTGTGAGTCACGTTGATGGAGTAACTAAGAGGAGTAAGAGTAAATCAAAAGGGGTCAGTAAGCAGACAAGCATAGATTTACGGTAATTGGCAGAAGAACCCGTGGAGAGGTGAGAATTTTATTTACGATGTTTTTTGATGTAGAATGTGCTACCTGAAATAGTAGTGGAAGCAAATTCACCAATCTTAATTGCTTCACCATGCTTTCAGCTGCATCAGCCCTAACCTCTGGAATTTCCTCCCTGCACCTCTCTGTTTATCTTGCTCTTTCAACCAAGATGCTCCTTTAAAACCTGCTTGCAGAGCCAAGCATTTGGTCACCTATGCTGTTGTCTTGAACAGCTTGGTTTTAAAATTTGTCTGACAAAGCTACTGAGAAGTTCCTTGGAATATTGTGCCACTTTAAAAGAGCAGAATGAGACCAAGTTATTTTTGTGGAAAGGTTGCTGACACCTGCAAAGCTGCACTAAGCCTCGAGCTTATCTTTCAGTGGAGGAAGGGAAGGTAGACAAAAAAAAATTATACTGTTGGGGACACAATAAATTCACACTAGTGGAATGAGAAATAATTTGGGGAAGCAAGGTTGGCCTTTTTTTTGGTCTTTCATTACGTGCACCAGTTATCTTAATTTGGACATTTTGCATCATTAAGCTGAAGTATAAATTGTTGAACCTGTTTTTGTTTTGCTTAAAACTTACCTTGTACTGAGAGACACAAGTAATCCCATTTCTTGCTTTCTGCCTCCCTGAGTCTGAATTCGTGGATTCTCAGATGGCTGGCCCCTGATCTTTAAAGCCATCATTGTTGGTTGAAGGAATATTTCAGGCATGTTCATTAATTTCTGAGGCAAAGGCAAAAGCATCTATTCGCAATGCATTTAGCAATTAATTAAAATAAACTAAATCATTTGTTATTGATTCTTTGCATGTGATGATAGAGGTGTTTTGTTTTGTCCCCAGGTGATACAGCTTGGCTGCTTTACGACACCTATGGTTTCCCTGTGGATTTGACTGGACTGATCGCTGAAGAGAAAGGACTCCGAGTAGACCTCGAGGGCTTTGAGGAGGAAAAAAAAGCTGCTCAAGTATGTTTGTGATTTTCACTTGGATGTTGTTCCATAGATGTGAGGTGATTGGTGGCTCTTCGTTGCTGTTTTGGTTACCTGAATTGTGCTAGAAAGCTTCTGAACTGTGTTTACCCTGAGCTTGTTTTGCAGCAGAAAAGATGCAAATTGACATTATCTGATGCAGTTGGGTCTCTGAAATATTCTGAGTGTATAATCTCTTTGCACTGCATCATTTATTTGTGCATTTGTTATTATTAACAATACTTACTAAAAAAATTGGAATTCTTCAGGTAAAGTTATCCTGCCAATATTTATCCCCCAACTATCAGCACCAAAACAGATGATTTGGTAGTTAATCACATTCCTTTGGTTTAAATTATAATAATCACTGCATTTCAATACTTGCCATATGCTATAAAGCACTGGAATGTCCTGAGGTCAAAATATAATCATAGAAAAAGTTTTGTACAATTTTTCACCACTCACAGATAGAGGTGCTTTAGTAATTTTGTGGAGAAAGATATCTCTTTTGACTTGTTAATTGTTGGTGAACAAGGTGTTCAGAAAGAGTAGATCTAAAGAATGTGCTGCGGCACATTTGCCAGGGGTAGATCAGAAGTAAATGAAGTTGATGGGTAGTGTGAAGAGAGATACATGTGAATACTCTAGAAAACATCCATATTTAAAAACAAACTCCTGCAAATTGCTGTATACTGTAATAGGCATTATATGTGGATTATTTTAAAACTACAAACAGCAAATTGTTGAGGAAAGTTACACAGTTTTAAAACAGGTTGGTAATTGTAATGTGGACCTAGTTGGTGCTGCAAGGAAACAACAAGGAGCAGGCCTTATCCTAATGTGATTGTATTGAAACACATACAGCATTCAGAAAATGTTTGCTGCCCTTCTAAAGTAAGGTCCTGGGGCTGGAAGTGGACTTGGTAACATATTAGAATGATCAAGTTTAACGTGAACTGAGGTTCAGAAATAGCCATGATCAGAAGGTGGGTTAATAAGTTTTAAGGTTAAATTCAATCAGGTGAGGGAATATCTAAAACATTTAGATTACCAGAGTTTGTCCAACAAAGGGTAATCTGAGCAATCAGCAAGCTGAGTCTAAGTTATTTCCACTCAGACATTCCCTGACTCCACCTTTGCCTTGGCTCATTTGCTGAATGCCTCATTCATGCTTTTTAAAAACCTCTTGACTTGACTATTCCAACACTCCCTTGGTCAACCTACCACTTTGCTCCATCAAGAAATAGCTCATGCAAAATTGGTACTTGTATCTGAGCTCAGCAAGTGCTTTTCACCTAGAAACCCGTTGACCTACATTGATAATGGCTTGGCTTAGAAGTTCTCATCTGTTTTTAAATCACGGTATGGTACGGCACGGTAGCATAGTGGTTAGCGCAATGTTATTACAGCGCCAGCGATCAGGGTTCAATTCCTGCCGCTGTCTGTAAGGAGTTTTTACGTTCTCCCGTGTCTGTGTGGGTTTCCTCCGGGTGCTCTGGTTTCCTCCCACATTGCAAAGACGTATGGGTAGGTTAATTTGGGTTTAAAATAGGCGGCGCGGACTCGTTGGGCCGGAAGGGCCTGTTACCACGCTGTAAATAAAATTAAAATTAAATTTAAATTTAAATTAAAAAAATCCCTGCATGGTTTTGCCTCTTTCTGTCCATGTAATCTCTTCTAGCCAAACAACTCTCTACACTTCTGCCTCGTTACATATCCCTAATTTTCATTGCTCCACTGTTGTCAACCGTGCCTTCTGCTTAAGTTCTAGAATCGTACTCCTGAGTCTCCACCTCTGTACTGTTGATTCTTCCTTTAGGGTCTTTTGAACAAACTGTTAGTTAGATTTTCTGTAGTACCACTTTGTGATTTGCTGTCAAATTTTATTTGATGTAAACCAATGAATCGCCTTGAGGTGTTTTCTTATAATAATGCAAATTGATGTTATTGAAAACATCTGACCCACAAAATTAAAGCTGACATACGAAAGTGAATTGCAGAAACACTTCAGGGTGAATAGGAAAGTGTTAACCATACGGATAAAGGAAGAATTGTGAAGCTTGGGAAAGGCATTGTGGAGCAGGTCCTTAACATAACAGGAACTACTTTCTCAGTAATATGGTGGTAAAATTGTTAGGAAAGGAGAGAAAACTGCAAGTTGCTAGACTGAGCATAAACAGAAACTGAAAATGCTGAACGTCTGAGATAAAAGCAGGAAATGCTGGCGACACTTGGGTCGGTCAGCGTTTGTGGAAAGAGAAGGTCTTCGCCATTGCTGCCTGACCTGCTAATTATCTGCAGCATTTTGTGTTCTTATTTGAACATTAGGTAGTCTGAATGATTCCTTACTTCAGGTTTGTGCAAAGCTATAAATGAGCAGTGTAACTGTCTAAATCTAGTTACATAAAACCAACACAAATTCACATGAGATGACTCAAAACTAAATAAAAGAAAAAAGATGTATTGCACTAATCCCAGAATGTAAAAAGGGTTTAAAAAGGAGATTTGTGAGGCTCTGATAATAAGGGTATTATTAGATATCTGGGGGAGAAATAAGGAAATTGAGAAGATAATCTGGTGCCCACCTAAAAGATGCTGGAAACATACACTGATAGCCATGGATCTGTTAATCTTCTATTCACTATGTTTTTATAAAAAAAGAAATTTATCAGAAAGGAACTTGAAAGATTTCCGACGATAACCAAGTCCAAGGAGGGGAAGATTCTGTCTATCCAACCTTCTTAACGCATTCAAGGACGTAACTGCTAAGATGCAGTGTAAAAAGTATCTAGTCTTGTTTACCCAGTATCCTGCAGATTTTTTGCTGTTTATCCAGGATGGTGGTGGTATTGACCTACTAATGTCAAGTGTTTAGGGTGTTCTTTCAAAAAATTAAACTTTCGCTTTGTAGTTCTGCAAAATTGACATCAGTGTTTTAAATCTGCAGCTGAAATCCCAGGGGAAGGGTACAGGTGATGATGATCACATCATGCTAGACATCTATGCAATCGATGACCTGCGCGCTAAGGGCTTTGAAGTCACTGACGACACATCAAAGTACAACTACACGTCAGATGACAGTGGAAACTATGGTAACTTCTGCTTTATCGCTTTAACTTGGAAATTGTTTTCATAGATGTAAGCCTGGAGGGGGAGGGGCGGGAACAGATAAATACGTGAATGTCCACTTTTACCTGGTGATACACCTTGTAGATTGGTGCCAGAGAGCTCTGAACTGTCATGAGTGCCACAAGTAATAAACTGCAGGCACAGTTATGTCAATGTGCATTAATTAGCAGGATTTACTGGAGCGAGTGCTGAGGTGCTCACTTTTCATTCCCTGTGCCAGTCCTCCCACCACCACCATCTCTCTCCCTCGATCTGAGTTCTTGTTGCCAGTTGAGTGTCTACTGCCCCCCTGATCTGAGCCTAATTCTGTTAGTACAGTACAGGGACCAGTGTCAGGTGGCTGAACCTACTGAGTCATGCTTGCATTGTATGAAACCAGCCATGTGGAATCTGACCACAAATGTATTTGACCTTCATGACAAAAACTTATGTTTTTAAGGCACTGACAGACGGTCCTGGTTACAGAATGTCATTTCACCTTTGTAACCTCAATGCAGATTCATCTGAGGCAGATGGTGACTATTTTGTGTGAACTGGACAGTTGCATGTGCCCATAGCACCAAACTGTCCCTGTTATAGAGTCACTGTGTGGACTAAAATGCTGCTATGGTGTTCTGTAGGGAATGGATGGTGTACGGTTAGACTGTTGATACTGAGCTTTTCTCCCCGACAATCAGCATGGTTCCAAACCTGGAAGTGCTTGTTGCTGACGTTTTTTTCTTAGTGTGACATCTGGGACACATAGAACACTACAGCACGGTACAGGCCCTTCGGCCCACTATGTTGTGCTGACGTTTTATCCTGCTCTAAGATCTATCTAACCCTTCCCTCCCATGTAGCCTCCCACTTTTCTATCATTCATGCATCTAAGAGTCTCTTAAATGTCCCTAGTGTATCTGCCCCCACAACCTCTGCTGGCAGTGCATTCCACGCACCCACCATTCTGTGTAAAAAAAACTTACCCCGACGTCCCCCTTATATTTTCCTCCAATCACCTTAAAATTATGTCCCCTCGTGTTAGCCATTGTCGCCCTGGGAAAAAGTCTTTGTCCACTTGATCCATGCCTCTTATCATCTTGTACACCTCTATCAAGTCACCTCTCATCCTCCTCTCCAAAAAGAAATGCCCTAGCTCGCTCAACCTATTCTCATAAGACATGCTCTCCAATCCAGGCAGCATCCTGGTAAATCTCCTCTGCACCCTCTCTGAAGCTTCCACATCCTTCCTATAATGAGGCGACCAGAACTGAACACAATACTCCAAGTGTGGTTTAACCAGGGTTCTGTGGAGCTGCAACATCACCTCGCGGCTCTTAACCTCAATACCCCCGACTAATGAAGGCCAACACACCATACACCTTCTTAACAACCTTATCGACCTGCGCGGCAACCTTGAGGGATCTATGAACATGGACCCGAAGATCCCTCTGTTCCTCCACACTGCTAACAGTCCTGCCATTAGCCTTGTATTCTGCCTTCAAATTCGATCTCCCGAAGTGTATCACTTCACACTTATCCGGGTTGAACTCCATCTGCCACTTCTCAGCCCAGGTCTGCATTCTGTCAATATCCTGTTGTAATCTACAGCAACCTTCTACACTATCCACAACACCACCAACCTTTGTATCATCAGCAAACTTACTAACCCATCTTCCACGTCCTCATCCAAGTCATTTATAATAATCACAAAGAGCAGGGGTCCCAGAACAGATCCCTGCGGAACACTGCCACCACCTCCATCTACCACCACCCTCTGTCTTCTATGGGCGAGCCAATTCTGAATCCTGGTTCCCTGGATCCCATGCCTCCTGACTTCCATGAGGAACTTTATCAAACGCCTTACTAAAATCCATGTACACCACATCCACTGCTCTACCTTCATCAATGTGCTTTGTCACATCCTCAAAGAATTCAATCAGGCTCGTGAGGCATGACCTGCCCCTCAAAGCCATGCTGACTATCACTGATCAGCCTATGCTTCTCCAAATGCCCATAAATTCTGTCTCTAAGAACCTTCTCCAGTAATTTGCCCACCACTAAAGTAAGACTCACTGGTCTGTAATTCCCAGGGTTATCCCTACTCCCTTTCTTAAACAAAGAAACAACATTTGCCACGCTCCAATCATCTGGCAGTACTCCTGAGGCCAGTGAGGACGCAAAAATCATCGTCAAGAGCGCAGTAATCTCTTCCCTTGCTTCCCGTAATAACCTTGGGTATATCCCATCCGGCCCCGGTGACTTATCTATCCAAAAGTTTTTCAAAAGTTCCAGCACATCCTCTTTCTTCACGTTGAAATGCCCTAGTGTATCAGCCTGTCATACACCATCCTTACAAACGTCAAGGTCTCTCTCACTGGTGAATACTGAAGCAAAGTATTCATTAAGGACCTCCCCTACCTCTTCCGACTCCAGGCGCATGTTTCTGCTTTTATTCCTGATTGGTCCTACCCTCACTCTAGTCACCCTCTTAGTCTTCACATACGTGTAGAATGCTTTGGGATTTTCCTTGATCCTACTCGCCAAGGACTTCTCATGACCCCTTCTAGCTCTCCTAAGTCCACTCTTAAACTCCCTCCTGGCTGCCTTTGTAACTCTCCAGAGCCCTGTCTGATCCATGCTTTCTAAGCCTCAGGTAAGCTGCTTTCTTCTTCTTGACAAGATATTCTACATCTCTTGTCAACCACAGTTCCTTCACTCTATCATCCTTACCCTGCCTCAGTGGGGCAAACCTATCCAGAGCCCCATGCAAGTATTCCTTAAACAACCTCCACATTTCCGCTGTGCACTTCCCCAAGAACATCTGTTCCCAATTTACGCTCCCAAGTTCCTGCCTAATAGCATCATAATTTCCCCTCCCCCAGTTAAATACTTTCCCATATCGCCTGCTCCTATCCCTCTCCAAGGCTCTGGTAAAGGTCAAGGGGTTATGGTCACTATCTCCAAAATGCTCTCCCACCGAGAGATCTGAAACCTGATCAAGCTCATTGCCTAGTACTAGGTCCAGTATGGCCTCTCCTCTAGTCGGCCTGTCCACATACTGTGTCAGGAGTCCTTCCTGGACACACCGAACAAACTCCGTCCCATCTATCCCCTTTACACTAAGGAGGTGCCAATCAATATCAGGGAAGTTGAAATCACCCATGACAACAACCCTGTTATTTTTGCATCTCTCCAAAATCCGCCTCCCGATCTGCTCCTCAGCGTCTCTGCTGCTAGTGGGGGGGTCTGTAGAATACTCCCAATAGAGTGATCGCTCCCTTCCTGTTTCTGACTTCCACCCACACTGACTCAGTGGACGATTCCTCCAGGACATCCTCCCTTTCTACAGCTGTGACACTGTCCCTGATCAGTAAAGCCACTCCCCCACCTCTTTTACCTCCGTCCCTGTCCCTTTTGAAACATATAAACCTGGAATATCCAGCAGCCGTTCCTGCCCTTGCGACAGTCTCTGTAATGGCCACCACGTCATAGTTCCACGTACTTACCCACGCTCTAAGTTCATCAGCCTTTTTCCTGATGCTTGTCGCATTAAAGTAGACATACTTCAGCGCATCCAACTGACTGCAGTTTTGCCCCTTCAACTGCATATCCTTCCTCACAGTCTTTCTACACTCTGCATCTACTTGTACAGTAAATGAACCAACCTCTGACCTATCACTCTGGTTCCCATCCCCCTGCCACTATTTTATTATTATTACAAATTATTGTTTTGAAACAATTCCATCCAATGAGCTTATCTGCTTGATAAGTTGATCCAATACTTACCGCCTCACTATATTGTTAAACATTGCCATTCTTTAAAAAACATTTTTGGTTTTTCAACTTATTCCATGATTTTATTATCCCTTTAGTGATGGTGTACTGCCTGATTCCTTCCTTGGTCTGGCAACGTGAATCCCTAATATTGAACAAGCTTGAATGTTTCACCACGAAATGTTGTGCACCAAGCATTACCACCTTCTCCCCTCAACCATTTCTAGTTTCATATAATTGACCCGTACCCTCAAAGACTCTCAGTTTACACCTCTAAAGGGATTCAGGTTTCCTGTTTCTTTTTCCTTCTGATCATTACACAAAAAATAAAACATGACATGATGCAGGCACATTGGAGTATTTCCTTTGCTCATATTCTCACTTTAATGCAAATAGGTGACCCCTTAAGATATCTACCATCAACTGTCTGGTTCGGACTACTTAGAAAAATGAAATGGGAAAGATAACACGACCAAAGTGATGATACATTGCAAATGTTTTGGTAGAGAAACTACTTTTTAATGGAGCTTGATAGCTTGCTTGTATTTCGTCGATGTTTGAATTTTGCCATTAGTGACCAACAGCTTCCGACCTCCTCTACAGTTTTTGAGTCCATAGAGGCCACGGTGAAAGCGATCCGCAGGGAGAAAATGTTCGTGGAGGAGGTGAAAACAGGTCAAGATTGTGGTGTGTTGCTGGATGCCACGTGCTTCTACGCTGAGCAAGGTGGACAGATTTATGACGAGGGCTACTTGATAAAAGAAGATGACAGCAGTGAAGACGTAAGGGATTTTAACTTAATGTTTCTACTTTTAGTGAGAGTTCCCCTGGGCAGCTAAACCATCTCCGTCTCACCCCAAACGCAACAGTTCTATTTCCCATGTTCTTTTGAACAATATTTAGTACTCCATTTAGCCTTAAGATTTGTGTAGACCCACTGTCACAAATATCCTCTAGTTTCCCAAATGATGTGGAGGCAACCCCTGTTGCATTGCATGCCACTGACCAAGGCTAGGAACATCTAAGCAGTACTGGGGGCATCATAGTTTGATTCTATCCATGAAATGCAGGAGTCAAATGAGCATTTAGGAGCAGGACCCCGAGCTAATGTGTTTTCCCCATCCCAAGGGCATGACTGTTGAAGTCAGCCATAGCTAGATAGGATATGGATACTGATGGAGAAGTGAACTTGTAACTCTCTAACCTCGCCATGTTTATCTTGAGGACATGAATTACTGGCGTGGTCCAACATAGCTGTCATCCTCTGCTACTGTGAGCTGGGGCGACACACACAAAATGCTGGAGGAACTCAGCAGGTCAGGCAGCATCTGTGGAGGGTCGAGACCCTTCATCAGGACGGGAAAGGAAGAGGGCAGAAGCCGGAATAAGAAGGTGGGGGGAGGGGGAGGAGCGCACGCAGGCAGGGGAGAGGTGAGTCCGGGTGAGAGGGGGGAAGGTAGGTGGGTGGGGGAGGGGGGATGAAAGGGAGTGATGAAAAAGCTGAGAGGTGATGGGTAGAAGAGGCAAAGGGCCGAAGGAGGAGGAATCTGGTCGGAGAGGACAATAGACCATTGAATGAAGGGAAGGAGATGGGGACTAGATGAGCATGTCATGAGAGTGGGGCAGGGGTGTTGCTCCAGCATCTGCAGAATCTACTGTGAGCTGGGGGCATGTTTGAACCTTGATGTAGAATTATAGCAGACTTTTGATCCATAGGATCCTTACCAAAGTGCGCGCACACAATGCCATTAACCTTGATGTCCAAGCTTTTTCATTTTACTTTGCATTCATGGGTATGAAAGCCGTCTATACTACTAAATTCAGTTCTTCGTAATTCCTTCCACAGAAAACTGAATTCACAGTGAAAAATGTACAGGTACGAGGCGGTTATATCCTACACATCGGAACAGTTTATGGACAACTGAAAGTTGGAGATAAAGTTCATCTCTACATTGATGAGGTAATACCCTTTTGGTGTTTAAAATCTCGTTACCATTCCCCATTTTGTGGCCCCTTCCCATACAATTACTGGGATACAGTATCTGACCTTTTGCCTCCTTGCTACTTGTCCTTCAGGGACCCCAAACCCTCCCAGATGAACCCAAGATTTCTACTTCCAGTTTACTATACTGCATACTCTGTTGGGAAGCCAAATGCAAATTGAGTGATCACCTTGACAAATATTTCCATTCACTCTCAGGGTGACTCTGAGATTCCTGTCACTATTCTGCCTGACCTCGTCCTTGGCCTCGCCAATCTGACTTGCAGCTGTATCTCATTGGTGGAAGTGGCCACGAGACAGTGCTTATGGAGGCAAAGTCCTGTCGTCATACCAAGGACATCTTCCATCCTGTTTGTGGCACTGAGATTGTACTGAATGAGATATACAAGGAATACATCTGGCAGTTCCATGAGGGTCTGTGGACACTCACCAGCAGCAGAAATGTATGCCGCCACAATCCGTAACCTCGTGGCCCAGCAGATCCCTCACTGTACCATTACTGTCAAACTAGGCGATGAAGCTGCATCACACGTGCTAGACAGCAAAAGAAGCTTATAGACAGGACTAATTGTTCTGACAACCAGCCAATCTGAACAAAGCTCTGCAGTGCTGCATGC
Source organism: Pristis pectinata (assembly GCF_009764475.1). Classification (NCBI taxonomy): domain Eukaryota; kingdom Metazoa; phylum Chordata; class Chondrichthyes; order Rhinopristiformes; family Pristidae; genus Pristis; species Pristis pectinata. Next base: position 48,958,447 of record NC_067417.1, read on the forward strand.
TAGGGACTTTGGTGTTGGACTGACCGATTTGCCAGTCTGTTGAACGTAATTCCTATCAATATCCCAAGAACCCTAATTCACTTTATTTGGACGTTGCACAGTTTTCCAGTGAACCCAGTGATTTTAAAGGGAACCGGTGAATTTAAAGGGAAATATCACCTGTTGATTTATCGACCTCAGACATGAACTCTTTCTCTCTTTCTTCCTAAAGGTTACCTGGCTTGCTGAGTATTTCCAGCATCGTTTTGCTTTGTATTTCTGATTTCCAACATATGCAGTATTTTGATTTTGGACTTAAAATCTCATAATTTGATATGTGACTCAAGTTCTAACATATTAACTGTGACTGATTTTTATTTTGTAATTAGGGGTGTGTATTGTGGCATGAAAATATTTTTATGATCCCTGTCATTTAAAATCCTTTGTATTTATAATTTGTTTCGCACCAGGCCAAGAGACGAACTGTCATGAGCAACCACACCAGCACCCACATGCTGAACTTTGCCCTGCGGTCTGTGCTGGGTGAGGCTGACCAGCGGGGCTCTCTGGTGGCACCGGACAGGCTGCGCTTTGATTTCACAGCCAAAGGAGCAATGAGCACGCAGGACATCAAAAGATCTGAAGAGATAACAAACAAAATGATTCAGGATGCCAAGGTAAAGCTCACCAATTTGATTTTAAATATATTTTCCAGTTTTTAACTCTTCAAATTTAAAACTCAGATGCGTAGAAATTTCCCTTTCATCAGGTAGAGGATCTCTGGAATCCTGTACTCCAGAGAGTTGTGGAGGCTGGACCACTTAGCAGTTAGCGTAATGCTCTACAGCGCCAGCGACCCAGGTTCAATTCTGGCTGCTGTCTGTAAGGAGTTTGTACGTTCTCCCTGCATGTCTGCGTGGGTTTCCTCCGGGTGCTCCGGTTTCCTCCCACATTCCAAAGACGTACGGGTTAGGAAGTTGTGGACGTGTTATTTTGGTGCCGGAAGCGTGGCGTCACTTGCGGGCTGCCCCCAGCACACTCTACACAAAAGATGCATTTCACTGTGTGCTTCCATGTACATGTGACCATCTTGTTACAAGTATTTAAGGTGGAGGTAGATTGATTTTTGAAAGACTGGAAAACTGAGGGTTATGGGGAACTGGCACAGAAGAGGAGCTGAGGTCAGCACAGATCAGCCATGATCATACTGAATGGCGGGCAGGTTGAGGGGTGTGGTGGTGGGAGAACAGTGGGGATTGATTCTGAGCTGCCTAGTTTTGTTTTATGTTTGTCTCTGTGAACCAGGTATAGTCACGTAAGCAGTCATGACATGAACCATGGCGTGGCTGCACATGTTGGCTTCAGTGAGTCTCTCCTATGTTATTTTCTGGGGGAGGTGAAGTACTGACTTGGCTTCAAATCCAGGCACGTGGGTTGAAGGGCTTTACTATCTTGAGAGTGTAAAGGTCCCATATCAAATAGGTGAGTTATCTCAGTTGTACAATATGCAGTTACCATTAACTGTTAGCCTTGTTGATAATTAATGTGAGAAATAGCACAATAGTGGGAGCAGGTACACTGATATTGGAAAGCAGATAGAGTGAACTTGAAACAATATCCATCTATTCTCCAAAGGCTGAGGAGCTCATTCTAACTGCTATAGGAGACCTAGAGACCCTCCTCCTAAACAATACCTGACCCACGGGACCCATTTCCTGAAGTGAAGGTTCCAAATCCCACCACCAGCACCCCTCACTTTAAGTTGCAAAGTTATTTTTCTTTATTCTGAAACTCCATGTAAAGAGTACAAGAAGGGAAATGAAAATTTATTGCAGTTGTAGACAGGATCTGTAACAACTTTACGTATTTCCTTCCAGCCAATTTATGCCTTGAATGCTCCCCTTGTTGCTGCTAAAGCTATTCAGGGCCTTCGCGCTGTATTTGACGAGACGTACCCTGACCCTGTGCGAGTGGTGTCCGTGGGAATTCCAGTGGAAGATATGCTAGCTGACCCATCAGGACCAGCGGGGTCTGTCACTTCAGTGGAATTTTGTGGTGGAACGTGAGTGCATTGCCTCAATCCGAAAACAAGGGGGTTACATATAGCTTGGAAAATAAGGAAGAACTGTTCAAGTTTTTTATTAAAACTATGCCCCATTGGTATATTTGCCAGTTCAGTAAAGAGCGCAAAGTATTACTGGGAAGCATTGTCCAGAGAAAAGGCCACAACAGAGGGGGAGTTGATTTAGTGATGAAAAGCCACTGGTAGGAACATGGGAACAGGGATAAGCCCTTTGAAACTGGACTGGAACCTCATTAAACGAGTTCTAACCGATCGTCGACCTAATGTTTGAATTGTGCCCATTGTATCCAAGTCATTCATATATATCATCAAAAGCAGTTGTCTCAGCACCAGCCCTGGAAAATATTACGGTTTATCCCTTGTGCTGAAAATTTCAATTGAATGACTCCTTGAAAATCTAAATTTCAGGGAATTTAGCCATGGTTTAAGAAATCTCAATGTGTTCATTTTGTTCCAGGCATCTGCAGAACTCGCACCACGCTGGCCCTTTTGTGATTGTTTCAGAAGAAGCTATTGCTAAAGGCATCAGGAGAATAGTCGCAGTCACGGGATCTGAGGCTCAGAAGGTTGGTGATTGTGCTTAATAAATTTTAATTCCTTCAGAGGAAAAGAATTTGGGTTTCTTTGTAGTTGGATTCTTTTTAGATTATGTTTTTCATCTGACCAATTTTTAAAGAAAATGTTTTTCAACTCGCTTTTGGTTTTGCTGAAATTAGCCCTCATTTTTTGATGAGGATCATTTGTTCTGTTAGTAGCCTAGTTTTGAATGCACTGGTGTAATAACGAGCTATTCCAATCAGTTCAGTGACTCCGGACAGGTTGAATAAGCTGCTCAGTTGGAGCATGTATGATGGATGCTGCACTTGGGCTCGGCACTTGTTCCTGATCACACCTCTGCTGGAAAATCTCCTTGGGTTTAGTTGAGGGCAGTATTATGATCAACAGTGATGCATGTACTGGTGGGCTTCTGTTCTTCATAGAATTACAAGTCAGCAGAAGACAAAGAATTACTAAATGTTTGAAATGCTGGATGTTCCACCTTGTGATAAGTTGTACAAATCCTTGCGATAAGACACAAAGTTCAAGCAGTCTTTCTGTACATGCTGTTCCTTGTATCTTTTCATAAAACGCTCAGAATTCCTGTTTCTCTTGTGAATGCTGCCTCTTTTCGTGTTATTTCTAGCATGCTACTCCATGCATGTTCTAGCATACGTGTTCTTTGCATGTTCTGCTGGCTCTCCTGGTGTTTTACATAGTCTGTTTCATGCCTTAGCTTTGTTCAAAGTGCCTCTCGTAAATGGTCTCACTCACACGGTCTCTTTTACCCCACGGTGGAAAGAAAATTGCCGCGTGACTGTGCAGGTTTTCGGCCTGTTTTTGACCTTTCTCCCCTCCCACCTCTCATTTTATTCACTCCCTCTCCCCAATTTTTGTTGTTGCTCTGGCTCTAAGTGCCAGCTTGCTATCACTCAGTGCAGTTGTACCAGTTAAGATGTTGGAAGTAGTAAGAATTCCAAGGATTTTGTGATTTTAATGCCATTATCTTGTTGTAGGCTCTCAGAAAGGCAGATGCTCTCCAGAAGTCTCTTACCGCACTAGAGTCAACGGTCCAAGTCCAAACCGCTCCCAGTAAGGAGATCCAGAAAGAAATTGCTGACCTTACAGAGGTAAATCAAAAATGTGGCATCAAGCATGCTCATTTATTTTAAAACCATTCAAATCTAGAGGTCCGAGCAGATTTATAAAAAAAAGTGTATTGGTGAAAACTTGTGTTACTGACTGCACACTTTCAGAATGATTAACACTGAAATGGCTCCCTGCACAGGATGGAGAGTTCACAATGGTTTGACTGGGTGTGGTCGATCTGTGGAATCTTAATGGAGTAGGTAGAAGTGGCTGATAATCTTTCTCATTTATGCTCATCTTTGGGAGTATTTGTTTCAGCTTTGGTACATAAAACTTGTTCAGTATCATGAACATCAACAACAATATGTAACATTGCACTGAAGGTGACTTACATCAGCATGCAGCTTTAATAAAGCCATGGGATGATGCAGTAACCAAGGACTGAACTGGGTCAAGAAGCAATTTGCCAAGACTGGAATGAGTTTCCAGACTCTGAGAACTCTTACTCTTAAGTAACCAATTTTGGTCAAATGGGTCTAGTGGAGGCTAGAATGAAAACTAAGCCTTCAGAAGAAGTGAAAATCCAAAAACTGCAGATGCTGCAAATCTGAAATAAAGACAAAATGCTAGAAATACTCGGCAGGTCAGGCAGCGACTGAGGAGAGAAATGGTCAATATTTGGGGCTAATGACCTTTTGTCAGAACTAAGAAGTGAGAGGGAAACGGGTTTAATGTTGCAGGGAAAACGGAGAGGGGAAGAGAGAATCCAAGGGAAGGTCTGTGACAAGGTAGAAGATGAGACTGTTGATGAAAAGTTTTTGATGCGAGTTGGGGATGGTGTTTATGTGCTGAATTGGCTGCCTTGGGTTTTGTTATCGGGTGAGGTATATTGAGTGGTCAATACACTAGCACCCGCTTTGTTGTTGCAAACAATTTCAATTACCCTTCCTGCTTGTTTTCTTAAATCTGTTATTTGCTGTAGAACTGAAGCCAACAAGATAACAAACATTTACCCTAACAAAATAATGGTCCAGATCTTACCAGCATTCATGGTCATTATAACTACAGTGCAGGCTTAAAAGCAGATGTAGCTGTCAGCGATGGCCTGCTCTAGTATCATCTGAAGTTAATGGTCTGTTGAGAACTTGATTTTCAAACTATTCACTGAGGTTGAAGGGCAGTGGGGGTGGGGTCCTGAAAGTCTTTGCTGCATGAGAAATTGTTACTGAGCAGCCACATCCTCCGTCCTGTACTGTATCCATTAATTAGCACGTCTGTCTTTCCCAATTACCCTAAAAGTACCTCATTTTCTTTATGTGGATTGTAATTCCCACAGAAATTTAAAAAATGGTGGCCCATAAATGCCATTGTGCAATGCAGTATTAATGTATCCTAAAAATCGGTTTTCTGATTAAATTCTATCGCTGAACCAGTCTGGATATTTACTCTATTCCAAAGCCCGTAACTTTGCTTTCGTACTTGTGCGCAGCTGTGCCTGGAAGTGTGCCAGGGCTTCACCCACTCGCAAGGCCCGTAATACAGGCCACTGGTGCAGAAGTGGATCTTCACCACGTACACAAAGCCTACTTCGGCAAAACTTATAGGGACCGGTGCAGGGAGCTGGCTGCATTTAGCTGCTCTTTAACTTAAAAAGAAAACTTTCCCCTGAAGTGTAGGTTGTCCTTGTAGTCCCCCCACCATCACGCATCTCAGACCATGCTCCCCTCTGTCCCACAAATGCTCTGACCTCAGCCTACATCCCTGAACCCACCCCCATCTCCATCAAAACTACTGGCCAGTGGACAACTGTCCCTTCTACACCATTGCCCAAAAGGAATTTCTACTCAAATGGATTTTAACACATTTTCTACATAAAGTAATGATGTCTCAAGCCTCTCTGTTCTGTTGTTCATTAGTTGGAAAGTATTTTTCCCTCTAGCTTGATGACAGCACTGTTGCTGGCAGCCGAGGTTTTCTGATGCCAGATAGTAACCAGATTTAGGAAAAGGGGAATTTAATCCTTGACTACTGTCTGGCACTGCACTACCCTTGACAAAATGGTTCAAGTTTGAAAACAAGAGGATGCCCTTGTACTGCTGGTGTCAATGAGTAGGTTCCCACAAGACACCAAGAATTTATGCTTGGGTGATGTTTTGGAGAGTTTCCAGTGTCTGTGCATCTATAATCCAACAAAAAACATCCATTCGGTGGAGAAAATTGGAAAAGTACATAAAGAAATAACTCTACCACGGAAATAGTACTCACGACAAAATGATTGGTCTTTTAGCGCAGTGTTTTTCCATCCCTTGCAATATTAAGTCTTTGCCATTAATAATATTTTCTTGTCGGTTTAATTACAGATGATTGGCACTGCAGTCATCCCCCAGTGGCAGAAGGATGAACTGAGAGACAAGCTGAAGTCATTAAAGAAAATTATGGATGACCTCGACAGAGCCAGTAAAGCAGAGCTGCTGAAGAAGGTAATCAAATTCGTGATGGGTTATGAGTTACTGCTCCTCTGAACATAACTACTTCACTCCCAAGATTCCTGTTTTGTAAATAGATGCTGTTGTTTTTGCTCGTAAATCTTAATAGGATCATTGGCCTTCGCTCGGGAAGACCGGTGCTTCATAGTCTGTACTGATGGGTTTCATGTCTTGGGAGGGAAGCGTCAATGAATCTGTGCATGAACCTGCCTGGTTCTTGCAAGTGAATTACATCACCTCTATTTCCATGGAGTGACTGACATCAGTTGATTTAACTCTTCCAAATGATGAAGGGAATCCATTTAAAGCATAAAGAAACTTCAGGATTAGAAAGCTTTAACCCCCTTTTCATGGATCAGCTCCACATATCCTCCCTTCCAGCTGTACACCCAGTTATTACCTGAGCCTGCTTACATTTGCATTTTTATAATTAATTATTTTAGAAATCTACTCCAATGTGGGTGAAGAGTTTCCTCTTGAGCTGGAAATAGTTATCTGGGCTTTCATTTAAGCACAGAGCTATGTGATAGATTCCTTGTTGGAGCTACCTGTTCTTCCTATGAAAAGCTCCAGGTAAATGTAAAAGATCCTATAATATTAAGTCTTCAGAACAACATCATTCCCTCAGCCAACTTCATCGAAAACTGTTCCTTCACCTTGTTCGTTGCAGGATCTTATGTGTGGATTTGCTTTATTTACCAACCCAACAGGATAGGAGGCATTTTATGATATTTAAAGGTAGTTGGAAGAGTTGTTATAAATTTATCTCCATTTCCATTCCTTCTCTGCGCGTCCTTTAATGCTTATGTCCTGGTAGTTGAACGCTGCCAAAGTGAACAGTTGCCTGGATTAGCTTCGTACAGAAAAGTGAACAGAATAATATTGTTGTTGGCTTCATTGACAGGTACGGGAGAAGACCAAGCAGTTCATAGACACTAATCCAAACCAGCCTTTGGTGGTAATGGAGATGGAACCAGGGGCACCGGCAAAGGTGAGATCTTTTCTGAACGGTGACACCAGCTGTGTTTAATTGTTGGACAGTACTGGGCCTGACCATGTGTTGTTTTCACCAGGCGCTGAACGAATCTCTGAAGCTGTTTAAGACTCACTCTCCACAGACTGCAGCAATGTTGTTTGCTGTGGATAGGGATGCAGGAACTATCACGTGCTTGTGCCAAGTGCCCCAGGTAAAGTCGGATATTTGGTTGTTACCAATTCCTGTGACCACACAAGCAGTCTTTCTGTTAGGGGAACTTGTGGGTAAGGGTACTCGATTGTGTATATATTTTTCTATAATAAATTTAGGTCAAGCAATTTCAAATGTTGGTCTAAGTTGGGATGTATAGTAGATATCTGGAACAGGTGACAGGTTGGATTCTGACCAGAAGGTTCAGATGGTTTATATATAGTTTGCATCAATGTCCTGTGCTTGGCACTTTCAAACGGTCTATGTGCAGTACCCAACGTGCCCATAGAACAAGAATTGGGGAATGAGCTACAGGCTGGAATCTGACTGAGAAACTTAAATAGTTAATATATATGGTATCAGGGTCTGATTTACAGGCTGGAGCCTAATAAAGGGGCTTATGATGTGGGAGTGGTCTGATGGTGCGAACTGTGAGAATACACTGTAACGTATATTCAGTCTGCCTGAGATTTCAGTTTACAGAACTGAGTAAAACCAAAGCCATGTATGAATGAATACCGACACCAAGCAAGAGCTCAGGACTGGAACAGCTCACGTTCTGGAGTGTTACAGTGCTAAAGGGTGACAGTTGTGCCACTTATTGTTTAAGTAAAGCAGTGGTACCTGGGGGTGGAGTGTGATTATCTGTCTGTGGCTGAACGTGCAGGCTGCTGGGTGTTATGAATTGGTACAGGATGAGTACATTCTGATGCCTCTAACAATGATTCATTGAGGCCAAACAGTGAGTCTCAGCAGACTGTTCCACCATTAAGTATGTCACCTTCAGGCTCAAACTTGCCTGTCTGTCCTGCACACTTCAGAGTGGCGACCATTAACCAGAGACTGGATCTCCAGTTGTGTTCTCCATCCTGTAACCATGGGGAGGCATTCGGTGCACCCCACCTACTTGTCCTGGGTGAGACACCTAGGTTGGCATAGCCGAATATTGAACTGGTGTCCTTTCACTGTGCATGTGTCTGAAACCTAGAGCTGACCCATTGCGGGGGAAGCATTGCCTGAAAGTCCAAGCACTACTCTACATTGTGCAAAGCCACACAAAGTTACTGACGTGTTAATTCTCCCTTCCGTTTCTAAACTTGCAGGAAACTATAAACAGGGGTTTGAAAGCCAGTGATTGGATTGGTCACATCTCGGAATTGCTGGACGGAAGAGGAGGAGGAAAAGACATGTCTGCTCAAGCCACAGGGAAAAATATCAACAGCCTTGAAAAAGCACTGAAGCTGGCAACTGAGTTTGCTAAACTTAAAATAGGAGACCTCAAAAACTAACAAAAAAAGTATTCTAATAACTTGAAAGACTTTTATGGTGCGGGGAATGGGTCTAGTGCCCGTGATGGCCGAGTGCTTCACCGTCCACTAGCTGACATAAAACAAAGCTGCCAACTGATATAAAGAAAAATGAATGTCTAGAAAATTCATTAGATAGCTTTTAAGTAACTAATCATCTTTGTCAAACCTGTGTTGAAATGTCTGCTATTGATCATTAAGTCTAAATAAAGGGAATGGCCATAAAAAATTTGCTTTTATTTTTTTTAAATGGCCATAATTTATTTAAAATAAAGATTTGCACTATTATAACTCCTTCCACGACCTCACTGCACCTTTGGTGCTGTTACTCAGTGTAATGTAGGAAATGCGGCTACTAGTTTGCACATCTCCCGGTTTACACCAATGTGATAATAACCATTTTTTTCAGTGATTTTGATTGAGATAAATATTCAGCAGATACCTGTTCAACTTTCTGAAATAGTGTCAGTGGGACCTCGTACATCCACCTGAGGGAACTGATAGAGCTTTGGTTAATGTCTCATCAAAATATAGCCTCCCAGTGCATTGTTTCCTCAGTGCAGCACTAGCTAGGAAACCTAGATTTTTATGCACGCATCTCTCGTGTGGCTTGAACCCATAGCCTTCTAACCTAGTGTTACCCATTGAGCAACAAAAAAAATGCAATCCTAAACTAAACATTGTACCCGTTTCAAATGTGGTGTCTGAACTAATTATTCTAAGCTTCAGAATTAGCTGTTGTTTGTAATAAATCCTTGTGATCAAGAATTTACCATTGTTTCCAAGTGTCTGATGATAGTGCTGTACAGGAGCCACCGCAATGGAGTTCTGCTAACTCCCAAATGACTGATTCATTCAAACTTTCATGAAGCATGGGCAATTGCTAAGCTGGTGTTTTTACATTGGGGATAAATGTAAATATACATTTATAGTAAATCTCGCCCCATTTCCATTTTTTCCCCCTCTGGTTTGTACCTTAGTTTTAGCATTGTTTCTGTGCTTTCGTTCATCTTCTCGACACCGCCAGGCAGATCATCGGTGACTACCGAATCTTTACTACTCTCTCTAAGCCCACATCACCACCGTCATTTGGTCTGCAACCTATCACGTATTCCTTTTGTTCTCTCCACTCCTCCCCCACTCTGCAACTTAAAATATGCCTGATTTCTAACTCTTTCAATTTTCAAGAAAGACCATCAACTTGAGACGTTAAGTCCATTTCCCTCTCCAGTGATGCTGCCCGACCTCCTGAATATTTCCACCGCTTTTCGTTTTTATTCCTTGTTTCAACTTTATTACATGGTACCTTACTAAATATTAGAAAGCATCGCACTATCCACGATGGCATGTCTTCTGCTGAATCTGATCAGCTTGGTTGAGGGTGATCTCAGTGTATTTATAATTTCGTGGTTCCCACATGCTTATTATTTTGCAGATAGCCAGGGGGCTAATTTCTGGCCCCCTCTCAGCTGTATTGGTTTGGGATTTGCCAGTCTCACTGCTAATTATCCTGGCTATTTCATGCTCCCACTGCTTTCCATGGGGGGGGGCTGAGGTCCTTGAGATGATCTGTTATGGAGCTTAGATGATTTGACAGCGCACAACATGTAGAAATATCCAAATTATTTTTTTTAAATTGCTGGTCAGGGAAATGAATTTTTTTATGTGGATAATCTTTCCAGAAAAAAAGTCATCATTTTGACTGATCTAGGTATCTTTGGCAGTTGCAGTATTTTACTTAAGTTGTAACTTTCATCACCTAGACTTGAAGTGCTATTTATAATCCAGAGCCTGGCTACCCAACCAGAGCTCAATGTGATCCAACTGTGTGTGTTGGATTTGGGCTGATGGTGTACACTGATAAATTACTTGGGTTCAGTCAGGTCCAGCCTGAAAAATAAAGGCAATTTGATGGATGTATGTAGGAGAGAATACGTTGCAGGACTACAAGGAAATAGAGGGTGTGATGCTACTTAACTGACACTTGGAACTCGGAGTTAACAAATCTATGCTACCTGTGAATTATTAAAATGAAATATTGTGTAGCGGTTAGCATAACACTATTACAGCGCCAGTGACCCGGGTATAATCCCAGCCACTGTCTGTAAGGAGTTTGTACGTTCTCCCCGTGTCTGCGTGGGTTTCCTCCCACATTCCAAAGACGTACGGGTTAGGAAGTCGTGGGCATGTATGTTGGCACCGAAGTGTGGCGACACTTGCGGGCTGCCCCAGAACACTACGCAAAAGATGCATTTCTCTGTGTGTTTCGATGTGCATGTGACTAATAAAGACATCAAATTCTCTGAAGTGACAGAGGGCTGGAGACTGTTGATGTGTATACAGGCTCACAAAAGGACTGCATAATCATCATTCATAAAATAAAAAACCCTAGGAATTAAAGGGAGAGTGGATATGATCTTTTCACCCATCTACACTAATCCTTTTCATTTCCTTGCATTAAGATCATGTCCTTCTCTGCTTTGTCTATTTATGTCTGTCTAAATACCTCTTACACACAGTGATTGTAGCCGATTCATCCACCTACTCTGGCAGCATGTTCCAGATATCAACCTCCCTATGTTTAAAAGAAACTTGCCCCTTAGATCCCTTTTAAAATTCCTTCCTCTCAGCGTAAACCTATGCCCTCTTGTTTCTGATACCCTTACCGTGGGAAAAAGATTTTGATTAAGCTATGTATGCCTCTTGTATACTTCTTGGCCTCTTCTGCTCCAGGGAAAACAAGCCCAGCCTGTCCATTGCGCAGCACCCTGGTGAATCTCCTCTGCACTCTGCAGCACAACCACGTCCTTCCGATAGTGTGGTGGCCAAAACTGTATATGATACTCCAAGTGAAGTCTAACCAGTGTTTTGTAAAGTTGCAACATCCCAACTCTTGTCTTCGTAGGTTAGGGCATGGAATATAAGTATGCCAATATACTGCTTTCACCACCCTATCTACCTGCATTGCCACTTGCAATGAACCGTGGACTTAGACCACTCGGTCTCTATAGGTGGAAACTTCCCTTTCCTGATTACATGTTGCTCCTATGGATGATGTCACTGAGGAAATCTGTGCACAATAATGGCACTACAGCAGGTGGTGGGGTCTTGTGCACAGCAGTAGACTACAGTGGGGAAGAGTCATTGTAGCCAGAGATGAGTTGCTGCAGAGAGAGAGATAGGAGAACCATTCAAGAACGATCTGCAGAGGAAGAGAACCACATGATCAATCATACTGGCAGCTTTAGAGTGAATGATAGATCGAGCTTTATCTGGAGAGTGCTAGGATGACAGACTGTGAGGATCTGGTGAGAATGAGGTACTTGAAAAGATTTTTACTGATTACAGATAAGGCTCCACATTTGTTCCGTGGTATTGGTCAGATTTTTATTATTAATGGGCTTGAGTTTGTGTTGGATGAGGGCATGATGTTTCTTGGCAATGTGTGCTCTGTGATTGAACAGCTCACAAACAACGTGTACACACAAACGAGGAACAAGCACTAGGTGATGTCAACCAAAACAAAAAGGCAAAACAAAGCCACAGTCTAAACCATTTTCTCTGTCACACTTACTAAAAATTAGATTAAACCTTACTTAGCATTTTCTGCAAGTTCATGAACTTTTTCCTAATTAAGAAAAGTAGCAAACTATTTCTGCAACCAGCAGACACTAATTTAAAATGAAAACCAAAAGAACCAGATGTGACTCAGGACAGGAATGTTTCTCATGTTGTGATCAGGATTGTATTTCCTAAGAGGAATGGTTCAAGAGATTCTATAGTAATATTCAAGAGAATTAGATAAATGCTTCAAAGACTGAGTTTTGATGAAGAGTCATTGACCCGTTTCTGGCTCCACAGATGCTGTTTGACCTGCCGAGTATTTCCAACACTTTCTGTTTTTAACACTTGAAAGATGGTAGTCAGGGGATGAGATTACCGTCTACAAACTTTTCACTTGTCTCCCAACTAACCTGACTGCAGTTCCAACTCTCTCCCACCAACCACCCCCAACCAACTCCCCCCCCCCCACCACACCAAACAAACCCCAACCCCAAACCCTCTCCTATGGTGCTGAGAACAGACTTGTCCATGAGAATGTATCTGCCAGAATCAGGTCCCCAGCACAAGGTGGCAATACAACCTCTCTCCCTCCTCCCCCCGTTCCTCCTCCACCCCTATACCCCCTCAATCCTCCACCCCTCCCCCACCCCCTCAATCCTCCACCCCTCTACCCCACCCCCTCCACCCCCAACCCCACCTCTCCCCCACCCTCTTCCTCCCCCCTCCCCCCCCTTCCTCCCCACCCTCCCCCCCCTCTTCCTCCCCCTTTCCCCCCACCCTCCCCCCCCTCTTCCTCCCCCTTTCCCCCCACCCTCCCCCCCTCTTCCTCCCCCTTTCCCCCCACCCTCCCCCCCCTCTTCCTCCCCCTTCCCCCCCTCCCTCCCCCCCCTCTTCCTCCCCCTTCCCCCCCTCCCTCCCCCCCCTCTTCCTCCCCCTTCCCCCCCTCCCTCCCCCCCTCTTCCTCCCCCTTCCCCCCTCCCCTCTTCCCCCCTCCCCTCTTCCTCCCCCTTCCCCCCCTCCCCTCCCCCTCCCCCCTCCCCTCCCACTCCCCTCCCTCCCCCCCCCTCCCTCCCCCCTCCCCCTCCCCTCCCACCCCCTCCCCCTCCCCTCCCTCCCCCCCCTCCCTCCCCCTCCCCCCTCCCTCCCCTCCTCCCTCCCTCCCCCTCCCCTCCTCCCTCCCTCCCCCTCCCCTCCTCCCTCCCCCTCCCCTCCTCCCTCCCCCTCCCCTCCTCCCTCCCCTCCCTCCTCCCTCCCTCCTCCCTCCCCTCCCTCCTCCCTCCCCCTCCCCTCCTCCCTCCCCCTCCCCTCCTCCCTCCCCCTCTCCCCTCCCCTCCCCCTCTCCCCTCCCCCTCCCCCTCTCCCCTCCCCCTCCCCCTCTCCCCTCCTCCCCCCCACCCCTCCCCCTCTCCCCCCCTCCCCCCCACCCCTCCCCCCCTCCCCTCCCCCCTCCCCCCCTCCCCCCCACCCCTCCCCCCTCCCCTCCTCCCCCCCACCCCTCCCCCTCTCCCCTCCTCCCCCCCACCCCTCCCCCTCTCCCCCCTCCCCTCCCCCCTCCCCTCCCCCTCTCCCCCCCTCCCCTCCCCCCTCCCCCCCCCCTCCCCCCCTCCCCTCCCCCTCCCCCCCTCCCCTCCCCCTCTCCCTCTCCCCCTCCCCCTCTCCCCCCCCTCTCCCCCCCTCCCCTCCCCCCCTCCCCTCCCCTCCCCCTCTCCCCCCCTCCCCTCCCCCTCTCCCCCCCTCCCCTCCCCCTCTCCCCTCCTCCCCCCCACCCCTCCCCCTCTCCCCCTCCCCTCCTCCCCCCCACCCCTCCCCCTCTCCCCCCCTCCCCCCCACCCCTCCCCCTCTCCCCCCCTCCCCTCCCCCCCACCCCTCCCCCTCTCCCCCACCCCTCCCCCTCTCCCCCCCTCCCCTCCCCCCCACCCCTCCCCCCCACCCCTCCCCCTCTCCCCCCCTCCCCTCCCATCTCTCCCCCCCTCCCCCTCTCCCCTCCCCCCCTCCCCCTCTCCCCCCCTCCCCTCCCCCTCTCCCCCCCTCCCCTCCCCCTCTCCCCCCCTCCCCTCCCCCTCTCCCCCCCTCCCCTCCCCCTCTCCCCTCCCCCCCGTGGTCGGTGACCAGGAGGTGCCGCCGGTGCCCGGCCCTCCCGGCCTGCGGGCGGCGCTGCAGCGGGAGGCCGGGGGAGGGAGTTGGCGCCAGTGGCGGCCCGATGCCGGGGGACAGCAGGCGGGTGCGGGGCCCGGAGGAGTCGCAGCCGCCGCTGCTGTTCGCGCGGGCGGACGCGGAGCCGGCGGCGGGGCCGGCGCTGCCGCGGGTCGACGGGCGGGCGGCGGCCGAGCCGAGGCCGGTGTTTGCCCGGGCCGGGCTGGTGAGCCAGGCGGACGGCTCGGTGTACGCCGAGTGCGGCCGCACCAAGCTGCTGTGCGCCGTGTACGGGCCGCGGGAGGCCGAGCGCCGGGAGGAGCGGCGGCGGGGCGGCGCGGCCCTGGGCTGCGAGTTCAGGTGCGCGGGCACGGCGGGCGCGGGCACGGCGGGAGCACGTGGTCGGGCGCGGGAAGGGCGTGGGTCACGTGGGAGAGGTGAGGTCGGGTCACGTGCGAGAGGGGGGAGGTTGGGGTCACGTGGGAGAGGGGAGGTTGGGGTCACGTGGGAGAGGGGAGGTTGGGGTCACGTGCCCAGGTGGGCGGGGTCTGGAGGGCACGCACCAGGGGGTGAGGGGTGGGGAGGGCACGTGCCTGGGGGTGAGGGGTGGGGAGGGCACGTGCCTGGGGTGAGGGGTCAGGAAGGCACGCACCAGGGGATGAGGGGTGAGGAGGGCACGCGCCGGGGGGTGAGGGGTGGGGAGGGCACGTGCCTGGGGGTGAGGGGTGGGGAGAGCACGTGCCTGGGGTGAGGGGTCAGGAAGGCACGCACCAGGGGATGAGGGGTGAGGAGGGCACGCGCCGGGGGGTGAGGGGTGAGGAGGGCACGCGCCGGGGGGTGAGGGGTGGGGAGGGCACGCACCTAGGGTGAGGGGTCGGGAGGGAACGTGCCTGGGGTGAGGGGTCAGGAATGCACGTGCCTGAGGTGTGAGGGGTTAGGAGGACATGCGTCCAGGGTGAAGGGCTGGGATTCAGACCCTGTTCCCTGCGAAGAGGAGTTGTTGGACACGTGTACGTCTACGGACTCTTCCAGGGTTCATTTTTGTTTGTCGGCCGCTTGCTCTGGTCACAAGTGTCCGAGCCATTCCTGCCAACCTGGTCAGCTTAAATCAGCATCTTCAGAAAGAGCCTCAAGAGTACTTCGTGACTAAATAGAATCAGAATCATTTATTACCACAGACATATGACGTGAAATGTGTTGTTTTTGTGACGGCAGTACAGTGCTAGACATAAAATTACTATAAACTATAAAAATCAATAAATAGTGCAAAAAAAAGGAATAATGAGGTAGTGTTCATGGGTTCATGGACCGTTCAGAAATCTGATGGCGGAGGGGAAGAAGCTGTTCCTGAATTGTTGAGTGTGGGTCTTCAGGCTCCTGTACCTCCTCCCTGATGGTAGTAACGAGAAGAGGGCATGTCCCGGATGGTGAGGGTCCTCAGTGATGGATACCACCTTCTTGAGGCACCGCCTCTTGAAGATGTCCTCGATGGTGGGGAGGGTTGTGCCCGTGATGGAGCTGGTTGAATCTACAACCCTCTGTAGCCTCTTGCAATCCTGTGCATTGGAGCCTCCATACCAGGCGGTGATGCAACCAGTCAGAATGCTCTCCACCGTACATCTGTAGAAATCTATAGAAATACTTGACTTATTCAGTAAGTACTCTAGGCTCTCCATCAATCTATCCTATTCCAGTGCTTTCGAAGGGCTACTCTGTTTGTCGAAGGCCTTGCCATCTAACCACAACACTAGAAAGGTTTCTCTTTCCCATATTGAATAATTAAATCCTTTGCTTGTTTTGTTTTCTTTCTAGATTTGCCCCATTCTCCTGTAAGAAAAGAGCTGCTTGGATTCAGGGCAACCTGGAGAAGGAGTACTCCTCGATCATGGAGCAGAGTTTGCAGCCTGCCATCTGCCTCCATAAGTATCCCAGGTCCCAAATTGAGGTGTACGTAATGGTTCTGGAGAATGATGGCTCCACCCTGGCAGCTGCTCTGACTTGTGCCTCCATGGCACTGGCAGAAGCAGGCATTGAGATGTTCGACGTAGTCGTGGGCTGCTCCCTGAGGCAGTGCGGCGCCACCTCCCTCTTAGACCCGACTGCAGTTGAGGAGTTCAACGCAGCCAGCTCCAAGGGTGTAGATCACGGCAGTATGACTGTGGCATTGCTTCCCACTCTTAACCAGATCTCAGGGCTGGTGTCGAAGGGAGAGTGGGAGGAGCAGACATCGGTGGAAGCAATCAAGGCTTGTGTCGAAGGTTGCCAGAAACTCTACTCCGTGGTTCAGCAGTGTCTAACCAGATCAGTTAAGAGGAAGATCCCACAATTTGTCAATAAGGCTTAGATGAACTCTTACTCCAGGACATTCCAGTAAATATTTTTCTTAATGTGACAATTTATAAGTTTTTTACCAGTATTTGCTAAATTTAGATGATTCAAATTATAAAATATACCTTGTTAAAATGATTAACTGTTGGATTGAACATTAGAGTCGCAGGATTGATCTGCAGCATAAGACAAGTTGCTGGAGAAACTCAGCAGATCAGGCAGCATCTGTGGAGGCAGAGAGATAGTTGACGTTTCAGGTCGGAACTGGTGCAGGCTCCTGACCCGAAACATCAACCGTCCCTCTGCCTCCACAGATGTTGCATGGTCCAGTGAATTCCTCCAACAGTTTGTGTTTTTTTTACTCCAGCATCTGCAGTCTCTTGTGTCTCGATCTGCATCATGCTGGGTTAGTTAATCACTGGAGATGAAGTAACAGGGTCACTTAGCTCAGCTGCAGTTTTACCTGCAGTCTTGGCTCACATTCCAATAAGTTGAAATGGAGAGAATACTTGCAAAAGAGATTATAAAATAATTTGCAAGCTGTTCTTCAGCAGATAATGTTACTTCATTGCCAGATTTCCCAACTGAGAAATCAGGCGGTGCTGAATGTCTGGGATCTGCTGGCTAAGACAGGTCGGATGAATATCTTCAATGTGTCCCTGGTTTGCTTCCACCATATAGTTTAAGTCTAAACAAAGCCATCCTGTTCTATTCAGAGATTTTGAATTGAAAGAGAATGTTGTCTTGTAGCAAGAGGAGAATGTCTGCTGACTATGAGTTAATTGAACTGGATCAGCCTCGAGGTTGTAAAAGAAAAAGAAAATTGTTCTGAAGTCAAATTTGATTCTAGGCCACGATAGCAGCTGGAGTGAGTGTGACTCTTCTCCCTGCTGTAGTAACAGGGGCTAAAGTACATCAGAGGGCAAACAAAAACAGGGAAAAGATCATCCAGTCATCAAATTTCCCGGCTTCTGTGTTTAATTTTTTTTTAACAAATAAAACCAACAATTCCTGATGGCAGTTATATCTTTATTCTACATGTACTGAGTTGTAACTTGGAGGAAACATGCGGCAATTTCATCAGCCGTGGTAAGTGACAACATTGCTGAGTTGCAGAACAGAGCATCAAGAACAATACCGTGTTGGATCAGGTGTGAATTTTCCATTACAGATAGAGGTGCAATAGTTTTCTTTGTCAACTAAACACGAGGAACTCGTTTAATTGAAAAGGAGACAAAAGAAGCTTGTTAACCTGTGGGGAGGGGATGTCTCTGATAGGGTACAACTGGGATGATTATGGGAATAAACTGTAACCAAGGTTATCCGGTCAGTGAGTGAATGGCAGCAGTTAGGAGACAGAACATGGACAAGTGTCCCAGCTCTGCACAGCCCCCTCCTATGTCTTCCCCAAAATCCACAAGCAGGACTGCTCAGGTAGACCCATTGGTTCAGTCTGTTCTTTGCCCATACCGGTAATCTATCCTTTCTCCTTTGGTCCAGTCCCTTCCCACTTGTATCTGTGGCATCTCCAATGACCTCTGCCATTTTGACTTTTTCCAATCCCCTGGTCCCAACAGACTCATCTTTACCATTGACCTACAATCCCTCTGCACCTCCATCCCACATCGAGGGAGTCTGGGGGCCCACTGCCTCTTCCTCGAACAGAGGCCCCTCCAGTTCCCCTCCAACAACACACTCACTCACCCGGCTGAACTTGTTCTCACGTTGAACAATTTCTCATTCACTCACTTCCTGCAGATCAAAGGTGTAGCTGTGAGCACTCACCGGGGTCCAAGCTCTTTGTGGGATGTGTGGGCAGTCTGTGTTCCAGTCCTAGCTGGACCCACTCCCTCAACTCTGGTACGTCGCTGACTGCATTGGTGTTGCCTGCAGAACTCAGCAGTTTCATTACTTTTGCTGCCAGTTTCCTCCCTGCCTTCACCTTCAATGGTCAATCTCTGGATGTCTCTGTCTTCATCTCAGGAGATAGGTTCGCTCCTAACATGCAGTACAAGCCCATTGACTCCCACAACTATCTCACAACTTCCTCCCACCCTGCCTCCTGTAAGGACTCCATTCCATTCTCCCAGTTCCTCCGTGTCTGTTGTATTTTCTCCGACGATGAGACTTTCCGTACAGGTGCCTCTGAAAGGTCCTCCTCCTCCCTGAACGGTGGCTGCCCCTCTACCATTGTTAACAAAGCCCTTGACCACATCTCATCCATTTTCCGCACCTCTGTTCTCACCCCTTCTCCTCCAGGACAGAATGAGGATAATGAGTTCCCCTGGCCCTCACCTTCCACCTCACCAGCCTCTGCATCCAACATGTGATTCTCCGCAACTTCCACCACCAGACACATCTCCCCCCTCCTCTCAGCGGTGCGCAGGGACCTTTCCCTTCATGACTCCCTGGTCCGTACTTCCGTTCCCACCAACCATACACCTTCTTACAACTTCCCCCTGCAACCAACGCAACACTTGTCCTCTCACCTCCTCTCTTCCCACCATCCAGGGACCCAAAAAGACTTTCCTGGTGAAGCAGTGATTCACTTTCCCTTCTTCCAATCCAGTTACTACACTTGGTGTTCACAATGTCGTCTCCTCTGCATTGGAGAAACCAAATGCAAATTGAGTGACCACTTTGCTGGGAACCTACATTCAGTCTGCAGGGGTGACCTTGAGTTTTCTGTTACCTGTCACTTTAATTCCCCATCTCACTCTGACCCCTCTGTAGCCTCCTGTACTGTCACGGTGAGGCTTAATGCAAGCTTGAGGAACAACATCACTTTGACTGGGCACATTGCAGCCTGTAGGCTCAGTATTGAATTCTACACCAGAGGCACAAGAGACCTGCAGATGCAGGAATCTAGAGCAAAAAATAAATTGCCGGAAGAATCCAATGGGTCAACCAGCGTCAGGACTGAGTGGGAAGATACCCGGTATATTGGAAGGGGTGAGACAGAGGCGGTGGGGGGAGGGTGGTGGTGATAAGTGGAAACGGGTATAGGAGAGGTTAGGAAACGCAGGTAGATGGGTATGTGGGTGATGGGTAGGCAGAACCAGGTGGGGATGGAACTGATGAACAGAATGAGAGAGGCCCTGGGTGGGAAAGGTACAGAGTGGGTGTGGGTTATGTGAAATCAGAAAATTCAATATCCATGCCATTGGGCTGTAGGCTGCCCGAGCAGAATGTGAAGTGCCGTTCGTCTGGCCTGCAATGTGGCCTCACTGGCGGCGGAGAAAGCCGAGGAAAGACGGGTCAGTGCAGGAATGGGAAGGGGAGTTGAAATGGCACGCAACTGGGAGCTCAAGACGGCCACTGTGGGCAGTGTTGCAAGTGCTCTGCAGAGTGGTTGCTTAGCTTACGTTTGGTCCCGCCGATGTAGAGGGCACATCGAGAGCATCAAATGCAGTAGGGCAGGTTGGAGGAGGTGCCTGTGAATCTCTGCCCCACCTGGATGTGTTTAGGTCCCTGCATGGTGGCGAGGGAGGAGGTGTTGAACCTACAGTTGCCAGGGGTTGGGTTGGGGGGGGGGGGGGGTATGAGCGGGCCAGAGAGTCATGGATAGAGTGGTCCCTGCAGAAGGAGGCAGGAGTGGGCAGAGAGAAAGATGCGGCTGGTGCTGGGGTCCTGCTGGAGTAGGTGGCAGTGACGAAGCAATGATGCGGAGGCTGGTGGGGTGAAAAGGCGAGGACCGGGGGGAAGGACATCTCTTCTCTGGGGGTGGTGGGAGCGGAGGTGCGGGACGCCGAGACAATGCGTGTGATGGCTCCGTCAGTCGGGGCAGAGGGGAGCCCACCTTTCCTGAAGAAGGGACACTTCGGAGCAGAAGGATGTGGCAGAGACCAAGGGGATGTGCCCTTGCAGGAGGCAGGGGGTACTCAAGGCAGTTGTGGGAATCAGTGGGTTTATAGTAGATGTTGGTGGATAGTTTGTCTCCTGAGATAAATAAATAAGGAGCCTTATGTCCCTTGGTGAATCTAACCTTCAACCCATGATTTTGTGGGCAGTGGGCTGTATCACTGCGGACCCCGTGTTCTGCCCACCCTCCCCAGCTGCCTGCGGGCTGAAGCTGACCCTTCCCCAGCGGCCCAAGCCGCCTTCATGGTTTCTGAGTGTCTGATGCAGGGCGTCAGCCTGAGATGTGCCCTGTCCACCCCCCCACAGACGCTGCCCGACCTGCTGTTCCTCCAGCGTGTTGCTAGAGCCGCAGACTTACAAAGTTATAGAGTCATAGACATAAAATTATAGACTTTGGGTTACAGAGTCATAGACACAGAGCCAAAGACATAGACCTGCAGAGCTGCAAAGTTGAAAAGTTACGGTGTTGACGACTTGTGGGGCCCACAGACACCGCCGGCCGCGGCCACTTTAAGGGGGCGGGACCTCCCACCCCCCTCCCCCGAGCCGGAAGTGACGGTCGCGCCGGTTGCAAGATGGCGTCCAGGGCCAAGAAGCCGAGGGTCGGTCCGGGGTCCAGGGGCCGGGGTCCGGGGTCTCCTCACCCGGGGTCCAGGGGCCGGGGTCCGGGGTCTCTCCACCCGGGGTCCAGGCTCTCCTCACCCGGGGTCCAGGGGCTGGGGTCTGGGGTCTCTCCACCCGGGGTCCAGGGGCTGGGGTCCGGGGTCTCCCCACCCGGGGTCCAGGGGCTGGGGTCCAGGCTCTCCTCACCCAGGGGCCGGGGTCCAGGGGCTGGGGTCCGGGGTCCAGGGGCTGGGGTCCAGGCTCTCCTCACCCAGGGGCCGGGGTCCAGGGGCTGGGGTCCGGGGTCTCCCCACCCGGGGTCCAGGGGCTGGGGTCCAGGCTCTCCTCACCCAGGGGCCGGGGTCCAGGGGCTGGGGTCCGGGGTCCAGGGGCTGGGGTCCAGGCTCTCCTCACCCAGGGGCCGGGGTCCAGGGGCTGGGGTCCGGGGTCCAGGGGCTGGGGTCCAGGCTCTCCTCACCCGGGGTCCAGGGGCCGGGGTCCAGGGGCTGGGGTCCGGGGTCTCCCCACCCGGGGTCCAGGCTCTCCTCACCCGGGGTCCAGGGGCCATGGTCTGGGGTCTCTCCACCCGGGGTCCAGGGGCCGGGGTCTCCCCACCCGGGGTCCAGGCTCTCCCCACCCGGGGTCCAGGGGCCGGGGTCTCCCCACCCGGGGTCCAGGCTCTCCTCACCCGGGGTCCAGGGGCCATGGTCTGGGGTCTCTCCACCCGGGGTCCAGGGGCCGGGGTCTCCCCACCCGGGGTCCAGGCTCTCCCCACCCGGGGTCCAGGGGCCGGGGTCTCCCCACCCGGGGTCCAGGGGCCGGGGTCTCCCCACCCGGGGTCCAGGGGCTGGGGTCTGGGGTCTCTCCACCCGGGGTCCAGGGGCTGGGGTCCAGGCTCTCCTCACCCGGGGTCCAGGGGCTGGGGTCCGGGGTCTCTCCACCCGGGGTCTAGGGGCTGGGGTCCAGGCTCTCCTCACCCGGGGTCCAGGGGCTGGGGTCTCCCCACCAGGTGTCCAGGGGCCATGGTCTGGGGTCTCCCCACCTGGGGTCTGGGGTCTCTCCACCCGGGGTCCAGGGGCTGGGGTCCGGGGTCTCCTCACCCGGGGTCCAGGGGCCGGGGTCTCCCCACCTGGGGTCCAGGGGCCATGGTCTGGGGTCTCCCCACCCGGGGTCCAGGGGCCGGGGTCTCCTCACCGGGAGAGGGAGGGGGGCATCACCGTTCCGTCCAGCGTGGTAATGGGGGCAGTGGGAGGCCACTCAGCCCCTCCACGGCTGGCCTCCCTCCCTCGGCACCCTTGTCCCCACAAGCCTCGGTGCCCAGAGACCCAGGGGTGAGCTCAGTGACCGGGTCTCTCCGTCCGATGGTTCCCCACCCTCCGAGGGAAGGGATTTAGGATCAGAGCCATCCAGCAGGGAAACAGGCCCTTCGGCCCATCGAGTCCGAGCCGACCATCAACCACCCATTTACACCAATCCCACACTAATCCCATTGTATTCTTCCCACATTCCCATCAGCTCCCCCCCCAGATTCCCCCACTTATCCAAACACTGAGGACAATTTACAGCGACCAGTTAGCCTGGGGAAACCCACATGGTCACAGGGAGAGCGTGCAGACTCCACACAGACAGTGCCTGAGGTCAGGACTGAACCCGGGTCACTGGAGCTGTGAGGCAGCGGCTCTCCCTCTGTGCTGCCCCCACTCCAGTCCTAAACAACTGACCCCCTCATTCTCAGACTGGGACCATACTGCTCAGGCCAGGGCAAGCACTCTCCCCACTCTCCCTGTATCCAGCCTCTCAAGCCCTGTAGGATTCCTCATCAGTTGGACTCCGGTTGCTCTATGCAACACACACAAAATGCTGGAGTAACTCAGCAGGTCAGGTAGCATCTATAGAGAGAAATGAACGGACGATATTTGAGGCCGAGACCCTTTATAAGGGAGAGTTGGCCCGAACCGTCGACTGTTCATTTCTCTCCATAGATGCTGCCTGACCCGCTGAGTTCCCCCAGCATTTTGTGTGTGTTGCTGCAGATTCCAGCATCTGCAGAATCTCTTGTGTCTCCATTTGCTCTGTGTTGTCTGTGATCTTCAACCCCCTGGGGTGACACATGCTGCAGCTGTCCCAATCCCCCATCTGTGGGGATCAGTGCCCTGGCTGATGTAACCAGGAATGGGGTCAATTCTGGCTGAATTATCTTTTCCCAGGGCTGCTGAGGCTAATTTTAGCACCATTTCCATGCTCTCATGGGATTGGTTACCTCCAGCACTGGGCACGGATTGGGCTGGAGCCTAGATGCGATACTACCGAGCCAGGAACCAATCTGAGGCTGTGTGTGTGTGTGTGTGTGTGTGTGTGCGCGCGCACGCTCTGATCTTTGATGTTTCCTGTAGGTGGAGTCTGCAGAGGGGTCCAGAAATCAGGACCAAGGTACTGAAGAAACACTGAGCCAATTCCTAAATTGGTGCAGAAAGTTAGGGCTGCATGTCAGCCCAAAGGTGAGCTGGCCATCTTTCTTACTATGTTGGGAAATTCATAAAGTGTAAACAAGCAGGATACCCCGACTAACACGGCTACTTCAGTAACTCAGGAGTGTCCAGTTGCTCTTTGATCCTTGCGACACTTGGGGGTAGGATGCTTGTTTGCCAGAGATTGATGAGGGCTCTGCCGAGTCCTTGGGAAGGCAGCATTCTGTACAGCCCACTGACAAGATTTTTTCCCTTCCCAAACATATACTTTATTCATAAAATATGCAATATGCTCAGTTCTGGTCGCCTCACTACAGGAAAGATGTGGAAGCCATAGAGAGGGTGCAGAGGAGACTTACAAGGATGCTGCCTGGAATGCAGAGGATGCCTTATGAAAGCAGGTTGAGGGAACTCGGCCTTTTCTCCTTGGAGAGACGGAGGATGAGAGGGGGACCTGATAGAGGTGTATAAGATGATGAGAGGTATTGATAGGGTAGATAGTCAGAGGCTTTTCCCCAGGGCTGAATTGGTGGCCGCAAGAGGACATAGGTTTAAGGTGCTGGGGAGTAGATATAGAGGAGATGTCAGGGGTAAGTTTTTTACTCAGAGGGTGGTGAGTGTGTGGAATGGGCTGCCAGCAACGGTGGTGGAGGCGGATACGATAGGGTCTTTCAAGAGACTGCTGGATAGGCACATGGAGCTGAGTAAAATAGAGGGCTATGGGTAAGCCTAGTAATTTCTAGGGTAGGGACGTGTTCGGTACAGCTTTGTGGGCCGTAGGGCCTGAATTGTGCTGTAGTTTTTCTATGTTCTAATACAATTGACCCGTATCAGTCACTTCATTGACTGTACTAAACAATTTTCTATATTCACTTACAGCACGTCAGTGTCACGTGTGTACAGTTCTGGTTGCTACACTACAGTAAGGCTGTGGTAGCAAGAGAGAGAGTGCAGAAGAGTGTCACCTGGGTGTTGCGTGGAATGGAGGGCTGTTGTTACAAAGAGAGACTGGGTAGGCTGGGTTTGTTCTCACTGCGTGTAGTAGGCTGAGGGGTGACCTTACCGAGGTTTACAGAATTATGAGGGGCATAGACGGGGTAGATTGAGTCTTTATCCCAGGGTGGGGGGGGGGTCTAAAACCAGTGGGCATGGGTTTAAGATGAGAAGGAAAGAACTTAAAGGAGATCTAAGGGGTGAGTTTCAGGGTGTTGGTTATCTGGAACGAGCTGCCAGAGAGCTGGTGGGGGCAGATACAGTTGCAATGTTTAAAAGGCACCTGGACAGGTACTGGGATAGGAAAGGAGTAGAGGGGTGCAGGCAAATGGGATTAGTGTAGAGACGTGTCGCATTGTGGGCCGAAGGGCCCGTTTCTGTTCTGTATGGACTCTAATGTTTCATTCCCAAACTGTGTGTATGTGAAATGTTTGAGAGACTGTTACACGGGGCCCAGGGTGAATTCATTCAGCATGTTGGGCTTGAACAGGGACGGCTGGTTGATCTGAAGCTGGGGCTGGTTTGCCGAGGTGAAAGTGCAAGTTCGTGGAACTGGCAAAGCTGGTGGTAGTGAATTCAGTTGTTAAAGGAAGGCCTTCAGGAGACAACACTTCAGGGTATAGTATGTGTATAATCTGAGTGGAGATAGTGTGGCAAGATTCCGAAGGGGCTTGACAGGATAGTGGGTGTGAGGGAGCTTCCTCTGGTGGGTGAATGTAGAATTAGCGGTCTCAGGATAAGAACGAGATGAATTTGTTCTCTCAGGTTGTAAAGCTTTGGAATTCTTTATTCCAGAGAGTTGTGGCTGCTGAGATTTGAGGCTGAATTGATTAGATTTTGGACCAAATGAGATTTTAGGTTTATGGGGGTGAGGCGGAGATGTGGAGTTGAGACCAGTGATCAGTAAGCCACAACGGTGAAATAGACTAGAGGGTCTCTTGGACGACTAAACTTTTGCTTCTTATGAGGCAGGTGGTGGTAAGGAGATGGAACTAGACGTTATTCTATTTGGTTAAATATAATGTCAAGGTTGCATGTAGTTTGGCTTCAGTTGCCAAGTATTAAAACTGCGATTAGTCCTTAAACCTGTTGTTTATATATCAGCACTGTCTGCACTTAAAGTCCCCCTGCCGCCACCCCTCCTTAATCTTGCTCCAATTCTACTTTATTTATTCTTCATAACATTGTTTCACATAGAATCGTAGAATTTCACAGTGTGAACTGAGGTCATGTGGCCCAGTTGGTCTTGCTCCTTGAAAGATCTGTTGGATTGAGACCCACATTCATAATGTGTGCAAACTAATTTTCTCCGTGTCCGCGTGCCTTTTGAAAGTTCCCATGGAATTGAATTGTATCACCCCTTCTTAACCCTCTTAAAAGAAATCCTCCTCAATCCTCACCTACATCTTTTGCCAACTATTGTAAATCTGTGATCCTGGATACTAACAGTGACCCGATTTCCACGCACACATTTTAAAGAGGTTTAAAGTAATTGCAGTTTGCATTCTACACATTCTGTGTTTCCTGACCCCTCAGGTACACGTCAGTAAGGAGAGCACCGTGGCGGATTATGGGTTGGTAGCAAAGGATGACATTGAAGAAGGGGAGCTGTTGTTTTCCGTTCCCAGGGCAGCACTCCTCAGTCAGCACACCACGGTGATTCGTGACCTGCTAAAGAAAGGTACGTCAGCCAGGATCAGCGCTGGTGATCTCCCTAGGCAGGAGGCTGGTTTAAGTGGACTGCGTGGTGTCATGTTCAACCTTATAAGAGATGAGTAAGTCTCACATTTCGTCTTCCGCCTCTGATGAATCATCACTTCTGCAGTTGTCCACAGTGCCCTGGGCAAGGAAAAGGCGAATCAGGCAGAACTTTGAATGTTGTCGTTAAACCTCACGGATCTGAGGAGCACAATCCCAGTTTTCTGTGACTCCCCACAAGTGGAACTCCTCTTTCCCCCCATTCTGTCCTGTGGATCTCTGCTCAATCCTTTGTAGTGTGGTGTCCAGAAAGCAATTGATAAAATTTTAGTACAAGTTCTTTGCTTTTGCATAATTAGCTGTTATTTATGAAGCCAGGGGCCTGTATACCTTTTCAGTGGTCTTGATTTATCCTGGCTCCTTCAGATTTTTGTCTCCATCTACATGAGGTCTTTTGAACCCAAATCCCCTTTAATATCGTACTGTTTAGATAACGTTGCTTCTTATCATTCCTACTAAATATTGCTTCACACTTCTATGGATTAAATTGTTGTTGGCTCCTTCTCCATGGGCAATCTTCTTTCATCGATGACAGCTTGCACCCATGTTGGAGGTGACTGACGAGGCCATTGTGGGACCCGGAGCCTTTTCCGCAGGTCGGGTGGGACGTGTCTGAAGGTTGGGGAGTTTGGGAGTGGTGTAACTCCTTCCACTGGGCTACACGGACCCAAGGTTCTCCACACCATCCTGAATGCTCCTCCTCCACTTGCCGTGGTGGTGGGCTGGAGATTCCTAGCAGTCAGTGAGGATGTTGCAGGCTTTGAGCTCCTCCCTGAACCTTTTCCTCTGCCCACCTGGTGATCTCATCCTGTGGCAGAGATTGGGAGAGAGGATCCATTTCAGGGGTCTGGTGACCTGCCCAACGGAACTTGCAGAGTGTAATCAGGGCCCCCTTGCTGGGGATGTTCGTCAGGTGGACAACACTGACATCGATTCCCTGCAGGTGGAATTGGATTATGCAGGATCCCTGCTGGTAGACGGGGTGAGGGATTGGGGGGTGCTGGCGTTTGATCCCTTCCAGTCTCATCTCAAAGTTCTCCGTCTACAGTTATCAGTGTAACTCTCCCCTCTTCCTGCTAATACTTGCCCAACCTCCCTTTGCACTCCTCGCCTCGGCAGCTTCCGCGTTCTGTTTAGGTTAAAACTTTTCTTCTCAGTTTCCTGTTGGGACTTCTTGGTGACTCTGATATTGATGGGATCCTGTCCTGCTCTTCTCCACTGCTGGACCATTTCCAATCCACTTCTGTCAAAACCTTTCAATGCTGGTCATTCCTCCGATTCCTTTTTTTTCAAGAGAAGAGAGACCCAATCTGTTGGTCCATTGCTGATGTGTATAACCTTACATTTCTGGTACGGCCTTGGTAAATCTCTCTGCACCCTCCCTAGTGCCCTTTTATATGGCAGCCAGTGCTGTACTTGGTACTAAGTATGGTCAAACCAAGCTCCTGTGCAGGTAAACCATCATAGAACATAGAAAACCTACAACACAGTTCAGGCCCTTCAACCCACAAAGCTGTGCCGAACATGTCCCTACCCTAGAAATTACTAGGCTTACCCATAGCCCTCTATTTTACTCAGCTCCATGTACCTATCTAACAGTCTCTTGAAAGACCCTATCGTATCCGTCTCCACCACCGTTGCCGGCAGCCCATTCCGCACACTCACCACTCTCTGAGTAAAAAACTTACCCCTGACATCTGCTCTATATCTACTCCCCAGCACCTTAAACCTATGTCCTCTTGTGGCCACCAATTCAGCCCTGAGAAAAAGCCTCTGACTATCTACCCTATCAATACCTCTCATCATCTTATACACCTCTATCAGGTCCCCCCTCATCCTCCGTCTCTCCAAGGAGAAAAGGCCGAGTTCCCTCAACCTGCTTTCATAAGGCATGGTCCGCATTCCAGGCAGCATCCTTGTAAATCTCCTCTGCACCCTCTCTATGGCTTCCACATCTTTCCTGTAGTGAGGCGACCAGAAAGTGGGGTCTGACCAGGGACCTATATAGCTGCAACAATACCTCTCGGCTCCTAAATTCAATTCCCTGATTGATGAAGGACTATACACCGTATGCCTTCTTAACCACAGAATCAACCTGCACAGCCGCTTTGAGTGTCCTATGGACTCGGACCCCAAGATCCCTCTGATCCTCCACACTGCCAAGAGTCTTACCATTAATACTATATTCCGCCAACATATTTGACCTACCAAAATGAACCATTTCACACTTATCTGGGTTGAACTGCATCTGCCACTTCTCAGTCCAACTCTGCATCCTATCTATGTCCCTCTGTAACCTCTGACAGCCCTCCAAACTATCCACAACACCCCCAACCTTCGTGTCATCCGCAGACTTACTAACCCACCCCTCCACTTCCTCATCCAGGTTGTTTATAAAAATCACAAAGGGTAAGGGTCCCAGTACAGATCCCTGAGGTACATCACTGGTCACCGACCTCCACTCAGAATACGACCCTTCAACAATCACTCTTTGCCTTCTGTGGGCCAGCCAGTTCTGGATCCACACTGCAATGTCCCCTTGGATCCCATGTCTCCTCACCTTCTCCATAAGCCTCGCATGGGGTACCTTATCAAACGCCTTGCTGAAATCCATATACACTACATCTACTGCTCTCCCTTCATCGATGCGCTTAGTCACATCCTCAAAGAATTCAATCAGGCTCGTAAGGCGGGACCTGCCCTTGACAAAGCCATGCTGACTATTCCTAATCATATTATACCTCTCCAAATGTTCATAAATCCTGCCTCTCAGGATCTTCTCCATCAGCTTACCGACCACTGAGGTAAGACTCACTGGTCTATATTTCCCTGGGCTATCCCTACTCCCCTTCTTGAATAAGGGAACAACCCTCCAATCTTACGGAACCTCTCCCGTCTCCATCGACGGCGCAAAGATCATCGTCAGAGGCTCCGCAATCTCCTCCCTCGCCTCCCACAGCAACCTGGGGTACATCTCATCCGGTCCCGGCGACTTATCCAACTTGATGCTTTCCAAAAGTTTCAGCACCTCCTCTTTCCTAATATCTACATGCTCAAGCTTTTCAGGCCGCTGCAAGTCCCCACTACAAACCCCCAGATCTTTCTCCGTGGTGAATACTGACGTAAAGTATTCACTAAGTACCTCCGCTATTTCTTCCGGATCCATACATACTTTCCCACTGCTGCACTTGATAGGCCCTATCCTTTCGCATCTCGTCTTCTTACTCGTCACATACTTGTACAATGCCTTAGGGTTTTCCTTAATCCTGCCCGCCAAGGCCTTCTCATGTCCCCTTCTGGCTCTCCTAATCTCTTTCTTAAATTTCTTCCTTTTAGCCTTGTACTCCTCCAGATCTCTAACATTACCGAGCTCTCTGTACCTTTTGTAAGCTTTTCTTTTCCTTTTGACTAGATTTATTATAGCCTTTGTACACCACGGTTCCTGTATCCTCTCATGACTCCCCTCTCTCATCGGAACATGTCTGTGCAGAGCTCCACACAAATACCCCCTGAATGCCACATATCTTCCGTACTTTTCCCAGAGAACATCTGTTCCCAATTTAATCTTCCAATTTCCTGCCTGAGAGCCTCATAATTCCCTTTACTCCAAGTAAACACCTTTCTAGTCTGTCTGTTCCTATCCCTCTCCAGTGCTAACATAAAGGAGATAGAATTATGATCACTATCACCAAAATGTTCACCCACTGAGAGATCTGACATGTGACCAGGTTCATTTCCCAATATCAAATCAAGCACAGCCTCTCCTCCTGTAGGTCTATCTACATACTGTGTCAAGAACCCTTCCTGAACACACCTAACAAACTCCACCCCATCTAAACCCGTCACTGTCTGGAGATGCCAGTCAATGTTTGGGAAATTAAAATCCCCCATCACAACAACTCTGTTATTCTCACACCTTTCTAGGATCTGCTTCCCTATCTGCTCCTCAATAACCCTGTCACTATTGGGCGGCCTATAAAATGTCCCCACCTTTCAATACTATTCCTCAAGAAACAAGCCCTGGTGCTTTGTTTGCCATTTTATGGCCTTGCCGACCTGCGGTGCAGCTTCTCGAGATTGGTGTATGTGTACTCTGAGATCCATCTGTCTTTTGCCCTACCGAGTCACACAACTTTCAACTCCCACTTACTTACAGCCAAAGTCGACCACCTTGCGTTTGTGTGTTGATCTTCCTGCCAATTATTTGCCCATTCTGCAAGTTTATGAACGTCCTTCCATGATTTATCGCTGTCCTCTCAGTATTGACCCTACACCCCCAAAAACTCCTTTGAGTATTCCCTCCCCACCCAGCCCCCCAACCTCCCTCCCTCTTACCATCTGCAAACTTAGAAATTGTTTGATTCCAAAACCTGAACCATCAATGTAAATTGTGAACAACCAGGGTGCTAGCAGTGGTCCTTTGTGGAACACCGCTCTCCTTTCAGTGTGAATCCTTCCCCTTTACTCGCACTCTCTGCACTCTGGCTAGCAATCCATCATGGCACTTGTCTGCCCATTATGTCCTCGGGGCCAATTCATTTGTCTCACCATGCGGTACCTCAGCAGAAATCTTTTGAACATCTGGTAATGCAACCTATCCATTGTCTGATCCCTCTGTTATTTCAGAAATTGTTTGTGAGATTTTTCTCTTTTGGTCCATGCTATCTACTTGATTTAGTAATGGTCCTCATGGCAACTTCTAGCAAGTACCACTACTTTACCTTTCCATGAACAAACTGTTCCTGACTGCTTTTGGTTCTCTGACTTTCTCCTGGCACAACCTTCTCTGTTACTGCATCAAAAAGAACTTGACCTAGTTTATCATCCATCATTTTCATTTAATAAATCAGGGTCGGTAGGTTAATTGTCCACAGGAAGTTGCCCCTAATGTGTGGATGAGGGGTAGAATCCGGGGGGTTGGTGGGGGGAGTTGGTGAGAATGGGGGGAGAATAGAAAATGGGAGGAATCTTGGATTAGTGTAAATGGGTGGTTGGTATCGGCTCGATGGGCTGAAGGGCCTATTTCCCTGCTGCCTCTCTATGACACTGATTCTCAATCTGTACTGGCTGCCATTTATTAAGCCCTCTATTCCCAGGTGAATGTTGATATTGTCTCAGAGGGTTGATTCTGCAAGACTCCCTACCACCAGAGTTGGGTTAACGAGCCTCCAGCTCATTCTGCACGATTCTGCAATAATCTGGCGCCACTCTTGTTTCCAAGGCCTCATGGAATTGAGCTGCATGGAATAGTCACCTTGGCCAACCTAACTCCCTGAGTGCCTTGTTAGTTTGGATCCACTATTTGCAGTCTGTCTGCCCTTTCTGATTATTTAGTTGGTTACAATGATGTGTGGGCACTGACCCTTACTGTAGAAGTGTGCACAAGTGCTGGGCACCTTCAGTATCTTGTCACGTTGCCCATTCTGTAGAGTCAGCCGACTCCAGCAACGTCATGTGTGACACCCGCATCAGGAACGGGTGGACGGCGTCAAAGAGTTGGGAACCCTGGCTGTTGGTGACCTCCCGGTCTGTGGGTTCCTCACCACAAGAACCAGGGATGGATGGGGATCTTACAGAGTCATAGAGTTATACAGCACAGAAACAGGTCCTTCAGCCCAACTCGTTCATGCTGACCAAGGTGCCTACCTGAGCTAGTCCCATCTGCCTGCATTTAGCCCTTATTCCCTCTAAACTTTTCCTATCCACATACCTGTCTGAATGTCTTTTAAACCCTGGAATTGTACCCGTCTCTCCCACTTCCTCTGGCAGCTCGTTCCATGTACCCACCACCCTCTGTGTGAAAAACTTGCCCCTCAGGTCCCCTTTCACCTTAATCCTGTACCCTCTAGTTTAAACCCACCCCCCCTACTCTGAGAAAAAGACTGAACATCCACCTTGTCTGTGCCCCTCATAAACCAGTCCCAGCCTGTCCAGCCTCTCCTTATCACTCAAGCCCCCCAGTCCCAGCAACATTCCTGTGAATCTGTTCTGCTCCCTCTCCCATCCTTCCTGTAGCGTGGTGACCAGAACTGCACACAATACTCTACGTGTGGTCTAACCAACCATTTGTACAACCGTACTCAATGCCTCAACCGACGAAGGCAAGGATACATAGACCTTCACTACCTCATCTACGTGGCTGAGCGCCTCACTGAGTAAGTTCATTGAATCAGATTTCTCCACCCCATTATTAGACTACTGAGTGAACTTAACTTGCATAAGTGATCACTTTGTTTTCTAAATCAAGTAGAAAATATGTTTTTTTCAAACGTACCCATGGCTGCTGAATTAGGGAGGTGTGCCTGAAAACCAGGAGCCTAAAAGATGAGGTAGTGTGTGCTGTGGGGAGCAGGTGTATCTGCGACTGACTGCTGGTTCTCTGGGTCTGTTTCCAGAAGAAGCAGCGTTGGAGAGCCGGTCGGGCTGGGTGCCACTCCTGCTTTCCATGATGTTTGAGATCACAAGTAGCCAATCCCACTGGAAGCCTTATTTCTCACTCTGGCCTGGCTTCAGCAGCCTGCAGCACCCCATGTTCTGGTAAGGGCTCCCTGTGGGGGGAGGGTGTGATGGCGTACTGAGGGTCCTTCAGCTGGTTATCTCAGCTAAAGAAACCTCCTGAGAACCTGATAACGGCTCTTCTTGCCCCTCGGTCATCCTCTGCCTTACAGCTTACGTGGGAATGCAGCTGCCGGCTTTGGTCTTGTACTGATTCAGGGAAGCACCGCGTTACTGTACAAGAATTGTCAGCTCCTTGATTCAGTGCAACGTTACAGGGGTGGGATGGTGTTGGGCTCGGGTCTGGGACTTATGGGAGGGCTGGCGCAATATTGTAGTAAGTCGTATCAGGAACCCATCTATGTAAACGGAACCCAGGAGTGGGGGCAGGAATTTGGGTAAACTGGGATCCCCTCCGTAACTGAACTTCCTCTTAACATTCACTGCTTTGGCTCAACCTGGAAAAGTGTCTAAGTGCAGGAGCAGGTTTGTCTGTTTCCCCAGTGAATCCCGGGGGCCTTGAGGGGAGCACCAGAGGTGTTGGGGCGGCAGTGTAATGTGTGTTTGATTTTGATTTATCTGCTTGTGCAGGTCGGAGGAGGAGAGGAACAGGCTACTGATGGGCACGGGTGTGGCGCTGGCAGTTGAGAAAGACCTGATGAACATAGAAGAAGAGTACAACAGCATTGTGCTGCCTTTCATGAAGTCTCACCCGGACACCTTTGACCCACACAGACACACCCTGGACCTTTACAAGAAGCTGGTGGCGTTTGTTATGGCTTACAGGTGAAGGCATTCCCTACCCGGCTCAAAGCCAGCCGTCATGGTCATCTGTGTGCTTCAGGGAGGAGAATGCTCTCCAGCCATCCCTGCTGGGAACTGTCTCTTGGATGTGGGTTAGTTGGAGTTGGTCTGAAAAGCTGCCTTACACTCTGTAGCTTAGAAGATAATGAGCAATCAGTGAGCGAGGTTGTCTCCAACCAGCCACCATTGTAAAGATTAGATATAAATCCTGGCTTTTACGAGGAAAAGAAATGTTCGTGCAGAGATTGAGTGTTCAGCTTGGGGATTTTTTTAAGAGCTTTAATCACTGGGCCACACTTGCTCACGGGGTATATGGTGGCAATCCGAGGCTTCATATAAATGTTTCCCAATCTCAAAATACTCACTGTTGCAGCAAGCCAGGACTGAGGATCAGAGTGCAGTCTCTTTACACTTCCTCTCTTATAGTAACCCTTCCTGAGCTCCAGCCGTTGGGACCTGTGCCCTTACTAATGCTGGAGATACCCAGCAGGTCGGGCAGCATCTGTGAAAGGAAAAGCAGGGTTAATGTTTCGGGTCTCAAGGACCTGTCATCAAAGTTAGGAGCTGTGATTTCAGCACTGGCTGCAGTTTGATTATTTAAGATGTGACCACCATTTCCACGGTCCACATATGGATGAATGCCGATAGGTTGAGTGGCTCCAGCTTGGTGCTGTCAGGTACTAGTGGAATGGTTTACATTGGGGAGTTCCTGTCCTGGACCAGTGCTTCTTACTGCGGGACACATCACTAACAAATAGTAGGACTCAGATTGGGTTTTGTTTCCAGTTTCCAGGAGCCCCTCGAAGATGAAGATGAAGATGATGATGATGATGAAAAAACTCCAAACCCTCCCATGATGGTCCCAATGGCTGACATATTGAACCATGTGGCCAATCACAATGCTAACTTGGAATTTACGCCGGTGAGTGGGGAGGAGGAAGCAGAGCTGGGAGGGAAGGTACTAGGAGTGGATTGTCTGTGTTCAATACGAGTAATATGTTTCCTGTGTATTTACAGGAGTGTTTGAAAATGATTTCCATCAGGAAGATCAGAGGAGGTGAAGAGATATTTAATACATATGGTCAGCTTGCCAACTGGCAGCTCCTGCACATGTATGGGTTCACCGAACCCTACCCCAGCAATACACACGACGCCATGGATATCCAGAAGCAGATGGTCTATGAGGCTGCCCTGCAAGGTTGGTCTTGGAGCAAAGCATCCAGCCCCAGCACGGTTTAGGAATCTGATGTGGAGAGGAGATGTGACCGGAATGTTCTTTATGTTTTAAGCTGTGCAAACAGAAGAGGAGAGGAAGCTGCTGGCAGAGAAGTGGGAATTCTTGACTGAGTTGGAAATAGTCGGAGAAGGGGATTTTGTCATCGGACAGTCTGGAGTCCTAACAGAGGAGGAACTTTACAGCACACTAAAGGTGAGGACCGTCTGCTGTTAAGACACCCAAGCTGTGGGCGTTCTCTGGTCTGACACATAATTGTGTGGCAGTCTGTGGAATTCCATACGGCTGGGTTAGTGTGATTGGTGTTATCGTCTGTAGACTTGTCCGATGTTTGTTGCATTTATTTTAGAAAAGTTGGGTTGAAGGAAGCTGATGTTCAGAAGTATGAAGGGCACTGATGGTTTCCCTTTATCGTCAAGGAACAGAGGCTCAGTAAGTAGATGATGCAAGGTCATTGGCAAAAGAACCAGAGGCAAGATGAGGAGAAACACATTTAGCTCAATGTTATATTCTGGAAAGGACTGCCTGAAAGAATGATAAAAGCAGATTCAGTAACTTTTATAATTTTGATAAATTCTTAGAGGATAAAAGGTAGTGGTGGTGGAATTAATTGGATAGGTCTCAAAAGGCTGGCACAGAAGGGACCCCATCTGATCCTGTTTTATGAAGGTACTGGAGTTGCAGATTTTACCTTTGGTTGTAAAGTGATGTTTCGACAGATTCCTGCTGGTAGGTAACAGCCTCGACTCATTGGTATGATTCTCTCACACACAATAACCAGGTTCTGAGTATGTCACCAGAAGAATTTGAAGAATACAAAGCCAATGACGGGTGGGAGGAGGAGGAGGAGGAGGATGATGATATTTCCAGTCTTACCAATTCTGTGATCCCCAAACTCAAGCCTGCCTGGAAGCAACTTCTACACAACACTGTGAAAATGAGGCTAAAGTCATACAGCTCGGGTCTACAGGAGGAGGAAGCCACATTGGCTAACGTGGAGAAATACCAGCAGCTCAGTAAACGGGAACGTGACTCTCTGCAGGTCCGATATGCACAGAAGGTGATTTTGCATCGATTGCTGCAGCTCACGGAGTAGTGGTAATGGCAATTGAGGAATAAAATCCTGTGTTTATATTCTTATTTAGTGTTATACTTGGGGAAAAAACAGGCTGCGACTGCCCAAGGTGAAGGATCGTTAAATACATTCTTTCTCCATGGAAAAATATATCTTGGCACTTTTGCCCATCAAGTTCAGAACTTGAGTTATAAAACCAAGTGAACTAGATAATGTTTCTAATCTCTTTAAAGGAAGATGCCTTGCTGCTCAATAGTACCAATTCCATACCTTGGTCTCCCTTAGGAAGTGGAGCATGTTTCATCAAGAATTACGAAATGGTCTTTTCATTTCTTGAATCCAGCCCATGTGGCTTTGCTCAGTGGAATTTACAGAGTCTGAAATGTTTTGAATCTCAATCCGTACTCTGTTCTTTAGCTGGCAAGAATTTTCATTCTAAAGTTTGATTTAGAATTTATGGGATTCAATTCTATCTTTTCTAGCATGTCATTGAACAAGCTTCCCTAACAGCTAATTTATTACAGCTGCCCACCTAATTAATTACAATCGGCAAGAACTCAGTCAGCACTTGAGAGGTTTACATCAATAAATAGCTTTTACTGCTGCAGTACTAAAGCTGGATGTTTGGTCAGCAATGGAGTTTGCTGCTGAGTGGTTAGGTACGATCTACCTTAAATACTTGTCTGTGGAATCTTCAGGCAGTAAGTCTCTAAACATCTTGTTTTTAGGTCAAGTTGGTTTATTTAATGTTACAGGGGTATAAAAGGCAGTTTTAATTAACTTTTAGTGGATTAGTTTAAATACGAGTAAAACCTCAAACAATTGAATGTAGAAAAGTTCTGTGAGACTGCAGCATTGTCCAGTGAGACAACTGAGCTCCCCACAATCGCCACACAAGTAATGGCTGGATAGTGGGTAACATGGCTGAGTGTTGCATCAGAAAAGGGGAGAGTAATCTGGGAAGTTTGATTCAAGTAGCAGCCACTGGTATTGGCCTGTTTCAGGGCGGTGATCAGGGGTTACAATGATATGGCTTTGAAGGATAGAATGAAGTTGGGTAGGAGTGGAGCCTCAAGTAATGCAGGAGCTTTCAGCCTTTGGCTAGGTCCAACATGTAGAAGGTACTTGCTGTCTACACAGCTGAGGAAAAAGATCTCAGTGGGAAACATGCTAACGAGCAGCAGTATAAACGAAGGATAAATGGTTTTCTCCAGCCACAAAGGAGCCCTGAAAGCTGTGTTGGCTCCCAGGGTTAAGGACTTTGCTCAGGGGCAGCAGAAGTTAGAGGATCCAGTTGTAGAAACTGGGAATACTAGAACTCTGAAAGAAAATAAACTGCTTGAAATGTGTAGCAGGTCAGACAGCATCCATGGAATTGGGGTGGTGGTTAACATTTCAGGTCAGTGCCTTTCATCAGAATTCTGATCTTTGCTCCAGTTTCTGGACATATTGATCAATAGTCACCTAATCACAGTTTCTTGACTCAATTTTCACTAATTACATTTAAAAAGCTGACACACCAGCAAAAGTAATTGTTCAGCTATGTAAAGCAGTGAGTAATTAGCCTTGGAGAACATATGTGCAGAAACAAGCATGCACAAGTACCATAAGGGCAAGGTCTGATGTTTGGTCAGCAGACAGAAAGTTAGTGTTTCCGAGCTATACCTTACGCTTGTACTGTACTTCCTCACCCTCCCCTTATTCCTATAACTTTACACTCCTTCCCATCCCCACCAAAAGATACACACCATACTGCAGTAAAATAATCCTAACTGGAGAAACGATGCATCGACACAATCTCTTCAGAGACCAATTGCTACCAAGGGAAAGAAATTGGTTAAAACAAATCAAAACTTAAACACAGAAACCTGAGTGTTAATGAATTGCAGTAGCAAAGTGCACAAATTGACCCATAAGGAACCAGATAATTAATCAATCTACAAATATTCACATTCTCTCACCCTATGTTCATAATGAACCAGGATTCACCAATCCAGGTGAACATTGGGAATCAATTAAAGCACAATCCAGAAACTACCACCTCTACAAGCATCATTAGCTCATGGCCAGTGACCAACTGCTTTTCCTCTTAGATGTTCTGCTTTAATGGGAACAGCTTAGTGGTGAAGATAGGATTTTGATCAGTCACAGCAAGCTTTGGTGCATCTGTGAAGGTGCCACCAAATCTTTGAAAACTGGGGGAAAGTTGCAAGTGTGAGATTTATTTTTAATTTTGCAGTACATAACTGGAGAACATGTGTATAGAGGCTACACTACAGCAATTCGAGCCCAAGATAGATCACACCTGTAACATTGCTAACAAAGCTTCCCATCACATTTTTTTTAGGATTGTATTGGTCTTGGAGTAGATTCACCTGGACATTAGGGGTTAAACTGAGGTATTACACAATACGATTGTATTCCCTGGAATTTAAATGATTTGGACATTATTATAGTTATGGGGAATAGATGGAAAGAAGCTTATTGTTGCATTTAAGGGAGTCTAGGACTGGAGGCTATATCTAAAAATCAGAACCAGTTGTGGGAAACCACATTGAACCTCAGTTAATGGGCAAGGCAGTGAAATAGATCCAGGCCTTTCATCTTCAGAGGTGGTGGTTCAAATCAGCTCATTCTTTGTTCTTGCTATTGGTTGCAAGACCCCATGCAATCCCAGTAGTTCCAAGGGTGCAAACAACAAAGATCTGATGATTTCTGCATAAATTGATGAGTTTGTTTACAGATAGCTGTGCAGGAAATGAGACCGATACTGCACAGTACAAATATTGACCACTCTTCTGAAGTCTGAGATAGAGTTGAGTGAGCTTCACTTGCAGTCAAGTTCAACATGCTGAGCACAGGGTGCTTGAAATGGAATACATTTCATTCCTCAGCATGACACGCAGGCAAGAATAGGATCTTGCAGCTACGGATGCGATTCACGTTGCAGTTTGGAAGGAACAAAAATGCAGATAGTGTTGAATACTTAACCCAGGCTGGTTCTGAGCATGCAGTTCACCAAAATTTAGGTGTGAATTTATCTTCCAATTTTGGCCTCCACAACAAAGATTAAAGATTGCATCCACAAAATACATGTTACAATATAAACAGACAAAGCTCTGGGTTGGCGATAAGTGACAAATACATTTTAAAAAATGACTGATATTCAGTCGGGTTCAGAACCAGCCCGAAGTGATGTGATGAACGTAATCTGGCCTTCAGTGTCTGGAGGCAATAAACAAAGAGGAGGTTGCTGCATGACATGGGTTTTAATGCATTAACTACAATATGCTTACATACAAGAGTGTTAAGTGGCAGAACTAGAGCCAAGGAAACTACAAAGACTACAAAATACAACACATGGACCAATACATTTACAAAACAACATTCAAAATCCTTACAAAATGGCCTGTATTGGTCCTTGGTTTCTTTTTACAAACTTAATCGACTTCATGCCGCAAAACTGGCTCTTTTTATCCCACAATTTACAGAATTCAGGGAGAACCTTTTATTTTCCTTTGCATTAACATCGTGAACGCCACAGTCAGCCTCGACACCCCCTTTTAGTTAAAGGACAGAAGGAGCGGCTCATCTCGAAGACAAAAACCTTAAAAAATAAAAACCTTTTTGCAAATCATACTGAACCTCCATTCTAATCTGCTGGAGGACTTTAAATATACAAGAAAACGGGCAAATAAAAGTCAATACTGCTTTCCTCCTCTCCCTCCCCCCACCCCAACAAAATGGGGAAAATGCATCAAATAAAGAGCAGCTCCTGTTACATCTCTGGAGGATCTGTGGCTTGGCTGTAATTTGGAACGGTGGGGAATCTATCCCAGACATGCTTCATCAATGTGTCATCAGCTGCCAACACCGGTAATAACTGGATAAAAGTCAGTTTAATACAATTTGCACAGATGGAGATAGTCCAGTTTAAGGTTGCACTCCCTTTTATTTACATTTTTTATATCATTTCAAATGATATTCACAGCATTTGTTTTTTTTGGCCAAGTGACAAATGAAAAATAAAACATGTCCAACATGAAATCAGTTCTTCACCGACCACTGTTCCTATGTCTGACTCATGCAGCTGACTGCATTTGATTGGAAGAACCAGCAAGTTACACAACCAATGACAGTTTTCAAGAAAAACACAGGCTGCCCATCA
Source organism: Pristis pectinata (assembly GCF_009764475.1). Lineage (NCBI taxonomy): Eukaryota > Metazoa > Chordata > Chondrichthyes > Rhinopristiformes > Pristidae > Pristis > Pristis pectinata. Next base: position 48,998,598 of record NC_067417.1, read on the forward strand.
CTCTCTCCACGTTGTTTCTCCAAGGAGGTATTGCTTCTCCGTTTTAACTCGCGCCAGTGCCTTCCATTACTTGCTGTGCCTGCTTCTGTCCCATACAGCACTGAGCTACAGACTGGAACAACCTGCAAAACGGTCATCAGCCAGCATTAGTCTGCAGTGAAAACTAACCGGAAAACAATGTAACCTCAGGGCACCCCACTGTGCTTCATAGTCAATCACTTTTATAATAAGGTGGGAAACATGACAACAAGTGTGCAAAGTAAGATCCCACAATGAAACAAACTGCTGTAATGATGCTGGTTGGGGCTTCAATACCACCCAGCCCCCTCTGGAGAATCCCCTTGCTCTTTTTCAAATGTTCAATTGGACCATCCACATCCACTGAGGCCGGGCAAGTCCTTGGTTCAGTGTCTCACCTGATAATCAGCACCTTCAGTGCAACACCCAAGCGTCCTCATGGATTATGTGCTCAAGCTCCTGGAATGGTGAGAATGTTACCACTGGGACTTGGGATCAACTGTCAAGGAGCTCTTCCTCTCCGCATCAACTCCCCAACCATCATACATTTTCTACAATCTGTCCTCAACACTCACTGATGGATCACAATGTGGTAATAAGCCAAATAAGTCAGATGGTATCAAGTGCAATGCCATTTGCGAGGTATAATTGATCCTAGGTTTGAATAAGCTATGAATGAAAAAGGCCAGGGGTCCTTTTCTTGGCTGTTAGTGATTCGATGTCTGTAAACATGGCAAATGCAGTTATGACAACCTCTGTGACTGACACCACTCATGACGGCTCACATCAAGGACTACAAGTTGATCACAAGCACAGTTAAGAAATGGTTGCAAGGAAAATTGGAAAGAAAAAAAATTATTAATCAATTGAATTAACTTGCAAACATTCACCCTTTTAACTGGTGTAGTGCGTGGGGTTTCAGTGGTTGAGGAGGTGAAGAAAAATAAACTTACAGAAAGGTCATAAACAGGAAACGAAACAGCTGGAAAAACTGCAAGAATATAAATCCATAAAATGGACAAAGTGTTTGAAACAATCCAGCCATTCCAATTGTACAGCACGCCTTAGCTGTATTTCTGAAGGCTGTGGCCTGGCAGTTGAAACAAGAATACTCGACTAAGTCCTAATTTGGTGCAATAGCGTACCTGGGGCTCGGGTCAGATATTTGGAGAGAGGTATAAGTTGCAACCTACAGAAGCAAAAGACAAACTCAATAACGAAGGTCTGATATCCAAGGAGGACTCAAGGAAAATAAAAGATAAAAATAAAAACACTTACTTCTCAATCTCAGGAGCACAGTGGACAAACTCATGGTTCCAGAACTTGAAGGCTGGATTTTTAATTAGCTCAATAAAAGTGATGAGCAGCCCCCACGGATGAGGTCTGTTTACAATCAGCCTTTCCAACAGCACCCTGGCAGAAGAAAAAGCAGAGTTAAAATTAAAGCTCAATACCTAATTAGTGGTCAAATCAGGGAAAGGAAATGTATAGAAGGCAAAAATCTTATTCATGAACTTGCCTCAAACGAAGGTCACCACCGTGCTATGAGTTGCACTAGTTTTCTGCATGTATGATTACAATCTAGTTCAATTCCCCACTCCTCTAATTATGATACTAACCTTTTGTACTACTGGGGACTCAACTCAGGAGAGTTTGAGATACATCAAAAGGATTTTTTTTTAAACAAATCAAGGCAACAAAATGGAAGCATAAAGCACTTGTGGCATGGAGCAGTTTCAGCCCAGGACTGATGTGCAGGTTAGTGAGAGATGTCCTCAGTTGCTCACCTGGTGATCTGTTCCTGGATTGCTTCTGTATTGGCTTCAGCGAACAGATACAGCATAGTGCAGCTGAAATAGTGGGTGTGGCTGTTAGGGTAACGCAGCTGATTGGCGATGGCATTCAGGAACAAGTATCGACCTGAAAAATGGAACAGTGATTATTCCAGGAGGTCATTCATGGAAAGATTAAAACCTCAGCTATAAATATTTCTGAATACAAAAACATCAAGACTGATCTGCTCAAAACCACACATGCAAAATCCCTGCTGAGCCACACAAACCTCCACCAAGGTCCATGCATAGAGAAAGCAGATATTTGGGATAAACACCAACTGTTGCTTTTTTAACCATTTAAGACCAAGAATATTAGCCACTGGTTGTGTTCCACGAACACTGGAAAGGAACTTAATGAGCCAATCTAATAAATTGGGACATGGCAGGTACCCTATACCTGTGGAATGTACATCCTGCACCATGTGGAGACTCCAGGACACTTGCTGTGTGCTGGACAACCACAGGTGTAGGTGGTGTCAAGAGCTGGAGGAACCTGACCTCCAGTTAACATCTCTGCAGACTACCCCTGAGAGTGTTATACAGATAGCACATTTGAGGGTATAGAAGGAATGAGTGACTGAAAGATCAACAAAAAAGCACGGCCAAGGTAGTTCAGGAGACACTGGAGGTATCTCACTCTCTCTAATGAATATTCAGTTCTGAGGACTGATGGGGGAGGAGGACACCGTGGGGAATGCAGCCAGAGCCAATACCACAGCACCATTGGGTGGCTTGGCTGTACATGGGACAGAAGTTGGGGTCAGACTGGTGTTTCTATTGTCACAGACATGATCCCCTGATACCCATGGTCAGGAATATCACTGGAGCAACTATAGAACTTTGTGGAGTCAAGGGGCAAACAGCCAGAGGTTGTGGTACATATTGAGACTAACAGCACAGGAAGGAATAGGGATGAAGTCCTGTAGGCAGATTTTGAGTTAGTAACAAGATTAAGCTGGACTTCAAATGGTAATCATCCCTGTGCCATGGACCAGTGAGTATAGAAACAGGAAGATAGTGCAGGTGAATGCAGGGCTGGAGAGACGATGCAGGAGGCACGGCTTTAGATTCCTGAGGTACTGTGACCAGTTCTGGGGAGGGTGGGATCTCTACAACCACACAGAGAGGAGGCTAACGTCTTCACGGGCAAATTTGCTGGTACTGTTGAGAAGGGTGATTTGGTGTGGCAAGGAAACGAAGTTGAGCAATGATTCAAAAAGGTGAAAAACAGAACTGGAAATAGGCAGAAAAGAGGAAAAACAAAGGATTAACTGTGCTCAGCAGGATATACCTAAATGCAGGGAGTAATAGTGTTTGAAACCGAATGAGTTAAAAGAACTGAGATATGTGGCAATACAACATTGTATCTATTACTAACGAGGCTTGGGGGACAGGACTGAAAGCTTAATATTTGTGGTTGTAGGTTTTCAGATGAGATGGAGAAGGGGGTAACTAGCTGTGGGGGGAGGAACATTGTTTTAAGGAGCACAATTGTGAGAAGTGAAGGCAAGTTAGTAGTATAGTCTAATCAGGCCAAATGGGTTGAACTAAAGATTACCAGATTACTAAACCAGAGCAAGGGAGCAGCAAATTTTTAAGTACACTTCTGAAAGATGCAAAACTATGAGCTCAGTAACCAGAATATTTAGATATAATAACAGTGAAAAAGGTACAGAGGGTAAGGAAATTCCTTTGTCAGTATGTAGCGAGGTCAACAAGAGGGGTTGAAATTCAGTGAATGAAGCAGAGTAGGGGAAAGAATCAATAGGAGAATAATTTTGTGGAAGTGACCGTAATTCAGTTGGATGTAGTATAATTATGGAGGACTGGTAACAGGCACTTGAAGGGAAATCACTTTCAGATCAATGAGGGGCATTCAAGACAGGGTTCAAAGTAAACACGTTCCCACAAGAAGGCGGGACTGCTAGTTACATGGTCCACTGAATATCAGTACACAGATAAGGCAAAGGGAAGTTTATGTTAGACACAAGGAGCATAATACAGCAAAAGCTTTCACTACATATTTTCAATCCTCCCTGTTGACAGCTTTGGGGCCACAGGATTGAACTAAATAGTTGGGAGGACACTTGGACTACGTCTGCATCGGCTTCCTACCACAGCAACTCATTAGTTCCAACCCCAAACCCACACTAAGCCTGTAAGTTTGCAGTTTTTCTCCATGTATTTATCTTGAATATTATAATGGAACCTGCCTCCACCAGATATGCAAACGTTCTTCCTTATAATACTCCTAACTTTTCCCCCCTCATTTCATACCTGTGGCCTCTAGTCCTCAACCCCCTCCCCCTTAAAAAACCAAAGGGAACAGCCTCCCACTATCCATTCTGTCCAGACATTATTTTCTATACTTCTGTCAAATCTCCCTTTAGTCTTCTCTTTCCCAAAAGCATATCCCAACTTCTCAAATCAATCCTTGTCCCAGGAACTATTCACATCAATCTTTTCTGGGCCCCTCTAACAGTTCATATTATGGTGCCTAGAACACAATGCTCCAGTTGAGGCAAACGTTCTACATCGTCTCTTGTCCTCACACTCTCCACATTAAACTTCATCTGCCATATGTCTGTCCATTTCTCTGGCCTGTCAATATCCTGCTACAATCTATCACCGTCCTCCTCACAGTTCACAATAGGCCATTAAGGACCTATCTAGGTCATTAACGTAGATTAGAAAAAAAGCACCAACTCTTGGGAAAACCTATTATTCACTTTTTTCTACACCAAACAACAACCATTCACTATGCCCTTGTCTTCTACTAAACCAACTTTGCATCCATGCTGTTAATGGCATGTTCTTCAACTTGCTGATAAGCCTTTTGTGACACTTTATCAAAAGCATTCTGGAAGACCATGTGTGTGAGAGGGATGGGGCACAGAGTTTCTGCAGATAACAAAAAATCTGGATATAACCAAGGCCCAGTCCTTTGTACCCAATACACCAAGTAAACATAAATTTGCCCTTTAATGTTCTAAAAGCATAATACATTAACACATTTTAACATTTATATACCCAAAAGGAAATTATATTTGCTAACAAACTACTTCCATTGAATTAATTGACACAAGCAGTGACTGGCTTGAAATCTCAAAGTGTAGTTGTGCAAAAAAAAAAATCCCTCTCTAGTCCAACAACAAAGTTGTCTAGAAACCGATGGCCATATTTTATACAAAGATTGGCAACTCATTTGTCTGAAAAATTCGAGATGGGCACTGGAGCTAACCTCACAGGAATGCAGATCCCAAATCAGCAGATAGTGAGGACCAAGGACACAATGAGTGTGTTACTTCCATTAATTCTGTTATCAAAAAAGTCTATCAAATTTTTGAAGGTTATATTACGAAAGCAGGAGGAATGGAATAGAAAGGAGGACTGTTTCAGAAAGCAGGTAAACAGGCCAATTTGTTAGACACCCTTAGCCAAACCACTAAATTCATCTACAGCATTCACTGCTGCTTGACGGCAGATTGGTTAACTCACTGCTGGTCTGCATGCCTCAGATTCACATTCGCACTATTCAAATGAACCATCCAATGGGTATCTGCTCCAACATCTGTTCATTAAAATGCAAAACCATGAGGAAAAAATAGAGATGCTAAATGTCAATCTTGACCAGTGCCTTACCTTCAGTATCAAGGTCCACAGCCAGGTTCTGGAAGATGTCCATATGGGCTGAGTGTGTGATAGTGCTCATGGATGGCGTGCTGCCCTTGTTATGGATGTGAGCAATCGCCTGCGTTCCCACATACAGCACCAGGGCGTTGATTAGCTGAATGTTGTACCGGTTACCAGGTTCGTTTGATACCTGAGGTACAAAGATTAGTTTAACTCACTTGGACAAACTAATTATAGTATATATTTTGTGGCAACTGGATAGTAATCAGAAGCAGGAGATTGCCATTAACATTCCCCCTCTGTGACAAAAGGACACTGAGACCAACTGTACCTCCTTGACTGATGTCTTAGCAGAGATCCACTAACTGACTGTATAACTAGCAGGACATTTTACCAATAGGTTCAACAAATTTATTCTCGCATTTCTATTCAAGCTTTGTGTAGTTCATTCAAATTTAAACAGTTTAACAAATCTGAGATAAATACTATTGCAACTGCATATTTAAAACGTACTTTTAACCCATTCTAAATGATAGCCTGTAGTGACATGAGAATGGAGACAAGAGATTCTGCAGATGCTGGAATCTGGAGCAATACACACAAAATGCTGGAGGAACTCAGCAGGTCAGGCAGCACCTATGGAGAGAAATAAACAGTCGACGTTTTGGGCTGAGACCCTTCATCAGGACCAATAAGGGTTGTGTCCTGTTGTCCTGATGAAGGGTCTCGGCCCAAAACGTCGACTGGTTATTTCTCTCCATAGATGCTGCCTGACCTGCTGAATTCCTCCAGTAATTTGTGTGTGTGACTTGAGAATGCCCTTGTTATTCAACAACATCTCCCTCAAATGAACCTCCTGGCTACTAGACGTGTGATCTGACCGCATGTTCCAAAACAGGAACCTCTAGTCACAAGGAGCAGCACACCCATTTAAACAACTCAAATAGGACATGTCAGCTGCTGAGATTATGCAGTTATTTTTGTTGAATATTATTTAAAAACCATACAACAGTGTGTGTATTTGATTTGCAATGTGTTAATACATTTCCTGTTGCCCTGAAGCACTTACCAGCAACTTTTCCCGTAACACACAGAGCGTGGTATTCATTTATTGGGCAACGTAAGCAAATAACCATCTTAAGCATAGGATTTACAAGGTGGGCTGACTATAGATAGTCAATGAACTGCCACTGTATAAATATGCAAATTATATCAAAAGGAACATGGCTAGTATTGTGCTTTTTTTTAAGAATTTCTAAAATGTATCACTTTTCCAGAGCATTAAAAGTTCAATAAAATACCCAGAATGCACTAAACAGCCTGCAGTTGCGGGAACTAAATCCTGAACCTTCCTTAAATCTAATTCGCCTAATTCTATACAGCCATACCATTCCTGCACTGGACCAAATTCACAGGAATACAGCTACTCTTACTCATACTTTATTATATTGGACTCACTGTATAGCAACTGGACAATACAAATCCACTTAGACCAAAGGCCAGATATATGCAAGTTTCTGACGTTTGTTGGTACAGGATCACTATCAGCTCCTTGTTTCGATGTCCTGAGTAGCGGCTCTGATATCTGGAATTGTTGCTCTAATTCGGTGGTGCACAAAATACAGCTTGTGGTCAAATCCTGTCCTCTTCCCCACCTCCTCGCTTCAGTGACCAGCGAGTCAGCCACTTCTGTCTCCACATTCACTTAAAGGAAATTCTCCAAAGCCAGCTCTTGACGAGCAACACCTTGCTTCCCCAAAAATACTACGAAAGCTGGTAAAAACATGGTTTACCAGGTGACAAAACTGTCAGAGAGCATGGAGTGTCTGGGAATGTCTCTTGACATGTAAAAACATTCATGTCAATTTATAATTGTCACTCAGTTAAATCTTGCCCCCTCCCCACTTTGCAGCTGCTCCTCACCATTGAAATAGAATATAGCACAGAAACAGGCCCTTTAGCCCACGATGTCAGTGCTGACAATGATGCCAAATTAAACACAAACTATCTGCCTGCATGTGATCCACGTCCCTCCATTCCCCACCTGTTCATGTGCCTAAGTGTCTCAAACGCCACTTTTGAGCCTTCTTCCACCACTACCCCAGCAGCAAATTCCAGGCACCCACGACTCTGTGCAAAAAAAACTCGCCCGCACATTTCTTTTAAACTTTCCCCCTCTCACAAAGCTACGCGCTCTAGTATTTGATATTTCTACCCTGGGAAAAAGACTGTCCACCCTATCAATACTTCTCAATTTTATATACTTCTATCAGGTCTCCCCCTCAGCCTCCAATGCTCCAGAGAAAGCAATCCAAGTTTGTCCAACCTCTCCTTATAGCCAATCCTCTCTCATCCAGGCAGCATCCTGGTGAACTACTTCTGCACCCTTTCCAAAGCCTGCACATCCTTCCTGTAATGGGGTGACCAGAACTGCACACAATACACTAAATGTGGCCTAACCAAAGTTTTATATAGCTGCAACACAACTTCCTGACTCTTTTACTCAATGCCCCAACTAATGAAGGCAAGCATGCCGTATGCATTCTTTACCATATCTACTTGTGTTGCCACTTTCAGGGAGCTATAGATTTGGATGCCAAGATCCCTCAGGAGCATTGATGTACTGAGGATCCTGCCATTTACTGTATACTTTTCCCTTTCATTTGACCTCCCAAAGTTCAACACCTCACACTTGCCTGGATTAAACTCCATCTGCCATTTCTCCACCCATATCTGTAACTGATCCACATCCTACTGTATCGTTTGACAACCTTCTTCACTAACTGTAACTCCAATTTGTGTCATGTGCAAACTTAATAATCAGCCCACCTACGCTATTGCCCAAATCACCAGCAGTGGTCCCAGCACCGATCCCGGCGGAACACCACTGGTCACAGACCTCCAGTTGGAGAAACACCCCTCCACCACTACCCTCTGTCTTCTATGGCCGTCAATTTTGAATCCAATCTACCAAGTCACCGTTGATCCCACGCATCTTAGTTTCTGGATCAGCCTGCCATGAGAAACCTTGTCAAATGCCTTACTGAAGTCCATGTAGACAACATCCATTGCCCTACCCTCATCAATCATCTTCACCTCAAAAAAGTCAATCATGTTTGTAAGATCTCCCCTGAATAAAACCATGCTGTCACTAATAAACCCATGCTTTTCCAAATGAGAAAATTCTATCCCTAAGAATCCTCTCCAATAGCTTCCCAACCATTGATTTGAGGCTCACCAGCATATAATTTCCTGGATTATCTCTACTGACAATAGAGATAATCCTTCATAAACAAATGAACAACACTGGCTACTCTCCAGCCCTCTGGGACCTCACCTGTGGCTATACAAATATATCTGTCAAGGCCCCAGCAATTTCCTCTCTTGCCTCTGGCAATAACCTGGATAGATTCCACCAGGCCCTGGGGACTTATCCACCTTGATGGTCTTCAATAGACTCAATACCACCACCACCTTGATCTCAACATGCCCTAGATTATCATACCCTATGATCTCACGATCCTCCATGCCCTTCTCCTTGGTGAATCCTGATGTGAAGTACTTGTTTATTACCTCACATCAGGAATGAATGATGTCACTGGGTAACTGCAGGAAGCTGGCCTTCCACCACTAGATCCAATGGAGTCCAGCCAGTGACATTGGGAAGGGTCTTCCAGGAAGTCTAGGTCTTCCACATTTTTGCGAATGGCATTTTGGACATTATTCAGATTCTCAATCTAGCCCTGCTCACAAGTCTGCAGTAATTTGTTTTGTGGTATACCACGAGAATGGAGGTCAGCTTAGGAAAATCTACTCTCAGTAGCACACACCTACTCTTACCATCCAAGATTGACAGATTACAAGCTCAATACTATGTGTGCATCACATCTTTATATCTATAAACATCATGTCTGTAGGTATAACGTTTGGTCCAAAAATCTCTTCAATGCAGTCTATGCCACAGGCTGATTTCAGTAATTCTAAAACGAGTTGTTATTGCTCTTGTTCTGCTTACCTGCAGGTTACTGCGCAACTCTGACAGGAAGGTCACTGGAGAACGCGTCTTCAAATAGGAGTCCAAATCCTTCTTAAACTGAGGCGGCATCACTCCAGTGAAGTTGGTCAGTATTCGGGGAGCAATGTTGATTTCACTCAGCATATCCACCTAACAGTCATAACATACCTCTCTTTAGTTAGTGATTCACAATGGGCCTTAGTCCTAAACACTGAAACAGACATCTTACTTTATCCTGCAAACCTTCATACAAGGCAAATCGGCATAGTTCCACTCACTAACAAAATTTCAGAAATTTTCAGAAACACAATCTTTTAGATACAGGTGATATGCTGACACTACAACAAAATTAAGCGGTTGCCCAGTGAGAGACCAGGAGAGGATATCAATGGCTGAATGAGCACCTTCTAGGCTTATGATTCTAACAAACTCAAACCATAGAAAACCATAAAACAATACAGCACAATACAGGCCGTTCAGCCCACCATGTTGTGCCGACCTTTAAACCACACCTAGACGAACTAACCTCTTCCTCCCATATATCCCCCTATTTTAAATTCCTCCATATGCTGATCTAACAATCTCTTGAACTTGTCCAACGTATCAGCCTCCACCACCACCCCAGCCAGCGCATTCCATGCACCAACCTCTCTCTGGTGTAAAACCTCCCTCTGATATCTCCCTTGAACTTCCCACCCATTAACTTAAAGCCATGCCCTCTTGTATTGAGCATTGGTGCTCTGGGAAAAAGGCGCTGGCTGTCCACACTATCTATTCCTCTTAATATTTTGTACACCTCTATCATGTCTCCCCTCATCCTCCTTCTCTCCAATGAGTAAAGCTCTAGCTCCCTTAGCCTCTCCTCATAATCCATACTCTCCTCTCCAATCCAGGCAGCATCCTGGTAAATCTCCTCTGCACCCTTTCCAACGCTTCCACATCCTTCCTATAATGAGGCAACCAGAATTGCACACAGTACTCCAAGTGTGGTCCAACCAGAGTTTTGTAGAGCTGCATCATCACTTTGCAGCTCTTAAACTCGATCCCATGACTTATGAAAGCTAACATCCCATAAGCTTCCTTAACTACCCTATCCACCTGTGAGGCAACTTTCAGTGATCTGTGGATATGAACCCCCAGATCCTCTGCTCCTCCACACTGCCCAGAATCCTGCCATTAACCTTGTACTCCACCTTGGAGTTTGTCCTTCCAAAGTGTACCACCTCACACTTCTCCGGATCGAACTCCATCTGCCACTTCTCAGCCCAGCTCTGCATCCTATCAATATCCCCCTAAGCTTCGACAGCCCTCCACACTATCCGCAACATCACTGTGTCATCTGCAAACTTGCTAACCCAGCCTTCCACCCCCTCATCTAAGTCGTTAATAAATATCACAAGAAGTAGAGGTCCCAGAACCGATCCTTGTGGGACACCACTAGTCACAGCCCTCCAATCCGAATGCACTCCCTCCACCACAACCCTCTGCTTTCTACAGGCAAGCCAATTCTGAATCCACACGGCCAAGCCTCCCTGGATCCCTTGCCCTCTGACCTTCTGAAGAAGCCTACCATGTGGAACCTTGTCAAACGCCTTACTAAAATCCATATAGACCTCTACTGCACTACCCTCATCAATCTGCCTGGTCACCTCCTCAAAGAACCCTATCAGGCTTGTGAGGCAAGATCTTCCCTTCACAAAGCCATGCTGGCTGTCCCTAATCAGTATATGATTCTCTAAATGCTCATAGATCCTATCTCTTAGAATCCTCTCCAACAGCTTGCCCACCACAGACGTAAGGCTCACTGGTCTGTAATTCCCTGGACTATATCTACTACCTTTTTTGAACAAAGGGACAACATTTGCCACCCTCCAATCCTCTGGTACCATTCCCGTGGACAACGAGGACTCAAAGATCCTAGCCAACGGTTCAGCAATCTCCTCCCTCGCCTCGCGAAGCAGCCTGGGGAATATTCCGTCAGGACCCGGGGACTTATCTGTCCTAATATTTTCTAACAGCTCCAACACATCCTCTCTCTTGATAGCTACATACTGTAGAACATTAACCTTACCAACACTGTCCTCAGCGTCATCAAGACCTCTCTCCTTGGTGAATACTGAAGAGAAGTATTCATTGAGAACCTCACCCACTTCCACAGCTTCCAGGCACATCTTCCCATCTTTGTCTCTAATTGGACCTACCTTTACTCTCGTCATCCTTCTGCTCTTCACATATGAGAAAAAAGCCTTGGGATTCTCCTTAACCCTACTCGCCAAAGCCTTTTCACGTCCCCTTCTTGCTCTCCTCAGCCCCTTCTTCCTTGCTTCTCTATATTCCTCACGAGCCCTATCTGGTCCTTGCTGCTTACACCTTATGTATGCTGCCTTCTTCCTCCTCTCGTCAACCATGGTTCCTTCACCCTGCCATTCTTTCTCTGCCTCACCGGGACAATTTAATCCCTAACATCCTGCAAGAGATCCCTGAACATCGACCACATCTCCATAGTACATTTCCCTTCAAAAATGTCATCCCAATTTACACTCTCAAGTTCTCGCCTTATAGCCTCATAATTTGCCTTTCCCCAATTAAATATCTTCCCGTCCTCTTTGCTCCTATCCCTGTCCATGACAATGCTAAAGGTTATGGAGCAGTGGTCGCTATCCCCCAAATGTTCACCCACCGTGAGATCTGTCACCTGACCTGGTTCATTACCTAAAACTAGATCTAATATGGCATTCCCTCTAGTTAGTCTGTCAACATACTGTGACAGGAATCTGTCCTGGACACACTTAACAAACTCTGCCCTGACTGAAACTCAGTTTCAGTCATGTTAAGCAAGAAGAAAACATTAAAGTATCAAGTTTTTAAGTGCATTAGGTATTATTTGCAAGTGTTATAGAACCATTCATTAGCCATGACAGCTCCTGATGTTGCAAGCACACCTCCTAACTACATGATGAAGCTGTTGTACAGTATGGAGGGTTTGAATAAAGCATTGGTAATCCTGGATAGACTGGGAAATTTTTAATAGTAGATAATGCCAACTCTGTTTCATTTGTTTAGACTGATTTGCTCTAATCACAGTACAAGTCCCTGGGTGCAGGGTTTTGTGTTGTAGTACCTTTAGATTAGGTGTGAATGGATCTGGCAGTCGCATGTTCCGTGGGAAGGCACTCAGGATCAAGTTACGCAGCTGAATACAGTTCGGTGGGATCACATCACAGAAGCCATAATGGTAGTCACAGAGAAACTCTGGAAAGTCGTGCAAAAGGACAAGCAAGACACGCAGAGTGCCCTATAAATATGAAACAACAATCCTCTTTAAAATTAGACATAATGGAAACATTCTCAAAGCAGCAATGTGCATTTAACTAAATTGATGGCAAATAGCAAACCCACGTTTGTGCACTGACATTTTGAAACCAGCATCTCATATCACAATGGGAAAGGAGCTAAAAGTATTTTTTAAAAACCTTTCAACCCAAAGTTTTGTTTATTAAAAATCTTGCATACACAGAATTCCCAGACAGGTTGGACAAGCTTCACTTGTTATTTTTTGGATTGTCGAGAAATGCTGAGGAGGTAATATTGAAACCAACGGATATGTCTGGCACAGTTTAGAGGTTTCAATACTCAAATTCTCATCAAAGAGGACTCCTGTCAGCCACAAGGCAGCATAGAATTCTGAGCTGTGTTGGAACATTCATTGCTAGACCATGGGAGGTCTAATCTGATGAAGTGCCTCGTTAACTTTCTCTCCACAGTTGCTGCCTGACCTGCTGAGTGTTTCCAGCATTCCATCATTTCCAGTACCCGCAGTCTTTGATTTTCATTTATGTGCCACTCTTACTGGTACTATGCCTCTGTCACCAGTTCTTGTGCTAAGAAGTTTTATTGTTTTGGGGGTGGTGGGGGGAGCCAAAATAGAACAGCCAATCAATGGAAGCTAAGGCTATAGCAAATGCGAATCTCTTTAAATTAAGCTGCATCCCAAATACTATTTTCATTGAACGTCCAATTGTCTGAAACTGAGACTGGCAAAGCATTTCACCAGTTATTTGTACTCTCAGTAAGTTAGCTGAATTTCACATCGGTGTTGGTTATGCACAAATGTCCTATTATTAGAAACAATCGTGAATAGTTTTTAGATCCACAGAAATCTTTAGGCTCCCAGTCATGCACTATATCTAGAAGAGGAATGAGCTAGTGACCTGTTACAAGGCCACAATTGCTGTCCCAAAATCACTGAGTATTCACAACATGTCACTGATCTAAATGAACCCTCTTGACTCAGAGTGTCAGCTGTGCTCAGTTCTGTGCTCACAGCTGGGGTAGGCATTGTATGGTGAGTATGGCACATACTGTCAAATGCAACTAAATTACAGAATGCGGTAGAGGAGACTTTAAGCAGCTAGTCTCTATTCAGCTGCTTCAGTGACCTTCCTTGTTTCGTAAGATCAGAAATGGGGACGCTCCCTGACGACTGCATGATGTTCAATTCCATTCATGGCTCCTTAGCACATGAAGCAGCCTGTACCTGCTTTCAGCGAGACCTGGACAACATTCATGGACTAATTAGTAGCAAGTCACATTCGCACTATACAAGCGCCAAGGAATGCCCATCTCCAACCACCCAACCTTGGCGTTAACAACATCAAGGCCTACACCATCAACACCCTGGTGGTCACTACTGGCCAGAAGCTAGAGCAGGTCAGAGGTCAGGTATCCTGCAGCAAGCAACTTAAGTCCTCACAGCCCAAAACCTACCTACTATTTGCAAGGCACGGAAATGCACTGGGCGAGTGCAGTTCTTGCCATGTAAGTAGCTCAATGCAATCCAGGACAAAGCACCACACACCACCAAACATCCATCCCCACCACCACCAGTGCATTGCGACATTACATAATGCTGTACAGTTGCTCATTTTGGCTGCTCCAAAAGCACCTCCTAAACCTGTGACTTCCAGCATCATGAAGCAAAATGGCTATAGGTGCATGAGAACACCACCACTTGCAGGTTTCCTCACACACCATCCTGACTTGGAAATGTATCACCATTCCTTCACTGTCAGATCTAATCCAGGAATCTTCTCCCAACGGTACTGTCAAAGTACTTTCACCAGAAGCACAGTGAAAGCTCACCACTACTTTCAAGGGTAATTAGGGAAGGGCAATGCAATTCCACATGCCGAAAAGACCACAGATTTAAAATGTTAGTTATGTTTTCAAGTATAGTCTGTGCAGGGCAAAGGCACTCACCTTATAAAGAATTTGCATAGGTTTTGTCAACTCCACATTCCTCAAGTAAGGAGCCAGGAACTTAAATAGATCAATCAGCAGCTGGGCATACATGGGCCAGCCCTAGGGAACAGAACAATCATATTTCACAGGGTTACAAGATTTCACACGTGAATAATCTGTACAGAGAGATTACACTACTTCAGACATAGGAACAGGCTAGCACAAACTTAAATCCATCATCACAAATCATTTATCCATTCATGAAATATCACATAAAATTATCACAGAATGCCAATGCATTTATCACGACCAAAGTTTAAAGAAATCCCATCCACCCTGTTCACTTTGTATATACGTATTAGCCCAGAAATGGGATCTTGGAGCACTTTGTTTTGGAATAAGTCACAAAGCAAATATTTTTGGATGAAATCACACCAATTAAGAAAACTGAACCATACACTTCCAACATGCACCCAAAGGCAATTTCAGAATTCCCTTCAGGCTGCTCACAGGTCCCAAAGTTGACAGCATGCTTAAACCAACAAAATGTTTTCTCCAGCATTTATAAGGTGAGAAGTTGCAGAAATAGGCCATACTTTATGCCTGCTCTATCATTCACAAGAACACAAGAAATAGGAACAGGAGGAGGTCATCTGGCCTGTTGACCCTCCTCTGCCATTCAATAAGATCATGGCTGATCTAGTCGTGGACTCGGATCCACCTACCTGCCTTTTCCCCATAGTCCTTAATTCCCCTAACCATGCAAAAATCTAACTGTGTCTTAAATATATTTAATGAAGTAGCCTCCACTGCTTCCCTGGGCAGAGAATTCCACAGATTCACTAGTCTCTGGGAAAAGCAGTTTTTCCTCATCTCCATCTTGTCTATTCCCCCGAATCTTGAGGCCATGTCCCCAAGTTCTAGTCTCAGCTACCAGTGGAAACAACCTTCCTGCCTCTATATTATCTATCCCTTTCATAATTTAATATGTTTCTATAAGATACCCTCTCTTATGAATTCCAGCGAGTATAGTCCCAAGCGACTCACTCAATCTCTCCTCATAGGCTGACTCTCTCATCTCCTGAATCAACCTAGTGAACCTCCTCTGCACCACCTCCAAAGCCCTTCCTCAAGTAAGGAGACCAGAACTACATGCAGTACTCCAGGTGCAGCCTCACCATTACCCTGCACAGTTGCGGCATAACCTCTCTGCTCTTAAATTCAATCCCTCCAGCAAGGAAAGCCAACATTCCATTTGCCTTCTTGATAACCTGTTGCACCTGCTAAACAACCTTTTGTGACTCATGCACAAATCACCCCCAAGATGTTAAGCTAACTGACCTATAATTACCTGCCTTTTGTCTACATCTTTTTTTAAAAGGTGTTGTGACATTCGCAGTCTTCCAATCCGCTGGGACCTGTCCAGAGTCTAGAGAATTTTGGTAAATTATCACAAGCACCTCTACTATAACTTCTGCCATTTCTTTCAGTATCCTGGGATGCGTCCCATCAGGACCAGGGGACTTGTCTACCTTTAGGCCCACTAGTTTGCTCATCACCACCTCTTTAGTGACAGCGATTGTATTGAGGTCCTCACCTCCCATCGCATCCATAACATCTCTCTTTGGCATGTCAGATGCATCTTCCACCGTGCAGACCGACACAAAATAGTCGTTCAAGGCCTCGACCATTTCCACATTACCCAATATTAAATCCCCCCCTCCTTATCTTCCAAGGGACCTACATTCACTTTAGCCAACCTTTTCTGCTTAATACAACTATAAAACTTTTTACTGTTTTTTATATTTTGTGCTAGTTTACTTTCATAATCTATCTTCCCTTTTCTTATTGCTTGCTTAGTGACTCCTTGTTGCTTTTTAAAATTTTCCCAATCTTCCAGTTTCCCACTACTCTTGGCGACTTTGTAAGTATGAGCTTCTAGCTTGATGCCTTCTTTTATTTACTTAGCTATCCAAGGCTGGCTCTCCCCACCCTTACTGTCCTTGCTTTTAACTGGAATATACTTTTGTTGAGCACCGTGAAAAATCTCTCTGAAAGTTTTCCACTGTTCCTCAACTGTCCCACCATATAGCCTGTGTTCCCAGTCTACACTGGCCAACTCTTCCCTCATCCCGTTTCAGTCTCCCTTGTTTAGGCATAATAGACTGGTTTCAGATTGAACTATTGCATCCTCTATTTGTATGAGAAATTCAATCATACTATGAACACTCTTTCCAAGAGGATCCCTAACTACAAGATCATTAATTTTACCCGTCTCACTGCACAGGGCCAGATCTAAGATAGTATTTTCCCTTGTAGGTTCACTCACACGCTATTCAAGAAAGCTATCACGGATGCATTCTATGAAGTCCTCCTCAAGACTGCCTCAACCACCTTGATTTGCCCAATGTGGAAGTTAAAGTCCCTCATGACAACTGCCGTTCCATTCTTACATGCATCAAGTATTTCCTGGTTTATTGCCTGTGCCACTGTAATGTTAGTATTTGGTGGCCTATACACAACTCCTACCAGTGATTTTTTTTCCCCTTTACTATTCCTAATCTCCACCCAGTTGGACTCAACATCCTATTCTTAAGAGCGCTACCCCACCTCCCTTACCTTCCTGCCTATCCTTCCGTATTACCTGATATCCTTGGATATTTAATTCCCACCCATCTCCACCCTGCAACCACGTTCCTGTAATGGCCACTCAATCATACCCCTTTGTACTGATTTGTGCCACAAGTTCAGAGCTTGTTTTGAATACTACGAGCATTCAGGTAAAGTGCCCTTACACTCATTGTCCTTTTGGAATCTAGTAACCTTTGTGTCCTTTGCATTTCCTGTACCCCACTCATACTTTTCTCTGTTCTAACTTTTGCTGTGATCTCTGCTTTGCTTCCCGGTCTTTCTGCATGGATTCCCATCTCCCTGCCAGATTAGTTTAAATCCTTGCCAACAGCACTAGCGAGCAATCCCCCTTGGACATTGATCCCAGTCCTGCCCAGGTGTAGACCGTCCAGTTTGTAGTAGTCCCACCTCCCCCAGAACCAGTACCAATGCCCCAGGAATCTAAGACCCTCCCTCCTGCACCACTGCTCAAGCCACATATTCATCCTACGCTGCTATTCCTACTCTGACTAGCATGTGACACAGGCAGCAATCCTGAGATTACCACCTTTGAGGTCCTACTTTTTAAATCCATCTCCTAGCTCCCTAAATTCAGCTTGTAGGACCTCATCCTGCTTTTCCCCTATATCGTTGCTACCTACATGCACCACGACAACTGGCTGTTCACCCTCCCCTTCCAGAATGCCCTGCAGCCGCTCTGAGACACACCTGACCCTTGCAACTGGGAGGCAACACACCAACCGGGAGTCCTGTTTGCAGCCACAGGAGCTCCTGTCTATTCCCCTCACCATGGAATCCCCTACTACTAGAGCTCTGCCTCTCTTTTTCCTGCCCTCCTGTGCAGCAGAGCCACTCACTGTGCCATGATCCTGGCTACTGCTGCCTTCCCCTGATGAGCCATCTCCCCCAACAGTATCCAAAGTGGTATATCTGTTCTGGAGGGAGATGACCACAGGAGACTCCTGCACTACCTTCCTGCTACTACTCTGCCTATTGGTCACCTGTTCCCTATCCTACCCTGGGCCCTTAAACTGCAGTGTGACCAACTCACTAAACGCGTTTCCACAACATTCTCAGCATCGTAGATGCTCCAAAGTGAATCCATGCGCAGCTCTAGTGTCATCATACTGCCTGTCGGGAGCTGCAGCTGGACACACTTCCTGCACACAGTCATCAGGGGCACAGGCAGCCTCCCTGAGTTCCCACATTGTGCAGGAGGAGCATGACACAGATCTGAGCTCACCTGCCCTGACTAAAATGCTTTGACAGAAAATAAAGACAGAAAAAACGAAAAAGAACCTCCCCTCACCTGAGTGTTGCTCGCCCTCCTCACTGAAGCCTGGTATTCACCAAAGCCCACACTTTCACAACCAGCAGCACTTTGACTAGACAGCAGCCCCTCTCAAAATGGCCGCTCCACTTGACCCTTACTACTTTTTATTGGCTGCTGTTAACTAGCCAATCAACTACTAACAACTTGCAAATATGCCTCTTTTAGACTCCTGCAAGGTGAAACTCGCAAGCACAAAGACTCACCTCTCAGTAAGAACATGGCTGTTCTCTTACCTCAGCACCACTTTCCTGTATTATCCTCATATTCATCGATTTCCTTAATATCCAAAGCTTTACCAAACTCAGTCTTAAATACACTCAGTGACAAAACCTCCACAGCCCTCTTAGGTAGAGAATTCTCACTACCATCAGGTGAAGAAATTTCTTCCCAACAGTCCCAAATGGCCAGTCTTTTTTTTTCAGTCCAGATGAAGGGTCTCAACTGAAACGTCGACTGTCCATTTCCCTCCATAGATGCTCCCTGACCCACTGAGTTCCTCCAGCATTTTGTGTGTTGCTCCAGATTTCCAGCATCTGCAATCTCTCACGTCTCCTTTATTTTTGGACTATTTCACTGAGTTTGTTACATCCCGGTCCCAGGGAAACAACAACTCCAAATTTACCCTGTCAATTACCTTAAGAATTTTGAATGCTTCAATGAGATCAACTGTCATTCTTCGAAACTCCAGAGCTTAGGTCCAGTCGGCTTAACCTGTTCTCATACGACAAACCTGTTTGTCCCAATGTCGTGAATCTTTGCTGCACTCCCTCTAACGTAGGGAAAAACTTGTATATACTCATGGTGGAAATGATTGCTGAATCAGTCATTCCATGGATACCTCAATGATGACACCACTGGCAGCAGTGTTATGACCACAACTGGCCACAGTGTGGTCTGGGGAACTTGGGGCTGGAGGCAAAGGAACTATTCCCTGAGAGCCTAGTGTGGTCACTTCCTGTAGAGTCTGGCAGGTCTCCTTAATCCCTTGTTACACAGGACTGCCCTCCTGGCATGCATCTTCTTGACCGACTTGCATACCCTTTGACTGAACATGGGGGTCGTCTCTTTCACGGCAATCAAGGTATCTGTTGCTGTGCCTGACTGCCATTGGGTTTTTAAGTACCAATACCCTTCTCTGACTGCTGTGTAAAGTGTTGGGAGCTGTGTGAAATTGGGTAATGCCCCTTGGGAAATCACACAGATCCCCTCTTGGCACTTGTGGGGGTTGGAAGGGCACCCTGATGTCACTTCACGTCTTTTTTAACAGATTTCATGGGTTTTTGCAGGGGAGCAGGTTTGGTCTTAGCACGAAACACACGTTTTAGTGCACCAAGAGGTACAATACTATATCTAGGCAATTGGCCTTTTAGGCAACCTTCACAACAGCTACACAGACTTATGCTGGGATCCCAGTGCTTCACCTGAACATTCACTTGAATTAAAGATTAAAATATGTGTACTTACTGTCACATTAAAATTAACTCAACAGATAGGCAGCAGAGTAAAGTGGTAGCTTAAAGTTGCTGTCTTGTACACAATCAGATCTACAGACACATCCCAAGTGGTTATTATTCATGTGAGAATTGTGTTGCATTGCAGCAACCTGGATCAGCAGGGCAAGGGGGGGGGATAGGTGACACTACAGCTTGGCCTGTTCTTTCACAGCTTCAGAGTTCCAACCCCACATGCTTCAACATCTCTGGTGGAACCAGAAATTAAGCCCTGTATTTAACAGCCACTTTCTGAACCATGGCATTAAGTTGTTCTTAAAACAAAGAACAAATGCAGGACCCAAGCAACTGTGTGGAGAGAAAACACACACAGGATGAAGTGTACTGACAGCAATTAGCACAAGTGGTGCAGGCACTGAAAGCATTGTTCCTACCTTCTGTTGAGGTGTATGCGCCAGCATTCTTGCAATGAAGATCCGGTGGGAAATCAGTTCCAGCCAGGCATAGACAAAGCCGGGAGCTTTAGTGGGCCGTAAAATGTGGAATGTGTTGCTGCATGAAAGAACATCTTAATTTAAACCAAGATAATCCAGCTCATTGCAATGTCTTTAAAAACTTAATTAGCCATTCCCAATAACAAACTTCAGTGTGATTATTAAAAGCACGTTTACGCTGGCTGCAATTTGAAATTAAATCAGCAAGCTATCTATGCTGATATAAAAGCTTATGTTTGTAGCTCGACTAGGGCACAAACACTCCTTTCCTGCCTCAGGTTTCAAGCCAGCAGAAATCCATATAACTATACCAGCAGTGACAGCGAAGGCCTTATTTTGACCTGATAAGGAAGTGGCGTGCAACTGCTCAGTATTGGAAATACACAAGGTTATAAGATATTTCATGTGTGGGGATTTTCGTTTTTAAAATTTAAATCCCTCAGGGACAGAGCAACTCAGACATCCATCCTCCTTCAGATGCCTTGAATTTAGCACATCACAGAACCTTGTCAAAGAAAAGAAGCCACTTGGCCCATCAGGCCTGGACCTATATGGACTAAAAGCTCGACAAGCTAATTCCCCATCCTTGATCTGTAGCCTCAGAGTAACTGGATGAATATATATGTAATGGGGATTTACATATACATGTAAAGCCTCCACCATTCTTTCAAGTACCAAGTTAAGGTAGTGGGAAAAAGACTGTGTGTTCACCCTTTCTGTGCCCCTCATAATTTTATACACCTCTAAAATCACCCCTCATTCTCCTACACTCCAATGAATTAAGTCCCAACCTGCTCAACTGCTCTCCATAACTCAGTTCCTCGAGTCCAGGCAACATCCGTAGAAATCTCCTCTGCACTCCTTCCAGCTTAATGGCATCTTTCCTATAGCAGGGCGACCAAAACTGAACACAATAATCCAAACACGACCTCGCCAACTGCAATGTAACACCCCAACTTCTACACTCAATGCTCTGACTGATGAAGGCCAGTGTGCCAAAAGCCTTCTTCACCACCCTGTCTACCTGCAATGCCACTTTCAGGGGACCATGTACCTGTACTCTTAGGTCCCTCTGACCTACAACACACCCCGGGGCCCTACCCTTCACTGTGAAAGTCCTACCTTCATTTGTCTTCCTAAAATGCAACACTTCACTCCAAATTAAACTCCATGTGCCATTCCCCGGCTCACTTACCCAGCTGATCAAGATCCCCCTGCAAATACTGGTAACCACCTTCACTGTCAATGCCACACCTATTTTAGTATCATCTGCAAACTTATTAACCATGCCTTGTACATTCTCATCCAAAGGGTAATGAATCTCTGGAATTATTCTCTGCCCCTGAGGGCAGTGGAGGCTGGATCACTAGATATTTTTAAGGTGGAGATAAATAAATAAAATTATTTGAAAGATCAAGGAATTGATGTAATGGGGAACTGACACAGGAGTTGAGGCTTGGGATAGATCAGCCATGATCATATTGAATGGTGGGGCAGGCTTGAGGGACCTGGTGGCCACCTCCTGTTCCAATTTTATTGTGTTCTAGTGGCAAAGTACATAAGAGAGCATCTTAGATAAACATCGGTTCCTCAGAAGGTGAGGCTGAGGAACTAATATTGGGAAATAAGGAAGCAGCAGAGACCTTGAACAAATATTTTTTACTTTTCTTCATGCTGATGTTAGAAGCATTCCAATAAGAATGGAAAATCCAGAGCCAAAAGGAGGGAGGAACTTAAAACAAACACTATCACAAGGGCGAAGGTACTAGGCAAAATAATGGGACCAACAGCCAATAAGTACCCTGGAGACCAGAGAGCCTACATTTAGGACCTTAAGTGAAATGGGTACGTACATACATTGCTTGCAAACTTCTAAAATTCTCTAAGAAGGTTGCAAGAGATTAGAAAATCACAAATGTAATCCCACCATTTAAGAAAGGAGACAACAAAAAACAAAGGAAATACAAGAGACCACAGATGCTGGAATCTGGAGCAAAAAAGACAAAGTGCTGGAGGAACTCAGCAGGTCAGGCAGCATCTGTGGAGGGAAATGGACAGCCAATGTTTCAGGTCAAGACCCTTGTCATAAATTGCAGGTTAGGTAGCCTGGCATGTGACATGGGTTAAGTTTAGGAATCCATTATTAAGGAAGTAATAGCAAGATTTTGGAAAGACATAAAATAATCAAGCAGAGTCAACATGGTGTTATGAAAGGGAAAGCACTATTTATTAGTGTTCTTTGAGGATGTACTGAGCAGGGTGGATGAAGAGGAAAGAGTAGAAATCCAAATCCCATCTGTGTCTCCCATTCTCTTTTAAACAGCACCTTATTTTCCAGCCATCCTGCATCACAACTATAGTGAAAAAGGTTTGGAAAATGATAATCGGAATCTGCTTTATTCCCTCTCTTGCTTCTCCAAGAGCCTGGGGTATATTTTATCTAGTTCTGGCTATATTTAAAGATGCTGGAACCCTTGTATATCCTCTCAATATATTATTTTCTATATTTCACACTGTTCCTACTCCATGCTTATATCTGTTTTAGACCCTTTGCCTTGAAGATAGATATACAGCTTTCATTTAGATCTATCCACACCTTTGCGTTCAGTCTGTTCTGTCTCCACCATCAACCCTGCTCTGTTGTCTTTTATCCTTTTGCTTATTTGTGAAATATTGTAAGAATTCCTTTGAACTTAACTGCTAATATTTGTTCATAACACCTGTCATCCTAATTTCCTTATTAATTTTACCCCTGCAATATACCCCCAGCTTTTCTGTATCATTAAGCTCTCAAAATCTATCATAGATTCTTTTTTTTTGTTTTATCGTGCCTTATATGTTCTTCAACACTAACAAAAACATAAGATTTCAACTCTAACCATCTCTTTGAATGCCTCCCACAGCACCGATTTACATTAAAGAAGTTGTTTCCAGTTCACTCCTGCTAAATTAAACCTCAGCCTGGTAAAATTACCCTTTACAATCCCCCTCCACCCCTCTCCATATGCTCAATTTGCACATTCAATGCCTTCAAACTGATCTTCCCCTATTATCCTATCCACTTGTCCTAGCTCATTTCCCAAACCAGTATCACCCCATGTCTTGTTGAAATTGCAACTGAAATTTAAAATTCTCTTGAATGCATTTGAAGAACTTTGTGCTTTCTGTAGCTTCTACTCTATCACTATCCCAGTTTGTGTTAAAGTAGCCAAAATCCTCTATTGGCCATCTTGTTACTTTTTTTTACACTTTTCAGAGGTTTGCACTTATATTTGGCTGTTTTCATTCTGCTAAAACGAAGCGATGGCTTTTTTTTGTTCCTTAATTCAAACCATGCAGTCTCATTTGTTCATCCTTCCAGCATAATATTGTTTACACCTACAATTTAACTAATATAATTATACTATCTACAGCCTTTTTAAAATGTGATTACAGTAAGGAACTTAGCACTGCATCTCGCAAAACCTCATTTCATACAGCTTTTTAGTCAATAAATCTCCTTGATTTTCTCCTACTGAGCAAATTTTTTTAATCCAAATTGCCATTGAATTCCTTGACTAATCAGTCTGCCATGTGTGACTGTGTCAAATATCTTACAAAAATTCATGTAGAATTACATCAATCCCTCCGTTACCTCAACAAATTCAAAAGTCAGTCGGACATGTCTATCCCTTAACAAATCTATTCTAAAGGTCCTTCACTAACCTGTCTCCCCTTACGTGTTGCTTTATAGTATCCCCCTGTTTACCAAAGGTTTGTTCACTTTTCATTACTGACTTTAACTACTGACTAGTTACTTGGCCTATCCTTTTCTCCTTTTATTAGCAGTTTTCCAGTTGTCTGACACCACTCTTGTAGCCAGAAGTTTGCAATGCCACATGCAGAGCTTCCACTGTTCCCTCTTTTTTCTCATGTCTGAGAAATGTTTTATCCAAGCTTGGCAATTTTTCACTTAAAATCATAAACCCCTTAAATACACCCTCTCTCTCTCTCAATGTTCATCATTTCCACTACTGCACATTCTTTCTCCTTATCAACAGCTCCTGCAGATGTTGATTATCTGCATGAATAAAACAGGGAGAATATTTCCCTTTGTTAATACCTACCAGAAAGCGGTCAGAGTCTGGAAATTGATTGTTTCCAGCACATGCTCAGGGGCATTTAACTCCAGCAACAACATGATGAAGATTCGATGGTATGGCAGCTGCTGAAACTCACTCTGACGTACTTCATGATCTTGCAGTAGGACTCCTACAACAATCCCCAGTACCTGCACAACATTAGATTTGTAAGTATTAAAACAAACTGAATTCCTGCGAAGGTGCTAGTTCATACAGCTCCAGTTACTCCACTCACCCATGACCAATCTTCAGGACCTTCTAGATACATGCACCAGCAGGGTACCCGATTATGAAAAGACTGATAATGTCCACACTTAATATTAGACTTTTCTGCACGGGTTCAACAACTGCAAGCTTGCCCAACTTTCCCCCTTCAGGTGCACTGATATTAACTGAAACACTACAACTGTTGTCCAAGTGACACTGGCTGCCTCAGCACAGCCTCAAGCTTGAACTCTGGACCTCAGGTTTCTACAGCTTAGTCTTACGTCATGAAAAATTGACACTGATGCTGACAGACCAACATTGGTAACAAGAGATCAGCTACTTTGAGGCTTGTTACCAAATTGCATTGTCTGGATTAAAGGTGATCCAGTACTTTCATTTTGGCAATACATTTCTCAACGCATTTCCTCCTCCTCTCTTCTTCCCTATATGCCTCTAACTCCCACTACCAGGCCAGTTGAAAGTTAACTGCTCTGATTAGCTCAAGGCAATAAATGCCAAAGACAATGGTTAACAGATCAAACTCCTCCAGAATTTTAACGTGACATTTTGTTTGAAAAACATTACCCAATTCTACTGAGGCTTAACCTGTTGGTGATTTTACATTTGAAGGACCAACCTGATCATTAAATTCTGTACAATTCTAAAAAAAAATTATTGAGTGACCCAGCTGATAAATAATAACAAAAGTGGAAACTGGCTCCTACCTAACTACTGTTAAATTGTTTTGATAATACTAGAAAGCACAGAGCTGAGTATTTGACGTATCTAGAACAAAAGGATAACTATCACCGATTCAGAATGGCCTCAGTGCTGACCTGGAAGCGGATCAGCCCCTGAATCAGTTAATGGACTATTCAAGGGAGACCAACAACTGAGGGAGTGAAATGGTTCTGTACACATCCTGCAATTCAAACTCATCAATCCAAATGAAAGCCGAGTCCGAGTGATGAGAGGAACCTGTTGATTTGGATGAGCTTTGCTCCCTTGCCAAATCTCACTCAACAATTAAACAAAGCCACCGGTGGCAAAGGCATTTGCCTGTAGAATCTACTCACCTTGTTGAGAAGATTGATTTTAGTGACCGTGTTGGTAGCCTCTCCAGAGTGTTTGACCAGCAGAGCTATCAATCTGACAAAAGCATCTAGGTTGTGATAGCACTTGGCCCTGATCATTGTGGGATTGGCGGTAGGATTATGCTGTTGCTCCTGTTGTGCGCGGTAACTAATTTCAACACACATTTCAGTACAGAGACGGAAAAAACGAGTAATCAGGTCATCAGTCTTCAAAATTCCCTGCTGGTGCATCTGTAGAGATAATAGAATTTCAACTTCCAACAAGAAACACTGCATCAACAAATTCCATGTTCACACTTACATACTTTAATAGATCAACTGCAAACGTTCTATGGTATCCAACTGTCAAAGTGAGAAGTAAAATAAGGTAGATCACCATTTAGATTATTCCTCAGTGATTGAGAGGCCAGTAGACGAAAGGAATAGTTGTTATAACAAAAAAAAAATCCAAATTATACCTTATAAAGAGAAACAGGTGACGTGAAAGAGCAGAAAGATTGAAAATCTCACAATACAAGCAACACACCAAGTGATTTAAAATTCAATTTTCCATTTGTTTTTAAGGCTGGAGTTCAGGAGTGAGAACTGACAGGTGTTGGGGATTGGCAAGGAGGAGAAGCAAGAGCTAGAATGTGTAGGGACCGAGTGCTGAAGGTGTGTGGGGGAAGCAAGAGTAGTAGGTGTTTGGGAGAGGGGTGGTGAGAGAGTAAGATAGAAGAAAGTGGGGAAGCAAATGCTAGAGCATATTTACACAGTTCTACCCCTCTCAGCTTTCTAGTCCCCTCTTCACCACCACCCTCTCCTGCTCTTACCCCACAATCTCCCCAACCCATTCACAGAACAAGTGGCACTAGTCAGAACCCTTATCTGAAATTCTGGAGTTTTATCAGGTGAAGTCACTCAAAGTAGGAGGAAGGAGATGGAGGATGCAGGGCCCCACATTAGGGGAGAGATCAGTATGAGAATGGGGTGGCTGATCCAAAACCTGAGGAGACGTGATGGGAAAATGTAGCCCCAGTTGATATTATAACACTAAGCTTGGAAAGACTTACCGATATGCACACTGGTACGTAAGTGACACTCACTTTTTGGATACTTAGGAAAAAAAAATCCTTGGAAAATCTACTGATACACCAGATTTAATAGTAAATTAAAATGCAAGGAGATGTGGGGTAGACAGTGGGAGGTTTTTTTTGGAGAGTTAATGAACTGCGGAATACACTACTTGAGTTGCTGACTGAAGCACAGGCCATATCAACATTTGAGATTAGAATCCCTTTTATTCCCTTCAATTATTAGGATTACCCACATCTTTACAACAAATACCACATGGACCATTTGTGCCAAACAGCCTATTTCCTTGCTTCAAATTCCACAATCACGTGGGTTTCAACAGTTTTTCACCTTGCACATCAGACAAGATTGCACTGGACTGCAAGTAACTTCCATTAGCTATCTCCATGGTTATTCTCAACCACTACCCTTGTCCTTACCTGCCCAACAAAGGCAGAAAACGCTTTAGTGCTGTCTCGTCCAGCCGCTGCCGAGTGGTACAGGTTTACCCATTCCCTCAGTAAATACTCGGCTTTCTCCCGAAGCCCAGGCGGGTCGTCATATTCTGAGGCCTGTGATATCCCAGAATGCATCATAAAGTTGGGACCACCATGTGCACGATCCATCATAGCTTCGTAGTTTGCTCTAAGGAGATCCATGAGCTGTGGTAATCTGTTCAGGAAACAAACCCTAGATAGTCATCAGCACCTCTGAATCATGGTGGAAGTCCCAAATCATAAATCTTACTGAAAACTATCATATCGAGACTGATTTACAAAATATGCTTTTTGCAACATGTATAGACAAATACCAATGTTCCGGAACACTGAGGTCCTTCGCAGACAAGGAAACAGATGAAAACAACAGAATGGAGACAGAAGAGACTGCAGATACTGGAAGTCTGGAGCAACACACACAAAATGTCAGAGAGGTCTGACATTTTTGTGTGTGTTGTTGAAACCAGTAGATTTGAGAGAGGTGATTGACGACAAGATGAAATATGCTTTGGGATGTTTTGACAATAGCCAGTTCAACAGGAAAAATGCCGCACGACCTCCACTAATAACATCGAGTTCCCCAAATCTCATCATTAAAACTTGGTTTACATCATTCTGAAAGGACTAGATTTCAATTACCATCTTAAACCTATTCCCAAACCAACTCTAATACATACCCTTCAGGTGCATTTCCTCTGGAATGAGCACTGATCCTCATAAGTGTTTCAATAGTGTTGAATAAATCTGCTTCAGTAACATGGCTAATGCTTCTCTCGTCTACCAAAAGAATCTTCACCAACTGCATGGCAAAGGCTACAGCCATGTAATTCAGGCCGTTCTCCATTGACTGTCAGAATAAAATCATTCCCATTAGTTCAGAAAAAAGGACCACAACATACATTACAGACATAAAAACCCTCGAACCCATCAGATTAGGAGCAACATACAACTTCCACAAAATGTTCTCTCAAGTTGTATTTCTGAGACTCTCACTAAAGAGTTAAGAGTTCACACAGTGCTCTACACATTCTATCTTCACTTTTAATTAGAGCACCAAAGAACAGCATTATCAGAAATTATGTAAAATAACTCCCCACACAAGGGAGCTCCTGCAGGTGGGAAAATGCAACTTGATGGAGCTTCCAAGCAAACTATTTGTCATCCAGCTGCAGTCTAGGATCGATTTCATTGCAATAGCATTGCAGGGTGACTGCACCAACATCCTTCACCAAGTCGGAGCCAAATAATCTGTATGTTAAAGCTCAGACATGTAACGAGTAAGCGTTGTCAATTGTCTCGTTATAAAATGCTAATAGTAGTAATTTTAACAACTGTTTAAATTTTTGGCATAAAGCAAGACCATTAAAAAGCCTCCAAAAATCACAAGGATTTACTGCTGAGTTGAAAGCGTTGACAGTTTTATTTAAGTATTCTACACTTGAAATATCTTGTAGCTGGGAACAAATGTAATCTCAGGCATAACATAACCTCCTATCCCATTTCCTCTCTTTTACAAGGACACAGTTTTTGTTAATTGTGGAGATTAACATTATCATTATTAGTTTACACCTAATCTTCTCTCCCATGACCAAAGCAGAGGTGGAGCTTTCAAGATGGTATTGAGAACCTTGAGGCCATGCACGAGGAGCGCACAGAAATCCAGTGTAAGCAGGAGTGTATCAGCTCTCAAACTACCTACCCACCTGCCCCATCAGCCACTTCCTGCTCCATCTATGGAGGATCTGGAGTTCCCACACTGGCCTCATTTCCACCTCAGAACCAAATCATCCTTAATCCTGAGGTACGTGATGATGCACCAAACCATTCAGCATTCTATACCATTCTAAAATGCCATGTAATAGGTATAACCTCATGGCTAGTTATAGTGATTGCTGTTTCAACTAGAAGTTTCTTCATTGCTGAGGTGTGTATTTTCAAACTTAACTTTGCAGTGCCTGAACACAAAATACTTTTCCATTCACTGAGTTGGTAAAGCTTTTAAAATTTAGACATCTTTCTGCATATTGTTATTACTGGACACAATTATCTCTCTCCTTCATTCCATGTTAAACCATTTGCATTAAAGTTGTTTAATAATGCAACAAAATAGCACTCCAATTGTTTCAGTATTCCTTGGGAATATTATAGATTCCAATGGTTTTCCATGGCTTGGAGTTTTTAAAACAATGGGAAAAATGTTCTGCCCAAGGGTTGAGTGGCTCATTGGCCACTGGATATTGCCCCTAGTGTGCAGGTGAGTGGCAAAATTTGGGGGGGGTAGTTGATGAGCATGTAGGACAATATATAAAAAATGGTATTAACACAAAATTAGTTAAATGGGTAGTTGATGGTCAGCACAGATTCGGTGGGCTGAAGGGCCTGTTTCTGTGCTGTGTCCCTCTACAACTCTCTAACAGTTGCTGAATTCAGAAGCTAGTAACATCCGGATTACTAAATGCAACTCCCATCGTTGAAAGCTCAAAGCAGAACACGCAGTGTTCTGACTTAGACTGAAAAGTTGCTGAGACACACTGCTCACAAGTTAAAGGAAAAGCACAGGACCCTTGGTAAGAACATTTTGCCTTTGATTTAAAAATTGGAATGTACAGTATTGATTGCAATACACCAAGCTTCATGTTTTCTGACCTTTACATGCTGGCTTGTATGTCCTTACCTGGGCTAGGTGGATATCATACTGCTGCATGTTCACTAGATGATGCCTAATGAGCAATTCCACAGCATCCACATTATACTTGTACTCATCACGGCACTCAATTAGGCACCTATTTGAACAAACAAGGAACCAGTTACAAGCTGTCTGAACAGAGGCCACATACAAGTATAATCATTTGTACTGCGTTTATATGCTGATGGCATGGTGAAGATTCCTCTTCATCATTGCTAATCTCTTCTATCGCTCAAAACATCTGATCTCTAATTAAGGCCTATCGCACATTTCCGATTTTCTCTGCTCTGCTATTGGTGGCTGAGTCATCAAATGTCCAGGCTCCAAAAATTATATTCCTTCAAACTCTTAACAGCTCAACCTTAGCCTCTTCCTTTATTAGTCCCTTAAAACCTAACTCTGAACAAGATTTTGATCACTTGGCTTAATATTTTGTTGTGGCTTGTGCATCATTTTAATTGATAACATGTTTATTTTAAAGATTCTTTGTGTCATTGGACAGCAAAATCTCTACATAAATGATAGCCGTTGGTGGTTTGCATATAGTTCACAATTATGCTCAGTACCAGAATTTCTAACTGAACCAGCATTAAGGGAAAGAATTACACACAGTGGCAGAAGTGCTGTGACAGATTTCTCTCCACCCATTAATAATAAACATAGGCAGCTAATATTTGGAAATTCAAAGACACCTGCTATTCATCAGTAAATGGTAGTTGTGTGTTAAATACCACGTCTCACAGCATCTGCCACCTCTGAAGATTGAACACTATTTAGTATTAAGTGATATTTGCTTTTCCATGCCACTCTGGCTTGACAAGAACCCAGCACATAATCTACTCCCAGATTAAAAATGGCTCTGCACAAATCTTAAACATGAGACTCCCTACTATTTCTCAAACTCTTCTTGAAATTGCTTATAGTGATAATAACCCAGTGAGAACTGCATCAGTAGGCATTTCTGCTTTAACATCCAGGGTCCCGTGGAACAAGCTGCAAAGGCAATGAAATATCACTCCACGTTGCTTACTCACCTGGTGATTTTATTGTTACACCACTGAGATCCATAGGCACGCCCATCCTGCAGAGCTTTCAAAACCAACAAATGGCATTCTCTGTATCGAAGCAAGAGGTCTGAGTCTGCACCACTAGTGGCGTCCAGCAGTCCCTCCACGGCCTTCAATTAAAAGTGTCAGACATCATATTCATGCACAATTAGTTCTAATATCAGGAAGTTACAAAATCATAGTCCTGGTTTCCGAATAATCAGATTCATAGAGTAATAGAGTTGTACAGCACAGAAACAGGCCCTTCGGCCCACCACGTCCATGACAACCTTTTTGCCCATCCACACTAATCCCACTTGTCAGAACTAGGTCCGCATTCTTCTATGCCTTGTCTATTTAAGTACCTGTCTAAATGTTCCTTAAATGTAGTGACTGTATCTGACTCCACCACCTCTTCTAACAATGACTTCCAGATATCAACCACTGTATAAAAAACTTTCCTCTCAAATCACCTTTAAATCTCATTCCTCTCACCTTAAACCCATACCCTCTTGTTTTTGATACCCCCACCATGGGAAAAAGATTGACTATCTATCCTATCTAGGCCCCTTATCTTTTATATCTCTATCAGGTCACCCCTCAGCCTCTTTCACTCCAGGGAAATAACTCAGTCTATCCAACCTCACCCCATAACTGACACAACATTCAGACACAACATCCTGGTGAATCTGCTCTGTACTCTCCAGTTTAGCCATATCCTTCCTGTGGTGTGGCAACCAGAATTGCAGACAGTACTCTGCCTAACCAGTGTTTTGTGAAGTTGCAACATAATGTCCCAATGTTTATATTCTATGCCCCTCTGAAGGCAAGCATGCTGTATGCCTTTTCACCACCTTTCCACCTGTGCTGCCACTTTTAGGGTACCATGGACTAAACCCCCAGGTCCCTCTGTTCATCAAATGTTCCTTAGCGCCCTACCATTTACTGTATCTCCTCTACTCTTACTTGACTTCCCAAAATACATCACCTTGCATTAAATTCCATCTGTCAATGCTCTGCCTAAATTTCCACTTGATTTAAATCCTTCTACAGCCTTAGACAACCTTCCACAACACTAAGTTTCATGTCATCTGCAAATTTACCAAATCAGACCTCCTCCATTCATACCCAAGTCATTGATATAAAACCACAAACAACAAACTGATCCCTGCGGTACACCATTACTGTCACAGACTTCCATTTAGGAAAAGTACTCTTCCACCACTACCCTCTGCCTCCAATGGCATCTTGCATGGATCCCATGTGCCTTAACCTTCCGGACGAACCTACCACATGGACCTTGTCAAATGCCTTACGCAAGCCCATATAGACACTTCTATCGCTCTGCCTTCAACCTTCTTAGTCATCTCCTTAAAGAACTCAATCGAATTAGTGAGGCAGGATTTCCCCCACAAAAAGCCATGC
Organism: Pristis pectinata; assembly: GCF_009764475.1. NCBI lineage: Eukaryota > Metazoa > Chordata > Chondrichthyes > Rhinopristiformes > Pristidae > Pristis > Pristis pectinata. The sequence goes on from NC_067417.1 coordinate 49,031,378, forward strand.
TGACTGTCCCCAGTCTGCCCCTGTCTTTCTAATTGTACATAAATCCTATCCCTTAGGATTTTCTCCAATAATTTCACTACCACTAACATAACTATCACCGGTATGTAGTTACCCTGGCTTATCCCTGCTACCCTTAAATAAAAGAACATTAGCAATCCTCCAGTCCTCTGGCACTTCACCTGTGGCTAACGAAGATACACAAATCTCCGTTAGGGACCCAGCTATCTCCTCCCTTGTTCCCAATGCAACCTGGGATAGATCTCATCCTGGGTATTAGTCATCCCATAACATCTAACACTTCTTCCTTCTTACTACTGACTTGTTCCAGATTATCCACGTACCCTGAACTCATCATCTTCCATGTCCTTCTCCTTGTTGAACATAGACGAGATGGGTTCATTTCAGACCTCACCCACATGGCTTGACTCCACACAAAGATTACCCCTTTGATCTATTTCCCAGGCTACCCTCTTGATGTATTTGTAGAATGCATTGGGATTCCCCTTGATCTTACTTGCCAAGGATATTTCATGGCCCTTTTTTTGCCTCTTAATTTCTTTAAGTCCTCTCCTTCCTACTGTATATTCCTCAAAAGACTTCCTTGATTCCAGTTCCCCATACCTGCCATACATTTCCTTCTTTTTCCTAATTAAACCTTTAATATCCTTGGTCATCCAAGGTTCCCTAATCTTTCCATTTTTCTCTTTCACCCTTACCAGAACATGAACTCTTTTACTCTATTTTAACACATTCTCAAACATCTGTCCCCAATCTACTTTCACCACATTCTCTGCTATATGCTATTGAAGTCGGCCTTGCCCAACTCAAGACCCTAACTTAAGAACCAACTTCCAGAATCATGGTCACTAAAAGCCAGTTCCAAATAGAGCTCAGTTTCTTAAATACTCAAGTTAATAAAGATAAGCTACCTTGGGATATTTCAGTAGCTAAGTGACTGAATAGGGTACTTACCTTCTGCAAGAGGCCAAGAGCAGCAATAGCATCACGTGAATTCCTGGCCATTACCACAGCTTCCAGTAGATTACGAAGTGCCTGAGCCTGAGGGTTCATGGCCAGAGATGGTGGAATTGCATGCAGGTGTTGTTCCAGTTCTGTGATGCACTTGTCATAAATCTGTGCAATATCGTCAGTTGCCCAAGCTTGCTGTGAACGGTCAAAGATAAGTGTGAAAGACATTGCTGGTTTTATAGAACGATGCAAGAAATTGTTCACAGTTTCTATGTAAATAGAATTCTATAGCACAACTAAACCATTATGTACTGAAATACCACATTAGCAAGAATTTAAGTTGTAATCACTAAAATTGAAGCAGCAAAACTCAGAATTCAAAACTATCAACATTTTGCACAACATTGGCAATAATTAATCAGTAAAATTTCACAAAATCAGAGGGAAAAAAATCTGTATTATGTTATAGCTTCTAAAATACCTGCATGGGCTTGGCCAAGAAGCCCGTGGGCTGTGAAATATCATTGCTTGGTAAGAATCCTGGGATGTTGCGTGCAAACTCTTCATAGACAGCCAGTTGTTTGGGATCTACACCACCCACCTAAAAATAGAAAAAAATGATAGACTAAGCCATTCATACCCCCTTAGCACCAATCAGTTAATATTTTAAATTAGTGCTAAATGAGAAACTCAATTCCCATAGCAATTTATATAACAATTAATTCACTATTTCTGCACTGTGACTTAAGTGCTTAGCTGATTAAGTTGGGAAGGAATGTAGGCGTAGCATCAAAGTCATTCTTCACAGATGTAATATTTAACGAACAATACCATTTCTATAGACATTTTCTTTTACTGAGACACAAGGTGCTAAAATTGTTCTGCTAACACAATTTCACTCAACTCAAATATCTGGACACAGAGTTGATATACACAATTGAAAAATAGTCAAGAAAAGTACACCCATTCCAGGACAGGTGAAATGGGGTGGGAAGAGATATTATTGAAATTTCTTGACATCTGCTATGTGGTGGATGTTAATTATTTGTCTGCCTGGACACTTCAGATAAAATCTCTACAGCAATTCCAGGATGTCAAAATGGTCCAAAGTCTGCAAAGTATCAGATCTCATGGACAAGTTTTATTTGGTCCTTATTTCTGTAATTTTTTTTCCCCCAATTCCATGAAACCTTTCAGTCAAAAGTGTTATAGGGATAACATTTCGATGCATTTTATTAGCCTGTAATCAATTTAAGGCTACTTCAGAAGAAAACATATTAAAATACATGCATGACCAGCGGTGTACTACAGAGATCAGCACTGGGACTCTTATTGTTTGCAATATACATTAATAACTATTTGGATAAGAATATAGAAGACTTGATTAGTAAGTTTAGAGATGACAAGAAAAGCTGGTGGTGCTGTCGATAGTGAGGAAGATGGTCTAAAAGATAAAGGACGATATTGATCAGTTAGTAAGATGGGTGAGTAATGACAGGTGGACTTCAATCCTGACAAGTCTGAGGTGATGCACTTCAGCAGGACTAATAAGTGCAGGACTTGCACAATGAATGGTTAGGCCTGATGGGAGTACTGAGGAACAGAGGGACCTATATGTACAAGTCCAAGGATTCCTGAAGGTGACAGCTCAGGTAGATAAGGTGGTGAAGAAGGCACATGGATGAGACAGGACACAGAATACAAGAGCGGGGAGGTTATGGCGCAACTTTTATAAAACATTGGTTAGGCCACAGCTGAACTACTGTGCGCATTTCTGGTTGCCAGACAAAAGGAAAGAGATGACTGCATAAGTGGGTGCAGAGGAGATTCACCAGGGCGTTGCCTGGGTGAGAGCAGCTCAGCTGTGAGGAAAGACGGGAAAAAAAACTAGGCGTTTTTCTTGGAGCAGTGGAGGCCGAGGAGGGGCTGAAAGAGGTTTACATAATTGTGAGGGCCACTGATAAGGTAGATAGTAATTTTCTTTCGATAGCAGAGGTATCCAAAACTAGAGGGTATAGGCTTAGGATGAAAGCTGAGGTTTCAAGGTGATCAGAAGAAGAACATTTCTCCCCCCACTGAGGATGGTTGGAATCTGGAACGCACTGCCCGACTGATGGAGGCAGGTACTCTCAGAACACTGAAGTATTGGTATTGGTTTATTATTGTCACTTGTACCGAGGTACAGTGAAAAACTTGTCTTACAAACCGATCTTACAGGTCAATTCATTACACAGTGCAGTTACATCAAGTTAGTACAGAGTGCATTGATGTAGTACAGGTAAAAACAATAACAGTACAGAGTAAAGTGTCACAGCTACAGAGAGAGTGCAGTGCAATAAGGTGCAAGGTCACAACAAGGTAGATCATGAGGCCGTAGGTCATAGACCATCTCATTGTATAAGGGAACTGTTCAATAGTCTTATCACAGTGGGGTAGAAGCTGTCCTTAAGTCTGGTGGTACGTGCCCTCAAGGCACTTGTATCTTCTACCCGATGGAAGAGTGGAGAAGAGAGAATGTCCCGGGTGGGTGAGGTCCTTGATTATTCTAGCTGCTTCACCAAGACAATGAGAGGTAAAGACAGAGTCCAAGGAAGGGAGACTGGTGTCCATGATGCACTGGGCTGTGTCCACAACTCTCTGCAGCTTCTTGTGGTCTTGGGCAGAGCAGTTGCCATACCAAGCTGTGATACATCCTGATAGGATGCTTTCTATGGTGCATCGGTAAAAGTTGGTGAGAGTCAAAGGGGACAAACCGAATTTCTTTAGCCTCCTAAGGAAGTAGAGGCACTGGTGAGCTTTCTTGGCCATGGCATCCACGTAGTTATCCTGATGAGCACTTAAATCACCAATGCATAGAAGGTTATAGACCAAGTGCTGAAAAATGGGATTAGTATAGATAGGTACTTGACGGTTGGCATGGACACGCTGGGCCAAGGAGCCCATTTCTGTGCTGTATGGCAGTGCTTTTTAAGGGCGATCTTTATATCCATCCAATAAAGATTTCCCACAGCAACTTTTCTGTAAATTTCACAGACACAAAATTTAAAAAAAAATCAAACCTTCAATCTGATTTGCTCAGGCATACGCTCAGCCTGGTAGGTCAGTACTACAGGATCACAGTATCGCCGACCTTCCTGCCTGGCATGCTTCCGAAGTTCAAATTCCTACAAAATTCAAACAAAATATTAACTGGATGCAGAATGACAAACTTGGGATAGGAGCAAAGAGAAGGCGAGAAACTTACTGTTGCAAGTCGTTTGTCCATTTCAGGGCCTGCTTTTTCAACAGCTGTTTTCTGAATAAAACAACATGCAAGCTCACAGTTGTCTTGTGCTATCTGGGCAGCTGCTTGTTCCATCATCTCCCTCTGTTGTGGGGATGCAGCCTACAGAGAAAATTAACAAATTTCAGATTCAATGAGAGAATGCACATCAAGCAATTATCCAACAGTTTTTTGTCCAAACAACCTAAACTGATTTTAAATTCTCTGCCTTCAGAACATTTGCAAAAAAAACTACTCTGGGCTCAACCAATACTTCTTTCAAGCAAGACATTAACAAAGCTACTTAATAGATCATTCTAGACATCAAGTGGAAACCCCGAAGCACCCAAACCACATTAAATTTTGTAGGTAAATTCAAACAAAACTAGCCTATTTTAAACTGTTCCTTGGTTTGAATGAGAGCATCAATAATCAAGAGAGCTCATATTAAAAACCAAGGATATCCTTTAGCACCATAGCGTAGCCTATGTTGGTATGAAGGCCCAGACACAGGTTTAAAAATAGTGCAGGAAAAATGGACAAGTCAAAAGTCAACAGGTCAATAAAAGTGGTAAAAGTACAAGTGCACACTGCTTGAAAAAAGTATTGATGGGATGCTAAAACAACACTAGGTAAAATTAAATACCAATATACAACTTACTTATTAAAGCATATTGCTCCAATGTAGTTCAGAACCGAAGTATTAAAAATTGTCTTCATGTTTAACAGGCACCCAAGTATCCCTTCTCGGCACACTAACTCCTTGGATATCCTGCAGTGACTTATTTAAAACTCACTATTGGCATGCAGATAATTTTTTGATAACCAGATTTTGTTCAATTGCCTATCCTTCAGCTTTAGACTCCAACCCCATCTCCGATGGTCAGCCCATTAGTGATAATCATGGCTTCAGATGCCATTGTGAGGTACACAAAATTTACAAATGTCCTGATGTAGTCAAACAGGAAGTCCCTCCATTACACGTTAGTTATTACATCAGAATGGAACCCACATGGCTAAAAAGAAATCCTAAGGAAACATTCCATCATCATCCGAGGTTATGGACTTGCATCGTCCTGGCGAGTCCATAGCCAGGCACCACGGAAAGAGCAATAATTTGCATGAAATTTCCTTCTTTCAAGAGCATGTTAAAACCAGCAAGCACTTATCTAACTGCAGGCTCTAGTAGGAAAGGAATGCATTCTACTCAAGGGAGATTTACTAACCCGTAGAGCAGTGGCAAAGTTGTTTTTTAGGTTTGTAGCAATGCTCATTAGTAATGGCTCCCTGCACGTAATCATGGCCATCCCTGCCGTCAAGTTACGCATCATGTGGTGTGCTGCAACTCGCATCCGCGACTCCTCAGAATCCAGAGCAAAATCTTTGCGGACTATCTGTTCGCAGGTGGTCATGGCAATTTTGATTGAACGGTCAACGACAGGATGAACAAGCTCCTGCACAGCACGGTCTATTGCTTGCCGAACATATGACTTCAGCTGTGGATGGGCTTGGAACAAAGGAATCTGAAAAGTGAAGCAATAAATTAAACAGAGCCAGGTTATCAAAGTGCTTTGCACAAGCAGATGCTCCTGAATTTAAAATTTATTAACAAAATACTTCTTAAACCAAAAGGAATCTTAGATCAATTCTGAAGAAACTTGGAAAACAAGTTTATTTAACTAGTTTAAGTAAACCAAGGTTAAAAGCACAAATGCAATCATTTGAAAGCCATTAAAATTCCAATACAAATTGCATACATCCATTGTATTTAAGGGTCATTAATTATGGATATTAACATACTATTTTCCAAACCAACCAGTATTGCCCTCAGAATGGGAAGTCTCGATATTTCCTCGCAAGGGCTGAAGGTGAAAATTAAAATCAATGTTCTACTTGAATAGTACCTTCTGCAATCAGTAAAAGTTGGAAGTAGCAGCACTATGGGAGCACGTCTGATGTACTTCCTCAGATAAAACCAGTATCCAACCTCGCAGATGATTAACAAATGGATTGAGACAGGGTGCATTGACAACAGTGGAGCTGGTAATGGCAATGCTTTGCATGTTTCTTGTACATAATTTAATCTCCGCACTCCATCCAAAACAGAAATCATATCTGTAAAAGTTTAATGTTATCTTGGAAATAGATTTTTGCATCACTTTGAAACTATGAATTAATTATTGTGTAAATGAAAATGTGAGAGCCAAGCTAAAGAAGAAATAACCAAAAATAAGCTCAGAATCATGTTGCTTCAGGCACATTATCACAGCTGAGTAATAATTCTTCAAGCTGTATTATAACTGCCTTAGTCAGTATTGGTTTTGTAGTGTTGGATGTACAGTAAGTGTGACTGTGATACGACCCCTACCTGCTCTGAGACTTCCAGAGATGTTGAAAGGTGCTGAAAAAAATGCAAATCTTTGCGCTTTTTTTTCTTTCAGCAGCCTTCCCATACACTCAAATCTGACTCATTATAACATCTAATTTAGCATCTTGCTGTTCCTTGGTTAAATTGCTGATGGATTTCATGCCTAAAGTAACTAGAAAGAATTTAAGAGCTAATGGAATGAAGGCTAGCACTGTATCTTGTGCTTGCACTAAACATTTACGAGGCATAGATGTTGAAGTATCACAGATACTGAATGTCACCTTGCCTGTTATTGATACATTATAAAGAAACAACCTTACATTTGGATTGACTGTAATGTGAGGAGCCAAGGCAGCCAGTGAATATACATTGATGTCGTGGTAGCTGAACTGTGGCTGTGGAGGGCCAGTGGCGGTACACGTGGTGGTTGTTGCTGGAGTCACTGATGCAGCTGGAAAGCAAAAGCGCAAAATTAATTCTACAAATTCTTGTCTTGTTGCTGACTTATAAAATTCCAAGACCCTGCAAGTGGTATTCATGTTTCAGGGAGTAAAGTTCATTTTCCAAAGAAATGCAGAAATACATCAGTGAAATTTAGGGATACAGAGGCACACTTCCAGTAACTTGGAAACAAAAGAAATAACAACAGAAATTAATACGTTTCAACTGCAATTTATATCTACAGACCAGAATCAATTATTCTGTATAAATAATACAGTACTCAATTTAAAAATAAAATACCATATAATCTTCTTATCTGAAGTAAAAAATGCACACAGTTGGAGTATTCCAACGTGTCCAGGTGTGACAAAGATTACTCTGTGACCCATCAGCATCAGGCCCATGTCAGGAACCCTTGTACAAGGAATGTCATGTTTCAGTGCCACACTTTCCCAATGCAGCACTGATGCCAGACCCGACTGAGGTTTCACAAGTTGTATAGTAGGAAATATTTGTCAGTTTGTCACCAATTTTTCACCTATAATCTTAATAAACCTCATTAAAAAGAACGCTTTAAAATAATTTAGAAAAAACATCACAGAGTACTCAATTAAATGTTTCTAGGAATGCATGGATTAACACAGGTACATTGAATTACAGGTGAATTATTGTAATGATAGCCCAGTTAACCTTCCATTAGCAAGCTCCTCTGGAAGATGAAATGGGAGCAATAACCTATTGAATATTAATTACAAAGCGCTGCATTAGGATAAATTTGTGCAGTGTAGACAGATTTAATCTGCAGTAATCCAATGGGCATTTAAAAACATCACTACTTCCTCTTTATGGTATGGTTCCCTCCCCTTCCCATGGACTGTGGAGCCTAGAAGGAAACATTCAAATGATCTTTAAGAAAGAGGTCAGATAGCAAAGAAATTTAGTTGGTCAACTATTTCAATGGTACATTAATAAATCTCAAATCTCCATGGAAAATTCATGAGCTCCTTCCATCACAGAAAATTTTGTAAAATTGCAAAAAATTTTAAATTACACATAAAACCATGTTGTTTAACTTTCACATACTACTACAACATTGAGCACCTCCAAGGTGGGAGAAATATCAGATTAATGCTTCATTCAACTGCTCTGTCGAGGGAAAAGTAACCATACAGGGTATTAGTTATGTACAATCCAGACCATATTCTTGCTTATCTGAATGCTGGAAATATATCAAGACCCTATCAGAAATGAAATACTGCTGTACTCTCAGCAAGACAGCTGAGAAAGGAAAAGCAGCAAGTTTTCCGAGTTATGTGGAAGGTCTAAAGCTGAACTGATGGCGGTCCCCCAAATTTCTGGAATGATGGCAACATTTTGTTTGGATACAGAAATCTGACGGAACTGAAGTTCCTTCATTGTTCCAAATGCTGCCACGGATACAGCTCAGTTGTGACCAGAATTTCAGGGACAGATATTCTTTTGTGATCCAGGGCACCAAAATGGCAGCACAATAAAGCACTGCGAGTACAAGGAACGCTGGGAGGGAAGAACCAAGTGTAATTGTTTACAGATATTGGCTAACAACTGCAAGACAAAGCAGCTGACTTCCTACTGAAGAATCTCTGACCTGAAACTGTTTGTCTTTCCACAGATGCCGCCTGACCTGCAGAGTGTTTCCAGCATTTTGTTTTTAATCTACAACCTTTTTTTCTCTAAAGAGCTGTGATATGACCGAATGGTGCCCCATGTAGGAAAATACCACAGTTAGTGAATGTATGTTTGTTCCAACATGAGTGGAAACACCACTTCAAAATGTGATAAACCAGAGCAACTGAAAAAGATGTTTATTAAATTTAATTTTTCCAAACGTCAATTGTCTAAAATATAGTGCTTTTACAAAACAAAAAATTGACATGGTTTCCCATGAAATTTAAAAAACAGCTTTAGTTGCAGAAGTCATGACAAATTTTACATCTATTGGGAAAAATAGTTACTGAAACCTGTGAATAAGAATATTTGAATGTACCATTAACTGTTTGGCCCTGATCATCATTTGTAAGAATATAAACAGAATTTGCTTCCCATTGAAAGATAAGCAAATCAACTGCAAGCTATTTATTTTGCACTACTAACAGCTAAATAACTTTCAATGTAAAAGTATTTGCATCTGTGCTGCTGTTGTCTTACTTTTTGTAAATAATGTCTCTTACTACCATAGAAGCAGATTCTTGATTATCTGGGCAAATAAAAAGAAACAACTTTTGGATGTTGGAAAGAGAGATGTTTGGGTATGAAATGAAAACCTGACCCAACCACCAACTGATCAGAGCCTCACCAACCACAACTTATTTTTTTATTAAAAAAAGCACTCGACCCTGCCATTGTCACATCAGCAACAATTCAAACACGCTACTGGTTTAAGAATGTAACATCAAATTAACACACCAGAAACTCTCAACTTTCTGAAAATTACTTTTTCACTAGAGAAATCATCCTGATCATGGCACAACACAGTTCAATATTTTATAAGAAACACCCAGACTAATAGCAAATTTGGAAGAAAATTCTTTATTCGAAGTGCACCGAGAATTTGGAACTTGCTACCAGAGGAAGTGATCAAGACAAGTAGTACCGATACATTTAAGGGGAGGCTGGACAAGTATATGAAGGCAAGGGGAAGAGATTGTTATGTTGATAGATTTAAATGAAGGAAAAGGCTCAAGTGGAACACAAAAACCAGCATGGACAGTTTGCCCCATCCATATGGCATTATTCACATGCAATCCTATGAACCCAACACACAGTAGAGACAAACATGATCTCAGAAAAATCTAAGATGAAGAAATTCCAGCGTTCCACCTTTTATCATTGCTTATCCTCAAAATAGCACAGTAGACTAGAATTCCCCTGAGTCACTTCCTAATCAAATCCAGAAGTCACAGTGATAAAGCATATCATAAATAGAGGTTATGAAACTATAGGTTAGAACCAACCATGACCATATGTACTGAGGAATGTTGACAGGGAGACTGTACTGTAAAAGAAAATATGTGCAAGGCTCTCTTAGCTTTCCTCTAGTTTAGTAGAGATTTTACATCTGTAGGGGTGCAGATTCATAGATGCTGGCTATTGGCCATGCTTGAGAACCACACCCAAACAGCTAGTTTCTATATTTGTAAGCTTAAAAGAAACGAATGCTGGTGGACTATATGACACTGCAGATCACATAACCTTCCTCACCACCTCGACTTTCTACAAGAGGTTAACAGATAACCACAAGCTCAGATATATGTAGCAATGCAGCCCCATTGGTGTGCTGCATAAGGTTACATGGGGATTCGTTCACAGCGAATAGCCTACAATCTCTTTAGAACATCTACTGTAAAGGAAGTGCAAACCTTGGATGGATACATCATGCCGTAAACACAGAATAAACTCAACAAATAAGCATAGCTGGGAATCCCTGCAGTCCAATATAAACAGCTTAAAATCTCTACAGACAGAATTTCATTTCTTTGCCACGGTTTTAAGAACAAAGACAAAGTGAAAATCAATTCTCGCATGAAACATTGTGGGTAGAAAGATAAAGTAAATATATATTTAGCTGTACACCCACACCTCCGCACCAACTCCCTCTTTAATTTAACTGCAGGGGCAGTGAAAAAAAAGCACTCGACAGATTTCTGGCGCATCAGGGTCACGAGCGATAAGCACAGCCAAGGCAGTATAATTGGAAACAAATGTTAAGTTACAAAAATTCCATTAATAACCAAGCTGGATTAATTTTGGAAGAGGTAGGTAGACAATTCGGATATTTCAAAGACAAATGGCTAAACAGGACAAGTTAGAAGGGACAAACAGCCCTTCCCTCTTAGTATTACAAACATCAGTCACCCCATTTAGCTTTATTTTTAAGATACAAAATAAATCTGAACAATTAACATAATATCCAGAAACTTTTCCCTAAAAAAAAATCATTTATCTGCTAAATTAAAATGAATGGCAAAATATTAACACAAAAATGCAGGCATACCAAACCCTAGGATGTTTAATTCCAGTGTCCTCCGTTCTACATCTTACATTACAGTCAGGACTGAGGCGGTAGCGTCTGGTACAGCACATCATGAATTCTAGAATTATATAGCAATTACATTAAAATAGCTGCTGCACCCCAAAAAGATTGCACAATGGCCACGGCTGTTAGAGTATTAGAACCTGCATTTTTGAACCTTCAGAAGACTGACTCCTCCACTGGAAAAACATTTCCCCTCCCAGCTGCTGTGGAGCCACTTCTCTTCTTTTGTCAGCTAAAGACCAAGGCTTCAATCTGGCCTACTGGCAACGCCTGCAAATGCACTTCTCCCTGGGTCCTAGTGCACTCTGTGTTAGTGAAATCTGACTCTCCCCATACTTTACACCAAATGCTTCCACCTGCATTACGCAAACAACCAAAAAGGTCAATGACCACGTACAATTTATAGTTTTCTGCTCATAATTTAAATCAACAATGCAGTATTCAACATCTGTTTTCTATGGAAGTAAAATGATTTAACACTGAACAAAAATAAAAGCATTTTACCAGTGGTGACAACTACTGGCAGTTCCTCAGGTATTTTGGACTCTCTCTTTGGAGCCGACAGTTGTTCTTCTAGGTTTGTCAATTTTTCTTTGTCCTTCAGTAATGTTCCAGGCTTCAAGTCATTGATATCCAAAGCCAGATTTTTGCACAAGACCTCGATTTCAAACTTCAGGTTTAACTAGAAAAAATATTTTTGAAAAAGACAGAAGACAATTAAATAAACTTGCAATCCAATACCTGGGCAAGAGGAAGCATATATAAATTACCAGCAAGGTGCATGATATAGTTATTATGGATCCTGACCCAAAATTCTTGAAAAATACAATGACCAGAAGTGCATTCCAGGTTGAAATTAGACCCAGCGTTTGTCACGTGGGTGTATCTGCAATTTGATATAATGCTCAAATTATTTTTAACAAATGAAGTTTCCTTAAGCAGCGGTCTTATTCATCCTGCCAGCTCATGAAACCAAAATCTCACAGGGAGTGAGGTCTGTTTCTGTATCTGCCTAATATACATTAAAAGCTTCTCAACATCGAAAGCAACAGACATTAAGGTATTGAAATGCTAAAGCAAACCAAATATACATCAAACTCATCACTTGAGAAAAAAGCAGAACCTCAAATACCCAAGGTGTGTTTTACTGGGTACTAGTAGCTGCCAGATATCAGGCACTAGCACCAGACTGCTTTCAAACCCTCTGGGAAAATTAACTCTGGACTGGTTCTGGGGTAAGGGAGACAAAGTGACCAGATATCAGTAAAGGTTTTTAAAAACTAAGTCTTGATAGAACAGAGGTCCTTAAATTAGTGCTTCAGTGGAGGGCAGTTTCAGCAAGTGAAGGCAGAATGTGCTAGCGTCAACTGGGCGCCTCAGTTATGGCTTAAGAACAAAAGAGAAAACTAATACAAACTTTAAAACATTTCACGTAAATGTGGTGCTGCCTACTCCTCAGGAGAGGTACTTTAAGTGTTGGCTTCCATGTGCAAACAGCATAATATAGCCAGTTTACCACTGGAACTAATACTTCAGTTCAGACTCAGTCCTCCACCCTACAGTAGACATGACCTCATTCCAGCTGCTTTCTCAGTTCTTTGGAGGAAACAGTTTTGAGACCAGTTACAGCAAGTTGTCTGAATCATACAGTGCAGCAATTCCCAGCTGAGCTTAATCAGAAAACAAAATGAAAGGTCGACTGACGGGACCATTTAATCTCAGAGATAAATCATCACTCAAGCGAGAAACTGGCTCTTGATTAAAACACAAGTTGCGATGTTCTGTTCTTGGTTAGTTGGCACATTTAAATTCATTCCCTGAGAAATGGTGAAAAGTTGGAGACACTTCCAGTCTTTTGCATGAATTATGCATAAAAAATACAGTTAGTTATTTGGCTAAGGTACAAAAAAACTACAGTTAGAATTTTATTTCAGTTATTTTAAACATCTGTGCTAATAATGGTTAAAAGTATTATAATCATCAGATATTGTTCACCACCAGTAAGCACATCTATCTGCCGGTTCTTTGATAAACCTTTCCCTGTACTTTACCCACATAGCTCCAAGACAAATGTCACAAACTGCCCCAGGGATCAAAAAAACTGTGTTCCAAAACCTCTTGACAGCAATTCTGCATGGACAGAGCACAAGGCTTCAATTGTTTGCCATTCAAGCCAGAAGCCTTGTACTTCCTTGCAGCAATGAAAATTTCCCCATTTCCAGTATATACTTAATTCCATTTTGAAGGTTATGCATTGAGCCCACACCCATCCTTTCTACTTGCTGCAAAAAAAAAGCTAATTTCCCCTAGGTTTTCATATTAATTAACTTGTACTTCTGTTTACTGAGGATCTTTTCAGTGAAATAGCTTCTCCCCAAGAAAAAAATGTTCCAATAGAGAGCACTAATGTTAACTTGATAATCAGAACAGCCATTACAATACATTTAAGATTCAGAGCACAGTAGAGTGAATTCTCAGTGTAGCCTGGTCACAACATTGACTGGTTTCTTTCCCAACAATGTACAAATATATAAACAAATTGCTTATAAATACTAACCCCCTCGACTGCTTCCCTAACCTTTTAGGAAATGGAAATTCATACAGAAGTATGGCAGGTTATTTGTAGCTTTCTGAAATTGTATCGTAGTAGCAAAATAAATTTTACAGACCCTCTAAATATAGATTAAAATAAAACAGCCACCTCAGTTGAATGAAACAGGATCTCTTAAAAGTATAGATTTTGAAATTCTCATTCAAGGCAAAATGTTTGGTTTAAAAACAGTGTAGCTTTTCACCATAAAAAGCAGATGTTGTTGGAGCAGTACGTCATTATCCAGATGAGTACATTCTTTTAGATGGCATGCCAAAAGTCCTTTTGTACCTTATTGTACTCTAAAGGTTCTATAGACGTTCCACAACTTTGAAGCAGTGTAATGTGGTGGGATAATACTAAAACACAAAGCAAAATCAATACATTTATGTATCTTACCCCACCTTAGTGCTGCACCCTGCACTTGCATCAAACGTGGAAGAGTCCACGTTTTTTTTTATATTCATGGACTGTACCTGATGTCATCACTCAAACCCAACGTGACTGAGTAAAATATGATTTAGTCACTGGTGGTATGAATTTAGGAAAATAGATTTTTTTTAGACAATAGCAGCAAAATTTAGCAAGCAATGTGAAAATGTTTCAATTTAGCAGTATATATTGTCAAAATAACAGGCTCTCAAATCTTTGAGTGAATAAGTGGAAGGAAGAAACCAAACTTTACATGCTTGGATTTTAAAATCACATCCACAAGGTCTAATACCATCTTCTGCTAATTTCTCCCCACTCCACTTCCCCCTACAAAGGTCTCTGCAGGAAGTTTAGTCTCATGTTTAAAATGACTTGAAAGAGCAAAATATTTTTGTTTTCTTATTTTGTACAATGTTCAGCAAAATCAAGAGAGCTTGCTCTACAACACTTAGCTACTTTTCAGCAATGCAAGTTTATGTAAACTGTATTCTAGAGTGGATCCACAGTGTAATTGCTGGTAGCAATAAGTCATAAAGAATTTAAAACAAATATAAACCTACCTTCAAATCATGCTCTTGATGTAGTTCTGCTAGTACATTCATGATAGCCATCGTCCAAGGATTTGGAGGCCTGAAAACCTATAGAACACAAAATAAGATCAGATATTTTGACACCCTTAGAAAGGAAATCCAAGAACACTTCCTGCACTCTTCCCCTCCACCCCACATAGATCTCCCTCTTCACTCCACTTTCTAGCCATTAAACCTACATTATACATATATTAAACCTGCAGCCATTATAGTTTTTCAGTTCCTATATTTTTAGGAAATATATCTTCCAATTATATCCATTTTTTTTTATTGATCTGAAATTAACTTGGTTGTATTCTTCAACAAAAATGCCCCATGATGTATCAACAGAGGTAGATATGACACAATAAACTGATGCAGGCAGGCTCTGTGGAAGGCATTGGTTTAACATGCCTGACAAAAGATACAAGTACTACAACAATAGCAATATACCCAAACAATTTAAAAAAGGAAAAACAGCATTTTAAACTGTGGGTGATTGGTAGAATAGGGTACCATAATAAATTAGTTATGCACAATGAATGGTCATCCTTAAAATTTAGTTTACCTAATGATGGTGGTGATTTAAAAGTGTTCAGGCCTTTAAATTTCTTTTGATAACACTCCTGTGACACACCTCAGGAAATTTTAATGTACTAAGGCACAATATAACTGCATAAGTACACCACGTGAATTCAGTTCAAAGGAGTGTCTGCCTACTGAACAAGTGCCAGTACCTTTCAGTACTGATTTCACCAAGGGGTGTGGGGCTAAGGGTCAAAAAGTTATCAGGTTAGAGAAATGGCTTTAATGAAGTCAGCAGGGAGTGTTCTTCTATCAGCATGAAAGAGTATTGTTAAGTCGCCACAGAGTGATAGAAAAATGGCTCTGGTGAAAGGGCATCAACTTGAACAGTTAAGCCTATCTCTACAGATGCTGCCTGACCTGCTGTATACTTCCAAAACATTGTTTCTATTTCAATGCAGTCAAATCTATGCTGTAAATCCAGAAGCACTTGGTGCTAAATAGTCATGATGAAAAGTGCTCCATTGTCTAGTAACAAGATCTCTCAATAAATGACAATTATAATGAAAATAAAAATTGTAGGTATGTAAAGACAACAGCCAGGCACAGACAATAATCTGAAATCCATATGCATCATCCTTGCAAAATGATTTACAGTTTCAGCTAAATCCCCAGAAAGGTGTAAACAGTCGAGCAGGGATTTTTTTTTTAAATGCTCTTATACTGAAGGATCCAAAATAGTTAAAGCAATCAATCACTACTGTCTTCAAATGAAACTTAAAAAATAATTCTATACTACTACTCCCCCACAGCAAAAGTTACTCACCATACAAGTGAAAGATTCGCAGCTATTAAAAATGTTTTATCCCTATAAAGAGTAAAGCAACTCTACTTAAATGAAAAAAAAGCAGTAGATGACTGCAACTTCTGTCCAATTACAGCTACTATACACTGAATTTTACTTTTGTTTTAAACACTACTCAGGAAAACTGGCATAATATCATTTCAAACATCAGTACTCCATGCATTGAATAAATAATTGCATTTATTGGGCACAAGCAGCACTTATGATGAACATTTGGTCCTACTATTAATAAAATGCATCCAAACCTGGGACCCTTTTTTCCTGCCCAATTCCCTTAATCCCAGATCATTTACTAATGGCTTTGAATACACTTAATGACCAGGCAACTACAGGCCGCTGTAGAAGAGAATTCTAAAGATTTGAAACAGTCTGTGTAAACAAGTTTTTCATCTCAACCCTAAAAGGTTATCTACCCTGTGACAATGCAGCCTAGTTATAGAGCTTCTCTGACTAGAAGAAACAGCCTCCCTCCAATTCTTCTACTAATTATTTTAAAACCAACAGCCCTGGATTTGACCCCTCCATCCCAGGATTTAGATCCTCTACCTCAGTCCTTCATAATTTTGTACATTTCAATTGTTTCCTCTTAACCTTCTCTGTGACAAAGAAAACAATCCTAATTTATCCAGTCTTTCCTCACAGCTGCAATTTTCCAGCTCTGGCATCATCCTCATAAATTTCCTCTGCACGCTCTCCAATACAATCATATTTTTTCTACAATGTGGTGGCCTGAACTGTACCTAGTGCTCAAGTGGTAGTCCAACTATGTTGTAAAAAGTTCTACCATAATTCCTCTGCTGTTATATTCTGTGCCTCCACTAAAGGAGGAAACCATCCTGTGTCTTTTCAAGCATCTTAATGACCTTAAAAGGTCTGTTGACGTACATTTGAAGGTTTTGTTCCTCCACCTCACTCAATATCCTCCCCATTTACTGTATATTCCTTGTCTTGCTGTACTTCAAGTGCATTACAACATATAAAACATAGAACAGTGTAGCACAGGAACAGGACCTTCAGCCCTTGATGCTGTGCTGAACTCACTTAGCTAATAACACCTAATTACACTAATCCATTCTGCCTGCACATGGTCCATATCCCTCCACTCTCTGCAGATTCATGTGCCTGAACCTCTTAAACTCCTTTATCATATCTGCCTCAACTACCACCCCTGGAGGTGCATTCCAGGCACCCAGCACTTCTGTGTAAAAATAAACTTGCCCTGCACATCTCCTTTGAACTTACTCCTCTCACCTTAAATGCATGCTCCCTAGTATTAGGGATTTCAACCCTGGGTAAAGGATATCGGCTGTCTTCTCTATCTAGGCTTCTCAATTTTATAAACCAAATAAATTTCATTTGCCACTACTACCAAGACCATCTATATTTTCCTAAAATCTAAAGCTTTTGTTCTCTGTCAACCAGTGTTAACATTTGTATCATCTGCAAACTTCTTTATCATGCCCCCTGTATTCAAGTCCAATTCATTAATACATATTACAAAAAGCAACCAAGCTGCATGGAACCCCACTGATTACAGCCTTGCTGTCACAAAAGCACCTATCATTACCCTTTGTTTCCAGCTACTGAGTCAATTTTGGATCCAGTTTGCAAATCTTATGTAGGTTTATTCTTTTTTGACAAATGCAATGTTCTCATTGACCCTCCTTGTTAGCACCTTAAAAAATTCAATCAAGTTAGTCGGGCACAGTCTCCCCTTCACAAATCCATGCCATCTCTGATTAGTATGAAGGTTACTGTCCATTAACATTAATTCCAATAATTTGCCCATCACCTAGCATAAACTGGCTAGTAATCGCTTGGTTGATTTCTTCTTTTTATCACTCATGAAGCCAAAGAGGATCAGAAACAGAATATCCAAAGCCTCCAAAATTTCCTCTATCTCCTTTTAACAGCTTGGGATACATTTCTTCTGGGTAGGCATTTATCCACTTGTGAAGGTGCTAAGCTCCTTAATAATGCCATTTTTACTATGTCTACTCTACCTAATATTTCACTCTCATTCTCCTTAACTACAACATTGGTAACCATCCTCCATACTTGTGAATACAGCCACCAAATATTCATTAAGAACCAATACCCACATCCTCTACCTCCACACACAGGCTACTTTTTGGTGGCTTAATAGGCCCTCACTTTCCTTAGATATCTGTGTGCTCCTTACATACTTACAAAACAGAATTGATATTTGCCAGAATTTTTCATATCTTCTTTTTGCTTTCCTAATATCCCTCTTAATTTCCTTCTATATTTTACTTGGGCTTTCTGCTGTATAAAACTTTTGGTGTCTCACATGAGCTTACCTTTCTTTTTAAACCATACCTTACCCTTTATGCACTTTGCTATCCAGGGGGAGATAATTTGGCAGTCCCACCCTGAACCCTCTGAGTATCTCCCATTGCTCTGAGACCAATTTAGCATCAAGTATCCTTTTCCAATCCAATTTTGCTAAATCATTTCTTACTCAGGTACTCACTCTCACTTTCAAGATTTAGAACCTTTATTCCCAATTTATCTATATCCTTTGCCATAATGATTTTAAATGTAACAGAATTATTACTACTATAAAAATGCTCTCTCAGTAATGCTCCTTCTAATCCAGCTTCATCCCCATAAAACTAAACCCAGAATTGCCATCTTCTCACAGCGCAGACAAAATAAATTGACAGTCCTGTGATCTTTCATGAATTTGCTAGCTTATTCTGCTTTACTTGCACCAAATGAAAATTGCTTCATCTGACTCAATGCAGTTTCTTTTCACACATCTATTACTTGAGACAACCTGAGCTCTGAAAGGTATGAAGGTGGACAGGCAACAGCTGGTGGTTGAGGAATGAATGCAGGAATTGCAACAATTATACGTTCCTTCCTGGCACAAAACACACAACAGCAAAAGCAACCCAACGGCCACCAAAAGTAATCAAAGTAATATTAGATCCAAAGAGAAGACATATAAAGTTGCCAAAAAAGTGGCAAGTCTGAGATTGGGAGCAGTTTAGAATTTAACAAAAATAGACCATGAGATTAATTAAGGGAGCAAAAATAATTAGAATAAGCACAAAAGCAGACTGCAAAACTTTTGATGTAAAACAAAAAATATTAGTAAAGACTAACTGTAAAGTTCCTCACAGACAGAAATAGGTGAATTTATAATGGGGAATAAAGAAACAGTAAAGCAATTAAACAAATACTTGGTTGTCTTCATGAAAGTGGACACAAATAATTTGCCTGAAGTGCTAGGGACTCAAAATCTAACGTACACGAGGAATTAAAAATAAATTCGTATTAAAGTACTCAAAAATTAAAGACTGAAAGCAGAGTCATAAGATGAATAACAGGATACTGAGAAATGTAGAAGATTAGACAAAGTCAAAATGGATTTGTGAAAGGGAGATGGTGTTTGACAAACCAAATGGAAATTTTTAAGGCTGTAACTGGCCCCCAGCTACCCACAATATACATCACCACTACGGACGAGGGAACCAAACGTACTATTTTTAAGTGTCCAAGCCACAGAAATCTGGATTGAACTGAGAATTGTGAGGAGGATATAAAGCAGCTTCAAGGCAATTTCAACAAATTGGGTGACTGGGTAAATCTGTGGCAGATGCAGTCTAACATGGGTAAATATGAAGTTATCCCCTTTGCTGGGAAAAACAAAAGGCATAGTATTATATAAATGGTGCTAAATTGCAAAATCTTGATGTACAAAGGGATCCAGCTGTCATTCTACACCAGTTACTTTAAGATAACATGCAGCAATGTTAAGGCAGCAAATAGTATGCCGACCTTCACTGCAAGAGAATTTGAATACAGGAGCAAGGAAGTCTTATTACAATTATACAGGGCCCTGGTGAGACTACACCTGGTGTATTGTTTGGTTTTGATCTCCTTTTTGCAATAGTGAGAAAGCAATGAAAACTCATCAGGCTGATTCCCAAGATAGTCAGAGTGATCCATGAGAATAGATTGGATTGATAGATCTGCATTCACTAGAATTCAGAAGAATGACTAATCTCAATGAATCATACAAAATTCTGATGGGACCTAACACATTGGACACAGGAAGGACGTTTCCCCTGGCTTCAGGGGCTAGAACCATGGGTCACAGTCTTAAGATAGAGGACAAGACATTCAGGACTGAGATAACAAGTTTCTCCAGTCAGAGGGTGGTGAAACCCATGGAATTGTCTACCACAAATTGCTGAATATAGTTTTTTTTTTAAACCGATTTCTGGACATGAAAGGCATTAAGGTGTACAGGGAGCGAGGAGGAATGCGATAGCAAGATCCAGCAGCCAATTGTACGGAATCCTGACCACTCCACTTCTACTTTTCTGTCTCATCCCATGTACCTTTGAACAGGTGAATAATAGCCATAGAAAATGACACAAAATAACCACAATGGCCAGTAGGTCCCAAGTTTGATCCTGGTTGGTACATAATGGATTTCAGCATGGACAAGAATGGTACATTCCAATTGCACGTTGATCTGCTGATTGTTATCTAATGATCCTGACCTGGATGATGTTGGCTTTTGAGAATGGGATGAAGATCAACTGCAATGCTCATCAACATCAAATGACCCACTGGCACTAAAATTCATAGATTTCCTATCGAAGAATGACCACTTGAATAATGTGCCAAAGGGCACTGGTAACCATACACAGCAAAACATCTCTGGGCGTGTGACATTGCGTTTAGGTGTTTAATCTGGTTTATTTTCAGCAAATGATGGGTTGCCCATTCCCAAAGGCAACTGCTCTGTATTTTTTCCATTCAAACAGTTCACTTTTTCAGTTCCAACAATACGATCACAAGCCAGGCCTTCAGCAGAAATGAGCAATACTCTTATTGATGCAAATAATTACTGTATATTAAAAAAAACTCTACATTCAAAAATGAAAACATGGCTAAATAATAACATTATCCAAAGACAGACATATGGTGTACAGCTATCACAATGCTACCAAAAGACATTTAAATTACTAAATCAAACATGCCAAGTTTGCAGTTAAATTTTGCAGTACATGCTGTTCACATTTATCCATCACACCGGCAAGAGATCATACCAAGATAATCACTGTAGTAAAGTAATTTCCAACTGTATCTGTTGAAATACCGTCATTGTAATATTTATTGAAGTATTCTACTTGAACACTAAGAGCCAGCATGTGACCAAGTATTTTGTTTTACATAGTTCTACTAAGAATGCTAATTTTCAACACTGCTGACTAGGTGTGCAACCATTATAACACTTACCATTGTGAACCTTGCAGATTAATAACTAGCTTTACCAACTACATATTTTCTCAGTGCAGGTTTTCCCTGTTGCTGCATTGAAAACTAGCCTCTATTTCAGCTCTTTCAAATCTCAAGAGACAATTAAATTTTTAAAACTATGTTCAGATCACTCCATAATGGTACCAGTTGATTTAATGATGTACAAGTGAAACAGTGGAATGCAACACGTTATGACATTTGGCATCCATGTGTTGTGTTTTGTTCTAGTGATGATCCAGTAATGTTGTCCATTTCCATGCCATCTTCACTCAATCCTGCCAATGAATTCTTACTGCCTAGTGACTTCAAGCTGCACCTCCCTTTGGCCAGCAGCACACATCTTTTGTTGGTGCCTCTTATTTCCCCACACACTCCAATGTCCTCCATAATTAACGGACTTGTGCTATCCTCTCCCCGATGCTGCAGCTTAACCTTTATATGTCTACACAGTCCCACACTGACCCATATTGCAGTCATTTTCCCCACTATATCAGTTTTCTTCCTCATTACTTAAATATTAAGGCACTAAAATTTTCAACTTCCTTTTTTGTCTGAATTTTGATTGAATCTGTAGTCTTTTTATTTTCACTACATACTCTGGTATAACTGGAACAGCTCCCACTCAGCCCTCACTCTGCTTACACAAACATGACACCCTAATCAAAGTTACCATAAACATTCACAATCCTCTGTTCCTCCTCCACCTCACCGTCAGCTTTTCTATAGCTCTCTGCTTTCCTCCACCACCGGCCCCAATTCTGATCAGCAGTCTTTCTGTGCCTCAATTTGTTGCCTCAAAGCATTTTCAGTTGCTTAAAAGTAGAAGCTGCACTGACACAAACCTATTGGTCTACAGCTTTGCCAATGATTCATAAATGGACAACCTGCTCTGCTGCCAAAAACTGAGAGCCCTGCCTTGCTACCAACTTTGCCAAATACAATAATAGCAGAGGAATGAATAGCCTTGTAGAAGAAGATATGAAGCTGCAATACAGGTCAATAAATTCAAATGAAGTGAATTAAAAACAGACAGTTCTACCAAACCCATTGGCAGAGACCCATCTCAATCTGTGCAAATGGTTCAGAAAGGAATGCAATAAGAGAAATTTGAAAGCTAATCACATGGAAGCTTCTGAATTTCCAAGTCAGCTGAACTGAATGCACTCATGTGGTTACAACACCAAAGAAATGACTACAACCTTTCTCTATTTTGTTGAAGTAATGCACAGATCAAAGCTCCAAAAATTTTGTATCCAAAAATCTACATTAAATATTTATGAAACATCAAGTTTGGAAATACTTGCACCCTTCTTACACATGCTGAACATAATCCTACTATTCAATTTTAAAGTTGTATTCTGTACAACAAAGCAAAATGATTAAAAGCAGGGCTATCAATGAATCCAAAGCAAAATACTGCAGGCACTGGAAATCTGAAATAAAAAAAAGAAAATGCTGGAAATACTCAGCAGGTCAGACAACATGGGTACAGAAGCAGAGTTTGTTTTAGAATTGGGAAAAGTTATAAATATTGATTGCAGAGAAAGTGGGAGAAGGGCAGGGAGCACCTCTGCTCTACTCCCTATTCACAAATGACTGTGGCTAAGCACAGCTGATGACACTAGTTGTTGAATGAATCATGGGTGGTGATGAGTCAGCATAGAGGAGTGAGATAGGATACCTGGTTGAGTGGTGCTGTGACAACAACTTCTCGCTCAACATCAGTAAAACTAAAGAACCGACAGTTGAAGGAGGGTGAACATATGCCAGTCTACATTGGTGGATTGGTGATTGAAAGGGTCAGCAGCTTTAAATTCCTGGGCATTATCATATCGGATGGCCTGTGCTGGGCCCAGCACATAGATGCAATCACAAGGAAAGCGTGCCAGCATCTTTATTTTCTTAGACAGTTAAGGAGGTTCAGCATCTCACCGAACACTATCACAAACTTCTACAGATGTACTGTTGAAAGTATCCTGACTGGTTGTACCATGGTCTGGTATGGCAATTCAAATGCACAGGAACACAAGAAGCTGCACAAAGTAGTGAACTCAGCCCAATACATTACCGACACATCCCTACCCACCATCGAAAGTATCTGCAAGGCGCTACCTCAAAAAGGCAGCGCCTCCTTCCCAGGGCACCAATGCTCAAGACGAGAGGGCATGGCTTTAAGGTTATGGGTGGGAGGTTCAGGGGAGATGTCAGGGGGAGGTTTTTCACCCAGAGAGTGGTTGGTGCATGGAATGCACTGCCTGGGGTGGTGGTGGAGGCAGATACATTGGACAGGTTCGAGAGCTTATTGGATAGGCATATGGAGGAGTGTGGGATGGGGGGATATGTGGGAGGAAGGGGTTAGGTAGTGTGAGGGTGGTTTGATGGACGGCACAACATGGTGGGCCGAAGGGCCTGTTTTGTGCTGTATGGTTCTATGGTTATGGTTCTATCATCAGAGACCCCTACCATCTGGGCCACGTCATCTTCTCACAGCTACCATCAGGCAGGAACTATAAAAGCCTAAAGTCCCACACCATCAGGCTGAAGAACAGCTACTTCCCTTCAACCATTTGGTTGCTGAACCAACCTGCACGACCCTAATCGCTGCCTCAGTGTAGTAATATTATGACCACAATACACTACAACGAACTAATTTTTTTTTTAGTTCTGTGTTCTCTCTTGTACAATTCTTGTATAATTTATGTTTAATTTATGTTTTGCACTGTGTACTTGTGCATATGACAATAGCCTCAACTTGAGGAGTACAAAGGGAAATGCTTGTGATAGAGTGACCCAAATGGTGGTGCCGGCTGAAAGAGGGTGGTACATTGGTGAACAATAAAAGATGGGTCTGGAGAAGGTGAAAAATAATTGAAATTACGAGGGGAAAGAGAGGGAAAAAAGTGCTGGAAATGCAAGATACAAAGCTGGAATGACTGATTATCTGGAAGTGCTGCTTTCAATGCTGAGCCCAGATGGCTATAATGCGTCTGACTGAACGTATGGCTCCTTAAGCTTATGCTCAATTAATCACTGTTAATATGCACCTATTGCTTGCCAGCTCTTACCCCACCCCCAATCTCTAAACTTATTTCCCCTCTACTTTTTCAGTCCAGATGAAGGGTCACAACCTGAAATATTGACTTTTCACTTCCCTCTGCACATGCTGCCTGACCCACAGTTCTTCCAGCAGTTCACTTTTTGCTACAAATTTAAACTGGGCAGGTCCAAAAAACTATAAAAATTAAAACAAGGCTCCTCCTATTGCAGATGGCAAATTTGATTCTATGAGAATTCCATAAGATGCACGGTGGTAGCAAAGCATGAGTGAATACAGCAAAGTGACAAGGATGTCCCACCACATGGCCAACACAACTATATTAGCATCTACCTTCTAATGACTGGGCTGAAGGCAAGCCAGTGGTAATCACAACCTCAACATCTCAGGGAATCACTAAACAGATCTTCACAGAGGCAGGAAGCATTGTTTGCGAGATATCAAGGGACTGCTATCATAATAGAGCCAAACACTGCTCCTTCAGTTCAGCATTTGTGGGGAAGTTACTACATTTCCAGCAAAAATACAAGATAACAGCTGCAGTTTGGACCTAGAACTACAGCACAGAAAACAGGCCATTCGGCCCTTCTAGTCTGTGCCGAAACTTTACTCTGCTAGTCCTATTTACCTGTACCCAGACCATAATCCTCCAGACCTCTCCCGTCCATGTATCTGTACAATTTATTCTTAAAACTCAAGAGTGAGCCCACATTTACCACATCAGATAGCATCCCGTTCCACACTCCCACCACTCTGAGTGAAGAAATTCCCCCTAATGTTCTCCCTAAACCTTTCCCCTTTTACCCTAAAGCCATGTCCTCGCGTACTTCTCTCTCCTAATCTAGGTGGAAAGAGCCTACTTGCATTTACTGTCTATACCCCTCAATTTTGTAAACCTCTATCAAATCTTCCCCTCATTCTTCTACGCTCCAAGGAATAAAGTCCTAACCTGTTCAATCTTTCCCTGTAACTCAACTCCTGAAGACCTGGCAATATTCTAGTAAATCTTCTCCGCACTCTTTCAATCTTACTGATATCCTTCCTATAGTTAGGTGACCAGAAATGCACACAATACTCCAAATTTGGCCTCACCAATGTCTTATACAACCTCACCATAGCGTCCCAACTCCTATACTCAATACTTTGATTTATGAATGCCAGGATGCCAAAAGCCTTCTTTACAACCCTGTCTACCTGTGACACCACCTTCAGGGAATTATGTATCTGAACTCCCAGATCCCTTTGTTCCTCTGCACTCCTCAGTGCCCTACCATTTACTGTGTATGTCCTACCTTGATTTGTCCTTCCAAAATGTAACACCTCATACTTGTCCGCATTAAATTCCATCTGCCATTTTCTGGCCCATTCTTCCAGTTGGTCCAGATCCCTCTACAAGCTTTGAAAGCCTTCCTCGCTGTCCACAACGCCTCCAATCTTAGTGTCATCAGCAAACTTGCTGATCCAATTTACCACATCATTGATATAGACAACAAACAACAATGGTCCCAGCACAGATCCCTGAGGCACACCAACTACTCACAGGCCTCCAGTCACAGTCATCCACTACCACTCTGTCTTCTCCCACACAGCTAATTTTGAATCCAGTTTACAACCTCTCCATGGATACCTAGTGTCTGAACCTTCTGAACTAACCTCCCATGTGGGACCTTGTGGAAGGCCTTACTAAAGGCCATGTAGACAACATCCACAGCCTTTCCTTCATCTACTTTCTTCGTAACCGCCTCCAAAAAATCTACAAGATTCGTTAAACACTATCTACCACGCACAAAGCCATGCTGACTATCCTTAATCAGTCCTTGGCTGTCCAAATACTTATATATCCGATCTCTCAGAACACCTTCCAATAATTTACCTACTACTGATGTCAGGCTCACCGGCCTGTAATTACCTGGTTTACTTTTAAAGCCTTTTTTAAACAACAGAACAACATGAGCTACCCTCCAGTCCTCTGGCACTGCACCCGTGGCTAAGGACATTTTAAATCTATCTGCCAGGGCCCCTGCAATTTCTACACTAGTCTCTCTCAAGGTCCGAGGAAATATCTTGTCAGGCCCGGGGGATTTATCTGCCTTTATTCGCTGTAAGGCAGCAAGCACCTCCTCCTGTTTAATCTCTATATGTTCCATGACACTACTGCTTGTTTCCCTTCCTTCCATATACACTATGCCAGTTTCCTGAGTAAATACTGATGTGAGAAAACTGTTTAAGATCTCCCCCATCTCCTGAGGCTCCACACATAGACGACCACTCTGATCTTCTAGCAGACCAATTTTGTCCCTTACTATCCTTTTACTCTTAATATACTTGTAGAAACCCTTTGGGTTTACCTTCACATTATCTGCTAAAACAACCTCATGTCTTCTTTTTACCTTCCTGATTTCCTTTTTTAGTATTTTCTTACATTTTCTATACTCAAGTACCTCATTTGTTCCTAGCTGCCTTTACCTGCTGTACACCTCTCTCTTTTTCTTAACCAGATCTTCAATATCCCTTGAAAACCAAGGTTCCCTATGCTTGTTAACTTCGCCTTTAATCCTGGCACAAACATGCAAACTCTACACTCTCAAAATTTCGCCTCTGAAGGCCTTCCACTTACTGAACACATCCTTGCCAGAAAACAACTTATCCCAATCCACTCTTCCTTGATCCTTTCTCATTTCCACAAAATTGGCCTTTCTCCAATTTAGAACCTCAACTCGAGGACCAGACCTATCCTTATCCATAATTAACTTGAAACTAATGACATTATGGTCACTGGACCCAAAATGTTCACCTACACATACTTCTGTCACCTGACCAGTCTGGTTCCCTAACAGGAGATCAAGTATTGCATTCTCTCTCGTTGGGACACTGGTCTCAGTGGGCATCCAACTTATATTCACGACACTTCACAATACCCATTTCAAATGAAATGTCTCAATTCTAGGATGTATCTGTATCAAACCTCTTGGACCACATGACTTTGAAGTAGCTTTTAGGAAAAACAACCCTAAGTTACTTTAGCCTCAGCTGAAATAATTGAAGAATGCTACTATCCTTTGATATTCATTTACACGGAACTTGAAAAGATCTAATCTTGAGCCCGTGAATTGTTCAATGAGATTAAAACTGAAACTAAATTGATTTTCTTTAACCAAAAAATTACTTGACCCCCAAACCCCATATGTATTATTCAGAAATTTTATTTCCAGCCAATGGCTTGAATGACATTAAAAGCAGTGAACTGTATAATTCTGCCCATATGCATTAGAGTCAAGTTGTAGTAAACCATTAACAATTGTCTCACCCAATCCAGAAATAATTAATATACCATTTTAATTAGGTTAAAATAGCTGAACATTAAAGTTGGCCCAAATTTCACTTACAGATTTAGCCTCAGATGTTACATGGGACTTTCATTTTATGGACTCATTCTGCATTAGTTTTTCCTTGTCGGATAAAAACCTCCCCCCACCCCAACACTTCACAAAGTGTACCAGCCACTTCTCCGTTATTTGATGTAAAGAGGAGAGGAAAGGAACTCACCACCATGTTTAAGACCAGAACAATATTAACATCTTTTAAAGTAAAACAAAATTATATGGTGTAGCTCCCTCTGGACCTGCTAATTCATTAATGCTTAGCTAATTTACTACCACTGATTTAATACTTCATTATAATTATGAATAGTTCTACAGCTGTCAGAAGATTATGTTTATCATCCCTCAGGCTATTCCTTTGCATCATTTTGGGATTAGCAGAGATGTTGAAGGGTCATGGGCCAAACAAAGCTCTTTAGGTATCAACATAATGCAGTATCTGCTGGATTTCACGTTAGATGGGATGAATTCTACAACCCAAATGCATCACAGCAGAAAGTAAGGGCTTGGTACTGAGCACTT
This sequence comes from Pristis pectinata, assembly GCF_009764475.1. Lineage (NCBI taxonomy): Eukaryota > Metazoa > Chordata > Chondrichthyes > Rhinopristiformes > Pristidae > Pristis > Pristis pectinata. The sequence continues at coordinate 49,059,732 of NC_067417.1, forward strand.
CCAGGATAGCACCATAAACAGGATAGAGTCAGAATCATAGTAATATAGCACAGAAATAAACTTGCCCATGCTGACCAAGGTGCCCACCGAAGAGAGACCCATTTACCAATGCTTGGCCCTTATCCCTCTAAACCTTTTCCATCCATGTCTTTTAAATGTTTAACTACTGCCTCAACTACTTTCTCTGGCAGCTCATTATGTGTATGCACCACCCTCTGCATGAAGTTATTGCCCCTTAGATCCCTTTTAAATCTTTTCCCTCTAGTATTTGGTTCCCTTTCCCTGGGAAAAAGACTGCATTCACCCTATGCCCCTCATCATTTTATACTCCTCCATAATGTCACCCCTCAGTTTCCTACATTCCAAGGAATAAAGTCCTAGTCTGCCCAACCTCTCCCTATAACTCAGGCCCTTGAGTCCTAGCAACATTCTTATAAATCTTTTGACTCTTTCCTATGAAGTCTTTCCTATAATAGGGTGAGCAAAAATGTACACAATACTCCTAAGTGTGACCTCACCAACATCTTATGCAACTGCAACGTAATGTCCCAGCTCTTGTACTCAGTGCCCTGACTGATGAAGGCCAGCGTGCTAAATGTCTTCTCCATCACTCTTTCCATCCGTGACACCACTTTCAGCAAACTATGTACCTGTACCCCTAGGTTCCTCTGTTCCACAACACTTCCCAGGGCACTACCATTCACTGTACAAGTCCTACGCTTGGTTTGACTTCCCAAAATGCAACCCCATTTGCTAATCCTCACCGTACTTAACTAGCTGATCCCAGATCCCCCTGTAATTTTTAGTAACTTTCTTCACTGTTTACAATAACACCTAAGATATGCAGTTTCTGGTCAAATTTCAGCTTCCCAATAATCTTATTGCCAGTGGCTTATTTGCTGCTAAGTCTGGTGTTTTTATTTGCTGAGTGTTTGGAAGAGGAGTGTCTGGTTTGCTAAAATTAAGACAATATGTTATTATCAAGCTCACAAGGGGTCAGTGCAAACAAGAATTTAAGTGTTGTCATATTTACTTTAACAGCAAAATTGCAACAGAGTTTCATCAGATCTTTCTCAAAGTAGTTTCTCTCTTAGGACTGAGAAGTGACCAATATCTAGCTGTAATAAAAATACCTGAACTTACCATACTCCTAACGCTGGATTCTAAAACTTTGGCAACAAAAGGGACAACGTAGAGCATCTCTTGCTGACCTTTCATGTAAGCTTCTAGCAGCAATGACTTCACATCCAGATCCTATGTAAAATATTTCAATAAGACATGAGTTTGGAAAATAAAAGCAAGACCACCTAGATGTAATCAGCTTATCCAACAACACAGTTACAACTAAAAGATCTTTAACACCAAAACAGACTCAAACATAACTGAAGAGTCAACAATGTGAATGTACTTACGATGTGCAAGATGGGTTTATTTTTGGCTAAGGTGATCATGCCCAACCAGTGTCCCAAGTTCTTCAACAACGATCGGTCTGAAAAGTTTGCCGCTGCCTTGTCTGAGGTCAGCAGTACCTAAAAAGGGCCAAGAGAAACTGCTGAAACAGGGCTGCAACTAGCCAATTGATACTTAACACCCAAGTTAAAATAACTTGATTTTCACTCAATGTTACAATTCATTTAGCACTTTTAGCTTGTCAAATGGCTTCTGAAAATGAATCACTGAGATTAGCTGGAAATAGCAGAGGAATTTGCTCTACAAAATATTACATAACAATGCATAAACACATTGGAGAGAACAGTGATTAATGCCTATACAGTTCTATACAATACTGGATCTTGGGTTTAACAGCTCACCAAATTGTATTATGAACAGTTACTCTACTTTGGCAAGTGTACAGATACTTAATCCTGTTTCTTGCTCCTTGCAATTTGCATATAATTAAGCCCAATGAGGAAGTCACTGAATATTTAGAGTAGGTAAGAGTTGACATAGACTCACTGATTAGAGAAAAATTGACCCAATTCTTGTTTATAAGCAGGGACCCTCAAATTAATGCTGCAAACCTTTTGACTCAGTGGGTAAAAGAACTGGCTGCACGTAACTGAGGCATACAGATGAACAGCTCTCAATTTCAATCCCGAGTTGTTTTAAGATAACAATAGAGCAGCTTTACTGTACCAGGACCTAGAGCCCCATTTCTAATTAATCCCTGGAAAATAAAATTCCGTGATCCTTGTGGGTTCATAGTGAAGAGGCCATGAGATGGGTTTCTGGAGAGCTGCCAGTCTGCCTTGAATCTAAGTCTGAACGTAATAGTTGCAATTACGTCTCTGAGAAAATAAACTACGAGGATAGAAGGTCACATGCTAATTTACTTTATAGGTATGAACAGGGTAGAGAACAGAGGGGTTTCTACTTTTGCCTATCCAGTGACCTTGACCAGAAAACACATATTTGTGAAATATCAAAGAACAAGATTGGACTTTGCAGTTGTGTGCTCTGTGGCATGAAGCTGCTGCTATTCACTGCCCTGGGTTCAATAGCCCAAGGCAATTAGAAAGTGTTAGAATGTAACTGCCACCATAGAACAACAACCTGGCAAAATGTGTTCCTTTAGGAGCTGGGCAAAGGAAATTAGAGGAGTGGAAAAAGAGGAGGGCTTACAATGTTAACAGGCACAGATTAAAAATAAAACATCGCATAATAGTGCCACCTGTTCATACATCTACAAATCTTACCTTGATGTTTCTGTACGTCTCGGTGAGCACCATTTTGTTAAACTCGGGGTTTTTTAACGTGTCCATAAAGTTTGAGTAAAGACTGTGAAAGTTTGGTTCAATGCTAACCCGCTTCATTACCAAATATTGAGATACCCAGGGCATAAACTCATCCTTCACGGTCTCCTTCAGCTCCTCTACCTGTAACACCACAAGGTAACAACACATCATTCTTACATTAGTCACAAAGCTTAAGAATATTGTAGTAATTAAAAGTGGGTAATAAATGCTGGCCTGGCCAATGATACCCAGCTTAAATTTTAAAAAGTGTGCTGAAATCAGTTAACAACATACTTAAGTGAAAATAATTCAATTCAAATCAGCATTTGAAAGTTATCCCAAAGCAAGAAACAACGCCATTTACAGTAGCAAAGTAAATTAGCTATCGTTTTCAAATATCAGTGTTGTTTTGACCAAACATTAGTTAGGTACTGAAGAGCAGAGTATCATCTAAATAGGTAACCAAACATGAAACAACTTATAACTAGGAATTCCCCAAAATCTTCAGCAAAGGTTTCATTCAACCCCAGTGAGAACCAGAGCACCCTGCTGTTAAACAGCCAGCAGCTTTGCTGTGAAGTTAAATGTTTGAGAGAATACCTGTCACCTGCCTGCAGAAACTGTAGGTTCTTGGCTTAGTGTTTGAGGGAGATATGGATCATAGACAAGTGGCCAGCATTCAATTAAGGGTTTGCAATGGGAAATTAACTTCAGTGAAGTGAAATTTGATTCAAAGTTATTAAAAGGTGTCTACAAATCTGAGTCACCAACTAATGAAATTATTCTCCATCCCCAGCCAAAATGCTTCCTTGCACAAGTCAATGAACCACAAAATTAATTGATTGTATTTGATGCACTCGAGATCTCAGTAATATATAATTTCAGTTATTAATCTACATTCTATAGCAAGTTCAAAAAATTGCATTTATACAACACACATCTTCTGGGGACTATAAATATTTCAGTTTAATAATTATTTTTGAAGGGCAGTCATTGGATTATTTTTGAAGGGCAGCCGATCTGCACACTCCCAAGGCCCCGTGAACAAATTTGTTTTCTTGCCCTTCTCCACTTTGATAGGACTAAGGAAAGAGAAGATGAAAAAAATATTGAAAACAGCACGAAAGGTCAGTCCGCTGGGATGAAACAATAGGAACATGACGAAAACACAAAAGAAGCCTATCCCACTAAAAAGCAAGGTCCAAGCTTGCAAATTTATTATCTTTTGAACTATTTTCTGTCTATTGCAATACCTTTACAAAAAGCATCCAAAGGGAGTTCAGTATCTGGAAGATTTGAACCCTGATGCACTGACATATTAAAACATTTTCCTGCTAAATGTTTAATATAGTTCCCACAATTAAGTAATACAAGTAGGAAACAAATTAATGGGCTGTTTAATTTCACCCTATGGTTTTGACCAGATTTGCTGGAAACCTACCCATTTGTTTTTAACCACCACAGATGCCAATGGGCAGTCAATGTTTACAACTGACGATGCTTACAACAATGCTCTAGTTTGAGCTCAAACACAAGTACCTTTAGTTTTATTGTAATCACTGCCACTGAGCTGAGTGGGTGATAGACTCCCGCAGCAACTCAGATGGCATTTTTTTTAGAAAATTAAACCCAATTTAAATGGAACACCGCCAAATATTAAGGCATCTGTACTATCCAGTGGTTGCAACAGACTTTGAAGTCAATGCATTTGCTGGAGAACCTGTTTAATAGAGACCATTGATTTCATGCACAAAGATTCAAAGCATATCAATAAGTGTTAAGACAGACAAGGCCACTATACTAAATCTCAGAATACCTACCTTTTGTGTCATGTTGGACTGCGAGAGGTTGTTGAAGATGAATGCTACTTTTTCTTGAATATTCTCAGGTGGTTCCACTATCCTCTCTGCTTGGTCTGTGGCCACCAACAATGTTTCAATGTTTGTTGTATTAATGGAGGGCTAAAAAAAATAAAACAAGGACTTATTTAACATACATTTTGCCAATGGAACGGCATTAAAACATTGTCCAATACAAAAATCTTCACTTGGTAAAAGCAACTCACTTGGTAAAAGTTTCAAGTTCAAAGGAATTGGTAGCTACAAAGATTTTGTTATCATCAAGGACATCAAGATCCATGAATATTACAGTGAATGAACAGTCATCTTTTATTGTGGGCTCTCACAAGTTTTCAAATATCTAAGAATATGAAAATCACCACAACTGCAGACATACAAATATCTCATCAAGCTGGATAAATTTCAGGATTTGCTTTCATGGCACAGCATTTAAATTTTGTACAACATTCAATACATTTAGATGACTTGTTTAAAATTTCAGTCATTATTTACAGGAACAGTAATGTAACATTGTTGAAACAGTAACATGCAGTATTATAAAAGAACCATTAGGTGGAGATAAAATCTTTGAAAAGCCATAAAGTAACAGCTCAAAAAGTTTATGCCCACAGTTTGTTGTAATAGCATATTAAAAACACAAATTGAGTTTTGAAGCTACTAAGCAGCATTTATAAATGCTAGATCAGGACACTGCATATTGAGAAATCCAATGATAACAAGTCAATGAGACCCGAAATGTGAATGGTACCTTTTGAAAGTTGGTGGTGATAAACTAATCATGAGATCTCTCTTACCCTTCTCCAACATGTGGGTAGGGGGAAATAGAAAAATTAAAAAACGGTACACGAAATATTACAATACTCATTTCCATTTGCAGTACTAGAAAGTTCTCAATCTTTTAATAACTTAACTACCCAGTATAGAGTCAAACTATCAGCTCCTGAAAGGAAAATGAAAATGGACCAAAACTGCTGCTGGGCAAGCTGCCCATGCTTACAGCTAACGCATGAACCAAATACTTTTGCAGATCTGCTCATGTTGACTTGCTGCTCAAATCCATCACCATTCATAATGGTGAGGCCCAGCATGGCAGCATTATGTAATGCCAATGCCATCACAAGCAGGGCTAGGGGTGAAAGGGGAAGGCTCATGAAGTGGCCAAATGCAAAGACAGCAAATGCCACACAGCCAGTTTTTGCCAGCTATCATACGTGTCAAGAACACAAAGCTTCTGAATGTTCCTGACATTCAAATGCTTAAAAAGTTTTTAAAAAATTAAACAATTAAACCAAAAATTATGAATTACCTTAGGATAACTCCTGTCCCTTGCATTTGCTCCTCTCCATTCAAATGGATGGATTCATTGTCCTTGATTGAGGTTATAGCTGGCAAAGATTCAGTAGGAAGATTCACCAGTGCATCTGCTCAAGAACTGAAGCAAATTCACTCACCGACACCGGACTTCAAGAAAAGGCCAATGAAGGAGTGGAGTTGGGGAATCAGTGGAGAAACTGGCTGGAAGAATGCATAGGAATCTGCTTGGTGGTACTTAAACTGAGAAATGTTAGCAGTTTGACATGGAACTGCTGGCATTTCACAGGAAGTTCCGGTCCAATATTCTAAAACAATTTAATCTCTGCTGCCAGTGTAAAACCATCATAATACTCACCGGTACATCTTTCTTAAAGCTCACTCCAGTCGGCCTGGTAACTGTAGTTGCTTTGGTGACTGTGGTGGTTGTGGAAGTGGTTACTATGGCACTGACCTGTCTGGCCATAGGGGTCTTATTCTGAGCCTGTGCTTGAGCCTGAGCCTGTGCCAAAGCAATACTGCCAGGGGTTGTAATGCTACCCTGCATTTTCACAGGAGGGTCTCGGGATTGCTGGCCATATTCAATGTACTAGAAGAAACAGAAAATTAAAACAAAATCAATGACAATATTATTCCTGATGTTTGTAAAATTACCCTAACATAGCCAAATTTATTTTCACATAATCCTAAAAACACAAACATATCTAGCATCCTAAAACTGCGTACCACTGTTTCCTGCTTCCACCAAACATATTTGAAGTTATGCAGGGCCCATTAATGATCCCTAGCCATGGAATTAGCTGATTTCAGTTTGGGGGTGTGATTTTTGGGGCTGGGTGGATGGTGTATTCTGGATTTTCTCTCAATTACTGGGTGAAGGGAGCAGTGGAGAAAGGAGAAGAAAGATTAGCTAAAGCTGATTTATCAGTGGTCCACCCATTCTGGAAACACAAAATTGAATACCCCTGTAGTCTACTAGGTGTCACTGGTGACCTGGATGATATGTTCATGGATCTGAACTTCAGGAAATAGCTCATATTTTAAGAATAGGGGGTAAGTTGGTTGATGATAAAAATATATCACCCTAGAATTGTATCATGTATCAAAGGAAAAACAAAGCACACACAATTCACCAACCTTTCTTCTGTGGCAACTAATGACAAGGTGAATATATTAAACAAAAAGACAAGTTCACATTAACACATTTTATGCTGAGGGACTTTGAATCAATTTGTGCAAATTAAGTACTGCACCTAAATTCATAAGTGCCCACAGAAAATTAGTTCCAAATGTAAAATGGGTAAGATAATGCCACAGGAAGCAGCTTATGGGGCTATTGAAAAAGAGCTATTGAGATTAACCTCACTTTCCAGCTCTTGACCCAAGTGCTGTAACTTATTGCTACCAAATGCTCAGTAATGTGGAAAAACTAATGAAGACAGTAATTTCCAGAGAACATTTCACTGGAAGAATTGTTTTTTTTCTTTACTTCCACTCCTACTAGTCCCTTCACAAATTATGTAAAATTGCTACTGACCTCTTTGCATAGGAAACAAACCCTTCGTATTTACCCTACCTGGGTCTCTCAATTTTATATATTTAAATTAAATCTCCTACTAGTCCCTTCCATTCCAAAGCAAACAAACTCAATCTACCCCATGTTTCATAATAATCAAAATTCCCCAGTCCTGGAAGGGCCCTTCCAAATCTCCCTTGGACCACCTCATATCCCTCCTGTAATCTAGTAACTAGAACTGTTCACAGTATCATCATAGTATTGTTTTGAATAGTTCTAACTCCCTCTTCTGAAAATCAATGCCTCAGTCATTAAAGTAAACTATATGTCTTAATCACGATATCCATCTGTGCTTTCATCAGGTGTCTATACAAATTAATTTCAAGGTGCCTCAGTTCAACTGCATTCCTCAGAATCCTACCATTTGCTCTGTGCCTATGTTGTTTGCCTTTTCCAAATACATCACTCCACATCGCTCTGGAGTGAATCCTATTTGTCACTTATCTGTCCACCTGACCACTCCTTTGATATCTACCCGCAGTACACAATTCTTTTTTCCTGTATCATCAATCATTGCCAACTTTATGATTTATAAACTTCATATCTAAAATCACGAGAAACAAGGGACCTAACAGTAGACATTGTACACGACAAAGTAAATGGCTGCTGAAATGCTCTTTCCTCCTCACCAAGTCTACTTTGAATTAGACTTGCCACTTTCACTTAGATTCCACAGATTTATCATTTCCTGATGGGAATGCTAGGTGGCACCTCGTAGGGCTTTATCAAAATCTACCTACAGATCGATGTAGACTGCATCAAGATTGCCTCTCTCATCAACCCCTTTTAATTACCTCAATAAATTTATTCATTAATATGTTCTGTTTAACAAACTGTTCTTGATTCACCCATGCTTTTTTTTCTGAAATTGATTTCTCTGCTCCTCAGAACTTTTTCCAGTGACACCCAAGTTTGGTTGACTAGCTTGTAATTACTCAGTCCAACTTCTGCATTTTAATTGTATATCCTTTCTCCTGACACAACAACTGCTACCAAAGGTGGCTGCAAAATGATGAACAAAACCATTTCTATTTTCTCCCTTGCTTCACAGTACTGCCTTGGATACACTTCAACTTGGCCTACCAATTTATCTATTTTTCAAGGTATTAAACGCCTACATATTTGTCCTGTTTATACAAGAACATGCAGGATCAGGAATAGGCCAATTGGCCTCTTGCACCCCCTCTACAATTCAATAAGACATGGTTAATTCAAAGTTGGCCTTAACAGCATATCCCTCGACTCCCTTATAGTTCAAACGTCTCCCAATAGCCACCTTGAATATATTCAGTGACTCCGCTGCTACAGCTCTCTGCGGTAGAGAATTCTAAAGTCTTAAATGCGCAACCACTTATTCTGAAACAATGCCCTCTTATACTTTTGACAGCCCCATGAGGGGATACATACTCTTAGGATCCACACTGTCCAACCTCCTTGGAATCTTACAGGTTTCAATTCTCACTCTAAACTTTTCATTTTTTTATCTCCTTAATATCTGCAACTTTGCTCTTCATGAAGACTGGTGCAGAGTTTTGAAGAATCAGAATCACAAGCTGATCACAGCAAGGAAGGAGACTATTCAGCTGTTGAGTTCATAGCAATCCAAAAGCAATGCAGTAGCTTATATACCTCCAATTTAAAGGCCTTCCATTCTTGCATGCCAAATTTTCATTCTAATTTATTCAGGCTAGTTTTGTCAATCAATAGTGTTTAATCTACAGTGGCATGGCAGGACATCTCAGAACTGTGCCACACACGAATGTCAAAACACTTCTGAACTGGGTGTGCAGTAAACTTCTTCAGCTGGAGAAACTTAAGCTCCAGGCTTTGGAGTTTGAATAACAGCTGCCTTTACTATAGCCCATCTGTGAGATTGAATGCTTCACGCATAGTTTGTGTGGGGGCCAGGGATGAACCCTGCAGCCCAAGACAGTGCAGGCAGAGGCAACGCCTGACTGCAGATGGGCAAATCAGGAGACACCCTCCCCCCTACCCACCACCACCACACACACACACACAGAAGGCAACCTACTCTCAAACCAGGATTCATTTCTGAGTCGTAAAGGAAGGAGAAAGATCAGGAGACAAATAGAAGATACTATATAGTTAGGGTAGCAGACTGGATTTTCTCTGAATGCAGAAGTGGTTCCAGGATAGCACAAGTCGATAGGGTGGTAAAGGCAGTGCATGGCATGCTTGCCGTTATTAGTCGAGGCATTGAGTTCAAGTCAGGAAGTTATGCTGCAGCTTTATAAAACTCTGATTAGGCCACATCTGGAGTACTGCATTCAATTCTGGTCGCCCCATTATAGGAACGAGGTGGAAGCTTTGGAGAGGGTGCAGAAGAGGTTTAACAGGATGCTGCCTGGATTAGAGGGCAAGTGCTACAAGGAGAGGTTGGATGAACTTGAGTTGTTTTCTCTGGAGCAGCTGAGGCTGAGGGGAGACCTGATTGAAGTTTATAAAATTATGAGACAGGCATAAATACACAGCCAGCATTTTTTTTAAACCAGAGTTGAAATGTCTAATACTAGAGGGCATGCATTTAAGGTGAGAGGGAGAAAGTTCAAAGGAGATGTGTAGGGCATTTTACTGACCCCACCCCCCAAGGTGGTGGGAGACTGGAATGCAGAATGCACTACCAAGGGTGGTGGTGGAGGCAGATATGATACAAGCATTTAAGAGGCTCTTAGATAGGCACGTGAATGTACAGGGAATAGAGGGACATGGACCACGTGCAGGCAGAAGGGATTAGGTACCATTGGCTTAATCAGATTAGCCCAACATGGTGGGCTGAAGAGCCGGTTCCTGTGCTGTACTGTTCTATGTTCTATTGTGTGTTGCTTCCCTGGTGTCTAGATTGCAGAAATTCTGAAAGGGTGGACAAACAGCTGAATGCTGTGGGACTTACCAAAACTAATCACACTGCCAGAGAAAAGGACGATGTCCTGCAGGCAGATTTTATGGTATTAGGAAATTAAGCAGGATCTCAAAAGGTAGTAATACCCAGGTGTCACCCACTAGTGAGAATAAAAGGAAGAGGATTGCACCACGAATGTGTGGCTGGAGAGATGGTGCAGGAGGGAAGGCTTTAGGTACCTGGTGAAGTAGAACCAGTTCTGGGGAATGGAATCAGTTCACAGGTTTGTAGGGGCTGTACTGGCTGGGCAGATTCTATCTTAACAGTGCTGGAACCAATGACTTTGCTTGAAAGTTCACTAGTACTGATGGGGAAGTTCAAATTAATTTAGCAGGAAATTTAGCACAGAAGAGTTGGAATAAAAAGGGAAAAAACAGGTGCAAAAAGCAATGGGGGAGTTAAATAGCACCAAGGCAAGTAACAGTTTTTTTTGATAGAATCACACTATGAAAGAGAACAAGATCGACTGTATTATGTAAATACAAGAAACGCAGTAAGCAAGGTTGTTAGCTGCAGATGTGATTAACCATCTGGAATTACAAATTTGTGGCAATAACAGTCAAAATGAAAGCATAACTACTCCACGATAGATGTTCAAGAAAGATAGGGAAGGGAAGAAAGGAGAAGTGACAGTACAGATTTAGGGAAACATTGTTAAAGAATGTCCTAGAACAATAAAGGACAGCATTCATTTTAAATTAAGAAATTGTGGGCAGGCACAGTAGTGTAGCGGTTAGCATAATGCCCTACAGCGCCAGCGACCCAAGTTCAATTCCCGCCACTGTCTGTAAAGAGTTTGTACGTTCTCCCCGTGTCTGCGTGGGTTTCCTCCGGGTGCTCCGGTTTCCTCCCACATTCCAAAGACGTACAGGTTAGGAAGTTGTGGGCGTGCTATGTTGGCGCCAGAAGCGTGGCGACACCTGCAGGCTGCCTCCAGAACATTCTATGCAAAGATGCATTTCACTGTGTTTCGATGTACACGTGACTAATAAAGAAATCTTAATCTTATAAACAATATAGCTGTGATTACACCACTGGGACTATTCTGCAAGTTGCCAAGTGGAAGGACATTTAGAGGCAAATATGCAAGGAAACCACAGATGAACAAAAATGATAATGGGTGACTTCAACCATAATCATCTGCCTCTGGACACATTTACATTTCCGGTCTCTAACTATTCTTTTCCTTTGTTATCCTCCTGCTCCATGTATTTACAAAACATCATTGGACATTCCTTGATTTAACTTTCCAATATATACACATATTCTCACGGTTTCCTATTGCACCACATTTTTCTTTTCAATCTTACAACTGTACTTTCAATACTTCAAGAACCTTTGCAGTATTGAGCATTCAGCAATGGTTTAAGCTTTCCTTTTTGCCTAATCCAACCCTGTATGCTTTGATGTGGGATTGTAGTTTTGGATATCCCGCAATTTTTTTTTACTGGTAATACAACTGCTTTGAGCCTTCCCCGTCTTCTCTTTGAATACCATCAACATTAAAGTAACCATTTCCAACCCATTTCTGCTAAATCACATCATAGACTGATAATACTCAACTTCATTTGAGTACTTTTACACTCTAAATTTGTCTTATTTCACAAATATGCTAATTTTAACAGAATTATGACCATTATCACCAAATAGTTTGAGGCATCTGGATCTGTGGTGTAAGACAATGGAAAAATTTAGGTCTTTCTAAATTCATCAAAATCAGATTCCAGTTGTGTTGAAACAACACACAAAAGTCTACAAATCACAGTTAAACAAATATGACCTCAGCCATGAAGACCGCTGGCTTGGCTCTGTGTAAAACAGAATAAACTAAGGAATTATCATTTAGTTACACACTTGTGCCAATTATTAGTGTACCACTTACCTCCTGTAAATGATGAGGAAACTGTAAAAAGTGGCCAATAGAAGCCAAATGTTGACAATACTGGGGATAGTCCTTCAATCTACAATCACAGAGTTCATTGTTAGAATAAGTTGATATTCATACTAAGATGATATATATAGGAATACAATATGTATGTTCAAAAAGTACAGCAGTTGACCACGAATTCAATCAACAGAGGTTTACTAGAAAAGGTTAGCAACCACACACTTTGCTCCTCCTCCTCAGAAATGAATACATTTAGTATCTTAATTCATTGATACTATCTACTTCAAATAAATTGTTCCCAATTTCACCATACCAAGTCTTTTGCTCATTACATATTAGCTTTTATTAAATTTCAGCTTTTGAACCTTTCACCAGGGATATCAATTTGAAGAGCAGAAATTTCAGATTTGAGCAGTTGTGTGGCAGATGGAATATTATAGAGAAGTGTGAGATGATGCATTTTGGGAGAAGGGATAAGAAGCCATACAGACAATGATGCAATTCTAAAGTGTGCTGTAACAGAGGAACTTGCGGGCTTCACATGCATAGATCTTTGAAGATGGCAGGATATACTGAATGAGTGATTAGCAAAGCAAATTTCAAATCTTGGATTTCAGAGGTTTTGAGTAAGCAATGCTTGAACTATGCTGTTGAATGAACCACTATCTGAGGCCTAACCAGAGCTTTAAGCCCTGTTCTGATCAAATTTTAGGAAGCATGCAAGGCCCTTGAAATGGTACCAAAGAAGTTTATCAGAAAGATTTCCAGGGTGAGGAAATTACAGCCACAAAGTTAGGTTGAGAAGCTGGGTTTGTCCTTGGAGCAAAGGATGTGGAGGGGAGATTTCTTGTAGAGGCATAAGGTTATGACAGGTTTAGAAAGGGTAAACAAAGAAAAACTGTTCTCATTGGCTGACAGAACAAGAACCAGGGAACGTAGATTCAAGGTTTAGTCCAAGAGATATAGAGGCTTGTTAGAAAGAACTTTTTTCTTTAAAAAAAAATGCAGCAAGGCATAATGACCTAGGACTTGATGCTTACGAGGGTGGTGGAAGCAGAGGCGATTAATGTCCTCAAAAGGAAATAGGATAGGCCTTTGAAGAGAATAAACACAGGGCTTGACCTGAAACGTCGTCCATCCCTTTGCTTCCATAGATGCTGCTTGACCCACTGAGTTCTTTCAGCAGTTTATTTTTCACTCCAGATTCTGCAGTCTCTTATGTCTCTGGGCTAGAGGGGAAAATGGGGCCAACTGGATTGCTCTGCAGAAGGCCAGATTGGACTCAATGGCCTACCATACTGAAATCACTAAAAACACTATCTGCTGTGTGTTACAGAGCTGCATTGTTTGATACATTTAGGCAGGAATAGTTAAAGAGGCCATTGGAATTAAATAGTACAATGTTAGAAAGGGTGCAGAACTGATCATTTGGGTTAAGAAGCTTATCAGAATTTATGGGTTTTAATAGAATAAGAAAACAATGGTAAACCTTTATAAAGCACTAGTTAGACTTCAGGTACATTCAATTCTTGACATGCCAAGACAGATGTCAAAAAGTGGCATAAAAAGATTTATGAGAATTGCACCAATGCTGAGGGACTTCAGATATATTCAAATGTTGAGGCTGGTCTCCAGTAAGTTGAAGGATAAGAGGATACTTGGCAGGGCTGACGAAAACATAAATAGTTTTAGTAGAATGTTTCTCGTGCAGAGGGGACATAACACAAATATATAAAGTGATTGGCAAAAGAACCAGAAAAATCTCAAATTGACCAAGGGTCTTTGACCTGAAATGTTAACTCTGTTTCTCTTCCCACAGATACATCCTGACCTGCTGAGTGTTTCCAGCATTTGTTTTTTTTATATTAGATTTCCAGCATCTGCAGGTGTTACTTTTGATTTTTCACTTAAATTGCTCTTATCTGGATTGCGCTGCCCAAAAGGATAGTGGGGGAGGATTCAATAGCAACATTGAATCAGATAATTAGAAAAGGAAAGAACAGCACAGGGCTGAGTAAAATTAGACAGCTGAATAGAAGAACTGAGATGGGACTGATGGGCCAAATTGCTTCCTTTTGTGCTCATCAATTCTACGATTCTGTGTCACAACACAGCAGAGCAAATAACCCATTGACGTTCAAGAACACATTTATATACAAGTCTAAGGACAGCAAGACTGTGATACAAATCCTTGACTTTGCTATAAATTCTAACTTTCGTATTTGGTAACTAACTTGATCAGCGAGTGAAATCGTGAGAACAACATTTCGTAATTCCCCTTTGAGCTAGCCATAGGATCAACTTGCAAAAACCACACAATAAACAAAATGAACATTATGTAGTCAAGTACCCCAAAGCACTTCACAGCTGTGGGCAGACTACAACGGGGATGAAATCAAGGATAACGTTGTTCAGAGGTAAGTTTTAAGTAGTGTGCGTGAGAAAGAGATACAGGAGTAGGGGGATGGATGGGAAACAAAAAAAGCAGTTCAGCAACAAGGAAAAAAGGTCATGTTGATGCAGATGCAAAAAGCTCTTCAGTTTAGGATCTGAACTGAGGTTGAACCTAACAATTTGTAACTTCAGGGAGGCGAATGGTAATAGTGTGAGAATAGAATTTGCAGAGGAAGACAAATAATATGATTCAGTTTTTAAGTTGTTACTAAGGTTGATTCTTAGCCATTGGCAGATCCAGGGTCAACAGCAAAAGTGCCATATATGTAGTTACGTAGAATACATATTGCAGACGACGAGGAAGTGGATGATAAAAGTTACAGAAACCTGCAAAGATAAGAGAGTGTCTTGGTGGTCTAATAGGCTGCATAAAAGTGCAGGGAGCAAGAGCATTTCTTCACATTTCCTTACAATGTAAGAGGAGACGAATTGAACACATGCCAGCTCTCAGAGCATTCTGATGAGTCCCACTGCCCCACTTATTTCCCTGTAATTTATTCTCTCTCACATGCTCATCAACTTCCCCAATTCTTCTGCCACCTACCTACTCTACAGCCAATTACCTGCCAACACTAGCCAATTAACCAACTAATCTGCAGGTCTTTTGGATGTGAGAGGACACCAGAACAACTGGGAAACTTGCACTATTACATGGAGAATGTGCCACTCTGTAAGCACCCATGTTCAGGAGCAAACCCAGGTCACTAGAGCTGTGCAGCAGCAGCACTACCTGCTACACCACTGTGCTGCCCTGTACCAAAACATTGGCCAAATTCAATTGCAAATTCCAGTTTATGGTTTGACAATCATAGAATTTAAGAAAAATTTACGACATGGGAAAAACTACAAGAGAGGAGGATATTCAGTCCATGTGTTGGTGCCAGCTGAAGAGAACTACCAGCTTTATTCCACTTATTTCCATAATAGGTGGGAGGGCATGATGCAATGAGGATAGCTGGACTCTGCAACAGGATACAAATAGGTTGGGTGAGTGGGCGAAAAGATGGTAAATGGGAGTTTAATGTAGGAAAGGGAGGTCATACACTTTAGTAAGGGGGAGCTAAAGGTGGATTATTTCTAAATGAGAAAACTTGAGATGAGAGAAGTCCAGAGAGACCTTAGAGGTCTTGTGTATGAATCACAGAGCTAGCAGGCAGGTACAGCAAGTGGGTAGGAAGGCAAATAGCACATTAGCTTTAACTGAAAGAAGATTGGAGTTTAGAAATGGGGAAGGACTTTTAAAACTGTACAGGGTACTGGTGACTAGATACCTGGAGAACCTTGTACAGAAAAGATACACTGGCAATGGAGACAATCCAAAACAGATTCACTAGCCTAATTTCTGGGATAAGAAGGTCACCCATCAAAAGAGGCATAAGAAATTAGATCTACATTCTTTGGAGTTTAAAAGAATGAGGGATGTGTTTTTTCAAAAATACAAGATTCTAAAGGGGCACGACAGGAGAGATTTGAGACACTCCTCAAGAAAATACCTCAACGTGTGGGGGGTGGGGGGAGGGGGGGTGCGGGGGTGACGTGGTTGCAAGATCAGAGGGCGGCCATTTAAAACTGAGATGCATAGGAATTAGTGGAAATGGAAGATCTGAAGATCACTGGGGATATTTAAAGATCAAGTATATAAATTTTTGAAAGATCAGAAAATTGAGGACTATGGGGAACTGACACAGGAGAGGAGACGAGGCTTGGGGCAAATCAGCCATGACCATATTGAATGGTGGTGAAGGCTTAAGGGGCTGAGTGGCCAACTCCTGCTCCTATTTTCTTTTGTTCTTGTCCCAAAATTTGTATTATGGTATTGCTTGGTCAATTTTCTAACTACTTATTGTATCTTGAACTATTTACACAGGGTTAACAAGAGTGATGTGATATTTGTTCCAGAATAGAGATTCAAAACTGAGGAATGAAGAAATTCCTCGAGATTTTGCAAGTAATTTTCACGTCACACCCACTTAGTACAGATGCCTACATAATGTTCTAATGATCAATACTCATATGAGTGACAATTCCACTTCATTCATCTGAAGAAAGCCATCTGGTCCACCACACATATCCACAACTTCTGTGGCGTGGATGCTCAATGGAACCAGCCATTTTATAGCGATATCAGATTAGAACCGAGATGTGCAAGGATAATTCAATTAATTTGATATCAATGAGAGTTACTCAAATAAATTAATCCCCACAAAAATTAAAATACTAGCAAGATCAATTGTGCTCCCCTCAAATGTTGATATCCATTAAGATCAATTTTCCTCTTTAGTGAAGTTGTACCTATGCAAAACCTATTCAAAACAATTTGAATAAAACATACCTGTTTTTAAATCTGTCTAGTGCAGCAATGCCAAAGTAGTACATCTTGGAGTCAAACGGTTTGCGCAAGGCTTCAAGAACATAGCGCAGTGCAAGTCCTAATGCCATATATGTGACCAGCCCCTTTTCAATAATTCCACCAAATAGGCAGGCTGTGATGTGCAGCTCTTTATCTGGATACTGGGGGAAGAAGCGATACTCTTCGAACAGGTTACGAAGCATACAGTTAAAAACTTCCCTTTCACGCTTAATGGTGGAATCCTTAAACCTCTGCAGCATTTCCAGAACCTGGAGAAACAAGAACAAATTTAAATCAGCAACATTTTCCTGAGTTGGCACTTCTCAATAAATGGCACACAAGGAAAACAGTCCTTCAGCCATTTGGGCATATTTCACCATTCAATTCACAGCTGATTTGTATCTCACCTTCATTTCTTACCTTAAAAAAATGTATTACATTCAGAAATTTTTCAGAGTACTTTGAGTTTGAGTTCCTGGATCTCAGATTACAAAAATGAGCTGATCAGTTTACTTTAGAGACAACTTCCTTTCCAATATAATGGAAACATACTTTAGGTGTTAAATGTAGGGTGGTAGGGCAATTAAAACATAACTACCTTAATCTTGGTTTTAATCCAACTGTTAAGCAAAAGAATACCAATATTCTTGAAAGATCCAATAGAAAATGCTTTGCCTTTATAAGCTTTAATGATGCAATTTGAAATTCTCATCATCTGCTTCCCATGCAACTTCCAATCCAATAACCTGCAAGATCCCCACATTTCTGGCATCTTGCATGTCCCATATTTTCCTCACTAAAAGGCAGTTGCATGACCCTGTTGTTGAATAGTTGGGTTACACTTACTGTTAATTTTACACACTGAGGAATTTTCCTTGGATGAGATGTTATAAGGAGAGGGAAAGAGAGAAGGCAGAGGAGGTCTCAGTCAAAAGGCACCAGATGCAGACCTTGAAGAAGAGGCCTCTACTGGATCTCCTCCCTCTGCATGGATCGATATTGACTGGTGTAAGCCAATAAAGTACTAAGCGTGCATTTCAATTCCAATCACTGAGCGCCAGAGCACACCCTTGGACAACCAGTTACTTAAATTATGTTTGCACTGTTCCCTGTAAAGATTATTCCATTCTCCCAGTTTACATATCACATACGTTTCATTAACATCACTTCCCTTTTCCCCAGTCATGGGCTCCCCTCCAGTATAGTAGACATGGACCTCTGATGAGTTCATTCCATTTCCTGCACTTCTCCCACCACCCCCCCAACTCTCAAAACCAAGATAGGGTTTGCCTTTCTCCTCCCCTCCCCTTTATCCCACCAGCTTCCACATTCAATGGTTTATCACCATAGTTTCTGATCTCTAATGCAATATCAATACCAAACATCTTTTTCCCCTTGCAACATTTGGAAGGGACCATTCCCTCCCAGAGGCACTGATTTGCTCTTCCATTTC
This sequence comes from Pristis pectinata, assembly GCF_009764475.1. Taxonomy (NCBI): domain Eukaryota; kingdom Metazoa; phylum Chordata; class Chondrichthyes; order Rhinopristiformes; family Pristidae; genus Pristis; species Pristis pectinata. Next base: position 49,078,278 of record NC_067417.1, read on the forward strand.
CATTCATACACACCCCACTTCCCACAGCACATTCTTGACCAACTGCAAGACACCATACTTGCTCTTTTCCTTCCCACTTCCAGCTTTTATTGGGCTCCAAGCACACAAATTAATTGTACTTAGATTAAGTCCAATTTAGCAATTGCATTCGCTACACACTTCACTCTACACTGGACAACACAAATGCAGATCACAAATGTGTTCTTAGCCCCTTAGACTATTCCAAAAGAAGTCAATTTAAACTGAAGGAATGACATCATCTGAATAGGCATATTGTCTTCCTGACTCAAAACAGTGCAATTCATATATCCACCATTTCGCTGTATTTTTTTTACTTCTGGCAATTTTAGATAATTATACTGCTTTTCTCAGTTACACCACCCATAGACCCAACTTTTCATTATGCACAAATCTCTTCACTACTTTCATCTTGCATTACCACTCATGCCTTCCATGCCAAAGACCTTCCTTTGTATTCTCTCTGCATCTTAACACACTTGCCCTGCATCCTAACATGCATCTTCTCTCTTCCTAGTTCCCATAAAAGATCATAAACCTGAAATGTCAAGTCTGTTTTCCACAGGTGCTACTTGATCTGATATTTTCCATTTCTATGCCTGTTTCTGTAGTTTAGAAGTATTAAAAGATGGGATGCAATTATTCCTAGATGTTCAATTCAGAATTTAATGATAATCAATTTCAATATTCTGCATTAACATGTTCAAATTTTTGCAGTCATATTTAATTTGCCAACTAGGATAGAAGATAGATCCCATTGCAATTTATTTATCCCTAAACTTCAGCCATTATCCAGAAAGGACGGACAATCAGATTCTCAATCGAGACTTATAGTCCGAGTAGTTCTCAAATGGAAGGACTCTTGAATTTTACATGCAAGTCACATGATACAAGTTTTTAAATGAAGGTTCACTTCTAAATTTAACATTCACTGTGCCTCTAAGAAACGTGAAGTTTTTTTTTGGCTGGGAGACTATTGCAACAGCTGGAGGGAACTCTGAACTGCAGCTGCCATGAATTCTTGACAAATTGGATTTTTTTTGTTTTTAAGAAGTATTTTCTTTAATATGTTTCAGCAATTGTATTGCCTGAAATCTCCTTACACAAATCATGGTTACTTGCAGAACAGGAAGCCTAAATTAGTTCTATAACAAATATATCACAATCAAAATGCCTACAAACCTTCACCTATGTACTCAGTGATTTGCAATCGACATCTTTTCACATTCTAACTTTAAGTGTCTTGATTTCAGGCAGGTAAATTAGCAAGAACCCAATTCAACAGTACAACTCCTGTTTCAAGTGCATTTTACCAGTTAACTCATTGAATGCAACTAAAATGACAGCACATGGATTTTTAACATTCATTGGCTATAGATACTAACCTCATCAACAGACATGGTAGGGTGGGGTGGATGGTTGTAGATCCGCTGGAAGTAACTGTTTGCTTCATCATCAATCTCCTTGCTAAAGTGCTGATTTGCCTCCGGCCATACCTGAGAAAGGTCAGCTGTGTAGACGAGATGGAAAGGAACAGAAAATCTCATCACAATCCATTTGCTATGTGCTATTAAACAACACATGCAAAGCCACAAAAACTCACAAATAAGCAATATGCAGTGCACTTGCCAGCACTGGACTGTCATCACAATTTAAAATCAAATAATGAATTAATTGCTATTAATTGTACAAATGATTTCCAAAGTTTGCAGTGTGTTTGCTAGAAGTATTTCAGATTTGGCTCCACTTGAATTTATACTACTGCTGAACGTTCATCTTAAAACATGATTGATTACAAGCCAAATTTAGAGTTATACCTGGGTTATGCCCTCCATCTCCTCCTCCCTACACTCCCCCACCCCAAAAAATTGCAACCCTATGAGAAAAGCTACAGGGAAAGTGTGAATAAAAGGTAACCCATTCTCAGTAAAACAAATGTCTAATTGCTGCTTTAACTGTTGAGAACTTCACTGATCAATTTTACTGTCCCCTATAAAAAGGCAAAAACAAATTCAGTGTCTTTAGTCAACTCTCTGTTCCACACCGACCAAGGAGCCCATTGATACTGGCCTACAATTCTCCAGGGTTAACTTCCCAGCTAGATCAAATAGAATACTACAACTGGCAGGAGTACAGAGTGTCCAATGCCCAAGACTCCCACCTTGTATTCACAATCTATTAGAAAAAAAATGGAAGCACAGGCTTGTCAGTCAGCTGGGAAAGGATGTGATTAAGTTGTGATAAATTCAGTAGACAGAGAGCACCACAGACTCTTTTAATGGGAATCCAGAAAAATAGAGCAACACCTTCAAATCAGAGTTTAGCTAGAAGCACTTATTCACGCAATTTAGAACTCCCACAACCAACTTCCCACCCCACTCCTGCCTTTCTACCTCCCCTGCACCCCCCCCCCCACCCAACCCTGAAAGTTATTACGTTAAGTTAACAGAAAATTTCAAAGTGCAATAGATTATTAGTCATTGAAGGATCTCGGGAGCAAAAGTGGATGAATGGAATGAATACATGTCAGCAGTGATTTATCTGGCATTGAACAGGCTCGTGGATGTTAATAAAATGCTGCTAATTCCAAAAGAAGATAAATTTCTGCTGGCACTTGCAAATGAAAATTGCTATTTGAATAAGGTACTGAAAGCCATCTTCAACACAGAGGGAGTAAAGGACTGAATACATTTATGCAAGGAAATAGAAAACTCAACTGGGATACAAGCATATTGTAAAAGGTTGCCAAATAAAAATTAGCCTTGTTCTTTAAGAAAATATTTATAGAAGCATAAAATCAACTTCAATTGAAACCAATTCCAAACACTTCCACTTGTTTAAGAAAAATGATGAATTATAAAAAAAGAAGCCACAATTTTTGTTTGCAAAGACTGGGCACTTCAAGCTGATACTGCATAGATTTCACCTTGATGCATAAATAAATAACCAGTTTGGCAGAACTTTTTACTGAACTCTAATATAGCCAGAATAAAACTTCTTACAGAACAAATATTTTCAGAAATACACTTTTTTTTAATTTGTTGAATTTTGGTAGGATATCCAAACAGGAATCAGCTTTGAAAAAGCCAATTGATTCAGCAAAAATTCTACCCTAATGGAATAGATACAATATCTGCATTAGGATTGGCACTATTTTTCATCTAAATAATTACTATATGAGCATTTTTGTTAAGTGACAGTGTTTGCAATTAATTGAAGATGAAAACTCTGGTGTTGATAAATTCCAACATGGACGAACATTTCACAAACATGCAGACAAGCATTCGTAACGGACATGCATCCATTGGTACATCCTAGAATAGTGCTCAAAATAGAGGAAGCTTATCCCTCGTCATTGGCAAGAGTCAACAATATTGTTCACCAATTTATATGGGGTGCAAGAACAACCCTTTTGCCCCAGTTGTCAACCTTCATGCATCATTTTCCACTATTCCCTCCCTCCCGACAAAAAATCTTTGGCATAATCCCCATCAATCCATCTTCAGACTCCCTGTTATTCCTGACTAGATTAATGGAAACTTCTAAAGCAGTACCTGCTCCAGCAACGAGTGGTGATTTCCATAATTCCAAACTGAACCCATCCCCTATCCATAATCTTGCAGCTGGATCTTGACTCCTCTCAGAACCAACTCAAACTCCCATAGCTATTTAATAAAGTTCCCACACAAATAAACAGTTACACAAAAGACTCATGAGATTGAAAATAGTTAGCATAGATAGAAGATTGGTTAATGGACTAAATAGGAATACATTGCTCATTTACAAAACTAACATGCTGTTATTCAAGGGGCACCACAATGATCAATGCCAAAGCATTATCGGCCAAAAATCAGCATTAATGACTCGGATATAGTATATTATATTTGTTGATCTGTGGGACAGTGAAGAGTGACAAGCATCCAAGGAGTCAAAATGCTAAAAAAAGAATTAATAAATGATGATGCTCAGAACCATCTGTGTGCCCTTGTACACAAAGTTAACATGCAGATAGAACAACTAGGAAAGCAAATAGCACGTTGGGCTTTGCAATAGTGTTGGAGTACAAGAGTAAGCAAGTCTTGCCACAATTGTACAGACCCTTCAGTGAGATCACATCCAGAGCAGGATGTGCACTTTTGATCTTTGTACTCAGATAAAAACAAGCCTGCCTACTAGGTTGATTCAGAATGGGCAAATTGCCCTATGAGAAAGAATTAAGGATGAGCTTATCCTCATTATTTAAAGTGATGATCCCACTGAAACACACAAAACCTAGAGGGACTGACCAGACACAGGAAAGTACAAAAGTGGAGCAAGCATAGGCCACCTGGCACCTAATTCTGCCCCACCATTTGACATTATCCTGCTCAGGTCTCAATTCCTCTTCTGTACCAGTTCCTCATAGCCTCAGTTCCCTGTTCTTTCAAAAATTTATCTTCTACCTCTTTAAACAACTCCAGCGATTTAGCCTCCACAACCCTCTGGGGTGGGGAATTCCAAAGGTTCACTACCTTCTAGGAGGTGAAATTCCTAAGCACCTCATTTTTAAATGACCACCCCTTCATCTTGTAACCATGTCCCCTTCAATTCTTTCTCAATCAGAGAAACATCTTAACATCTACTCTGTTATGCCCCCTTAGGATCTTCTGTTTCTGTATCATTCCTCATTCTTCTAAACTAAGGAATATTAGACTCAGCTTCTTTTGCTGCTTGTGACAGGACAACCCTCTCATCCCAGGAATTAGTCTAGTGAATCTCTTCTCAAGATAAGACAGGCCACTTCCTTCAATTGGACAACAAAGATGTTGGGTACATTAAGACTGAGATGAAAAATCTCAAAGGTGCACTGCCATTGAAGAAATTCTCCACTCAGGTGGTTGTGGATGCTCCGTCCTTCCATATATTCAAGGGAATTAAGGATATAATCAGACAGGAAAAGAGACATAATGTAAAGAATCAACCACAATCCTATTCAACGGACAGCAGGCTTGAAGGCCTTATGAACTACCCCGGTCCAATTTTTTTTAATATGTTGTGTTTTCAATGCTGATAGATTTTTGTGCACCCCTAGCTTTTTGAAAGTTCTTCACATGATTAGGTTCAAGTTAGAACATTCAACAGCACTTAAACTTTTTACTCAACTTTCTGGCAATAGACTTGTCTTCCCTAAACTGCAATACTGGCCAGACTATTATCCTAGTTGCATTGCATGCGAGTTTGCATTAAATGACCTTCTACCCCCACAAAGAGTCAGGTTCCTCACAGAAAACCCAACTCTGGTAAGTGGAAACAAATTCCTTGCTTTGGATTCTAATCATTATATTTTGGTTAATTCGGTAATCATGGATTCACAGGCAGATGTTCAAGATTCCCAATTTTTAAATAAAAAAAACCTGCAAGATAAAATGCAAAAAATGCTGGAAATAGTAAGCAAATCAAATGGCACCTGTGGAGAGAGAAAAGGGGCTAATATCTTAGATCCATGGCCACACTAGGACAAAGAAAAGTTAAAAGGTAAGTTTTTGGATGGGGAGATAAGAACAAAAGGAGAACAGGACAGAAGCCAGGAGGAGATTAAATGACAGCAAAGGATGATAGTGCAAGGCAAGAAAGTGGAAAGGGACATCTACCTCCCTTCTTGGGCACCTCCCCTTTTCATCACAGACCTTCTGCTTCTCCACCTCTCCCCCTTTCTTTGCATCTCAAAACCAGCTTCCGTAACTTTTCCCAATTCTGATGAAAGGTCATTAACCCAAAAGATAAACTGCTACCTGATTTGCTGAGTACTTCCAGCATTTTTAATTTCAGCACCCTTGGTAGTTTGCTTTTGTATAATAAGATGAAGCTTAAGCTGTAGTGAGTGTACATCAGGATACCATAAACGTCCCATAAAAGATTTTAACAGATTAACCAGTGTAGAATTTATAAGAAAAGCAGTACACAAACTCAATACCCACAACCACTTTGATTCACTATCTGAGAAAACCTATTTTGAGTCTTGGCTGGGTGTATCATCCTGTGTGAACTAGTCCTCTCTAAACCAAAGTAACAGCATAAGCTAGGCCACACTCACAACAGTCACAGACAACACAACCACTTACAAGGTTTCATCTTACTCTGCTGGAATGTTTGTGGGTTCAGTCCAGATGTGCTCATCTTTCGCTGCCCAAAAGGGTCAGTGTTCACAGTTGGTAGTGCAAGTCCACCAGTTCCCATGCCAGTCAAACTCCCTGTGCCCAAACTTCCTGTAGGTATAAAATCAAGTAATGTTTCCCATCAAATCTTTGGTGCTTTTATCCTTATCCTTAAGGAAGTTAAACACACAAGGCTGCAAGCATGACATGAATTAGAGTTATTTCTTTTGAAAACATCATCAGAATCAGTTTGATAGTGTAGAATTCTCTTCACCTCCCTTTTGAGTACAATCCCCATGGCTAAAACAATATCTTTCAAATTGACTGTCTGGGTGTTTACATCCCAGGACACCATGCAAATCAGCTGACAAACTTAGAACAAGCAAAGCTCTTCAGTGATCTTCTCACCTCAGTGGGATACATCTCCATAGGGAGGATTGTGAATCATATACTGTTTTCACATTCATCCTAGAAGATTATGAGAGACCAAGTAATCTTAGCCAATTAATAGTTTGTGGCGCCAACCTTGAAGCAAAATACCATGGCAAATTTTTAAAACTGGGTTTGTTCTCCAGGGAGTCTGCTTGTCAACCAACGATATTTTTCCTCCCCCCCCCCCCCCAAGAGATTCTGTAGATCTATAACGTATTATTCTTTCGATACACACCGCAAATGACACGCAGAGGGAAGAAATTCATCCCCTGCCCTAATTAACAAATGCTTCAATCAAATCAAAATTTAGAAGCAGAGTTCTTGCACATTACTAAATTGCACATTTAACATATAGAACAGAGGACTACTTCCTAACTGTGGGTAGAGCAAAGTCAATGACAGAATTTGCAGAGCTTAAATTACTTCTTTTTGATAGTTCACTGGCCAATAAGGGAGAGATTATTGAACCAACCACTCCCAGGACAGCAGTCCGAGAAGTTCCTGAGAGTCTATCAAGGACGTAGGTTTACAGATAAAGGCTCACGTTTTCTGAAGAGGAAGATGCACTATAACTGCACAATGAAAGTTTGGGGTGGGGGGTTTATTTAATCCAAACAATGACAACAAACTTAATCTGGGATGATTCCATTGTTCAAATAGTGTCATACAGACGTAGTATAATGTTAAAGGTGCAGGACCTCTTAAATTTTCTTCAGTCATGAACAGGAGACATTGGTACTGTAGCTTCCACCTGTATCAAGGCCCAGGTTGAAACAGGGACATCATTTAACCTATTTTTACATGCAATCAGAGCACTTTAGTGATGTATTTATCCATGATTGGCATGACCCATACACATTATGGATAAAGATATATTAGGCATCAGAGAATTGCAGTGCACACTTGCAATGGCGTGGTTGATCATAGGTCTTCAAAAACACTCTCAAGGTCTTATCACATTTCAATATTTCTCTGAATTTGCTGGCATTATAACATGTTCCTGCTCCTACAAAATCAGTGGGTTCTTTTTGGTTATTCCTACATCCTTCAGAAACCAGAGCTATATGGAGACCTGGGAGTGCATCAATAACCTCCAAAAATTCTCTTAAATGTCGAGCTCAAAGAAATCTGTTAAAAATATATACAAGTAAAACAAACAAAATACAAATTACTACATGCAGTGATAACACTAGATTACACAAACACACTTGGCCTCTTGAGCCTGCTCCACCATTCAATTAAAACCATGGCTGATTTGAATGCAACCTTAACTTCCCCACATTAACATTTCACCTCCTTATTTATCAAGAATCTGTCTACCCTTGTTGCAAATATATTTTAAAAGTTCTCTTCCTCAAAGGATAATGTAAACAGAGTTCTAGAGATTCTCTTGGTTAAAAACTCTACCTCATCTGTTGTGCTAACTCATTTTTTTTTAAACAGGGGAGCCAAACGGAGTATGATGATACATCGAGTAATAAATTTATGTACATGGGGCATGAAGATAATAAGCCCATTCTCTACACATTCCTTAAATTACTACTTTCCAGAAACTCAGATTTAAATCTTTTGCATTCTCCTTTCCCAGTTTTTAAATAATCACCTTCAAAACAACTTGGCATTCAACAGCCAAAACCCATTATAAAATCATGTCATTTCAGCAATTCAGAAGACAGAGCAATGAATTGCAGGGTATGGAATTAACACACCATTCTTTTGCTTGTAGAACTCAGAAATAAACACAGGCCAGACTGATAGGTGAAAGGAACTGAAAAGTCCTTGGTGAAACTTAAACCATCTCAATATAGCTACCATTAAGCCTGATATTCATTGCACACATCTAGAAATACAGCAGCTAGTTTGGCAGATGGTGTTGGAAGTTGTTTCAGAGCAGGAACTTCAAAACTGCATGATCCACAACAAACTACAGCTAGCTCAAATGGATAGCAAAAAAGTACAAAACCAAGTCCTATTCCCAGTACTGCCCTCCTACCTTTATTAGCTATAAAAAGTCAAAAAAGGAAATTAAAAATTATTGAAAACACTAGCCAAGTTAATACTGTATAGGCAATAAACATTACTTTGAAAAGGAGGGAAGTGATCCACAAAGTAATGCTTAAAAGTTTAAAAAAATCAAGTAGTTAAAACAGAATACATGAAAGAGCAACTAGCAATAGATAAAGTTAGCTGGTTAGCCATATTTCTATAGTAAACTGGAAGTTAGTAGAGATTTAGTCATTGCATGACAGAAACCAGTGATATACCTCAATGCTTTTAAGAATTTAGGCTTGAGAGAACTCAATTCCACTTCATTTATACAGGAGTGGAAAGGTATTATGTCATAATATGCTTAAATAAAAACACTACTGAAAAGTCACTCATTGCAATATTATAATTTATCCTTAACCAAACCAAAGCTGATTAATGTGGAGACAGGCAAGTTACCACCACCTGGGTAAGCGATACAAATGAAATTACATTTGACCACGGTCACCGTAGGGTCACCATTTCTAACCTGGTAGTTGGGATGGAAGAGCGCCGATACCACTGAAGGGAGTTGTCTGGTTTGGTGTTGAGAGTGGAGGAAAGGCTTTCGCTGGTGATTGAGGGGTATTGAATGCAGAACTCAGGTTAGTTGTGAAACCCTGCATACTCGGAGTGAGGGATGCAGCTGATCCACCAATTGTCAACGAAGCCATGCCTGACAAAGGATCGATCTATAAAATGGACCGAAGTGGGAGACTGTATCAGAATCAGAGAAAATAATTAAAATTTAAACATTCTTGTATTACATTTAGCTACCAAAATCCTTTATAAAACAACCCATTGATAAATTGTAAACTTAATGTAAACTTGTCCATAAGTAGAGAACAGTAACAGATACAATTCTTCCTGAGAGCATACTTTTCCTAAAAATATTACTGAGAACAGCTTAAGGCAAGGCTATATATATTTGAAACAAGTTTTAACTTAATACTGTTGGCAAACACACAAAATGCATTCAGCTCTGATTAACAACGCTATCCAAAATTTAAATGCCTCTTTTCCACAAACATTACCTTACTTTCTGCAAAGCTACTAATTTCATCCCTCCCCTGCTTCAGCCATAAAATGGAAAACATCAGAACAAGCAGTAACTTTTGACACACTCGGCTGCAGTTTGCATAAGTTTGCCTCCACCTATTTTTTTCCCTTCCTCATTCCAAGTTTCTTCTTCCTTTACTATCTCTGCTGAAAGAACCACCTCCTCTCCACATATTTCAACTACTAACTCCTTTCCCAGAGAGCCAGATTTGGGGTGTGGGGCTCAAGTTGGCCCTCCATAATAAATTGATCCACAATGATGGCGAAGTTTTTGGACCAGTGCAAGCTTCTCCTCTATTATTAGGCTGAATAACAATCTTATTCATGAAAAGCCAAGATTCAAATGAAACCAACAGAGTTAGGGAATATGAAATTTGGGTCATAAGCTACAACCAGCATTTCATGGAAAGAAGCAAGCTGTAACACCTACACTGGGCCAGACAGAGATTCCAGTAATCTTCACACTGTCTTCAGAATTGACATGACAAGCTAATAAACATACAGGCCAGAGAAAAACTCGAGGCCCAGGTTAGAAGACAGCTTTCAAGATTTCCTTCTCTCTTGGAGATCAACTACCTGAGAGGAATCCAGGGAAGTGGAGGTATGCTATACAAAACTGCATCAATTAATAATGATATGCTCCCAATTCAGTGCATGATACCAGAATTATGAAATGCATTTTGTGGGTACAATTTATTGGATTTAACCTTAAAATCAGAGGCAATATAATATCTGTAGTATTTGTCTTAAGCAATGGAGTACAGCAAAAAAATACAAAGACTCAAATCTTCATGAAAGTAAAACAAAGTGTGGGGATTATTTAATATACATACTCATGCACCACAGGCAACATCTACAGAAAAGGGAAAGCAGGGTTAACATTTTAGAACTGATGATCAATCTTTCATCCCACTTTCTGCTGCTGTTGCTTGGTTTGCTGAGTTTCTAAAATTTTCAGGTTTTCATCTCAATTTCAAAATGTTGCATTTAATAGGGCTAAATGCAGAACATAAGAACATTTCTCCATTTTAAAAATATCACAAGAATATTTGTTGAATGTATAGTTGGATAGTGAATGGATGAGTAATATGGCTGTAAATTCAGACAACAGAAAATCACTTCTGATTACTGCTTTGTAGCATTTCAAGGCAGAACTTAAATTACCAGTCACCTGTAAAACTAAAAGTGAAACTTTGCCTTGAATATGCATTTCAAACAACTATCAGTTACAGTGCAGATTTTCATTTTAACCCAGAAGTTTATATGATAAGGTAATATATCAATAAGATAACAGCCAAATAAACATTAAACCTGAAATTGTTACCACATGCTATGTTTTTGTTTCAAACTCTCAATGTAATTTGAGCCATTTTCCAAATGTTAAAATCCTCCCTCTTTTAAAAAAAAATTGGTCAAAGTTGCATAAAACAATGACTTAAAATCAGAAACCGGACAATCTTGTCCACTTAACTGTTTTTACCTGTACAGGTGACATGGTTTCTATACTGCTGGTACTAGGTGCGCGGACCTTGGGCATTACTCCTGGAGGTGGCTGGCGGGCTTTGTTCATGACATTGCCACAGTTAGCCACCATTGTGAGAATAGTCTCCGATAGCTCCTGTGACACACTCCTGAGAGGGAAAGGAATTGCAACATCATTGCATGCAAGGAATCGCCAACAACAAAACAAGAACAATGATGGCACCCAGAGTTATGAGGTGTCTTACCATTTGCAATATTTCCATCATGCAAAATAATAAAGTCAATATTTACAGAATATGATTGAAATATCTATAAAAGTTTAAGCCGAAAACTAGTTGACCAGGCTGGACACAGGTCAAACACCAAGAAATGCAAACCTATAGCTTGTTTCCTCCTTCCATTAGAGAGGTATTATGAAGCACGTTGGATGTTTTTGCAGCCCAGAACTTTTTTGCCTCAACCTCTTTCTTTAAAACATAAATCTTAAGCGTTCACTCACTTAAACATATTCCCTGAAAATAAACCAACCCCATTTTCCACTCCCCCTCTGGCCCACCCCAGTTACCACTCACCCACCACTCCCCAGTTTAAAGCCCATCTACAGCATGATTCATCCAGTTCAACAGATCACCGCCACCTAGCTAGTTAACAAGAGCCTGCACCAAAGGAACAGCTTGCCCTATTAAGCAGAGAAAGTGCTAGAAAAGCAACTTCTCACACTTTTATGTTTATGCTCAGTATTATTTGTTATTCTATATCAAAGCTCTTTTAAAACAATTTAGAAATGAAATTACAGACTGCAAGTTCACAACCTTAACTTCAAGAATAATCAAACTTTTAAAAGCTACCTTCTTGTATTTCAGCATTCTTGTTGCCAAAATAACAGAGGGAAGCACAGCACCAAACATAACCTACTTTCCTCCTATTGAGCTTCGCTGGGAATACAGCCAACCACTTTGGATATAGATTTCCTATTTTATAATGCATCAGTGGATCACAAATAATTAGCACTTAATGACATGTGGCACTTGTAAAAAGGGCAACCTATTTTAATTTCCAAAATAAAATTATGTTTCCTTACCCTGCACAAGCCTGTAGGCAAGCCAACATTGTAGCCAGCGTTTCTGGAGGAAGCTGAGCACTCTTGGGTTGTTCCTTTTCAGGAGCCAGTCCACCCATGATGGAAGGACACCGTCTTTTTAGGAACGTAACACATGCCTGGATAAATGGTTCCTGTCAAAATAAAAACTCAGCTGACTTTGACATCTTATTCCAAATAGCAACACTGGGCTAAGGAGGAAAAAAACAAATGAAAGAAACTGACCACCACAACAAACCACATCTTTTCACAATCATTTTTACTTTAGTTACAAGGATGATTTAAGACAATTCGGTCTAAGGATACATCTTCTGCTGAGAGTCACCCAGTATACATAAGGGTGGTGCATTAAAATGAATGGAAGAAATCCGCTGCCAGAAGAATAGCAAGCAGAACCTTGCATTTAGTTTGCTAGGGTAGCTGTATTTTAGTCTTTCTATTTGTAACAATATTTTTAAACAACTTATAAGAAATATCCAAAGTGATTTTGACGAGTTGTCACAAACAGTTAATAAGACGGACAGCTTTGCTGGCCGTATGCCTTGAGGAAGAGCCTCACCAGCTATCACAGCCTTTCTTTTTCAATCTTTTTTATTAGTAGTTTCCAAATTAATACAGATTAATATATAACATCGATGTCTGTATATGTAATACAAAGAGATCAGGAGAACAATCGTAGCATAGATAATCAAAGGGAGCAATAAAATAGAAAAAAAAGTCTGTAGATCCCACGATCTCTTAGTAAATGAATATAATATAAAAGGAAAGAAAAAGATTTATTATGTATATAAAAGAAAAGAAAGAAAACCCCCCAGATCAATAAGAAAAATTATAAACAATATATCAAACTAAACTAAACAGAAAAATTTCAAAAAGAAAAAAACTGGACTGAAATTTCTCAGTAGAAACAGAGCAATATTATGTCGTCAACTCCATTCCTCTAAATTGGAAAGTTATCGAAAAGGGATCTATATCATGTGAAAATATTGAATAAATGGACTCCAAATATCTTCAAATTTAAGCGAAAGATCAGCAGTACCACTCCTAATTTTTTCCAATTTTAAACATGATATAGTTTGAGAGAACCATTGAAAAGTAGTAGTGGGTATCGGATCCTTCCATTTAAGAAAAATGGATCGTTTGGCCGTTAACGTAACAAAGGCAATCATATGGTAAGCGGAAGCAGATAGATGGCTAGACTCTATCCTTGGTAGTCCAAAAATTGCAGTGATAGGGTGAATTGTAAATCAATATTCAATACAGTTGAGATAATGTTAAAAATGTCTTTCCAATATTTTTCCAAAAGAGGACAGGACCAAAACATGTGTGTCAAAGAAGCCACATTCGACTTACATCTGTCACATACAGGATTTATGTGGTGGTAAAAAATGGCTAGCTTATCTTTTGACATATGGGTTCTGTGAACTACCTTAAACTGTATCAAAGAGTGTCTGGCACACATTGAAGATGTATTAACTAAATGAAGAAGTTTCTTCCATGTCTCTGTAGGTAGAGCTGTCTGGAGTTCACTTTCCCATTCATTCTTAATTTTGTCCAGTGATTCTGGACGTATTTTCATAATTAAATCATAGATTATTGCTGTCAAGCCCTTCCAATAAGATATTAAGACCTAAAATTTTTTCTGTAATTTCAGTTTTGTAAGGAAGCCTTTCTGTGAACAAAGTTTGCTGGTTGCACTGAAGTGGGCTTTACACTGCATTGTGCCATGCAAATGCACTGTGATTGTGCCCACGGCTCAGCTGGAAGAAACACAATGGATCAAGGACAGGGATCAGTCATTTAAAGACGGTGCTTCCTTCTCCATTCTGTTGTTTCACACCATCTCACCACCAACCTAAAAACACTCCAACCACTTATGTCTTTTTGAACTCTCGTGCAACCCTGAGATTCAAATGTACTGAATTACAGAGCAGTTAACAGATTCCACAAGCTTTTTCTTGTGAAACACTACAAGCGCTATATCATTGCAGTCTGTTCACGTGCCATCTGATCAAGATGGTAAACAGAAATACTTCCTTCCATGACTTTGCCAAAGCCATTTCTAATCCAGCTAGAAGGTACACCACAGAAGACACCTTTACAACTTGGCAGGAAATGCAATGTGGCAGTGTTTTATGAAATTTGTTTAAAACTGATATCTGGATTAACCATGGCAAACACTCAGCCATGTGCAAAAGACACTTATTCAGATGCAATTTTATTTTTGTTCAGCAGCATGCTATTGTGCATGAGAAAATTATACAAGTTTAGCCCATAATTATCAGCAAATTGAAATCAAATGGCTTTTGTTGAACCATTTCACTGTGTATTGAAATTTGCAGTAAATTTCAAGTATACAAATTAAAATTTAATAAAAATTGCTCAATTCACAGTATAACCTCAGACTGAATGGCTCACCATAACATTAAAATTATAAAGTTTAACATTACTATCTTACCCCATGCTCACGGATTTTATCAGTCAACCACTTATCAAGTTTGAGGTATTCTCGGCGAGATGCAAGTGCAGCAAGGTCAATAACAAAGGCAAACGGAGTACCATTTAGCAGCATAGACAAGGCCTGTACAGAAAAAGACAGACAATCATACACTTGCATTCTAATTTAGCTCCAAAGTCAAGGATTTTCAAACTTCTCCAGCCTCAAATCAACAGTTTATAAAGATGTTAAATGCTTAGTCCCCGAGTCTGATGGAGCTACATTTTGGACATTCTCGAATCACACCCTGACGAACAAGTTATTTATCCCCTCACTTCTATTCCACCATTCAAGAGACCATAACCAATCAGTATTTTAACCACACACCTGCCTCTGCCCTGGCAAAAACTCAACCTATTTTTCAAAAGAATATCTACCTACCTCCATTGTACTAGCCTCCACAATGCTCTGGGGTAGAGAATTCCATAGATTCACAACCGTTTGAGAAGAAATTCCAACACCTCAGTTTTAAATGACTGCCCCCTTATCTTGTAAATATGTCTCTTGTAAGATTCTCCCACTCGTAGAAACATCTCAACATCTATCGTGTCAAGTACTCCTAGAATCTGATGTTTCAATAAGATCACTATTCTTCCAAACTCTAAGAACGTAGGTTTAAGCTTTTTTGGCAATTAGTGACCGGACAATCCTTCTCATCCCAGGAATATGCACAGTGCATCTCTTCTGGACTGCCTCCATTGCTGGTATATCCTTTATTAAACAAGGGGACCTAAACCGTACACAGTGCTCTAAGTACAGCCTCAACAACACCCTGTATAAGTGTAAAAATACTTCTCTATATTTAAAACTCCAAACGGCCACCCCCCCCACCCCCACAAACAATAAAGACCAATATATATATTTGCCTTAATTACTTCCTGCACCTGCCAACTTTGTGCTATTCATGTATCTGTTTTGAGAATAGTCTACTTTTTGATCCTTCCTACATGAACTCTCACTTAGACTCCATTTGCCAAAATTTAGCCCACTCACAGCTTTGTGGGCCGAAAGGCCTGAATTGTGCTGTAGTTTTTCTACGTTCATGCAACCTGCATATATTCCCTTGCAGAGACTCATTACTGCACCCTCCCACCTATTTGTGTTGTCAGGAAACTTCAATACGTGCACTCTGCCCCCTCCTCTGAGTCATTAACATAGAAAGTAAATAATTGAGAGCTAAGACAGAACTTCTAATTATATCTTTTCAGCGTGAAAAAGATCCGTTTATTCCAATTGTCCATCTTCTCTCTTCAATCTATGTTAATGCACTTCCCCAAAGACCACAAGGACCCACACCCTATTGAATACCTTCTGCAAATCCAAATACACTACTTTCACATATTCCCCTCTATTGACCCTGCTTGTTAAATCCTCAAAGAACCTTGGCAAAGTTATCCAACATGATTTCCCTTTCATGAAACCACGATGACTTGATTTGATTACATTACATTAAGCTTTTCTAAATGACTAGGTATTTCTTCCTTGATTATAGATTCCAGTAACAGGCATTAAGCTAACTAGTCTATGGTTTCCTGATTGTCGTTTTCTCTTGAATAAGGGCGTCACAATCACAGTTTTCCAATCTGCTGGCATCCACAGAATTTAGCAATTTTTTTTAAACTTCAACATAATAGCTCCACTATCTATGCAGCCCCTTCAAAACCTTTGCACATAGGCCATCAGATTCTGGTGACTTGTCTGTCCTTAATATCATTAGCTTTACAACAAGGTGTCCCTTCTGGAATCTTACAAGTTCTCCTCTCCAATTTGAAACCAGTCCATCCATTACCCTTGGATCACTTGCAGCATTCTCCACTGTGAAGACTGGTGCAAGGTGTTGGCTTAAATTATCAGTAGCCTTCTCGTCTCCCATTATTAATTCCCCGATAACACTCCAGCAGTTCCACACTTACCTTAGTTACACTCTTTTTTTTAATATATATGTCCATAGAAACTAGTGCTATTTTGTTGTTAGTTTCTCTCAATTTTTTCCCTCCATTTTTTTAATCCTCCACTTCCAATTCCTGAAAAATTTCCAGTCCTCTTTTGTCACTTATAATGCCTTTGTTTTTGATTCTGCCTGCTTGAGGCTTTGTTTCTCAACCCTTGGTACATGACATGGAGTCCCTAGGTTACGACAGAGTTCCATTCCTGAGAACTGTTCGTAACTCAAGCCATTAAGTTGGAAATGAACAAAAATTGTGTGGGAGAGGAACAAACAGCTGTGATAGGAGAGTGAGCAGGCGCGGGAAAAGCACCACCAGCCAGCTCCTCTGACTCTGAGTGAGCAAGTTTGCTCAGCACTCTGCTCATCCCAGCTTCCAATTGTTGCACCTGGGGAGGGGGCTTGAGGGGAGAAAAGGGATGCTGAAATGCCCTGCTCCCACCTGGCAGAAGATGCCTGCCGCATCCGGCAAATCCATCCCCATCCAGCCCACCAGTCTCCCAAATGATTGTTTGTATGGATGGAGTGCCCATAAGTCAGGCGTTTGTACACGGGGAGGACCTAAAGCCTCTTTATCTCAAGTGGAGCTGGGGGAAGATCGTGGTTGCAGGGGGGAGAGGGATGAAGTCAAAAACGCTCATGTTAAGCAGTCTCGGCTGAGGGAAATGTAGAACAGTACCCAAGCAAGGAGTAAATATGTTTAAAAGGCACAAGGATTTTTGAATATATGGAACTTCCTTGCGTCTTGAATGCAAAACTTAATTTCAAAGTTGGATTGACACAGCAGAACAAGGTGTTTTATTAGTAATTTCCAGGATTCAGATACCATTGACAAGGCCCACATTTAATGCTTATCCTAATTACTTGACAACATATTGTTGAACCAATTTCTTGAACTGCTGCAGTTCTTCACAAGGTTACTCCCACAGTTCATCTCAATAGGTGCTCCAGGATTTAGATCCAGCAACATCGGAACAATGAAATTATCTCCAAGTCACGACAGTATGCAGGTAGGAGGAGAACTTGCATGTGGTGGCTTTCTAATTCACCCACTTCCCTTATTCTGCCTGGTAAAGTTTATGGGTTTGGGAGATGTGGAAAAAGCCTTGCATGTTGCTGCAGTAGATCTTGTAGGGCTGTATGATGGAGAGATTTTAAGTTAAGGGTGGTGGATGGGGTGCCATTCAAGCAGGCTGCCTTGCCCTGGATCCTTGAGTGTGGTTGGTGCCACACTTATCCAGATAAGTGGAGAGAAGTCCACCACACTCCCAACTACTGCCTTGTAATGGTGGAAAGATGCGTCAGGAGATGAGCAAGTCACTTGAAGCAGGTCACCTGGTACCTGACCTGTTGTTTTAGTGTCAATATTTATGGACTTGGTGCAGTTAAGTTTTTGGTTCATTATGAACCTCAAACCACTCCACCCACACCCCCCCAGGCCCCCCACCACCATACCCTAGCCACCCTGAATGCTAATGATAGGGTGAAACCAAAAAGGGACTGAATGATACAGAAGCTGATCTATTTGTAAGAGACACAAACAAAAGGAGATGAATGAGAACAAAGAGAAAAAACATTGCAAGGCAGTAACAAAACACTACAGTGTTTGTTATTTCCAGTTGTTTTTTTCCTTGCTTTCCAACTATTGTAGCGTCATGCATCACACAACACCAGACATTGTTTTTTCACCCTCTCCTCATTCATCCCCTTCTAGTTACACCTCCAGACAGATCTTGGTATGCCGATTCATGGCAAGCCCATCTAAGTCAAACAACACTAAAAGATCTCTACAAATCTGCACCCACACAAAATTCAGACAGGCCAGCATGCATGAAACGGAAGCATAATAAATTTGAATTGCCTTAGCTTAAGAGAAATGGGCCAGAGGCTCAGGTATGGACATCCCACCAATGTACTAAACAAGCCAGCTAATAAACATTGTGTCAGCTTGTAGTTGCTCTTACCTTCAAGTCTTGAGCTACATCTAGAATGCGAGAGAGCTTGGCCTGATCATACTGCTCACCACGCATGTACCACTCTGCCATTGCGTGCATGATCAGCTGTCGGATTGAGGGGGATTGACCCTGTAAAATGCAAAAGAAACCTCACTAGGGGATATCATATGCATGCTACTAAATGAAAAAACTTTAAAAGATACAGTTTCATTTTTGGTTACAAAGACTATTAAAAATTCTAGTTTCACCACACTGAGGTTAAATCTGACAGACACTTTGAAAAACATCAGGCTTCATTCCTCACCACTACCACAGAATAGTTCTTGTTGTTGGCATCCATTCAACAAAGAGTAACAGTGTCTATTACAACTATTCTACAGACTGGTGGTGCATGTTCTCTTGTTTTAGAGATCAATACTAGACTTGCACGTCACACTACTCTCGTACACTGGATCTGTGGCCAATGCATGGATAGGTTGCTTTCTCCAGTTATGCTTCTGTTGTGCTTGGAGGAACCATTTTTCAGCACGTTAGTTTTCTCCCCACTTGCAATTTGTTCGTACAAGATGCTTACATCTTCCATACTGCATAGATGGCCAATCCAGAGCAGGTACCATGCTTGAGAAGTACACTCATGCAAGTAGCAGGTTGGGTTTGATGATGACCTCCATGTTGGTGCTGCTACCCTGCCACTAGGTGTCAAGGACGTGCCATGAGTAGCATTACAGAATGGTGTGAACTCTGATTCTGTGTATTTACAGAATTTAGTTTTCCACACAATGCATTTAAAAACCATTACATTAACTCTAGTTAAAAATAATCTTTTACAACCATTCCAGTCAATGAATTAAAAGTAATCATGTGCCAGTTGAATGCCTAACATTTCACAAAACTTCTAAAAAAAAATCCTTTGAGCAAAGAAAGCAAGCACAAAGCCACGATTCTTCCCCCCACCTCCCCCCCACCCCCACAAAAAAATTAAAGCTTACCTGTCCGTGCCATGCATAGTGCAAGATAATGGCAGAATTCGGATGATTGCCCAGGAAAATTGGCATCAGTGTGGAAATGAGCTCATGGCGCAGAGTGTGCCAGGTTGGGTTGATCTGGAGTAAGGCCAGTACCAACATATCCGGACAGTGTTTGATAGGGAAATTAAAGAGCTGTTTGACCTGCTCATATTGTCCTAGCTCTGAAAGACGTAGTAAGGTCTCAATGAGGTCCAAGCTTTTCCTGCATAGAGGATAAAACTGAGTTAGTAAAAAAAACAGACATTCAACCAGCAGCACGTTCCAGTGAACAGTGATCTCCCTTGAACAGAATGATCCAAATACCAAGCTACCAGATTTGCACACTTAAGGATCAAGAGGTAAAGATTCTAAACTGCATTTAGGCAACATAATGATTATGAATAATGAACAAATACTTCCGATCTACACTTATTCTCATCATAAAAATTACAGGAATTACCACATAAAACAAAGCCATTCAGCCCATCTCATTTATTTTGGTACATATCAGTATTGAAGTATACAGTACAAAGGCAGGTGAACTCAAATAAGTTGCTAGGATCTCAATGTAGAAAGGAACTGAGGATTTAACTGCTTATATCAGCTCTCAGCTGAGTGGTTTACTTTAATCGCATTGTCATCTTTTCTAACACTTATTTTCCCTTCTATGTCAAATGACCATTATAAATTATCCCTCAAAAGCCACATGGTAAAGAATTCCCATTTTTTAACCACTGCAAGTACTACCAAAAAAATCAAACTTTCATTTGAATGGACATGATCTCTAAATGGTTGATTCATTTCCTCTGAACTTTGCATTTGAACACCTCCATTATATAATCGTACAGCACAAAAACGGGCCCTTCGGTCCACCTCATCCATGCCAACTGTGGTGCCTATCATCACTAAGCCCATCTGCCTGCATTAGGCCCGTATCCCTCTACACCTTCCCTATCTAAGTAACTGTCCAAATATCTTTTAAACATTGTAATTGTATCTGCATCCATCTTCTCTGGAAGCTTGTTTCAGATAACCAACATCTTCTGTGTGGAAAAACTTGCCCCTTACATCTCATTTAAATTTCTCCCCTCTCACCTTAAACCTATGTCTTTTAGATCTACTCCCCTACCCTAGGGGAAAAAAATCTCTATCCTATCTATGCCCCTCAATTTTATAAACCTCTTTAAGGTCATCCCTTAGCCTCCTAAGTTCCAGTGAGAATGAACATAGCCTATGCAATCCGTCCTTTTAACCACAACCCTCCGTTGCAGACAACATTCTGGTGAATTTTTTCTGCACTCTCTTTTGTTACCACATCCTTCCTGTAGTGTGACCAGAACTGCACACAATACTGCAAGTGCAGTCCAACCAATGTATTGTACATCCCAACTCTTATATTCAATGCCTTGGCCTATGAAGGCAAACATACCAAAAGCTTTCTTCACCACCTGTGTCACCACTTTCAACAAGCTATGGACTTGAACCCTAAAGTCCCTGTACCTGTCCTACCAGAATCTGACTTCCCAAAGTGCATTACCCCACACTTGTCTGGATTAAACTCCATCTGCCACCATTCCACATCACTTTCCAGCTAATCTACATCCTGTTGCATCTTTAGACAACCTTCTTCACTATGATTCCACCAATTTTTGTGTCGTCTGCAAACTTACTACTCAGATCACCTATATCCTCATCCAAGTTTATATCCATAACAAACAAATGCTCCAGCACCGACCCCGAAGTACATCACTTGTTAAGACCTCCAGTCAGAAAACACCCATCCACCATGATTCTCTATCATCAAACCAATTTTGAATCCAGTTTGCCAACACGCCTCAGATCCCTTGTGTCAGAAGGTTAGGGCATGAGGGATCCAATCATAACCCCATCAAACATCCAAATTTTAGTGAAAAAAATCTCTCATTCTATAATTTCCCATTATCTATATGCAAGCTTTAAATATCCTTCCAATAAATAAATGCCCAGAACTACATTCAATATTTCAGAAGGCCTCAGCAATGTTCATTATTTATTGCTTTTATATCCAATGCCGCAGAACCAGATAAGTATATTTTGTAAAAACAAAATTAAGTTTGATTTCTGCCAAATTGCACAATTTATAGAATAACTAGATCCAATGCTTCCCTCTATTAAACAAAAGATGATTGGATTGAAGAGTAAAGGGAATATTAGAATAGTGATGGCACTAAACGGACTGGGGAATTTTAGTTATAAGGAGAGACCACCTTGGCTGGAGTTTTCTTCTTTGAAGCAAACAACTAACCAGAAATTTAATGGAATATAAAACCATGGGAGATTATATAGCATGAACAGAAAGGACCCATTTCCATTAGCAAAGAGATCAATGAGTGGGGAACACACTTAAGAATTTGTCCTCAAAGAATAATGTCAGTCTGAAATGCTGAATAAGTGTTGATCAGAAATACTCATTTACAAACTACATGAATGAGCATTTGAAGAGCCACGATCTACAACACCTGGGATCAAGAGCTGGAAAAAATTCACTAATCTAAATCTCAATTTAGCATGGACCTGATAGATTGAATGGCCTCTTTGCTATAAATTTTTGCAATTCTATAATATGATACAAGAAATCTTAAATACAGAGTCAGGAACAGATCCAAACATTAATGCTATGCGATCAATGGAGTCAGGTATGTTTTCCAAAATTGTTCCAAGGCACAACTTCGTAATGCATGCCCCATTCCTCTAAGTATACAGATGATCTATACAAATCCTGAACTTTCATAGCTCTGTGCAGCTACTGGGAACACAACTTTCATGAGAGGTACATACCATGTAGCAATTTCCCGGTTGTCATCCTCTGGAGGGGCTTTCAAGATGTCTGTCACGACAGTATGACATGGGTAGTCAGCAAAACAGAAGATATCTGGGTTCATTAATGAGTGTTGAATAAAGGAGAGCTAAATAAAAAACAAAAGGTGGTCCAATTTAGTATTTCAATTATATCCATGACAAATCAACCTCGGCTAACCATTTTTTATTTTAAAACAAAGCTTTCCCAATATATAACACCCAGAATACACACACACCAGACATCCTATATACTGCATATTTCATGGCCAATGAACTGCCATCTCAAAGCATTGCAAGTTTCAGAGCTGAATTTTCATCCCTTTCCAGCACTTTTTATAAAAACATACATGATAATTCTCTCCCTACGTCCTCCATAAATATTATTTGAAAATTAAACCATGGCATTACAGTTTTGTTTGTATTCCTATATACTCAGCTTTCTAAATCCTTTCCTTCAGCCTCAAAGATTCAGATCTATAACATGGTACCTTACGACTACTACCATTTGAAACAAGCATTTAGAAACACTTTCCCCTTTGCCATAATTTCTAGCCAGAGAGGAGGAAGGAGAAAGAAAAACAAAATAAAGCTGCTTTATAAGTCAAAAAATGAAGCAGCACCATCAATGCACTTCTCTTTTCAAAATCAGGTATTGATTTCCAAAGTCAACTGCATGAATGGAAAGTAGAATTCCCAGCCAATTTTCTAATAACATTTACAAAATTTTTCACAAAACTTAAATAAAATCAGTTAGTTTCAGAATGAAATTTCTTTTTCCTTTCCAAATCTCTAACGCTGCAGTAACAAAATTTTCCCTCCTCCTCTCATAAATCAATACAAACGCTTAATTCAATAAACGTAAATTAAATTATTCTCCCTGTGAATGAACATTTAAAAAGAAATGAGTTATGTAGCAGAATAAAACTATTTGAAATAAGAATCTAAATCCAAGAATCAAGACCAAAATGGGATATTTTAAAGAGTATTATCAAATTAAAATTTAGGCCCACAAACTTTTCACTGTGTATAATATCAATATTTAATCCTGTGAATAATGACTAATGCAAACATGTTAATTCAATTGCACAGACACTGCCAGTAGATGCCATTCATGGTACCACGATCAACCAAGCGCATTTTCCAATGTAAAAGCAATATGATACCTCTCAAGAAAAAGAGAGGATATTAGTTTGAAGACTGCTCATTTGGCTGAAAGAGAGACAAAATACAGTTAACTCCATCTGTTTTGCCTTTTATGATTGTTCAAAAAGTTGATCCTACAATGGAATAAGCAATATTAGACAATTGAGCCTGTTATGAAAACACATTCAAATGGTTATTGCCTTGGAAATTTGTCAACGTTCAAAGCATTCAAAAGTTTGCAAGGCATAATTCTTTAAACCAGTAATTGGTCAACATCATCTCCAATTGCCTTTGTTCAGTTAAGGCAGAGACAAGGTAATCCGCAGATCTAGGTTGGGTAGGGAGAGGACAAGCCAGGGTTCCAGTTTCTAATTTACTCAACAGCAATTTCATTTTGAGGAAACAGTCTTCAGCTTTAGTGCCCTTTGTATTTGAAAAAACTAACACCGAAGTTTTCTGCATCTGCACTTACTAATTTCTACATTAGTTCATTTTACTGGATGGAAAACTACATCCATGTAAAACACTAAAAAAGGTGAGCCTGGTCTTTATTGTCAAGTCTCCAATGAAGGATGACCAAATGGGAAACACACCCAAGAACATATGGCTACCATGGAACTATTTCTTAACTGGGGAAATTGTTAGACAGCAAGATTTGTATTTTGCCTTCCAAGGCCCCAGATCATTTCAAATCACTTTACAATGAAGTTCTGCTGAAAATGCAGCAAGTCACTTGTGATGTAGGAAATGCAGAGACTGATTTGAAAACAGCAAGCTTCACGACCAGCAAAGTGACAAAGACTGAATAATTTACTCCCAAGTGATATTGACTGTGGGACAAATTTCGATCAGGCCACCGGAGAAACCCCGTTCTTCTCCAGAACACCTCTAGAACTTTTAAAATAAAAATCTAAGGGGGCACACTGGCTTGACATCACCTTTGAAAGATGGTAACAGTCAGTGAAGCACTTCCGCAATACTGCGTCAAAAGCTTCAATGCAGATTTTTGTACTCATCTCCACAGTAGGGTTTTTAAATCAACATTCTCACTGAGAGACAAGTGATTCAGGCAATGCTAAAATACGTAGGCACAATGCTTTTTCTGGTGGGAAAGATTTGAAAATCAAGGTTAAATTGGTATCTCTGGTCATTACTGTGAACTATTATAGTCTCCTTGTGTTAAAGATCGAGGCAACAGGGAAAGTGCAAATATATTCACAAGGATGACAGCAAACCAAAGGGATACAATCATCAGTAAAGCCTTAACAAGCCAGGGCTCTTCAGAAAAGAGGTGCCCAGGGGATGAAATATAAAATATATATATATATATATATATATATATATACATACACACACACACACACACACATATAAAATATGTACGTAATGTATAGATAAGAAAGTGTCCAGCAAGTTCCAGTCACATGACTATACCTGTCCTTCTGCATGCTTCCATGGCCGGTAAATGAGATCAACAGGAAAGACTTCAATCCCCATCCCCTTCTGGATTCCATACACTGCTATTTGCAGGCCTTTGCTGTCACGAAGAATGAATCCTGGGTGATCCAGCTCGTAAGTCACCTCCTTAAAATTCAGGTTTGGATTCTAAGGGGTGAAAAGGAAAAAAAAAATCACTTATTTAAAAAACAATTTAATTAAGTACGTCTCAAATATAATGGATACCATATTTGACTGCATGGAAGTGGGAGAAATAAAAGTTTTATGGTTTTAAAAGGGAAGCCACAAATTCCTCAACACTGAAGGTTAGGAATCAGAAAATCCTTACAGTACAAAAACTATTTTGTAGTCTGTTCTAGATCTCTGCAACAACAATCCAGGAAAACCCATTTACATGCAATAGTCTTTCCCCTTCAGGTATCTAATTCTCAATGACTGAATCTACTTCCATTACCCTTTCACCTTGCACATACCTGCTCAATTCATTTTTCTATATTCTCCTGATAGTCTATCACTATTATCCTCTCATTTTCTTGCTTTTGTTCTATGCAAAAGTTTTTTTTAATGATACCACTTCCACCAAAATTCCAAATCATCTACATCCATTAAATTGCGGTCACAGTACCAACCCATGGGAAATACTGCTAAGCAATGATCACAAATCCATTCCAGCTAATTACTTAAAATGCTGGAAACGTCATGCAAGTCAGACAGCATCTGTAGAAAGAGAAGCAGCATTAATATTTGAGGCTGAAGATCATTTGTCAGGGCCCTCCTGTGACTTCAAACATCAACCCTGTTTCACTTTCCACAGATGCTGCCTGACCGGCTCAGTGTTCCCAGCACTCTGTTTTTATTTCAGATTTCCAACAATTGCACTTTTTTGATCTCTGACTACTTATTGCCTAATCAGTTTACTTTCAATTATCAACAAATGATGGTTAATGACATCGACAGTGTCACTAAGCCTCACTTAGTCACCAATGACCTCCTCATTGACACACAATTTGGAATTCACCAGAACCACCTTATCAAAGCATTCGTCCAAACATCAAAATACTTTCTCCAAATGTGACTGAACTTTCGGGGGGTGGGGGTGGGGGGAAGACAAAATCTAAAAGCATTGGTTACATTTTGGGATCTTGCAAGATCTTAAGTAATTCATACAGACAAGTTATTTAACAAAGTGGGTTGAGAATCTTCTAAATGGTGAGATTGCAGAAAATGAGATGCAGAGGGATCTGGGTCTCTAGTGGAACAAAAGGTTAGTGTGCAGGGAGAGCAAGTAATTAAGAAAGTTAACAGAATATTATGGACTATTGCAAGGGGAATTGAATACCAAGGTGGTTATCCTTCAGCTTGGGATCAGATTCAGTTTATTTTCCATTTCTGGAATCCAGGCACCACTAGAAAGGCCCACATTTCTTGCCCTTCCTTAAACGCTCTTCAGAAGGTATTGGTAAGCTGTTGTTTTGAACCACAGCAATCCTTCTAATTAAGGTGCTCCCACAGTGCTATTAGGCAGAGTTCCAGGATTTAAACCCAGTGACAATGAGGGAATGACAATACATTTCCAAGTCAACAAAGCTGTTTGACGAAGGGGAATCTGCAAGTAGTGGTGTTCCAATGTGCCTTCTACCTTTGTCCTTCTCGTTAGTAGAAATAGGTTTGGGAGGTGCTTTCAGAGTAGCCTAGGCAAGTAACTGCAGTGCACTTTGCACCAATGGAAGGAACGAGTGTTTAGGATGGTTGAACAGAAGCCAATAAAGCAGGCTGCTTTGCCCCAGATGGTGTCTGGTTTAACAAGCTGCTGGCCCCGCACTCATCCAGAGAAGCAGAGAGTATGCATCACGCCCCTGATTTGTGCTGCATAAGTGATGGAAAGGTTTTTCACTTGTCCAAAGGCAAGTCACGTCCACAGGGTACTCAGCATCTGACCTGCTCTTGTAGCCATGGTATGTGTGTGGCTGGTTCTGTTGAGTTTCTAGTCAATGGTGACACCAAGATATTGGTGGTTAGTGACTCGGTGATGGTAATGCCATTGAATGTCAAGGGTCAATGGTTAGATTATTTGTTGCGATGATCACCACCTGGCATTTTTGTGGTGAAAATGTTACTTGTCACCTATCACCCCATTTGAATGTGGTCTAGGTCTTGCTGCATGCAAGCATAGGCTGCTTCATTTGCTGAAGAGTTGCAAATGGAACTGAACATTGTGAACACCCCACTTCCACATGATGGAAGGAAAGTTATTTAAGCAGCAGGTGATGGTTAGGCCTAGGATATGCCAAGGAACTCTTTCAGTGAGATCCTGAGGTTGGGATAATTGATCTCTAACAACCACAACCATCTTCCTTTGCACAAGGTATGACTACAACCATTTGATGTCCATTGTACCAGAAGGGCTTGATGCCACACTCCATCACATGCTACCTTGATATCACCCTCACCTCAGGTCTACACTCAGCTCTTTGGTCCATGCTTGGACCAAGGTTCTGACAGCGTCTGAAGCTGAGTGGTCCTAGCAAAACCTAAATTGTTCATTGATGTATTTCATTGTGATGTGGTTTGTTGATGACAGCTTCCCCTGGTTGTTGATTGAGAGTAGACCAAACAGTAATTTGCCAGATTAGATATATTCTGCTTTTAGTGAACAGGATACACCTCCCAATTTTTCCACATTGACAAGGAGGCGCCAATGTTGTAATGGGTACTGGAACAGCTTGACTGGAGGAGCAGTCTGTTCTGGTGTGCAGGTCTTCAGCATTACAGCTGGGATGTTGTCCAACCCTGTAGCCTCCAGTCATATAGAACACTGGTGAGACCACAAGCAAGCTACTGTGTACCGTATTTGTCTCCCTGTCTAAAGGAAGGATTTTAAAGCATTGGAAGCAGTCCAGAAGCTTTACAAAACTAATGAGGAAAGATTGGATCAGCTGGCTTGTATGTGCTCGTTTAGAAGAGTAAGAGAGGATTTGATTAAAACATAGAAGAACCTAAAGAGAGTCTTAACAGTGTGCGTGTAGAGAGGATATTGCCTTGAGGAAGAATCTAAAGCTAGAAGTCACTCTTAAAATGAAGGCTTTTCCATTTAAGACAGATGAGGAGAAATTTCTACTTTCAGAGGATCATGAGTCTTGACACTCTTCCTCAAAGGACAGTGGAAGAAGTCTTTGAATATTAAGGCAAAGTTTCTTGGTTAGCGAGGTGGTGAAACATCATCATGGACAGACAGGAATGTGGAAAGTGGTGGCAACTGGATCAGCTATTATCTTATTAAATGGCAGGAGGCAGCTCAAGGCACCAAGAAGCCTGCTCTTAATTCGCTTGTATGTATATACTGATGAAGCTGACAAGTGCAGATTATAGTTCAAACTTTGTTTGAATTTAAGTGAAAATACCAAGTACAAAACTTGCAAAATTTCCTTTTTTTTAAAAAAAAGTTTAACACCACATAGCACATTTCACTCGACCATGAATGTTTTTTTTAAACTGAAATACTATCAACAACATTACAGCTTTTTCAAAGCATTTAACGTGTGCCTAGATTTACATTTACCACAATGGGAAAAACAGTGATACGCTCTTGTTTATGTTAACTTACATTGCAATCTTCCTGTGTTTGTAACATCACACTAGATGCACCAATTCTCACTCCTAACTACAAGGCTGCTGGACAAATCAAGTTCAAGCCACAACCCAGTTCCTATAGGTTATTAGCCAAAACAATTCACCTTTAATATGAAAAACTCAGGCTGCCAGAGAACAAATGGAGTGGAAAAGGGAACTGTTACTGCAGGTAGGAGCTAAGTTTAGAACCATGCATATAAACTGTCAGATTGACCAGAGGGCTGGTCTCGATTGCCCTGATGTTTAGCACATTGTAGTTCATCACAGAAAACTACAATTAGTTTCACATCAAGTACTGGAGTAGGCGACTAACACATCTTCATTGTTGCTACCTCAATGCCTGGTGTATGCATGCTGGAAATTGTTCAGAATTTTATCCCACATCAACTTTTCTGCCTACATTGCTTTGGAGAGATTATGAAAAGAACAGTTTTCTGGAGAGTGTATGTGGTCCAGCTATTACAAACAGAAAAAGGATACTCTCATTACCACTTAAGAAGTTCTGTCTCCAGTTTAATCCTTTTATCTGTTTTCTGAAAACATCACTGGATTTAAACAGCATTTCACATCATCCAGAGACCAAAAACACAGCATACTGCTCCCTAGGTAAGTGAATATATTCACTGTAGACAGTATGTGGTGGGCCGGTGTGTAATTTTAATAACCTACAAACAGGTAGGGGGTCAAACTTTTGAATCCAAGAGACAATTTTTGATGACCTGGAAGTTCACTGTTTGTGAGAAACAAAGGGACTGGCATCAGCAGATAAAAGAAAATCTGAAATAAATTCTTTATGAGGTTTGGAACTGCCATTGTGCATTTCACATTGCTGGAAGTAAATATACATCCTTCTTTAACGATTTCTACATTACTTCGTGACTATTTCTAAGAGAATAATTAGCTGTAAAACGCATGGGACAGCCCAAATTCAGAAGTCACTATATACATCCATGTTTTTTATCCAAATTTCTATAGCCCCAAAAAAGCACAGAAACAAATTAAGTGCGATACAATACAGAAGCTGGAACATACCATAACTGACTGCATTGGTGACAAGGGAAAGGTGAAAATTTCATCATTCTTGACTTACTGGATTCAGATGTTTTGATTTGCAAAGAAGTCAAAACCTGCACAAAGCCTTGTTATGTACAGTTTGATTTTATAAA
The DNA here is from genome assembly GCF_009764475.1 of Pristis pectinata. NCBI lineage: Eukaryota > Metazoa > Chordata > Chondrichthyes > Rhinopristiformes > Pristidae > Pristis > Pristis pectinata. The sequence goes on from NC_067417.1 coordinate 49,108,166, forward strand.
CTGTTCAGACCAATTTCCACAAAGCTCCAGTTATAAAATCAACTTTCCTATCAAAGGTCACTGGCCTTTAGCAAGTCAACAACTCAAGATTCAAAAACAGCATGAGCACAAGAACAAAGGACTCCCATGAGCTATAGAACAGTACAGCACAGGAACATGTCCTTCAGCCCACAATGTCTGTGCTAACCATGATGCCAATTTCAACTGCACATTTACCTACACCTGGTCTATATCCCTCAATTCCCCACCTGTGTGTCTGTCTAAATGCCTCTTAAACATTGCTATTTTATCGTTATGTCAGCCAAATCTTCAAAGTAAATATAAATCATAAAGAAGCAAATTTGGTCAAAGGCAGTTTCCTACTTAAAAACAATAGATTTAGCTGCATCTTAAATGAGTAATTAGAGAAACAAAATTACTCCTAGCCCATTAACTGACAGACTGTACAAAAATAAGTTTTAAATTTATACATATTTCTCACATCCTTCTTTCACATTCAATAAAACCAAATTAATGTCACTTACAATGTCGTCACTAAAATTGCAATTAGATGGGACAGACTCCAACAGGCAGCATAGCAGAAGGTCCACAAACTCACATTTACCAAGCCCTATTAAATAGTCTGAACAAAAGCTGAGAGTGGCTTTTCAAAAGCATTGGACCAAACCTTGCACTATGGGCCCCAAAACATCTTGCAAATTTTCACATTTATACTACTTCCGTTTTCTAAACATAACATTTACTCATCTTGCTTGGACAAACTTGATGGATACTGCGGGGAAATCAAAGGCTCCTTCAGTGTGTCTTCAGAATTGTTTTGTTAATGGCACTGTTGTATTTGTAGCTTGCTTAAAACTACAGGTTTACATTCAGTCTCCACCCAGCAATCAGGTATCACTCACTCATTAGTTTCAGAAGTTTTATCATCTTTGTAGGCTTTGAACAGAAAATGACAAGATTTGTGAACGTGGCATCACCACTAATTTTATTAACAAGTGGGTTTACTTGAGGGGGTAATCTCTTAATCTATACCCATCCAATAGCAATTTAATCCCCATTAAAAATGCAGATTCCTATCCATCAGTTAATAGCAAAAGACCAAGTCTGAAGATCATTAGTTCAAGTGCCATCTCAGAAATTCAAGTATAAAAATATAGACTGAGCCTCCAATACAATGCTAAGGCCATGCTCCAGTATTGGAGATGGCATCTTCTGTTAAAGCAAGGGCATTGCTACTCCCTCAGGTGGACACAAATGATTCCGTGGCACTATTCTGGAGAGGAGCCAGGTCAATGATGAACTTAACACATTCCTCTCCACAATATAAAAATATGATCCTGTTATCAGGTTAGTTTATGGGAATTTATTGCAAGCAAATTGATTTAAATTTGATGTAAATTGTTGATTGCAACTAAATCAAGACCAGATGAAGGATTCCCACCCAAAATGTGGACTGTCCATTTCCCTCCCGACCTGCTGAATTCCTCCAGCAGCCAATTTGTGCTCAATTCTAGCAACTGCAGTCCCACATCTCCAAATTGTTGATGTTTCTTACATTATTGTTCTCTAGACAACACAGAATTCAACAATTTCATACAAGTATTTCCCAGCATTTTCTTTTAGTTCTGATTTCCAGCAAGCAGTTTCCTTTGGTGATTTCAGTGAAATTATTCTGCTTCCTGAAGCAAATCTCATCCTTGCTGATCATCACCACAAGATCACAAGACAAGGGAGCAGAAGCAGGCCATTCGGCCCATCGAGTCTGCTCCAAGGAAAGGGAAATAGAAATGAGAAATGGGGAATGGGGGAAGAAACAAAAAACTAGTCTAATCCCAATTTCCGGCCTTATCTCCATATCCCTTGATATCCTGACTATTTAGATATCTATCTATCTCCTCCTTGAACGCCCCCACTGCTGTACGTGGCAAGGAGTTCCACAAATTCACCACCCTCTGGCTAAAGAAATTTTTCCTCATCTCTGTTTTGAAACTGTACCCTCTAATTCTAAGATTGTGCCCCCTGGTCCTGGACTCACCCACCAAGGGAAACAGCCTAGCCACATTTACTCTGTCCTTTCCTATCAATATTTTAAATGTCGCTATGAGGTCTCCTCTCATTCTTCTGTACTCCAGTGAGTACAGTCCAAGAGCCGACAAACGCTCCTCATACGTAAGCCCTTTCATTCCTGGAATCACCCTCGTAAATCTCCTCTGAACCCTCTCCAACGTCAGCACATCCTTCCTAAGATCATCATTCCTGTTTGTCATTTAATCTCTGCTGCATTTCATCCCATCAGATCTTCCCCCCTTTTTTTGTTAAAAGATCTCCTCTCCTTCCATTTTCTCTGCACTTTGAAACCTGTATCTAAATTCTGATTAAAGATCAATCTAAAACATTAACTGCTTGCTTCCTCATGATGCTCACTGACTCACCAATGATTTCCCGCATTTTCTATAGTTTATTGCTGTAATTTGTTGTTATGGAGAGGACTTTTTTTTTCATTGGAGCACTGGGGAATGAGGGGTCATCATGTAGAGGTGTATAAAAGCATGAGGGCTATAGATAGGGTGAATGCACTCAGTCTTTTTACCTCTGAATAGGGGTATCAAGAACTAGAGTGCACAGGTTTAAGATGAGAGGGGAAAGATTTAAGAGGAACTTGAGGGGCAACTTTTTTTTAAAACACACAAAGGGTGGCATCCATGTGGAAAGAACTGCCAGAGGAAGTGGTTGAGACCAGTACAATAAAAATTTTAAAAGACTGATGGACAGGTACATGGATTGGAAATATTAAGGTTATAGGCCAAACACTGGCAAATGGGACTAACTTGGATGGGCATCTTGGTCGGCATGGACCAATTGGGCTGAAGGGCCTGTTTCCATGTTGTATAACTAAAAATTAAAAAGGGCAGGAATAGATTCTAAATGTTCTTGAATGCAATGCAGTCAGTAAGATAGGGAAGGCAGTGGTTTTATCAATTGAGCATGTTGCTGTGATGGAGAGAGAAAATGACCTGGAACGATGAATGACAGAGTCTGTTTAGAGTTGAATAACAAAGATGCAATTACATTACTGCGATTATTCTATACATCGCCAACTAATGGAAGGGACATTTAAGAGCAAGCCTGCAAAGAAATTGTACAGATGTACAAAAGCCATGGAGCAGTGATAACTGGGAACTTCAATTATACATGGAACAGCAATATCATAAGCAGCAGGAACATCCTAAGTGTGCTCAGGAGACCTCTCTTAATCTGCATGTTTCTGACCCAATGAGAATGGCAGCATTTGGTGAACTTGGTTCTGGGTAATCAGCCAGACCAAGTGGAGCAATATCTAAGAAAGAGCGATCATAGGTTTGAAATATTAATGGGAAAAGATGTAGACCACCACTAAGTAAAGATTCTGGATGGGTTAAAAGTTTATAAAAAGGGGGAGGAGAAAGATTAGGTGTATTTAAAGTAAATACATCATCTGGTCCAAATGGAATACATCCTAGCTTGCTGAAGGATGGGAGAAAATTGCCAAGGCCCTAGCCGTAATATTTTAAACATCTTTATATTCAAAGTGGCTAGAACCAGAAAGTTACAAATGGACTTCCAAAGGCAATTTGATAAAGTACCAAAGTAGGCAGCCAGGGAGCTTCAAAGGGGCTGTGTCAGCTAATGAAAAAATGGCTAACAGGAAACAGACAGTAGTAAAAGGATGATTTTCAACTGGAGGGAAGTGTACAGTTCCCCAGGGGTCAGTATTAAGATCACTGCTTTCCTTTACACCTTGGACTTGAGAGTAGAAGACACAATTTTCACATCTGCAGATAATATAAAACTTGAAGGTGTACCAAATTGTGAGAAAGGTAGTGATAGACTTCAAGAAAATACAGACAGGCTGGTGGCAAGGACAGATCAGCGGCAGACGAAAAAGGAGCTGGTAAGATTTTGAAAGCCAAACATTTTCAGTACTTTGGGGCGAGCGAGTAGCTGGAATAGATTGTCAGTCATGGGTTGAAGAGCCAAATAACTGGCTTCTCTGCTGTAACAATTCTGTTATTTGGGATAATAGCTGACCTTGCTAGCAACACCATATTCCATAAATACAAGAACTGGCTGCTAAAACCATTTTCTTTCAAAAAAAAGCACGATAGAAAACACAAAATTTAATTAGAACAGCTCTAAGTCACTGTCTGGCATCTGTTCAAATAATGGCAGGATAAATCACGCTGCTGCACTAAACTTAAGGGTTATGAAATGCACCATACCAATTTATATTCCTCATTCCACACATCTACAGATGATAAAATTCCCGAGATATGTAATTTGCCTTCAAATTTGTACTAATTTGTCATTGGCCTGTTCAAAGCCTTTATACATCTGGCAGTGAGTTCCACTAGACAGTAAACACATGTAGGAGTTCTCACTGAGGCCTGAAAGAATGCCCATTTCTTCAGATTTTATTTTGCATCCTTCACTTAAACTTCAGTTAGCTGACATGAGCAAATACAAGTTTTTGAATACAGAAGCTACATGATCAGCTGCATCTTTTAATCCAAAAGCAAATACATCTGGTTCAGATGTGGACCTCATTTTTTGTGATCACATTTATCATACCACCTTCATACATTTAGCTAATTTTTAAATGAGCCCAGTGTCTCACCTCAAGTGCATTCTCTGGCCACCTGGCCCATACCAGTTCACACTTTGCAAGCAAATATATCAGTCTTAAATTTGTATTTCATAATCTAGAACTATTCAAGGCTTACTTTGCCCCATTAAGTAGTTAATGCATCTAGTAGCCATCCTCAGATGCATTGTTTGGAAGGTCCTCAGCCAACCAAGACATCCTTCTTTCTGATCTGATTAATACTACAAAATATTTTTGCTGCTTAGCTATAGAGTTTAGCATAGTCAATTAAGAAACAGTTCACACTCCAAAACAAGTACTGATGAAAAAAATTACTACCCGTTTAGCTACAACTTAGAGGTTTTCAGTGCACTATACAGAACACATGAAAGTTGTGCTGTCTAAATTACTTCCTTCAAATTTCCTGGAAATAAAACAGGTGTCAAAGGGAACTCTAAAATGAAGCATCTGTGAAGTGTTAGTTTCTAATTCAGCTGGCAAATCTGACTTTCTACCTTTTCCCCTTTCCCTGACACTTGATCCCTACTCCTTGGGCTGAATTGTCCAAACACCGACTGACCATAACTGCTGGCACTTATGTTCTTTCCAGGTCAAATGGTGACTGCACTGGCAGAATCAATGCTCACCAAGCTGGCAACCTTCCCATCATCCATTTGCTACTCCCTTAAGTGAGATATTTCCTAGTTTAGACATTGTTGGATTCCTCCAGCAGCAACAATTCCAGCTCATACTTCAACTAAAGTATTATTAATGCTGTGAGAAGCCTGTTGAAGGGTCTCAGTAAGCAGCAACATAATAAATGCCTCAACAGAATATGTCAATCGCTACTCGAATGAATATACAGGTATCAGTGTTGCAAACACTACAAACATACAGTCTTTCGTTTGCAGCTGGAGTGTCAGGCACTGGTACAAGCATTGCTCCTCCATTCCTCACCTACTTCCAAAGTCAGATTATCCAGATCTGTTCTGGTTAACATTCACAAATTAACTGGTTATTTATCACACTGTTTACCTTGAAATGCACGATTGCAATTTTCTGTCAAGTACCAGAGACCGCACTTTATAATCAATGATTGGTACTATGCACTTTGATACATTTAAGACATCTAACTATGAGCAATACAAATTAATTTTTTCTATCTGGAGCAAGTTGTACAAGTCACTTTTTTCTTATGAGCCACTAAAATAAAGGTGAAAATTAAATTAAAATAACCTATTTCACCAATATTTTTATGGCAAACTATTATACCTTCAGCTATATGGTAAATGGAACTCACTGCATTTTGCACAGTGACCAGATTTCTTAAGATGATGTGACTACTCTCTGCTGAAATTTGACAAGTCTATCTATTTTTAGCACACACAATACTACTGGATAACTGAGTTACACATTATACCATGCTTAAATCCATAAACACATTTACTGCATGAAGTAGAATGGGGATGACTGAGTAGATGCACTCTGAAATTCTAATCCTAGATGACAAGAGTTACCCAGGTTAGACAAAACCATAAAAAGACACATGTGTACAACATCTATAATTTTATTATTAACGAGATCTGGCTTAATGTGGATTAAAACAACACCAGTTAGAAAACATCCACCGTATAGTTTATATGAAAGTGGAGAAATAGAAGAGTTGGCCATTTAGGCCCTGGGCCTGCTTGCACTAAGATCATAGCTGATTTTTTACCTCTCTGTGACTTTCCCATTCTAAACCCATATCCTTCCATTCCTTTAAAACCAAAAAAATGTCACCGTGTTCAATAGACTCAACTTAGCCTTCACACTCCCCTTGGGTAGAGAATTCCAAAATTCACCATTCTATAGATGAACAAATTTCCTGGAAGGTTTATTTTGAGAATGTGATCCCTTGTTTTAGACACCTCAGCCAGGAGAAACCATCCCTGCATTTACCCTCTGAAGCTCCTAAGTATTTTGTGTATTCTCCTTCTTCTAGAGTATAGGCTCAGTTTTCTTACTGCCTCCTCAAAGGACAATTTCTACCATCCCCCAGCCCCATCCCTGGAATCAACCTGTGACCACTGATCGAATTGTAATCACTTTCACAGATGAGAAACAGCAAAACTGCTTAATACCTTGTCTCTAATGCCAATCTAGTTGAATGGAGTTAATTACCTCTGTGTGCCTTTGTAGGAAAAGAATAACAGGACATTTTTGTTCAAGCTTAGCTGCCAATAGGCAGGAATAATCTCCTGTCCAAATCACTTTCATGCCATTGTGCTGTTAGAGGATCTAAAAATCACTTCTTTAAAATCTATTAATGAGACGTGGTCATCTCTGGCAAGGCCAGCATTTATCACAATTCCTGCCCTTCAGATAGTGATAGATCTTTCTTAAAGGCAACAAATTTCCTAAAACAGCTCTGCTTAGTCATTTAAATTCGTTGAGTCAATTAGACGATTAAGTGATGATGCCATTTCTGGTCACTCAGCCAAAATAAATAGAACTAAGGTATAGATTATAGAACAGTGGAACTTTTCAACTACACTTGCTGAGGGTGATGTAGCAAAATAATTGACTATATTAGAATGATATTCTTTTAGCAGACAGCCAGTGAGAGAAATAACACCTTTTAGACATTTGGAATTGGTCTGCTAGTTGGAAGCAACTTTTCACAGTGCAGAATGTCAAAATTCAAACCCTGCTAATGGCACATAATAAGATTTTAGCATTGGAGTGGCATTTTGATTGTCAGAAAATCTAATAAATCAAGCATACTTTCTATAAGCCAACACAATTCTCCCTACATCAACTGCATCACTGTATACAATCCAATGACAAAAGAACACTTTAATCCAAACTGTATTTGACAGCAAAAAAGTAAAACTTATATTCACTATGTCAATGGTTTACTTACCACTTCTTTCACAACATCAATAAATATTTCTACATTCCAAGTATGGGCCTGTGCAGAGTCTGTTTTATCCTTCCCATCACTCCAGATTCCACTTCCAGGGGCTGAGATGGACTGTGAACAAAGGTAAAATTTTCATTGATGAATAAAAAAACAAATTAGTGATATACTTACCTAGTCCCTTCTAAATGATTTACCAATTTAGTTATCACCACTAAAATGCATAGGCAGAATACATAGTCATATCTTTCAATTTTTTTCTTAATACAGAACTCAAGCATATACTTTATCTTGTCAATTTTTCCACCAGACACTAGTATCAGCTTGGATCTCATCTAACAGTTAAGAGGTTGCACATTTAGGCTTCACCATGACCAGAGTACATAATCTAGGCAAAGAGAATACTACAGTGCTATAGGTGCTGCCTAATGATGTAATGTAATGCAAGGCCCCAGCTATATTGCCGGGCATGGGCAAAATGTAGAAAGGAACTAAAAGAAAGGCATCTGCATGGCATCACATATCTTAAAGCAACATCATCAAAACTAACTTTCTTCATTTTCTTTGCAACTATTAATTGTCACTACCTACAAAACATCAAGACACAAGAAAGTGAGATCGGAATTTTGAGTTGTAAAAATCAGAGCATATGTGCAAGTTAGAGAAAGTTTACCATCGTCACTGAAAGAGGACAGCTTGCAATTGTGATAATATCAAAGCAGAACTAGTGAAGGACAAGAACGCAGAGGCAATGGTGGTGTCCTGCTATTATTCTAACAGCAATTTGAGGAAATGTAACAATCCTTCCAACGATGCTGTTCAATTTAACACTCCACAAATTCAGAATGCAAAGATAACGACTGCAGCAGTAAAAGGCAACAGAACAACCACTGGGTGGGTGAGTGAGCATGTAGTACAGCAGATGGAGAGAAGCCTGAAGTTTGCATACAATTCTGTTCAAGAATACAAAATGCTGGAAATACTCAGCAGGTCAAGCCTCATCTGTGGGATAACAGAGTTAACACTTCAGATGCAGCCTGCTGAGCACTTCCAGCATTTGCTGTTTTTATTTTAGATTTCCAGAACTTGCAGCTTCTTTTCTGTTTAAGGAGAATCTACTATAGAAGCCCCCAAGTTGACGAAAGGACTTTTAACCAGGTTAGCCAAACTATCTGAAGAATGGAGAAAGTACTTCTGATTTGGAAATTGAAATCAATTACTCCATTAAGTAGACTGTTAATTGCAAAATTGTAACACCACCAAAAATATAGTAAAACTTCGATAATGCACTATTCAACTATTGAGAAATCTCTAGCAACAAAAAAGGTGCAGTGGGTCAGGCAGCATCTGTGGAAACAGATACAGCAGCAGACAGAGGCATGTATGTACATGCTCCGGAAAGGGCAGAAAATATACAACAATTCTCTTGTTCTCATTGGAACCTTGGCTTTATGACATACTATTGTGGAGAAATGGCTCCCAGCTGGGAAGTTAATCAATAGAATTACAAAACTGTATCCCATTAGTTCAGCAGCACAACTACACGTTTTTCATATATTTGTATGTTCTTATTTGCTGTAATTATGCTTACTTGCAAGGAAATACCATCAGTCAGGCCTGAATGTGTCCGAGCCATCATTCCCAATACCCTGGCAACCTGAGAAGCCGTCACTTCCCGAACCCCAAACTGCAAAATGATTTGACGGCATTCTTCAGCGCTGCAAAAAAAAAAGTTAACATTCAGATAGTGAAGTTTTCCAAAATTCAATTTTTCTCTTTAAGTATTAAACAAAAGTAACGGACTACATTCAACAAGAACCTCGAAGCAAAGTTGCAGTTCCTGTTAGGACAGTACCTTTGATTGTCAATGTCATCTTTGTTGAGTACCAATGCCCCCTCCTTTGGAGGAAGATCATTTTAAATTTGGAATGCTATGAAGGGAAGTGGGTTTGGCTTTTTCCAACTGTACATAATCAAGTAAAAGCTATTCAACTAACAAAATTCTTCTGTAGGTGGAGTACATATTTAAGTAGTTCATGTAGCAGCACCCCAATGATGACAGCAAGTTTCAAAACATCCATATCAACCACAAACAATCTCTACAATCTGCAGTAAAAGACTTTGTAAGGACTAGAATTGACAATCAGGATCTCAATAGTTTTACTTTATTCACAAAACATTGAGCTCGTGGTGAATCACTTGTCATGAAAAGGTGAATGAAAGGTGGATGTATAGATTTATCCCAAGCATATAAAAGTGAACAGTGATACAAGACATGCATTCTCAATCGTAAACTTAGTATATCACAAACTGATGAGCAGTGAACAGATAAAGAGATTCCCAAAACTTGAATACGTGGCTTATCTGGGGATTTAAATCTGCATAAATAAATTCAAGGGCCTACAACTATTGAGCAATATTACTTAAATGATTCTCTAGAACATTACTACCTTTGACAATTTTTATAATGAACTTTCACAAAGTTAGTCTATTAATGTAGTTAACTGATTAGAGTCGTAGATAGAGTTATACAGCACAGAAATAGGCCTTTCAGCCCAACTTGTCCATGCCAAGCAAGTTGAGCGAGTCCAATTTCCACGCTTTTGATCCTTATCCCTCTAAACCTTTCCTAGCCACATACCTGTCTAAATGTCTTTTAAACACTATAATTTATACCCACCTCTATCACTTCCTCAGGCAGCTTATTCCATATACTCACCATCTTCTGTGTGGAAAAAGTTGGCCCTCAGATCCCTTTTAAATCTTTCCCTTTTCACCTTAAACCTATGCCCTCTAGTTTTAGACTCCCCTACCTTGGGGGGAAAAAAACTCTGACCATTCACCTTATCTATTCCCCTCATGATTTTATATACATCTATAAGGTCACCCCTCAGCCTTCGATGCTCCAGGAAAGAAGTCCCAACCTATCCGTTCTCTAGTTATAGCTAAAGCTCTGCACTCCTGGTAACATCCTTGCAAATTTTTTCTGCACCGTTTCCAGCTTAATGACATCCTTCCTATACCCAGGTGAACAGAATAGCACGCAGTATTCCAAGTGGGGTCTCACCAACATCTTGTACAGCTGTCCCAACTCTGAAATGCAATGCCCTGACTGATGAAGGCAAACGTACCAAACAACTTCTTCACCACCATGCCTGTCTCTCTACTTTCAGGGAACTATAAACCTGTACCCCTCAGTCTCTGTTTTAGAACACTTTTTCAGAGCCCTACCATTTACTGTGCAATTCCTGCTCTAGCTTAACCTACTAAAGTGCAACGCCTTGCTCTTCTCCAAATTATATTCCATCTGTCAGTCTCTTGCCCACTTCCCAAGTTGGTCTCGATCCCCTTGTAAACTTAGATAACTCTCTTCACTGTCCACACCAACAATTTTCGTTTCATCCACAAACTTCCTAACCATGTCAGCCAAATCGTTAACACAGATGACAATCAACAGTGGACCCAGCACTGACCCGTGCAGTACAACACTGGTCACAGACCTCTAATGTGAAAAACCCTCCACTACCACCCTCTGCCTCCTCTCACCAAGCCAATTTTGTATCCAATTGGGAAGCTCGTCCTGGATTCCACATGATCTAACCTTCCAAACCAGCCGACAATGCAGGACCTTGTGAAAGGCCTTGCTAAAATCCATGTGGACCACCTATCACCCTGCCCTTGTCAATTATCTTGCTCACCTCTTCAAAAATAACTCAAATTCGTGAACCACAATATCGCATGCACAATGCCATATTAACTATTCCTAATTAGTCCTTCCCTTTCTAAAATGTTGGAAGATCCTGTCCCTCAGAATCCCCTCCAGTAAATTTCCCATCACTGATGTCAGGCTCACTGGCCTAGAGTTCCCTGGCTTGTCCTTGTCGCTCTTAAGTAAAGGCACAACACGAGCTACCCTCCAGTCTTCCAGTACCTCACCCCTAGCTAAGGAAGATTCAAATATCTCTGCCTGGGTCACTGCAATTTCTTCCCTAGCTTCCCACAATGTCCTAAGATACACTTGGTCAGGTCCTGAGGACTTGCCCCCCTTAATATGCTTTAAGACTGCCAAAATCTTCTCCTTCATAATGTCAAGATGTTCCAAGACATCACTATTCATATCCCCCAATTCCTTAGTTTGCATGACCTTCTCCACAGTAAATACAGGTGAGAAATATTCATTTAAGATCTTGTCCATCCCTTGTGATTCCACACATAGACAACTACATTGATAAGGATAAGGGGACCTATTCTCTCCCTTGTTACCCTTTTGCTCTGAATATACTTGTAGAACCTCTTAGGATTCTCCTTTATCTTATCTGCCAGAGGTATCTCATGTCCTCTTTTTGCCCTCACAAGGATGACTATCAGGACATGTGAATGAACATTTGAATCCTCCCTTAACAATACAGGTGGCACGAATTATTACAAACCACATCATGGCACTGTGCATCCAGACAAATTTGTGGCCATGATTTCCAGTGGTGTATATTCATGACACAACTGTACCACTCAACAGTACTCATGTTCTTATCCACAGTGAGAATCAGAAAAGCAAACAAAAAGTACAAGAGGCTACTTGTGGCACCAGTAAAAACTTGTGTGCAGGTATCCTGTCTGCATTCTTAACAAGAAATGTTTACTTTTCTTTTGCAGAGGAAAGCTTCAAAAATTGTTTAGATTGGACATCTGGTCATTTCAGGGGGTCCAGATGCCTGATATGAATGCCAAATCTTTATACAAATGGTGATTTGTTTAAGGACAAAATAAAATATGGAATTGGAATTTCACAACACAATCAGTCATTCAGCCCATTGGAATGGCTCTCAAAGCTCTTCATTTAGTTTCTAATTTTTACCTTTCAAATATTTCCTACTTCCCCTTCAAGAACCATTACAGGATTATCCTTCCATCATTGCTTCTGGCTGGCCATTTTATATTCTGACACACCCATGTTAAAAATATCTAACTTCTTTCATTGTTCTCCAATTATCTTAAGTCAACAAATAATACCGTAAACTTTTCATAGTTTTTTAATACCTGTAACTCGGAGCCTTCTCTACTCTGGTGAAAATAGCTTCACTAATTTCCTCTCAAAATAAAGAGCCACTTTTTCTTTGAAGTTATATTATATTCCATATGCATTCTGAGGGCAAGCACACAAACACTGTAACTGCTGTCTGACACTATCCAAATGACCCAGTTACAATTTTTTTTAAATTGCATCAACTATTTCTTTCCTTAAGTCAAATCACAAAGTACCTCATCTTTTCGCCCTACACTTTAAAAAAAAGTTCCAAGTGACTTCAAGACATACCGCAATATTTCTATTTAAAACCTGGTAATGCTTTTCAGCTTTTTCACCTGTATTAATACAGCCTATATCATTAGCCTATAACTCTAGCTTCAAGTTTACAGGAGAAAGTCATTTTCTAGCAGAGAATAGAAACATTCAAGGAACTCCAGCAAAATAACATTCTCAATGAACAACCTGGTAGGGAAATACTTCAGCTTCTGAGCAAAACTGGCTGGCTGAGCTTATTTAGAATTAATCCCACAAAAGTCAGTAATAAGTACACTTTTACATACCTTGTACAAAAGCTGTAGCCTACTTCTTGCATAAAATCTGCTAGTGAGCTGTCCATCATGGTCTTCACTATCCCTCCCGAATCAGACAAAATCCTATCCATCAGAATGTCCCGTTTTTCAGGATATAGCAGTGGTGCAAGCACCACAGGACAACGCTCTTGCGGGAAATCTGGTGTAAAAAAATACAATGCGTCACAAAAATAGTAACTTGGAAGTGTCAACTGTTAAAGAAATCAATGGGTCTATTGAGATCCCTCCAAAGAATTAGGTATATTCATCCAGAAAGTATAATTTGAAAATAATTCACAGCAAGCATTGAACGTTTCTTCAATATATATCCATTTTCTTTGTCTGCTAGCCCACAAACATAATATGAATCTCAAGTCATCAGCAGAGACCATCCAAGCATCATTCTCAATTCTTTCTCCCCCAGTGTATCAGTACCCTTGCCTTTCCATAACTTCCAAAATGTGAGGGGGCATAACCTCATTACAGATTTTCTCAATGTAGCAGGGATGAGAGAATTAAACACTTTACAGTTAAAATCTTCCCTATTCTGTGCAAAGGAAAACCTGTTTGAACAAGATATCAGATGGTGACCAGAAAGCATGGAAATATGCCTCAGAAATTAGAGTTTAATAATGCAAAGTATGGAACTTGCAACTTCAAACTGCAGTAATTATACATGGTTAAACTAGTACTAAGACAGGTCAGAATCTCCTCTTCTCCCCACCCCAACCTCCCCCAGAAATGGCCCAAATCGTTTTCTGAAGTCACTTTAGCGGTTCAGTATGTTCCAAATGATTTCACTACCATTTTTGGCAAGTGTTGCTTCCCCCGCGCCCCCCCTTAGTGTTAGATCTTAGAATATTCTTGTGAGCATCTTCAAGCAGTTCAAGGAAAGAAAGACAGAACATTCTCAGGGAAAATGTGAATGGAAAACAAATGCAAGTTTGAAAATATTTGAAAAGGTACGAGGATAGAGATCACGAATTATTCCAGATTCACTCTTTGGTTCAGACTTCTAAAAACCCTACAAAACCAAAAACAAACTAGTCCTCACACAAGCTGCAAGAACAAAGACATAAATAACCTACTGTTATATGCAATTGTTTAAACTACCCACACTTCCCCATTCCGGCACAGCATTTTCTTACCCCTTCGGGAACAGAGGATCAATCAACCATGCTTTGCTTACCTCTGCGCAATGTCTTAAGGAAAGCGTCAATCTGTTCCTGTCCAACACCAAATGCTCCCTTTTGCCCAAAAAGAAGGTGGGACAGGAGCAGGTGCAGGACTTCTATCGCAATATCCTGAAAGCCACCTTCTTGGTTCCCACTCACGTCTGCGTCGATGTAGGATCGCAGAAGATCCGGAAGCTTCTGTTTCACAAACTGGAGAGCTGAAATTGGAGAAAGATGTGTGATACATGGGCAAAATCAACCTACATTTTGCCTCAATAGCTAAACTAGCATTTGGAACAGCAGGTGACTGTATGAAGAAAATTAGTACTACAAGTTGCCAGATCACTAATAACTTTGCTGAACCTTCCAGTTGTGAGGCAGGTGCTGTTGGAAAAGTTTGGGCAAACTAGAGGAGAGGTAAAACATTTACAAATTAACACATCTTGGGACACTCCAAATTAATGCAAATTTCTGTAACATGGTATCCTGTCAAGATTTGAGCTGGTAAAGAAACAAATCATTTGGAATGAGGGGTGGTGGGGAGGGCAATTAAACTCACAGCTCAAGAAAATTTATATCATACACTGTTAAACCAATCATCCTTTTTCATCCAAAGCTTTTCAGTAACAAATGTTCCTTTAGAAGTACTGTTTTTCTTGCAAAGTACAGCTGCTCTCTTACTGTTGAATCAAATACGCAGAAATAAAGAGAGAAAAAACATTCTTCATTCAGAACCTACCACAACTTAATGAATTCATTAAATAGAATACTGACTCTCGGCAATTTACTTTAAATTTTTATTTACAATCTAATAAAAACTGTTTTCACTGAAGGTCATATAATATTGAATCTGGTAATAGATAAAAACTGAATGAATGCCAACAGATCATCCTAAAACTGTAACCTCCAGTCCTTCATTTTTTGAGAAACTTCCACAAATTCAAAGTGCTAATGTGAACAGCCCTAAGGAACTGGGAAGAGACTTTTTTTTAAAAACTGGAATTTGCAATGAAGGATACTGGAAATACCATTAAAGTTACCTTCCAACCATTAACAATAACTGTAAAGTGTGCTGTACAAATAAATTAGACGAGCCTAAGTCACCAGCTTCAAGTGGTTCTTTTCACTTTATTTATAGTGAAGGTAATTAACAACTAGATATTGCATTTGACAACTGTGCATTTCCAAGTTATTTCACCTGACCAAACTGCTCAAATTAAGCAGTTAAGCAAACAAATCTAACCACAATCCAACACCCAAAGAAAATTCAATTTTTGTATGCTCACCATACTTACAACTTCATTGCTTCTAACTGGCACTGCTGTTATAGTATAGTGCTTTTAAACAAACATTTCCAACATGCCTACACTCCAAGTATTTTTGAGCAATTCTGTCAATTCATGTCAAGGTTTGTGTTCCACACTATAAATTAAGGAGAGGTTAATATTTCATAGCAAACTATTAAGGCCAGCTTAAGGAGAAAATAAGGAAGAGAAGGGCTATCATCTAGTCTAGATATTAGCCAAGTTCAGGTGAAGCTTCCATATGCAACAAATATAATTATTCTGTTTTAACTTTCAAATACAGGTTGAAATTACATAAACAAATTACTCACCAAACCCGCGCAGATCTGAGCTAGAAGAATTCAGCAAGGCAAGGCCAAAGATAACCTGAAACACAGAAGTCCATAACTCAAACTAGAACAGTTTATGTTGAGAATAAATTTAAAATGGAGAGAAGCAAGAACCAAGTCTGCAGAACAGCAATGTAATATCACGTTATCTTACCTCTTGGACCTTGCTTAACTTGAGCACTTTACTAAGCTGAGTAAACAGGTGGGGTGAAGGTTTCAGACTCTGTAAAAAAAAATAGAAACATGGGTTGAATTAGATAACAAGGAAGTAAAACCTAAATACTGCATTTGAAATTTAAAAAGCTGATGGATACTGCATCTGAATCAACAACTGTAAAAAAAGGATCAACTTTTCAGGAAGCAGGACAAAAGCCTTTCAACAGAAAAGTTATAACCAAAACATTAATTCTGCTAGGCATCTAGACATCTTTACTAGACATCTGTTGGGCTCCAAGTTGATCATTCATTGGGAACTTGCAAACAGTCTTATCATGAAGCTTCCTTTTCCAACTCAAACTTAAGTACCACATAGTTTTCTCAGTGGCAAAGACAGTGAATCACATATGAAGCAACAGTTAATCAAAATGAAACAGAAAAAAACCTGACAAATAAGAGCTTCACTGCTCACCCGGCTAATGCCCCAGCTTAATGCACTTTTTCTTGCCAGGAGTTGGCCATTTGCCTCCTTGAGCCTGTTCCATCATACAAAAATCTCATGGCTGATCTACATCAACACCATTTTCCTGCCCCATCTCATATCCTTTGATTCCTCAAATACCCAGAAATCTATCTCAGCTTTGGATGCTAATGACAGAGCATCTACAGTCCTTGTCATTAGAGAACTCCAATGATTTACCTCCCGAGTCAAGAAATCTCTTCATTTCAATCTTAAATAACCTAATTTTGAGACTGTGATTTTCTCCTCTTCCCCCACCCCTTAGATTTAAGATAAGATTTCTTTATTAGTCACATGTACATCGAAACACACAGTGAAATGCATCTTTTTGCATAGAGTGTTCCGGGGGCAGCCCACAATGTCGCCACGCTTCCGGTGCCAACATAGCATGCCCACAACTTAGGAAACATCCTCCTTGCATCTACTCTGTTGAGCCCTTCGAAGTAATTTGTATGTCTCAATGAGGTCTCCTCTCATTCTCCCAAATCCCAGAAGAAATCTAGCCCTACTCAATTTCACCTTCCAAGGAACCAGTCTGGTGAATCTTCACCATCTTCCCTCTACAGCAAGTATGTCCTTTTGAGGTATGACCATCAGAAAATTCCAAGTGTCATCTGGCCAAGGCTCTACTTAACTGCAGTAAGACATCTTTATTCTTGTAGTCAAATCCTGGAGCAATGAAGGGCAATGTACCATTTGTCATGCAAATTACCTGCTGCAGAACATGCACGTGCACAACTTATTGTAAGCTAACGAGGACACCCAGGTCCATTTGAAAAATCAACATTTCCAACCTTTCACCATTTTTTAAAAAAAATGCTCAGTATTTGGGGCGGCACGGTAGCGTAGCAGTTAGTGGAACACTATCACAGCGCCAGCAATCGGGGTTCGATTCCAGCTGCCTGTAAGGAGTTTGTGCATTCTCCCGTGTCTGCGTGGGTTTCCTCCAGTTGCTCCGGTTTCCTCCCACATTCTAAAGACGTACGGTTAGGTTAATTTGGGGGTTTAAAATGGGCAGTGCGGACTCATTGGGCTGGAAGGGCCTGTTACCACACTGTAAATAAAAAAAATTTGCTTCTTCTAATGAATCAGATCTCATATTTTTCCACACTGTATTCCACGGGACCTCCCAGCTTACGACCACCTGACTTACATACAGCCCGTATATACAGTCAAGTGTCTGGGAGACCAGCAGAATGGATTTGCTGGCTGCTGTGAGGGGCTGCAGGCGTCTTCTGCCTTGTGGGAACTTGGTTCACAGCCACATTTCCAACTTGCGAACTGTTCATATTACAAACTGTTCAGAGTAACGGAACCCTACCGTAACCTGGGGAGAACGTGTATTGCCCACTCATTTAGCTTATCCAGTTCCCCTTGAAGCACTGCTTGCATATTCAACTTATGTCATCACCACATTTGGAAATGCAACATTTGGTTCTCCCAGCCAAATCAATGCTGATTGTGAATAACTGGGGCCAAAGTACTGATCTTTGTGACACCCCACTAATCTCACCCTGCCAACCCATGAAGGATACATATACTCCTACGTATCTGTAACCAGCTTTCAATCACGTTGGTATATTACCCCTAACTCCACGTGCTCTAACCTCATTCACTAATCTTATGCAGGACTTTACCAAAAGCCTTCTGAAATTCAAAGTATATCACATCAATTGGCTCCCCTTTATCTACTCTGCTATATAGATTCTTAGAGAACCTCAATAGATCAGTCAAACATAGCTTCCCATTCATAAATCCATCTCTTCCTAGGCAACTCAATAAAGGCTTTGACTGCATTTGATGCAATAGAGAAACAATCTTTGCCTTAAACCCAGTACATAGTCAGAATCTTCAACAGGCTTCAGCCCAACCCAACACCCATGACAAGAGTTACTTTCTTCATGTCCACATCTGGCAAAGGAAAGTTCTCCTTTGAGTGACTTAACCACAGGAAACACAGAAAATATCATTCTGACATTCAATATGCTTGTGACCCTCTACCCCAAATGCCACATTCCTCTTTCCCTATACCATTTGATGCCTTGTGTCTTGAGATGTGTCTAACTCCTTCTATAGCCCGAGGCTGCAAATTCCACAGGATCACCTCTGTCCAAATCTCTTGCCATGTAACCAGAGATTGTAACACCTTGTTCTATTCACCTCAGCCAGAGGAAACACTTTCCTCACAACCAGTCTAGCATGTCAGAATTTTGTTACCTTCAAATAGATTCCCTCCCGTTCTTCTTGTATTCATAGCGATTACAAACCTAGTCCAGTTAATCTCTCCTCATATGGCAGTCCTACCATCCCAGGTATCAGTCTAGTGAACTCTGTTATACTCTTTTTTTTAAAAAAAAGACAAGACCAAAACTGCATTCAATAGCTCAAGTGTGGTCTCGCCAAGGCTTCACATAACTGTACCTGTATTCAAATCCTCTTGCTATGAATGCCAAAATACCAAATAGTTCTAATGGAATTTTTAAAAGTCCTGCAAATGGTTTCAAACACCAGCACTCTCTCATTCTGAAAGCACAAATTGTAAGGGCACCATACTTGACATAACTGAACAAATACCAATGACTTGGAACAGTCTGGTTGCAGATTTATACATCTGATCAGAATCAATCTTTCAGGAGTCACCAATACCAGCGATAGGAACAGAATCCATCAACCCACCAATCACTTTGGACAATTCATTGCTAAAATCAGGATATGAAGCAACAACTCAAGCAAGGACCCCTCCAACCCAGCAAGAATGAGGCAGAGCAACAAGAGATGACAAACTGCTAAACTGTGCAAGAAAGTGACGTTTTAGAGAATTAGAAACTGCAAGGCAGGCAGGGTGGGAAGATGCTACAAAACTTTTCATGTAATATGGAAAAGAATTTTTTTTTTAGGCACTGAAAATACATAAACTGATGTTCATGTAAAGCACTTACTACCCTTATGGAAAAAGTTCCCAAGGCAATGAAAGGCAAGAAATGCAAGGGGATTGAATTAACTTTCAACAGATTAATTTCTTCAATTCACTTTCCAGTACATACAGCAGAACTAGATTTCACTTGAGCATTCAGAAACTTCAATTTAAAAATCTAATTTCATGTAATCTAGCAAAAGGTTTTGAATTTCAAAATAGGAAAAACGGCATTAAAAGCAAAAAGCTATTCATTGATGCTTAAAGTAAATTTTTACAAGTGCTGCAAAAGAAATCGTGCTCATAAACATCCCTGCCTCCAAAAATAATGTAACAAAGTGACACCTGATACAAAGTTTCATTTGCACATAGTACCAGCATTAATAAAAGAGACAGATATCGAGCATGGGCTCTTTGGCAATTCAGTTTTATGGAATCTTTATCCTGAAATCTGCCTGCCATCTGGTGGTAATATGAATCTGCAAGTGAAAAGGGAACTGGAAATTTCACAGGTCCAGAAAGAACAACAATACCTTTATCCATTGTGAACTTAAGTATTCAAACCAAAATGATTTCAAATAGGTATTAAATACCAATTTCAATGGACATCCCATTTACCACTCAAGATTCCCATTATACCGTATTGTATCAAGAACACAAGGACAGAAGTAGACTGTTCACCCGCTTGAGCCTGTTAAGATTGTGGCTGATCAGAACTTCACTTGCCCCGCTTTGCTCCAAATCTCTTAACACCCTAAATTGATAATTCTATTGATTTCAGTCTTAAAAGTTTCAATTGATTCAACAATCATGAGATATCCTCCCTGGTCACAAGCTGCATGAACACTGTCACATCAATTCTGTCTTCAGACTCATCCTCATGGATGATCTGGTTAAATGGTGCACCAAGCTTCAGAATGTTTTAAAGGAGCATTAAAAATACATTGCAAATGCTCTAATTTTTCTTTCAACTTCCGAGTTCAGTTCTCTATGCAAATGGAACAGCTTACATTGAAGTTACAGAAAATTTAACCACCATCTTCTTAGAAAACCTTTCCCAATGGCAATTTAAATTTCCTTCAAACAGAGCCAACTCTAATCCAACATAAATTCATGCTTTTTGAAATAGGTCATGCTGCTCACCAACATACCACCACCGACCCATTTAAATTTTTTCACAATTACTTGTCCTCGCATACATACCACCACTGCCCCATTTAATTTTTTTTTCACAATTACTTGTCCTTGCATTCTCACCAATTAACAACAGACACAAAATTGCTGCTCTAATCTTTCTAATTAAAATTATTAGAGTAGGGACAGTTTCTCCAAAACTTTTTAAAACACTGGAGATCAGGGGCACACATTCACCATCTTAAACCTCCAGAGACATAACCATGAGGCACTTGAATGAAAATTTGATCTTCCATCCTGGGTGCTACACACTCAGGATGCAAGATCCAGCAGCCATAATTAATCACTGGAACTAATAAAGCAATGATCATCTTCAGCACAGAAAATCCAAGCCAATCAGATACTTACATATTCTTAAATAATGGCCAGTGGTTAAAAATGACAATCCTGCATTGAGTCACACAAACTAGGAAGGTCTTAAGTTTAATGCACAGTTTCTGTAAACTAGGTAATATGAGCTCATGTAAATCTTGGCTGAATAAAGAGCAAGACCAAAAAATAACTTGTATGGAGGCAGACAAAGTTATTGGGGTTCTTAATGAATAGCTTGTGGCCACCTTTGAAAAGGACAAGGACAATAATAAAGCTGTATTGAGGAAGTGTGCATACTATTAGATGGGAAAATCAAAATAAGAGAGGAAGAGGTTTAGCATTCTTGAAAGTAGCAAAATATATCCCATGCTACTAAAGCAGCAAGGGAAGAAATTGCAGAGGCACAGACCATTTCTCAATCATGAAAGGTCATTGACCTAAAATACTAACAGCTTCTCTCTCTGACCCGCTGAATGTCTCCAGCATTTTCTGTGTTTATTTCAGATTTTCATCATCAGCAGTTCTTTAGTTTTTAGATTTTCCAATGATCCCAGGCTACAGTCAAGTGATCCCAGATGACTGCTAACATTGTTTAAAAAAGAAAAGGAATAAACTAATTAATTGCAGGCTGCCTAGTTAAATTCAGTGGTGGGCAAATTATTCAAATCAATTCTGAGGGACAATATAAACCAATATAACACTTTTTAAATTAAATTTTATTTACAGCGTGGTAACAGGCCCTTCCGGCCCAAAGAGTCCACGCCGCCCATTTTAAACCCCCAAATTAACCTACCCGTACGTCTTTAGAATGTGGGAGGAAACCGGAGCACCCGGAGGAAACCCACACAGACACGGGAGAATGCACAAACTCCTTACAGACAGCGACGGGAATCGAACCCTGATCGCTGGCACTGTAAATAGCGTCGCGCTAACCGCTACGCTACCATGCCGCCCCTTCATTTAGAGAAAGACAGATCAATCAATCACAGTCAGCGTGGATTAAGGGAAGGTTACATCTGACTACCTTGAAAGAAGGATGGGTCACTAACAGCAGTGCATTTGATATACTCTTCACAGATTTCAGCAAACTGGCTTTTAACAAGGTCCCATGTGGCAGGATGGTCAAAAGTAAAGGTGCATAGGATCCATTGGACAGGGACAAATTAAATTTTTAAAAAATTGGCTCATTGGCAGCAATTGGAATGTAATGATTGACATGCTGTCTTAGTGACTGGAAGGCCATTATCAATGGCATTCCACAAAGTTCAGTGGGTGGTCCTTTCCTTTTTGTAATAAATGCATGAGCCATGATAAAGACATCTATCTAAAGAAAAGTTTTTAAAAAATGGCCAAATGGTTGACAGATACAAAGAAAGCATTCAAGTGCAGAAGTCCAAAAATTGTCTGGTCAATTAAGACAGAAAAATAGCAAATTGAATTTAATCCAGAAAAGTGCAAGGAAATACACTTAGAAGTTACGACCAGCAAGTCAATATACAATAATCGAAGCATATTGGGTGGTGCTGAACAGAGGAAGCTTGCAGTGCACGTCCACACGCTTCAAAATAGCAGGAAAAGTCGATAAGGTTAATAGAGAATATGGCATGTTTTTCTTTTATTTTAGAAAAACAAGGCAGGAATATGCTAGGGAGATAAAGCTACAACTGTACTATGCTCCACAGATGCTGCCTGACCCACTGAGTTGCTTCAGCAGTTTGTTTCCTACTCCAGATTCCAGCCTCTGCAGCTGCTTGTGCCTCTCGTCCTTGTTAAGCCAGAGCTCAAGTACGCCAAGTTTGTTCTCATTGCAGGAAAAACGTGCTAGCCCTGGAGGTGGTGTGGAGATTTACCAAAATGTTCAGTAAAGTAACAAAAAAAATGCTGGAGGAACTCGGGCAGCATCTGTGGAGGAAAATGAACAGTCACCATTTCAGGTCGAGACCCTTCTGGACTGAAAGGAAGAAGGGAGATAGCCAGTATAAAGAGGTGAGGGGAAGCAGTGGAGCAAGAGCTGATGGGTGATAAGTAGATCCAGGTGAACAGGGGTGATAGGCAGATGGAGGAGAGAAGAGTGAAAATAGAGAAGCTGGGAGATGATAGGTGGAGGCACAAAGGGCTGCAGATGATGGAATTTCATAGGAAAGGAAGGTGGAGCAAGCAGATGGGAATAGTAGAGAGAGGGGACCAAGTGGGAGGAGTGTGTGGGTGATGGGCAGATAGAGTAGGTGGAGGAGGGGCATATCTCATGCAATTGAAGAAGCAGACCATTTCTCAATCATGAAAGATTATTGATCTAAAACATTAACAGCTTCTCTCTCCTTCCTAGTCAGGGTTTCAACCAGAAACATTGACAATTCATTCACCACCCCCCCTCTCATGCTGCTTGACCTGCTGAGTTCCTCCAACAGATTGTTGCTGGAAAGTGATATCAGATGACAATTAGATTGGGATCGGCTATAATGAGGAGGCTTGTGAGTGAAAGGCTACCTTAGGATAAAATGGAAAATCCATAACTTGCAAAGCTATAACTCAAGCAAAAAAATTAACCTTCAACTAGCAACATAAATAAAAATGCAATTTCCATCTACTAACAGTCTTGAATTCAATGTGGCAAATAAAATTCAGTGACAGGATTTAAATACTAAATATACACTCTATACTACAACTTTCAAAAGAACATTGATTAAAAAAATGTTTCAGACACAGGCATAGATGGGAGTTTCAAATCAACATACCATGGAACAAGCATCTTATTCATTATGTAACAAGTGCCTACCTTCTGATAGTGCAATGGATTGTCAATGGCGTAGCACAGCGTCGAGATAAAGTTAGGCTTGGTAATCAGCGACGCACACTCCTGAATCAGAAACTGAGTCTGCAACAATAATTTTTTTTGGAAAAGTGGTCAGAATAATTCAAGATAGTATAGTTGTATCCAAGTGATAAACACTCACAAACATTTCACACACAATAGAATCCATTAGTTAAGTTATTTGGCCAAGATATAAGACTGGATGAACCGCACTACACAAACTAAACTGAGCAAACCTCAGTTCTGCACTGTTAACTTACAATATCTCAAAGCCCAACATGGCTCCCTTTGAGATCTTTATTAAACAATGACGAGTTATCCAGCATCTTCTTGATAAAAAGCAAAGCAACTCATCAGTTCTGCAGCCACTGCATGGAAATGCAATTCCTTTACCATCTTTAGTTTTGAATTCAGATTTTTGTACAATCAATTCTGATTGACACTATTACATTACAGTAAGTTGTAATCCAACTCTTAAATTTTTAGTATGCACTAAACATCACTGCAGAAACTGGAAAAGATACTTCAGATTCACATGATTGTAAATTTTGCTTGCATGAGGTTCTCACATGATCTCAGAGTTATTTTTTGGGGAGAAAGGAGGAAAGAAACGACTGCATCTAAAAGGAATAGTATACTTTTAAGGGGATGCTGCAGTTTCATCTAAACTAGATTTGAAAGATTAAATTGTGAGAACAGGTTGCATGAACTCAATTAATATCACTGAATTGGTGTGGTTAAGATTACAGGATCTAGCTTGGTAGATAGAGAAAATATATCCTCTGGTGGATGAATCCCAACAAGGCAGCATAATATTATAATTAGCATGAGACTAAGACATAGGTTTTATTGAAATTAAGTTTATAATTACATAAAAACTTTCCAACTTTGGACAGGTCTTTAACTACATCACGTACCTTGCCCACTAAAAATGCAGTGGATCTTTGTCCAAAGCTGGCCAATTTACAATAGTTTCTTAAACAAAGGTGACACTTTACTCTTGATAAGTTTTTTTTTGCTGCATCTATTAGTTGGCTGTGCTCAGTGGTCCACAATTCCACACCCACCATGTCTTCCTTCATTACCCCAGGTTGTTATTATACAGAGTAAAGACAAGGAATATTTAGGGGTCTCCATAAAAGGAACATTATATTTTCTATGGACCTTATACCATGTTGAAGTTGCTATATGAATGAAGTTGTTTATACGAGGAAGAGATATTAAGCAGGAACACTATCTGAAGAAATTTGGCTCACCCCTGTCATTGTTCTGGATTCCCTTGTTAAAGGATCACAAACCTAATTTGGACTGTCAAGAGACATGCTTTTCATGTCCGCCAGAACAGGGCATCACTTTCCCACAGAAGACAATCACCTTAACGTGAAGCCTTCATGGTACAATATTCTTCAATCCACTACAGGGTACTTCTATCACAACATCCAACATGGCATGGACATATCTTTAAAAGTGGTAATGCTGATTTTTCTAGTAACAATTTCTTTCAATATAAACCACAGAGATGGGTTGAGCCAAAAAAAACTAAAACAGAAAATTAAGCAAGGTCGAAGTTAGGAAGATAGAAAAAATATAAAATACACAATGGGGGAATGACAAAAAACACAAAAACAGTCAGGTCAAAGTTATTTATCCTCTAGCAGATAAAATGACGTTGGAGATTAGAATCAAAACATATTCCTAGAGATGCTTTGCCATCTCATACAAAGGTTCACTTGGAGGTAACTGTAGTGAAAAGTCCTACATGTAGGACCAACGTCCATTTATTAGCAGCCAACAACAAACTTTTTAATTCTTCTTTCAATTTTACTTTCTGAAAAAGCACAACATAACTTTTACAAAGTGGTCTTGCTCCATCCAACGATGCTGGCACTGGAACTGAAATTCAAACTTTGCCAGATAGGAGGACAAAATCGATGAGGGTAATGGTTTCTTACTTTTCAGGATGTTATAAACTTGTTTACTGTTCAATCTTGATTTAAAGTGAGAGGAACCAACAAGTAACAAAACTATAAGAATCAAAATAAATCAAAACTATATCCAAGAAAATTCAAAATTCTTTGATTCTTATTTGTTCTAAATGAAAAAAATAACTAGAATTTCTTATCTATCTGCAAACATAAAAACAAAGCAGTCAGATGGAGAAAACATCTGGGAAAATTCTGGGGGGAGAAAAAAAAATCAAGGAAGGGAAAAACAAACTTGCATTTAACAAAAAAGTACACTGTCTTTAACATCCTCAGGATATCCCAAAGCACTTTACAGTCAACGCAAAGACAATTGGACCTCAGTTACGTGCATAGCAAGGTAAGCAACAAGAAAATCTTTGATGATGCCAGTTGAAGGACAAATGACAGCCAAGACACTGGGGGGGAAAAAAGTTTCATTAACATCATAGGACAGTTTGCATCTTCCATAAAAGCTTCTACCCAACATAAGACTATTGAATGGTTCCCTTATACAAGGAGATGGACTATGACTTCACAATCTACCTTGCTGTGACCTTGCACCTTATTGCACTGCACTTTCTCTGTAGCTGTGACACTTTGTATTGTCATTGTTTTTACCTGTACTGCATCAATGCACTCTGTACTAACTCAATGTAACTGCACTGTGTAATGAATTGACCTGTACGATCAGCATGCAAGACAAGTTCTTCACTGTACCTCAGTACAAGTGACAATAATAAACCAATACTAGTAGTTTGTGACTTAATTATCTTATCTGAAACACTGCATTTCTAAAAATGTACCATTGAAGAATCATGCTCACATCTCTGAAACAGCACTTGAACTCGTGACTTTCTGCCAAAGAGTGCAACCAGCAAGTCAACTGAACAGAGGACGACTTAACAAAATTTGTGGCCCACTTCATTTTCACCCATTTTTCTTAAAACACTGATTTCTTGCTGGGAGTTTACATACAGAAACTCCCCAAAACACATTTCCTTACAGCACTGCACAAAAACAGCATTAGCAAGCCTCTTACATGCTGAGTCAAAGCCAAACATAAGATATTTTAAAGAAGACACCATCCATCTTTGTCTAGACTTCAGTGGGGCTTTCAGGTGTCACTGGACAGAGATCAAGAATGGGAATTCATGATAATTTTTCAGTCTCTGACCTGGAACACTAGTACCCCTCTACCATGTCAGCTTAGAAGACCGACGTGTTTGAACAACAAAGCCAAATAGTCCCTGGAGAACTGTACATCAAGTTATCAAATCTATGTATAACAGCTAGCATCAGATCCATTATGTAAAATTGGACATACAAAACCTGCAAGTTATCACTGCAGTTACATCAATTTTCTGACTATTATATCTCACTTTCCAAACCTCACACTTGAATAAAATTACCATCTGATTTATTCAGATTGTACTTACGGGAACAGGTATGCAAATATTTTCAATTAAAAAGATGCCAGTAGTGATTATAGACCTTGACTACAATGTGCTATTAAATAAAAATATTATGTTCCTTAGAAGCAAATAGAATTTCCAGGAGGCAAAGATGTTGCTATATAATGTGAAACCCTCTCAATCACCCTAGCATGGGTTGTGCAGCAAGTTAGAAAACTGTTTCTACATTTTCCCTGCCATCAGATCCAAGCTTAAGTTAAACTGTTGGAAATATTCCCTAATAAACCTCATAAATGCAGAGTTTGAAAAGATTCAATCCAAATTTCAATGGATCAGTGCAATAAATGACATTCACTTGCTTTTGAAAGTAACTAATGTTGGGGGCAAATTATATCTGCTGTTTTAAAACTGAGATCCAGGAATCTGTTGAAACAGTGATGAAAATGTTTCCTGTATCCTACAAAGAATGCAAGAAAGAATGAAATGAAGCAAAGAAGTCACAAAGGGTCATAGACTGGATCAACAACTGGGCAAGATGAGAATTGAATGCAGAAGTGTAAAATTATCTATTTGCAAGGGAAGAACGCAAAAGTAGGATATTTGATTTAGAAGGCCACGTGTAGAGTGGTCATAGAGCGATACAGGATGGAAACAGACCTTACGAACTACAGAGTGAATACCAACCATTTTTTTTGTTACGCTATCCTAACCTATTTTATTCTCCCCACATTCCTATCAACTCCCCCACAGGTCCTATCACTACACCAGGAGCAATTTACAGTGGCCAACTTAACCTATCAACCCACACATTTTTGGGATGTGGGCAAAAACAAGAGCACTCAGAGGAAACCCACGCTATCATGGGGAGAGCATGCGAAGTCCAACTAGACAGCACCAGGGAGTCAGGAGAGAACCTGGGTCGCTGGAGCTGTGAGACAGCAGCTCTACTAGATGCACCTTTGTGTAATCCTTTCGGTCTCATTAGACAAAAGTTGGTCTCCGTTCAAGTGGGCTGCTCGGTCCTACATAGTGTGGAGTTTCTCGAGTGTTCATCCAGGGTAGGTGGAGAGTGATCCACTAATGTTCCTGACCTGGGAATCGAAGGCGGTGGAAAGGCCTTGGGGAGTCAGGAGATGAAGCAAGAGCTTCTTGGTGTACAAGAGGCATAGATCGAGTGGACAGTCAGAGACCTTTTTCCCAGGGCGAAAATGGCTAACACGAGGGGACATAATTTTAAGGTGATTGGAGAAAGGTATAAGGGGGATGTCAGGGGTACTTTTTTTTTTAAAAACACAGGGTTGGTGGGTGCGTGGAACACACTGCCAGCAGAGGCTGTGGGGGCAGATACATTAGATAAGATGAGATGAGATAATGAGATATCTTTATTGGTCACATGTGCATCAAGGCGCACAGTGGGGTGCATCTTTTGCGTGGAGTGTTCTGGGGGCAGCCCGTGGGTGTCACCACGTTTCTGGTGCCAACACAGCATGCCCACATTAGGGACATTTAAGAGACTCTTAGATAGCCACATGAATGATAGAGAAATGGAGGGCTATGTGGGAGGGAAGGGTCAGATAGATCTTAGAGCAGGATAAAATGTTGGCACAACATTGTGGGCCAAAGGGCCTGTACTGTGCTGTAGTGTTCTATGTTCTGTGTACTTTCCTTGGAGGAAATGCAACAAAGATTTACTAGAATAATTGCTGGATTGAACTGGCTATCCTATCAGATATGACTATATGGAATAGACCCACATCAACTGGAGTTTTGAAGAAATGAAACACTTAAAAGTCAATGGGCTGTAGTTCAAAAGCCACTATTTCTATTCTAGGAGTCAAGAACTAAGGGATCAGTCTCAGAATTGCACACTTAGGTCTGAGATGAGGAAAAATTTGCTCAACTTAAAAATAGTTGTGAATTATTTGAACTCTCTAACCTACAGGACAGATGCATGTACAAGACTGAGTGCAAAATATTGGTAAGACATTAACGGAACCAAGAGTTGTAAGGGTAAGGTGGAAAAGCAGAATTGTTTTAGAAGCTCCACCTTTATTTTGTTGAATGTCAGAGCAACTCTAGAAGCTGCTTACAGATTTTACAGTACTACCATGCACAAATCCATATCAAACAATTCTTGGTTGCTCCAAAGCACTTCACAGCCACTGCAATATTTTTGAAATTCATTATTGAAGTATGGGAAACACAGGAATCAACTTGCACAAGGCAAGCTCCTAGATACAGTCATGTGTAATTATAATCCGCCTAATTTGTGTTTCTTGGAGGTGGTGGGGGTAGCAGGATTGAGAAACAATACGTGTTAAGCTTTAGCCAAGACATAATGGGTAACACCCCTTTCAAAATAAATTAATCACAAACAAAAATAAATGGGTACAATCTAATAGCCATTAAGGAGATCTAATAGCCATTACTGGCATAGATTTAACTATGAGTAACCAATGGGTTAGGAATTAGAAATAAATTTAGAGATTTGCAATTTGGAAAAGAAGTAGTGCCCTTATAAAGGATGGGATGAAGCTGAAAGCGAGTAAGGACCTTGATTTTTCCAACTAAGCAAAATCAGTTTGTGTGGAGCTATGAAATAGCAAGAGCTGAAAACCTCGCTGGAAGTTGTACAACCCCACACAATAGTGGCAATGCAAGGCATAGTATATGTCAATAATTTACGGCTGCACGTACAATGATTCTGGGAGACTATAACCAATATATTGACTGGATAAACTGAATTACCAGTGATAATGATGATGAATTCATGGATTGCATACAAGATGGTTTGCTGGATTAATATGTTGAGGAACAAAATAGGGATCAGGCTATTTTAGAACCCGTATGGTGCCATTATAAAGGATTACTAAATATTCATGTAATTTAGTAGCCCTTAAAAAGGCACAGCAATCAACAACCAATGGATAAATAATATAATTCACAAGGGTTTTTATTGTCAAAAAGAGCAGTAGGTTGAGGATTCAGAACATTTCAGATTTCAGCAAAGGAGGACCCAGGGGAATTAAAATACAGAAGTAATCAATGAGATACAAAAACAGATTGTAAAAGCTCATAGATGCACAAAAAGGAAAAGATGAGCAGAAGTTAATGTGGGTCCCTTATAGACTCAGACAAGGGAAATTATATTGGGGAATAAGAAATGGCAGAGAAATTAAAATACTCTGACCATCTTCCCAAAAGGTACAGAAAACCTCCAGCAGTGCAGAATAGGTCTAGTGTGAAGACGCTGAAAGAAACATGCATTAGTAAAAAAAAAATTGTATTGGAGAAAAAAAAATGGGACCAATTGCCGATAAATCCCTAGGACCTGATAAACCATGTTGCAAGAATTTGAAAGTGCTGGCCACAGACACAGTGGATGCACGGTTTCTAAAATTCCATTGATTCTAAAAAATTTTCAGATCGAAAGGTAATAAATATAACCCCACTATTTAATGAGAGAAAAAAATACCTGGAAATTACAGACAAGTTGCCTGACATTAATAACTTTTAAGCATTTTCCATACCAAAGTTAGCACTTAGAAATTGGGTTTGGGCAAAGTCAATGTGGATGTATGAAAGCGAAACCATGTTGAATCACTTTTGAAGTTGTGACTGATAGAATAATTAAGAACCAATGACTATGACATTTGGATTCTCAGAATACCTTTATAAAGATCTTTATAATCCAATAGGTTATTAAACAAAATTAGAGTACACAAGCTTGGGGGTAATACACTGGTGTGGACCAAGGGTTGGTCAATGGAATAGAATAACAAGGCGATTTTTCAGGTTAGGTGGCTGTGAACAATGGGATGTCCTGCAGCCCCAGCTGTTCACAAACTGGATGGCAGTGTGAATTTTGGGGAGGATGCAGAGAGGCTTCAAGAGGATACGGACAGGCTAAGTGAATGGCCAGGACACAGCAGATGTAACAGCATTTGGAAAAATGCAAGGACATTCACAATGGAAAAACAGTATTTTTTTTAAAGTGGCGAGGGGCATTAGTGTTAAGCAGGACCTGGGTGTCCTTGCACACAAATCACAGAGTTACTCTACAGGTACGGCAAGCACTTAGGAAGGCAATCTTTATATTGATCTTCATTGCAAGGCAATTTGCGTATAAGATTAAAGACATTTTATTACTATTACATAGGAACCTGATGAGTCCATACCTGGAAATGGTACAGACAAGTCAGAGTAATACAGCACAGAAACAGGCCCTTGGGCCCAACTTATCCATGCTGACCAAGGTGCCCACCTCAGCTTTGCCTGTGTATGGCCAATATCCATCTAAACCTTTCCTGTCCATCTTGGCTTGTCTCAAGAAAGGATACATTTGCAACAGGTGCAGTGCAATCTTCAAGATTATTTCCAGGAATGGGGGTATTTTCCAGTGAGGTAAAAGAATACACAGATTCAATCTATAACCTTTAAGAGAGGCAATATTATTGAAATATACATAATACCTACAAGGATTGACGGGGTAGACGTGAGGATGATGTATTCCTATAGCTGGAGGGTTTAGAACCAGCATTCAGACTCAAAATAATGAACTAGCCATTCAGGAATGAGATGAGAAAATATTTCTTTACCTGAGAAGTGAATTTTTAGACACCTATACCAAAGGGGACTGTGGAGGCTCAGATGGCGAGTACACTTAAGGCAAAACTACATTTGTATATTAAGGGAATCGGGAGATATGGGATAAGTACAAGAAAGTGATACTTAGCTAAAAGACCAGACCCAAGATCCCACAGAATGACATAACAGATACAAAGGGCCAAACAGCCTGCACCTGCTCTTTTTAAAATTATATTCCCTGCTCCTCTTTAAAATATATCCACTTGAAAAAATTCAAAAATTATATTTCAATACCTGATGGAAATCTTTGCCGCTACTTTTACCATCGCCACTGAAATCCACATGCGAGAATAGACAGCGTAATAAATGTCTGTCTGCCTCGGGGCCGTGTCTGTTCACAATCTGCAAATGAAAAGAGCAAATTAACTTAAGTATTAAGAAATTAGGAACAGTGTATACACTCAATATGTATTTTTCATGAAGAGTTCTTTACACACTTATAATGACTTTCCTCAGAGAGTATATGCACTGGAACTTATGATGTATTTCTAAACAGACCAGGAAATAACTCAGTCTATGAATCTCCACAACATTAATGGGACTGAAAATCCACAGGTTTGGATCAAGAATGGAAATACTTGCAAAGGAAGGCAAACTTCACTGTATTACCACTCTGTCCAAAGCCTAATATTAAGCTACGCTTACAAATTAAGACCCAAAAACAAGACAAAGGCAGAGCAGCACCAACAGATCCACACCACTCAAGAAAGGTAATGAGGCTGCAAACTACTGGGTACAAAATTCTGATTACAAGCATCAAATTGGAAACTACATGTTGTTAAATTTGTAAACATTTCCCAGGAAACAAAATCAACTCATAGCATCAACCAGAACTAAAGAGATTCCAAAAACTTCAGAAAATATACTTCTACAAATTTACTAAACAAGGAATTCTTCTAAAAGATCTCAACCCAATGTCTTTTCAAATGTATTGATGCAAGAAATACCCCTGTATCAGGTTAGGGGAGCTCCTAATCAACTCAGCAGCACATGGCAGTTACCTTCTGTATTGGGCTGTTATTTTAATTGTACTTCAAAAGATATGTTAATTTCTTTACATATATCATTACCTCAAAACATGAACTGCTTCTCCAATGAACAGAGATCGATAAGTAGCATTCAAGAAGAAATAATGTGCAAATATTTTTATCAACCAATTAAAAGTCACTTCTATATTGAATTTTAATCAATAATGTCATCAAAGCAAACAGCCATTTTTCTTCTAGCCTGCAATGAAGGCCCATTTTTTTCAGGGTATTCTTGGTTCCCATAAGTCTTATTGATGGTGCAGGTGTGATGCCAGAAGCTCTTTGCGCACTGATGGTACTAAGATTTCCTTCTATCTTTTAAGTGGGACTGTAACATTACAATACTGCTTCTCTATATATGCACCCCAAGTAGAATGTCA
Source organism: Pristis pectinata (assembly GCF_009764475.1). NCBI lineage: Eukaryota > Metazoa > Chordata > Chondrichthyes > Rhinopristiformes > Pristidae > Pristis > Pristis pectinata. The sequence continues at coordinate 49,141,431 of NC_067417.1, forward strand.
TGGACCATTCTATGCATGCATCCAGCTTAGAGAAAGCATACTGGGGGGAACAAAAAAACAAATATAGAACAATTGGTGAAGCGTGTTCTTGCAAGGAACAAGCTGCAATCCAACACCATGCAGAAGACAGCAACTCCTATTGGGTAGTCAACCAATAAACACCAATTCTGTCATGGAAATATTTAGATAACAGGTAAAATATTATCCTCTTGTACTGAAAGATAGAATCAAAGTCATCCTCTTACCCCAAACCACACCATTTTAATTCTCTCCTTCCTACCTTCTCTTCTATCCCCTACAGTAACACAAATTCTCTTCAAAGAAATGTCCAATTTCAGGTTTAAAAATGCCTGTTCAAGTATATACTGAACACTACATCTAGACACGTGTACTGAGCAAATAAGAAACCCACAGCACTAATTGCATGCATAGCTGCATAGCACTAATTTCCCATTGCATCCAAATTCAATTTACATAAAATAGAACATTATTTTTACTTGCCTCCTGCTCTGCAGGATGAACATGCAAGAAAAGTCAGAGGAAAATTGTTGATTCTCTTTTTAAGTTACACCTTCCCCATGCTTTTTAATACACTATCAAACAAGCACTAAGACTTGGCTTGGCTGGTGGCGAGAACGGCCTGCTCTTGCATCCTCCTTGCAGTCAGTCACAGCACCATTCCACATGGTTATCAAAATAGCTGTGTTGGTGACAAGATCATGCCCCCATTACTGGAATACATGTCCACTGATATCTGGTAATATATACAACACTGATTAGGTTCATTTTGAACAGCAGCATAATACAGGACTTGTTCTCTATGTGCTGTTTCCAGGAATATAACACTGAGACCAATTATTGCTGGAAGATCATGTCAGTGACACATGCCTTCTGATCTTCCCAGAACTCGCGGGCCTTACAGTACAATGAGCTGCCCATGAGCAAATGTTGCAGACTACACATTCTGTGGTCCAAGACTACATGCTGAGAGAGCTACTGAAACTTGCTCTCGTTATATAGGATATACACCACTGAAGCAGGATATTTGGCCCAACTAATCCCTGATGCTCTACTCAAGCCTCCTCATATATTTCATCTAAATCTATGAGCTTAACCCTTTCTCCATCACGTGCTTGTCCAGCTTCACCCTAAATGCAACTATATCATTTATTTTAATTGCCCCTGGCAGCAGATTCCACAGCCGCCACACAAAAGTGGAAAATAAGTTCACCAATCCTTCAGTTAACCATTCATATAGGAGCAACAATGAAGAGAAAATAAAAAATATGATATGATAGAAAAGTCCTTAGAAACTTGGCAAAAATCATGAAATCATACCAATACCAAACTGCAGTCGAATTGCAGCAGTAATGCCAGTTTGACTCTTAAGAGTACAACTTGAAAGTTCGAACCTAATATGCAATTTTCAGTGACTGGACACATTGCCAAATGAGAAGCAATGAAAAACTCTGGAACTTCTAAACTACTTCCATTGTAACAAAACAGAGAGAAATCCAGCATAGATGGAAGAACTATAATCCAAAACAGTATTGAAATAGAGGAATAAATCTTTTTAAAAAAAGAGACGTATTTACAGGTACCTAGAATTTGATGCAGAAAATTCACTTTTCTACCATGCAAGAAAATAAGAACCCAAGAATTAGTAGTAGACTATTCAGCCCCTCATACCCGCTCATCCATTTAACAAGATCATAGCTATTCTTTTACCACTGACACTTGCAGTAATCCCAGTTCCCTTAACATAGAAACGTGTAATTTCTGCCTGGAGTACACTCGGTGACTGAGGTGCCACAGACCACTTGAGTAGAGAATTCCAAAGATTCACTATCTAATTTCATCTCATCCCAGTTTTGAAGAACTTCTAGGCACCCCAGACAGCAGAAACTTATACCCTGTCAACTATGTAGGAATTCTGTTTATTTCATTTTTAAATATATACCAAAAGATATAGAGAAAATAATTCATCTAGGAACCCAATGAAGGAAAAGGTAAGATCTTTCACTTACACTACGATTTTAACATAAGAATACATTAATGATCTAGATTTTGCTGAGAAATCCCGACAGTCAGGAAGTTCAGGACTTGTGCTACAACAGGGAAGTCCTGAATTTCAAGATCCTCACATTTACCATTCCAATCACAGTCAGACCTAGAATTCTTCACAGGAACCTAGCTGTGGTGTGCCAACATCCTGCAGTTTCTCAACAATTACACTAGGGAAACAACCTGCTGAATCTGTACCAGGCTTGAAGCAAATTCAGTACCTTCTTAGGTGGACGATAATAGTCTTTTCCCCAGGGTAGAGAAGTCCAAAACTAGGAGGCTTAGATTTAGGGTGAGAGGGAAAAGATTTAAAAGGGACCTGAGGGGCAGCTTTTCCACGCAGAGGGTGGTGAGTATATGGAATGAGCTGCCAGAGGAAGTGATTGAGGCAGGTACAATAGTATCATTTAAGCAGCATTTGGATAAGCACATGGAAGGGAGGGACCTGGAGGGATATGGGCCAAATGCAGGAAATTGGGACCAGCTGGATGGGCACCATGGTCGGCATGGACTCATTGGGCCAAAGGGCCTGTGTCCATGCTGTTTAGCTCTACGTTTCTATGACTATTATCATGGATAGGAATGGCTGTGATGGAGATGTATGTTGCATGCAATTTTTACTTTTTGAATTTAATTGCATTTTATTTTCAGGTGTTTAAGCATTTTAATTAGAACTTAATCATGATTCTAAAAACATAATTGTTCATGACTCTAAATGTCAGACATACACAAGCATTCAAATTCTGAGGATTCTGACAGCCAGTAAGCTTGGGAATGTGGCTCAACTAGAAATCAAAAAATTACAATAAATAGCAACAGACAATCTGCTGAAGGAACTCTGAGTTGAACAGTAGCATCGACGGGGGGGGGTGGGCCGGTGGATCTTACAAATTGTCAACGTTTTGGGTGTGGACTCTGCGTCAGGACCGATGCAGGTTTTCAACCCAAAGCATCAACAATTCCTGATCCCCACAGATCATGTTCAACCCACCGAGTTCCTCCAGCAGACTGTTTGTTGTTCCAGATTCCAGCATCGGCAGTGTCTCGTGTCTTCCTTACAATAAACAGGTCTTACCAAGTAGACTGATGGCCCCATAGCACCTCATCGATCATGTTGGAGCCAATTTTGTGGACCAATTTGGTGGTGGCAGATTCCTCTGGGTTAAACTCAGTCTAGCAGATAAAGCACAGAATGGCAAGTTTACCACTCTGCGGAAATTATAAGCTAACATATATGGATAGAATACACACCAGCTTGGTTAGAAAAGATAAGAGACAGAGGCAGGTGAGTTCATTGTATCACCATTTTGAAATTGTAAAGAGAGTAAAACAACTTCATTAGCTGCTTTTTCCCCCCCAAAGTAGGCTTTGTGATTAGTCTCCTGAGATACCCAAGAAAATAAAAATCATTTTAAATGGGCTTAAGTATCTGTTCTGTGAAAATTAAACTTGTGAGCATGTCCTAAATAGTTTTGATACTCAAAGATCTCTGAAACATTTGACAGAGTAATCTAACAATCCTAAGTGAATACTATTAATGAACTGAAAGCCATGAAGAGTTGTATGACCAAAGTACAGCTTTAGACAAGGTATGGCCTACATAAGTAGACAAAAACCCCATCATCCAGTTGCCAAGATACATAGGAAGTAGGTAACCCTTCGAATCGTCAACATTGACTTCAGACCCACTTACTCACCAATAATCTGCTTACTGATGCCCAGCATGGGTTTCACTAAGATCACTCAGCCCCAGATGTCACAGCACTGGTGCATACATGGATAAGTTAGCCGAATTTCAGAAGTGTGACTGCCCCGACATCAAGAGAGCATTTGACCAAATGTGGCAGTCCTGGTAAAATTGAAGTCAATGGGCACCAAGGAAGAAACACTCCAATAGTTGGAGTAACACCCAGAAAAGGAAGATGGCTGTGGTTGCAGTAAGTCAATCATCCCAGCCCCAAGGCATCACTGCAAGAGTTCCTCAGGGCAATACCCTAGGCCCAACCATCTTCAACTGCTTCCTCAAGGACTTTTCTTCCATCATAAGGTCACAGGTGGGGGAAATCTGTTAATGATTGAACAATTTCAATTTCATTTGCAACTCCTCAGTAAATGAAACAGCCCATTCCTATATGCAGCTAGAACTACCCAACATTCAGTCACAGGCTGAGAAGAGACAAGAAACATTTGCACCACAGAAGTGTTAGGCAATGATCTCAAACTATAAAGCGTCTAACCAACTACATGACATTCAATAGCACTATTGTCAACACGTCCCTCACCATCAATATGCTGGGGTCACCACTGACCAGAAACTCAAGTATACCAACCACACATGTACCTTAACTACAAGAACAGGTCCAAGGCTCAGCATCCTGTGGCAAGTGACTCATCTCCTGACATCTCAAAGCCTTTCTACAAGGCACAGTCCATGAGTGTAATGGAACACTGTCCAATTGCCTGGATCAGTGCATCTCCAATAACTCCCATGACACCCAATATCAGGTTAAAGAAGCCCACTTGATTGGCACATTGACCAGCCGAACATTTATTCCCTCCTCCACTGGCACACAGCAACATGGATGTGCACTATGTACACAGTGCACTGCAATTACTTGCCTAGGGTACTCCAACAGCACGTCCCAAACCTGCGACTTCTAACACCCGAGGACAAAGGCAGCAAGGCAGTGGGAAGCTACTTGCAGGCTCCCCCTCCAAGTCACAATTCATCCAGATTTGGAAATATGTCAGTGATCTTTCATCATTATTGGGTCCAAATCCTGAAATTCCCTCCCTAACAGCATTATGGGAGTACCTTAACCAGAAAGACTGCAGCAGTTCAAGATGGTGGTCCTCCTCCACCACCTTCTCAAGGGCAATTAAAAATGGATAAAAAATGCAGTCTTGCCAGCAAAGCCCTAATCCTGAAAAATGAATGTTTACCAACATTTCAATGGCTTCATTCAAAAAAAATTCAAGTACTGTGAAATACATAATGCTAAATAAATTTTTATTTCCTTTAATGGACCCAGCGTAGAAATGCCTATATACATTGTTGTGAAATAAATACAATATACTTTGTGTATTATTCCTGAAACTGACAAACCTATTCACTGCAAATATAAAACAAGCCAAGCTATTTTCACAGGATCCCTGTAGTATGTATGCTGATCGACAGTGAAAATCATTTGTTACAAAATATACTGAAAACTTTAATTTGATCAGAAGAGAAGAATATGTGGACATAGCGAGCTTGAGATTTTCAGCTTTTACCAATGGAACAAAAAAAATGCTGAAACTTAAGTTTGCCTTTTTAAGGAAAACCATTGATAACACATTGCTGGCATTTTAGTTTACATCAGCCTCACATTTTGCTTAAAGAGTGCAATTTTTAAAAATGCAGTACTGCACACAAACTACTGACCAAACGTTTGTGGACATGCAATACAACATGCTACGGAACTTTATAATTGGGGTATCTTTGGAGGGAGTGAGCACAAGGGAATAAAAATTAGTAAAAACAAACAGCAATAGATGACTTTGAATGTGCAGGTACAGTTGTCATTGCCAAACTAGTTACAATTCATTATAGATTTTTTTTCCTTACAAATAATTCTAAGAAAAATACCTGCAGCTGAACAGAAAAATGGGAAAATTCAAGCCTAACAATGAAGCATTTACTACCTTCTATAGGTCTCCCATCTGCCACAGAGGAATAACTTTGTACTACTACACAATATTTACTGGTGAAATCCATTGCACAATTAACAAGATAACATGGCACTAGAGCATGGAGAAGAAAGTACTACAATGGCATGAAAGGTATTTTAATATCTCACGTGAATCATCAAGTGCCATTTGACTTTCACAGTCAGACGAGTCAATTGTTGTTACGGTCTGCCTCACAGAGGAAAACTGAGGATGAACTCAAAACCCACCACCAGACCTTTCCCTTCCCAAACTAAGACAAGTGTTAATTTCACTGAATAGTTTCTCCAAGTTAATAAAAAATTCCAAACTAAAAGTGAAAGCAATAAAAATGTTCCTTTTAACTTGTATTTCTTTCACTTTCAATAATCATGTGTGTCGTTTGCCAGTACCTACATAAACAAGTTAAAAAAAAAATTGCTTCTACCTTTTGGATTATCAGCCTAATAATAAAACATTTACTTGATTACTAGTTAATAGATTTCTGAGCATTCACTCCTCGACATTATTCAACATTGCATTATGCTTATTTTCCCTTCCCACTCATTTTTTCTCGACCTTAAAGCCACTAACCCATTAATGGAATACACTTCTATAGGCAAATAACTGATATCTTATGCAAGTCCATCCTGTCCCCAATTTCCTTGGTCTGTCCAGGAGAAGAGGGTGTATGTAGATACATTCTTAGCAGGATCTACAAACAGCAATCAAGAGCTGGAATTCAGTGGCTTTCTACCCTCTAATACAAGCCAATACCCCTCCTTCCAAATGTCCTAGTTGAGTACGTCAACTTTCAAAAGAGATCCTAAATGGTGTCTGGGACGTCTTCCTCTCCTTGCTCGTTTAAACAGATGGCAAATGAACAAATACAATAGATGTAGTGCACATGGATACACGGAAAATCTTCAACAAGGTGGCACATGGAAAATTAATGGAGATAATGAAGGGGTACAGAAGTAATAGGAGTTCAACAAACAAAAATAAAAACCGAAAATCAAAAATACTGCATACAGATGCAGAAAAACAAAAAGAGAAAATGCTGGAAATACTCAGAAGGTCACACTCCATCAATCGAAAGAGAAACGGTTATCATTTCAGGTTAAAGGTCCTTCGTCAAAACTGGGAAGGAGACAAGTTTAAGCTGCGTGGAGTGAGATGTCTTTGATAGAGTAAAACTGAGGTGACCATGGAAATACGTGGTAAACAATGTTATCTGGTCAATAAGTAAATATGAGCAGTTAAAGAGTGAGAACATAGGCAAAAGAACATTGACAAAACAATCTAGGAGTTACAAAATGCTGAGCACAAAGACGCGCCCCGCAGGTCAGGCTGGGCATGTCCTACACTCTCAGAGAGAAAAAAAACAACAAACAAAAAAGTGACCTGCTTAATATTTCCAAGATTAAAAACTGGTTACCAGTGAGTTATGAAACTTTGCAAGACCTCATTTCTAGGGCCATTTCCCTTCATTGTGTCGCTCAAAGCTTGGGTAAATAAATTGTAAATAATTCCACAGGCTCGATTGTTTAGAACACCAAAGAAAACTCTGGATGGACACTTATATGATGAGGAAAGGACTAACAAAGAAAAGGAAAGTGAAACTCAGTGCAAATGCAAGTTGATGGACTTAGTGAAAAAACATTACACCCAGAATTGAACTATTCTCAGTATAGTCAAAGAGCAAAGATCTTTGGAACATTAAATACAAGACAACTGAAGGCCTCAAAAACTAATGGAATTCTAGGCCTCAATCTAAAAATATAAAAAAGGTTATTAGCAGTCTTACTTAAAAAAAACATCAGAATTCAGATACTCATTAATGGAAGGAATTGAAAACTCCAAACAGAGTACCAGAGAGAACAATTCTCTTCACAACTTAAGTTTAAATACTTTACCCCGCTCAACGAGGAAAGCCTATTAGTTATCCCACTAAAACAAACAAGAACCCCAAGAAAATAACTACATCCTATCATTGAAGGACACACTGAATTCTACTACTGCACTAGAATAGAATTCCATAGCAAGTATTAAACAATATTGAAGTCAGATTTATGATCCTTAAGAATAAAAAGGTGCTTATAGGAATTGAAAATACCAATAAATAAGCCTCTAACTTAGGCATTTCTGGAGAGGACAATTCAAATCTGTCAGATACTCACTTAAAATTAGAAAGAGTTCAATTCTAAATTGAGATATCTATTTAAGTGTGCATTACAGTTTACCCTAACCAAGTCTTCTCCTGTTTCCTAAAGGCACAAACTCTGGGGTGCTGTCCCATATGAATTCACTAACTTCTCATCAAAGTGGATCATTCTTCTTGCTTTAAGCATCCAAATACACAAGTCACTTAATCCGGCTGTCCAAAAGAAAGATTGCACAGCTCTGCTTCAGGACAGACAGCAATTAGGTTTAGAGCTTCTAATTTGAAGTTCTAAATGTCAGCCTTTCTGTGAACCATATTTTAATTTGCTGGTACAATGAAACCACCAATGAAGTACTTGCAAATTGCTTTTCAAAGTGTAAAACTAAACCCTATAAACAAAACTCTGTTTTTCATCTTTTAATAAAGACAAGGCCAGAAAAATCTTTTTCAAGTGTGATGTTCTTTTAATTGTTTCAAATTGTTTTGACTTCATCATGACCTGCAAATTGCAAACCTTTGACAGCTGAGGGTGCATCCACTCAAATCCTATTTTGTCCTCTCCTACATAATCCAGCATAATCAAAGACCCCACCCACCCAGGACATTCTCTCTTCTCTCCTCTTCCATCGGGTAGAAGATACAGGTGCCTGAGGGCTTGTACCACCAGACTTAAGGACAGCTTCTACCCCACTGTGATAACACTATTGAACAGTTCCTTTATACAATGAGATGGACTATGACCTACGGCCTCATGATCTACCTTGTTGTGACCTTGCACCTTATTGCACTGCATTCTCTCTGTAGCTGTGACACTTTACTCTATACTATTATTGTTTTTACCTGTACTACATCAACACACTTTGTACTAACTCAATGTAACTGCACTGTGTAATGAATTGACCTGTACGATCAGTTTGTAAGACAAACGTTTCACTGTACCTTGGTACAAGTGACAATAATAAACCAATACCAAACATCATGCAGAACGTTTAGCAGGGGTCAATGTTCAGAAACGGGGTTACAGAGGCCAGAAACAGCATCAATTCACCACAAACTTGACATCATCGAATCTGAACAGGTCGGGGTTGCAGATGCAACTGTTCATTTCGCTCCATAGATGCTGCCTGACCCGCCGTGTTCCTCCAGCATTTTGTGTGTATTACTGAACAGTTTGGTCTTGCACTGGGTAAACTTACTGAATAATCACGGCATGGATGTACAAATTTGAGTTAATAAAGTCTTAATATAAGCTGCCCAATAGTTCAAGCTGGCAATGGTAGAGAGCTACTGAGCGATGCTGACCAGGAACATCAGAGGATTGATGTCAGATGTGTGGTTAACTAGTACCAAAGAGAATGTCTTTGGATGCACCAATCAACTTCAATACTTATGGGGGAATTTGGGGAGGGTGGAAGTTTAAGTTAAGCTGTCAGCATTCCATCCAACTTGCCTAAAAAAACTTGCCATAGAGAGATGCAACAAAGATTCATCAGATTGCTTTCCCCGGCACAGAATTTTTGCTCTATGAGAGATTAAGCAGACTACGTGTTTTCTCTATAGTTCAGAAGATTGAGAGGTACTCTCATTGAAACTTACAAAATTCTTACAGGGGTCAACAGAGTGGATACAAGGAGGAAGTTTCCCTTAGCTGGGAAATCCAGAAATCAGAAACTTCTCACCTGAGTGGCAAGTCTTTGGAATTCTCTACCCTAGGGGGCTGTGCATTGAGTTCACTGAAAGACGGATAGATATCTGGATATTAATGGAATCGAATGATGTGGGGTTCATGCAGGAAAAGTAGAAGAGAAGACTTGGTCTTGACAAATGGCTCAAAAGTCCAGATGGCCTACTCCTGTGTCTAATTCCTAAAACTTATGTTCTAATCATATTGCAGTACCTTTCCTATGGAGTATTTACATGATGCCCTCTCCCCAATTAAATTTACCTTCCCAGAAAAATCCCATTGGCCCTTTTGAATTGGTACTACAGCAAGACTCTGATAATCCAGCACCCTTAGGACTTTGGTAGTGCCAGACTAGATTTTCCAGACTATTAGATATTACTCCCATTAATACCCAAACACTTACTTCATTTTTTAAAAAATACAAAATGTTAAAATATAATAAATTTTCCAATGAACAATTAAGTTTAAAGGGAGCTGGAAATATGTGAGCACTCCAGACCCCAGCTCCAGCCACAACCGTGCCCACGCTCCTGACCCCTGGCATTCTGGATCCAAACTTCAACTCCAGCCATTCACCCAGCCTACAATCCAGGCACCAGACGCACTCCAGACCCCCAGCTCTGGCTGTGTCCCTCGCTTACGCACTGGACTCTCAGCTCACATTCCGGACTAATGAATGCTGGATGCTGACCCATCTGGATTGCCAAACAAATCAGATCCCAGATTATCAGAGCTTTACTGTAATGTGCCAACAACAGCTATGGAACTATTATAACATCTAAGAAAGTTGTTTTTTTTTCCTTAATATAAAAAGCAAAAAACTCTCCAATTAAAAACAGAACTCTTGCCACACCTGAAAGTCTCTCAAACTCCAGAATGTTATTGCTACTGTTTCATAATTGCTATAAAATGCAAAGTACGTAAGTAATTAGAAGATAATAAAAGGCAGTTTGCCACAGTGTACCAATAGTAACTGATTAGTATAAAGCATTTTGCTAATTCTCTTCCAGGTCTCAGTTCAACTTTTCTATACTAACTTTGAAACAAAAATCAAAATTCACAGTGGAGACACAAGAGACTGCAGATGCTGGAATCTGGAGCAACAAACAATCTGCTGGAAGAACTTAGCGGGTCAATTGACTGAGTTCTTCCAACAATTTGTTGATCTAAATTCACAACTTTACTTTTGCAGTACTCATTCAACTAGTTGCAAAAGACCTTTAACTTCCAGTCACCTCCAATTACTAACAATTGCAATCCCAAATTCCTACAAGTGAGAAAGGTTTGTACTTGCATAGCATTTTCAGGGAATGATATGCTTTTAGTAAGCAGTAACGTATGATAAGGAAAACTAAAACACGAAGAGAACTTTATTATTAACTTGAAAGTTGGGCCTTGAAGGGGCACATGAGTTTAGTTAAGCAAAGGTAGGATACGATTTTTTTAAAAAAAGGTAGCCAGATAGTTTCTAAATTGGAAACCAAATGAGTCATTGCTAGGTTACTAAAGAATTTGCTAATATTTTAATTTTTTTGCAAGCTTTCTATCCAAATTGAACAGTACGAAACTTAAGATTAACGCAAAACGTCGCAGAGGGAACAAAAAAGTATATCGTAAATATACCAACTCCTTCCCCTCCCTTCCCCCACTTTTTACTGATCCTTTACTAGGCCTCGTTCCTGAATGAGTTAGTAACACTCGCCGAATTACAAGTTTGACGTTTCTCAACCCTACAACTTTCTCCTCTTTTCCCTTTCAGCAACTAAACAACTCGAATGATAGCACTTTCTTTCTTCTGGACGTTATGGGCTTTTAATATACTTTGTCCCTCTGTAGGCCCTGACTTCACCATGTGAGTTTCTATCCATCCCTCTAGTTCCTCGTTATGCACGTATAAATAATGAGGACGAAGAGTGCACAAAGTTGCCTTTCAGCCCGTTGTTTTTAGAAGAAGTTACAATAGTTTCTCCTCACTCTCACACACTTCGGCTCCCTCTACAAACGCAGCAGGCCTCAGGCTCCCTGGGCCTCTAGTGCACAGTGTGCGAGACTTGTTTCACGGCAAACTCACATGAGAGATCTCCTGCTGGCTGGATTTGTAATTCTTCTTGGTCAGGTTGTCCACAAGGTAGCTGATTTGAGACAAGGCCAGCGATAACGAGTCAAGATTCATTGCTGGTCGGGGCGGTCAGCTGAGGAAAGCGGGAAATGGTCATTATTCCCCTTTCTTTTACTGGAAAAAGAAAAATTTCTCTTCTCGTGTCAGCGCCTTTCCTCTCTCTCTCTCTCTTTCTTATAATATATATATAACGATGGAGGAGGGAAAGGGTCGCCTTCTGCTAAGTGTTCTCACGGGAGAGTCCGGGGGCCCAGTGGTCACTTCAGGAGTGTTTGCTCCGCTTCCGCTCCGGTTCCGGGCAGGCTTCGCCCCCGCCCCCCCTTCTCTCTCTCTCTCGCTCTCTCTCTCTCTCTCTCCCTCTCTCTCTCGAGTCGGTCTGTCTTCAGCCCGTCCCCGGCTCCTCGCTCACTTTTCTCCCGCCGCCGCTGTTCCTCCTCCTCCTCCGTGTAGCCTGAACATGGCGCTGCTCCGCCGGTGGGACAACAGAGAGGCCGAGGTGGGGAGGGGGGGGTGGGTTTAGGAGGGGGGGGGAGGGGGTGGCGGCGGGGAGGTGAGGTGGGGGGGTGGGGATGAGGAGACGAGAGAGGACGCGGTGTCGGCCTGGCCCAGCCCGGCCCGGCCTGGCTGCCTTCGCTCAGCTCTCTCGCCCGCCCGCCCGCTCGGTGCGGCTGCAAATGGCGGCGGCGCGGCCTCACTCACTGCGCCATCTTGGAACCACCGACAAACACAACAACAACAACAACAATATTTTTAAAACAGAAAATTCTCCTCAGAAAACTTTTCTGGGCCGACCGGATACTTTTTTTAAAAACAAAAACTCCACTTTGGATTTTTTTAAAAAAACGATATCGGGAGGAAAACAACCACCACCCCCCCCCCCCCCTCCCGAGCCCGCCGATTAGTCGCGCGATTAGTCGGGCGAGAGCGAGACTGCTCCGAGTTTTTTTGATGATCGGGGAGGGGGGTAAGGTTGAGGGTTTCCGGTCAGCGGGGAGAGGAGTTTGTTGGGGGGGGGCGTTATTTGGTTTGTTTATTTTTATTTCTATAATAGTTTCGTTAATGCGCCTCTTGCTCTGCCCCAACAGCAGCGCCCAGTCAGCGCGTCGCCCTCCCGCCACGGCCCGCGCGCTCCCTGCCCTGCCCCTCCCCCCCACACTGCGCGCTCCCGCCGCGGCCCGCTCACAACCCGCGCGCTCCCGCCAAGACCCGCTCACAACCCGCGCGCTCCCTCCCCTACCCCCCCCGGCCCCGCGCGCTCCCTCCCCTACCCCCCCCCCCGGCCCGCGCGCTCCCTCCCCTACCCCCCCCCCGGCCGCGCGCTCCCTGCCCCTCCCCCCCGGCCCCGCGCGCTCCCGCCACGGCTCGCTCACAACCCGCGCGCTCCCGCCAAGACCCGCTCACAACCCGCGCGCTCCCTCCCCTACCCCCCCGGCCCGCGCGCTCCCTTCCCTACCCCCCCGGCCTGCGCGCTCCCTGCCCCTCCCCCCCCGGCCCCGCGCGCTCCCTGCCCCTCCCCCCGGCCCCGCGCGCTCCCGCCACGGCCCGCTCACAACCCGCGCGCTCCCTGCCCTGCTCCCCCCCCCCCCCCCCAGCCCGCGCGCTCCCTGGCCCGCGCTCGCCCCCGGCCCCGCGCTCCCGCCTCAGTGGCAGACTCCAACGCTCACGCTGCCCGGCACCCAATAACATCCACATCCCGCTGGACTTTTTTTTATTGTTATTGCAAATGTTAAACGTGTTTCACCTCAGCACCGCATTCGCTTGCTCGGCATTTTGTTGTTTTTTAATTTTTTAAAAAAGAGGTGTGTGTGTGTGGGGGGGGGGTGAATATTTGCACCACGTGATGCATTAACCCTGCCAGGCGGGCCGAAGGGGACGTTTAATTTAAAAAAAAAGAAATCAGTGGCCACTGTACGGCCGCTGTGATATTTTTAAAATGTGATGGAAATATAATGTGGGGAAATAAAGAGTCGAATAGTTGGGACGCCGAGTTCAATCACGTGATTTTGGGTCATGTGACCGGGCTATAGCGTGTGTGTGCCCTGTGCCAGCCGCTCCCACGTTATCCAACGCACCACCTTCGTCTCATTAACGTGCAACATTGCTCTTCCGTGCAGCAGTGAGCTGCCAGTGTCTGTCTGATTTTCCTCAGTTACATGTATATTTAAAAGATCTTGCAACAGTACAGCTCTGAGGCATAGGTTCGGCAATCATTTCAAGAGTGGAGATTAACCGTTTAACGCAGAGGTGTGAGTAAAACTGAACGTATTATATAGGCTGTTTAGTCCTTCAAAGTTATCCTTCCATCTAAATGGAGAGTAGCTGAATTATGTCTTCGCCTTATCAACTTCTTGGTCCCATGACTGTTACCACCTTCGTCCAACAGAGGGGTTTTGTGTTTGAATTGACCTCCAGATTCGCCGACATTTGGTGATGGGGAGATTTCCCCTATATTTGAGTAAAGGATTGTTTCCTATCGTTACCATGTAGTTGGTATGACACCAATTTTAAAGTCAAGCTCCCTAGTCTGCACAGTAGAGAAACTATTGTTTTTCCACTTATCTTATCAACACTTTAAACACCTAAATTATATAATACTTAATCTTGTATATTAAATGGAATATAAACACAGTCTACATAGCTTGTGTTCACAGTTTAACCCTTTTTTCTACAATATGCCAGTGAAAGCGGTGCTGCTTCTCATAAAAATAAGTGTTGAAGGTGGTACCAGCACTGAATGGAGTACTCTAGATGAATCTGGAACTTTGTGGAACGTGACTCACTCCATGTGTGTATCCCAGTCATCTTGTGATAAGGGAATCAATTCATTGCTTTTTCAATAGCTTGTCAGGAATACTCAATAAAAATTTCTCTACACATTCAATTTAGAAACATAGAAAACCTACAGCACAATACAGGCCCTTCAGCCCACAAAGCTGTGCCGAACATGTCCCTACTTTAGAAATTACTAGGCTTACCCATAGCCCTCTATTTTTCTCAAGCTCCATGTACCTATCCAAAATCTCTTAAAAGACCCTATCGTATCCGCCTCCACCACCGTTGCCGGCAGCCCATTCCATGCACTCACCACTCTCTGAGTAAAAAACTTACCCCTGACATCTCCTCTGTACCTACTCCCAGCACCTTAAACCTGTGTCCTCTGTGGCCACCATTTCAGCCCTGGGAAAAAGCCTCTGACTATCCACACTGATCAATGCCTCTTATCATCTTATACACCTCTATCAGGTCACCTCTCATCCTCCGTCGCTCCAAGGAGAAGAGGCCGAGTTCACTCAACCTGTTTCATAAGGCATGCTCCCCAATCTAGGCAACATCCTTGTAAATCTCTTCTGCACCCTTTCTATGGCTTCCACACCCTTCCTGTAGTAAGGTGACCAGAACTGAGCACAGTACTCCAAGTGGGGTCTGACCAGGGTCCTATATAGAACCATAGAACAATACAGCACAATACAGGCCCTTCAGCCCACCATGTTGTGCCGACCTTCAAATCACACCTAAGACTATCTAACCCCTCTATCTTAAATTCCTCCATATGCTTATTTAACAATCTCTTGAACTTGACCAACGTATCAGCCTCCACCACCACTTCAGGCAGCGCATTCCATGCACCAACCACTCTCTGGGTGAAAAACCTCCCTCTGACATCTCCCTTGAACTTCCCACCCATTACCTTAAAGCCATGCCCTCTTGTATTGAGCATTGGTGCCTTGGGAAAGAGGCGCTGGCTGGCTACTCCTCTTAATATTTTGTATACCTCTATCATGTCTCCCCTCATCCTCCTCCTCTCCAATGAGAACAGCCCTAGCTCCTTTAGTCTCTCCTCATAATCCATACTCTCTAATCCAGGCAGCATCCTGATAAATCTCCTCTGCACCCTTTCTAACACCTTCACATCCTTCCTATAATGAGGCGACCAGAACTGGGCACAGTACTCTAAGTGTGGTCTAACCAGCGTTTTGTAAAGCTGCATCATTACTTTACGGCTCTTAAACTTGATGCCATGACTTATGAAAGCTAACATCCCATAAGCTTTCTTAACTACCTTATCCACCTGTGAGGCAACTTTCAGTGATCTGTGGATATGAACCCCCAGATCCCTCTGCTCCTCCACACTGCCCAGAATCCTGCCATTTACCTTGTACTCCGCCTTGGAGTTTGTCCTTCCAAAGTGTACCACCTCACACTTCTCCAGATTGAACTCCATCTGCCACTTCTCAGCCCAGCTTTGCATCCTATCAATATCCCTCTCTAAGCTTCAACAGCCCTCCACACTATCCACAACACCACCGATCTTTGTGTCATCTGCAAACTTGCTAACCCACCATTCCACCCCGTCACCTGTCATTAATAAATATCACAAAAAAGTAGAGGTCCCAGAACCGATCCCTGTGGGACACCACTAGTCACAGCCCTCCAAGCCAAATGCATTCCCTCCACCACAACCCTCTGCTTTGTACAGGCAAGCCAATTCTAAATCCACATGGCCAAGCCTCCCTGGATCCCTTGGCCTCTGACCTTCTGAAGAAGCCTACCATTGCGGAACCTTGTCAAACGCCTTACTAAAGTCCATGTAGACCACGTCTACTGCACTACCCTCATCAATCTTCCTGGTCATCTCCTCAAAGAACCCAATCAGGCTTGTGAGGCATGATCTTCCCTTCACAAAGCCATGCTGGCTGTCCCTAATCAGTCCATGATTCTCTAAATGCTCATAGATCCTACCTGTTAGAATCCTTTCTAACAGCTTGCCCACCGCAGACGTAAGGCTCACTGGTCTGTAATTCCCTGGACTATCCCTACTACCTTTTTTTGAATAAGGGGACAACATTCGCCACCCTCCAATCCTCCGGTACCATCCCCGCGGACAACGAGGACTCAAAGACCCTAGCCAACGGTTCAGCAATCTCGTCCCCTCACCTCACAAAACAGCCTGGGGAATATTCCATCAGGCCCCCAGGGACTTATCTGTCCTAATATTTTCTAACAGCTCCAACACGTCCTCTCTCTGATAGCTACATACTCTAGACATTACCTTACCAACACTGTCCTCAGCGTCATCAAGATCCCCTCTCCTTCGTGAATACTGAAGAGAAGTATTTCATTGAGAACCTCACCCACTTCAACAGCTTCCAGGCACATCCTCCCACCTTTGTCTTTAATTGGACCTACCTTTACTCTAGCCATCCTTCTGCCCTTCACGTACGAGTAAAAAGCCTTGGGATTCTCCTTGACCCTACTTGCCAAAGCTTTTTCATGTCCCCTTCTTGCTCTCCTCAGCCCCTTCTTAAGTTTCTTCCTTGCTACTCTATATTCCTCATGAGCCCTGTCTGATCCTTGCTGCTTATGCCTTATGTATGCTGCCTTCTTCTTCCTAATTAGTTGTTCCACCTCTCTCGTCACACACGGTTCCTTCACCCTGCCATTCCTTCTCTGCCTCACCGGGACAAATTTATCCCTAACACCCTGTGAAAGATCCCTGAACATCGACCACATCTCCATAGTATACTTCCCTTCAAAAATGTCATCCCAATTTACACTCTCAAGCTCTCGCCTTATAACCTCATAATTCACCTTTCCCCAATTAAATATCTTCCCGTCCTCTTTGCTCCTATCCCTGTCCATGACAATTCTAAAGGTTATGGAGCAGTGGTCGCTATCCCCCAAATGCTCACCCACCGAGAGATCTGTCACCTGACCCGGTTCATTACCTAAAACTAGATCTAATATGGCATTCCCTCTAGTCGGCCTGTCGACATACTGTGTCAGGAATCCGTCCTGGACACACTTAACAAACTCTGCCCCGTCTAAACCTTTGGCACTAAGCAGGTGCCAATCAATATTTGGAAAGTTGAAGTCTCCACAATAATAACCCTGTTATTTTTGCATCTTTCCAAAATCTGCCTCCCAATCTGCTCCTCAGTATCCCTGCTTGCTACCGGGGGCCTATAGCGTACTCCCAGTAGAGTAAACCGCTCCTTTCTTGTTCCTAACTTCCACCCATACTGACTCTAGAGAGGATCCTTCTACATTATCCACCCTTTCTTGCAGCTGTAATAGTGTCCCTGACAGTATCACCACCCCTCCTCCCCCCCCCATCCCTTTTAAAACACTGAAAACCAGGAATATTCAATATCCATTCCTGCCCTGATGTCAACCATGTCCCTGTAATAGCCACAATATCGTAGTCCCATGTACTTATCCAAGCTCTCAGTTCATCTCCCTTATTCCTGATGTTTCTTGCATTTAAGTAAATGCACTTTAGCCCATCCACCTTACTACTTTGTAGCCTGAACTCTGCTTCTCCTTCCTCAAAGCCTCTCTACCTGTTAGATCTGACTTTTCCCATCCCCTTCTTCCTCTGACCTACTCCTCTCATTCCCATCACCCTGGCAAACTAGTTTAAACACTCCCGAACCACCCTAGCAAACCTGGCTGCAAGGATGTTGGCCCACCTCAGGTTTGGGTGTAACCCACCTCTCTGTGCAGGTCCCACCTTCCCCAGAAGAGATCCCAATGATCCAAAAATCTAAAACCCTCCCTCTGCACCAACTTCTCAGCCACGCATTTATTTGCCATCGCTTGCTATTCCTACCTTCACTATCGTGAGGCACTGGCAGCAATCCCGAGATTGCTACTCTTGAGGTCCTGTTCTTCAGCCTTCTGCCGAGCTCCCTAAACTCACTTTTCAGGACCTCATCCCTCTTCCTACCTATGTCATTGGTATATAGCTACAACATTACCACTCGGCTCATAAATTCAATTCCACGATTGATGAAGGACAATACACCGTATGCCTTCTTAACCACAGAGTGAACCTGTGCAGCTGCTTTGAGCGTCCTATGGACACGGACCCCAAGATCCCTCTGATCCTCCACACTGCCAAGAGTCTTACCATTAATACTATATTCTGCCATCATATTTGACCTACCAAAATGAACCACTTCACATTTATCTGTGTTGAACTCCATCTGCCACTTCACAGCCCAGTTTTGCATCCTATCTATGTCCCGCTGTAACCTCTGACAGCCCTCCACACTATCCACAACACCTCCAACCTTTGTGTCATCAGCAAACTTACTAACCCATCCATCCACTTCCTCATCCAGGTCATTTATAAAAATCACGAAGAGTCAGGGTCCCGGAACAGATCCGTGAGGCACACCAGTGGTCACCGACCTCCATGCAGAATGTGACCCGTCAACAACCACTTACTGAATAATCTGCCTTTCTACAGTCCAAAGTGGATGACCTCACTTTTCTATATTGAACTTAATCTGCTGTAGTTTTCTTTCTTCTCCTTTGCTCTATCAATGTGGTTTTACAACCTTTGATACCCTCCTCCACTATTTATTAACAAAATAAAATTAAAAAATCAGTACAGCACATAAGGCAATCACTGCCTCTTTGTAGAGCAATCTATAGTCAATCCCATGCTCTGTCTCCATAGTCCTGAACTTTACCTGAAAATAATACATCTACAGTTAAATCTCTGTCCACCACACGCAAGCAGTGCAATGCAGATCTGCATAAAAACATTTCTTCTCATTTCACATCTGGATCTTTTCCCAATTATTTTAAATCTGTGTCCTCTGGTACTTGACCCCTCTGCTAATGGAAAAAGGTTCTCTCTATTTACACTGGCTTTATCTGCCGAGATTTTGCACACCTCTATCAAATGTCCTCTCAATTGTTTTTGCTCTAAGGAGAATAACACCTGATTTTTTTGGCATGTATGCATCATTGACAAGGCTAGCATTATTGCCCTTTCTTAGTTGCCCCGGAGAAGGTGATATTGAGTCACCTTGAGGAGCTGCAATCCTTCTATTGAAGGTGCGCCCACAATGTTATTGGGTAGGGAAACTGAGAATTTAGATCCAGTGACAATGAAGAAATGGTAATATAAAAGGCATGCAAAGTTGCAAGGTGAGGGAAGAAGATTGGGAAAAGTCTAGAAACTAACAACATATGACTAAAAATATAATAAAAATGAAGAAAATGGATTATATGCAAACTAATAATAAGTGAAAATAAAAGCTTCTACATAAAAAGGAATAAAATTGATAAGGAAATATTGGTTCCTTAGATTGATTCTTGGAAATTAATAATGGGAAGTAAGAAAATGTGGGAGGGGAGACATTTAAAACAATCTCTATTACTAGGAAAAGATGCTCAGCACACTAATGGAACTAACTCCTGACGTCCCAGGGATCCGTTGGCCTGCCTCTTAAGAAAAGTGGTTGCACCGGTTGTGATCTTCCAAAGTTCCCTAGATTCTGGAAATGTTCTAACAGATTGGAAAACTCCAAATGTAATGCTCCTATTCCAGACAGAAGGACATTATAGCCCAATTAGCCTGGCATCTGACATGGAAAATACTGAAATGCATTATGAAAGAAATAGTAGGATAGTTAGAACATCACATACACTGAAAGGGCCATCTTGTTAAATAAGTTTGTTAGGGATGCAGTGAGATGGATGGATAAAGGGGTTCTTTTTCTGATGTTCTTCTGACAGAGGGGAATCAGCAGATAGTACTGTTCTTTTGTGCCCCTTGCCCTCGTCCTTGATGGTAGACATTACAGGTTTAGGAAGTACTGCCAACAATGCATCTTGTAGATGGTGTTCTGCTGGTGGAAGGAATGGATGATCAGCATGGGTGCCTGTCAAACAGCTGCTTTGTCTTGCATAATATTTACTGAATATCATGAATTTACTGAATATTACTTGCATAATATTTACTGAAAAGGCTTTGGGGTATCAGGTGGTGAGACGTTCACCACAAGATACACAGTCCCCTAACCTGCTATAGTATCCATTGTATTTATGTGGTTGGACAAGTTGATCATCTAGTAAATGGTCACTCCCAAGATGTTAATGGTGTTGCTCTTGGCAATGGTAATGTGACTGAAAGTCAAGTGCAGAAGTCTAAATGCTCTCTTGTTAGAAATGGCTTGATTTACACGTATTGGCCTTTATTTCTCTTATAGCCAGGAGGGCTGTGTTGCTTAAATGGAAGGAAGTTACTCCGCCTACTCATGTTCAATGGTTACGAGATGTATGTCATACCTAAATTCAGAGAAGATCCGTTGTTCAATTTCTGAATCTAACTTAGACTTTCAAACATTGCAGGGACCTTTTTTGAACTATTTTCAAAACCTTTGATTTGGTGGTTAAAGTACAGATATTGGCTAATATTATTATGTGTTAGGGGTTTTTCTCTGTCCTTTTTTAACAAACAGCTTTGGTCTTGGCAGTGGGTTTAGTTTTTTTTATAATAAAATTATTCCAATTTAATTGTTATTAATTAACTATCGTTTTTGTTTATCAATATGGGATATTGTGATTTCAAGTATGATCTAATGCAATGTATTTTCTAGCATCTTATCTTCTTTCTGATTCATGTACTCTGTATTTTCTATGTGGAACCAATAAAAATATTGTAAAAGAAAGAAGGAAATGGCCATTGCCTGGCATGTGAATGGCACAAATATTACATGCTATATATCAACATGTGTCTGAATGCTACTTAGGTCTCATTCCATGCAGATACCAGCTGCTTGTAGCATAGCGCTATTACAGCGCCAGCAGTCCGGGTTCAATTCCAGCCATTGTCTGTAAGGAGTTTGTACGTTCTCCCCGTGTATCTGCGTGGGTTTCCTCCGGGTGCTCGGGTTTCCTCCCACATTCCAAAGACGTACGGGTTAGGAAGTTGTGGGCATGCTATGTTGGCGCCGGAAGCGTGGCGACAGACACTTGCAGGCTGCCACCAGAACGCTCTATGCAGAAGATGCCTTTCACTGTGTGTTTCAATGTACATGTGACTGTTATGAGTGAGGAAACAAATTCAATGGGTTTTAAAAGCAAAGACTCTGAACACAGTCTGGCAGTAAAGGATTTTATTTACAAAAGACAAGCGTGGGAAAATGGTAACGGGAATAACACACACAAGTGATCAGTTTATAGTGAGCGTGGGAAAATCGCATCGGGGGTAAAATAAACACGCACACACACACAAGATGAACTAGGTACATACACTCAAGGAAAAACAATACGATATCCGCCGCCACCCCTTGACTCAGTACAGGCACGGCTCTATGCTACTAGGGACACTAACTAAAACGCTCCCAACCCTTTAACAGTGCACACCTCACCAACGATTTCTCCAGCGCCGTTCCACAGTACTCGGCCTGGAGTGAAGCAGGGTGGTCCCTCGAAGATGACAAAGAGAAAGAGCCGAGCACATGTGGTGCCCTTTATAGTGCTGGAGGGCTGGGGGGTCCAGCCCCGGTAATTTACAAAGGCCAATAGGCCAATGGGCCAAGGCCAAGTACAGAGGTACTTAAAGGGGCCAATGATCAGGTGTGCGCTGATGGGTGGGGTGGGGCGGGGCTAAACCTTGATTTTCAGGAGTGTGTCTTCTGACCAGGTAGTGGGCAGTGCTGTCAGGTGCAGCCACGACCCTCCACAATACTGTGACTAATAAAGATATATTCACTTTCAGAAGAGTTGCAACGGAATTAACATTGAACATTAAACATCACCAAACATCTCCATTTTGAGCTCATGCTGAAGCAACTGAAGGGGTTTAGCCCTAGGACACTGTCCTGGAGAAATCATCCAGTGATATCCTGGGGCTAGGATGACCAACCTCCAACCACCACAGCAATCTTCCTTTTGTGTGAGGTATGACTCCAATCATTAGAGTGTTTTCAACTTGACTTCCTTTAACACCCTTTACCAGAACTCCTCGATACCACACTCAGTCATGTGCTGCCTTGATGTTAAGGGCAGTCACTCTCATCTTAGCTCCATCTTGGCTCTGGAATTCAACCGGGAACACCATAAGCTGTGGGTTCCTCCCAAGTTACCGTCCTTTAGGGTTAGGGCAGCTTGTGAGGTCTGGCCACCTCCAGGATTGAGGAGAGGGGGGTTTGTTGGGCTGCATCTAGGATTGGGGTTCTGGTGGCTACTAGGGTTGGGGGATCAGGACAGAGGAGCTGTTTCCCTTGTCTTTGGGCCGCTGGACAGTTCCAGGATTGGGACGTTGTGGGTGGCTCCAGGATTGGGCAGGGATTGTGGTTGGGCTACCTCCAGGATTGGTGGGTGGGAGTTGGGTTGTGCCTCGGACTGATGCTTTTGGGCTGTCTCGAGGATTAAGACGGTCCAGCCGCTTCTGGAGTTGGTGTGTGGCTGTGTCAAGGATTGAGGGGCTTGGGGAGCCTCTAGGTTGGGGTCGTTGGCAATTATAAGATAAGATTATTAGTCACATGTACATCGAAACACACAGTGAAATGCATCTTTTGCGTAGAGTGTTCTGGGGGCAGCCCGCAAGTGTCGCCAGGCTTCCGGTGCCAACATAGCATACCCACAACTTCCTAACCCGTATGTCTTTGGAATGTGGGAGGAAACCAGAGCACCCGGAGGAAACCCACGCAGACACATGGGGGGGAGAACGTACAAACTCCTTACAGACAGCGGCGGGAATTGAACCCGGGTCATTGGTGCTGTAACAGCGTTACACTAACCGCTACACCACCGTGCCTGCCGTGCATTCCGAGTGTTGGGCGATGTAGACTGTCTATTTTTACTCCCGAGCCTTCCTATCTCTCCTGCAATCTCAGATAGTGCCCT
This sequence comes from Pristis pectinata, assembly GCF_009764475.1. Lineage (NCBI taxonomy): Eukaryota > Metazoa > Chordata > Chondrichthyes > Rhinopristiformes > Pristidae > Pristis > Pristis pectinata. The sequence continues at coordinate 49,164,798 of NC_067417.1, forward strand.
TATCTCTCTGGCACGTTTCCAGGAGCCACCTCGTGTCTTAACCCATTCTGGAGAACATTATCAGTTGTTGGCAAGCGGGTGATGTTTGTATTTCGAGCCCGGTTATATTACGAGCCACTGGACCTAACTGCTTCATTCCGCCAGAGAATCTCCGGGACAGTCGCTGCTCACTGTCCGCACTGCTCACCATGATGCTCTGGTGCTTGTTGCTGTTCTGTGTAAGTGGTGCTCTGGCACAGCCCTCCCAAGATGAAGTCTTCTCCTTGCCAGGGCTGAACACCAGAATCAACTTCAGGCAGTGGTCGGGGTATCTGGAGGCAAGTCCTGGCATACACCTGCACTATTGGTGAGTAAAGGGGGTTGATGCCTGGATTCCACACAGAGAGGCGAGACATCCAGACCCGGCTTCCAGCCAAGACTCCTCATTCTGGAGAAATGGGAAGTGATGACTGGGCATTGCAATTGAGCTAAGCTGTGGAGTTGGGCAAGAGGTACTGGGGGATGAAGGGAAACACTGAAGCTCTTATTGTTTCTAACCACTTCCCAATTAATTGCATCGGAGAGTGAACATCCCACTGGCATTCAGCCTGGGGTCAGCCAGAAAGAGTGAGCAACATTACAGGTGGTCAGAAGTTCTGGTGGAACCTGTACCCAGTGGGATGGATAGTGAGGAAGCAGAAACAAGATGCAGTAACGTGGATCAGCTTTGGTTCCATTTTAGAGAAGGTGACTGCATTTATGTGTTACCTTTTACCATGCCAAAGCACTTAACAGTTGAGCAAGTGTTTTTAAAGTGTAGTTATCCCAATAATCCTATGCAATCTGTTTTGGTGATGTTGGTCGATGGGGGGAATTATTGGTGAAAATTCTGGGAGAGTTCCCGTTTTCTGAAGTGATACCACAGGATCTTTTACATTGACCTGCGAGCGGATCTGTACTTAATATCTCATTTAAATGATAATATCCTAGTTTATGAGAAGACCAGTGTACATTTGTGTTCTCCTGCCTCTGCACCGGACAGCCCACAACCCACTGATTCATGCGGTTTAAAATGGAACAAAAGCTAATCCACGTTACTCCCTTTTGTTTCCGCCTCCTCCCCGTCCATCCAGCCACTTATGAAGAACGTCCAACGACCAGTCGCTTGCTCAGTGCTAATGTGCGCAGTGCCTCTCTTTTTATTTGCAGGTGCCAGAGCGGCAGAGTTTATTGATACAGTGCAGGTCACATTTCAAAGTGTTACAAACTGCTTTCCAACTGATGAAATACTTTTGAGGTGTGGTTATTGTTGTATTGCAGGAAACGCAGTAACCAATTTGTGCACCACAGGGTTTCACAATGGTTTAAAGGGAAAATCTGCTCTTTTAGGGAGAGAAATGTTGGTCAGGAGAGCAAGGAGAACTCCCACCATGTTGTTTAAAATGATGCAATGAAATTCTTTAATCCACCAGGCTCATCCAAAAGGCCACAAATCCAGCAGTGCAGCTCTATCTGCATGGGAGTGTCTGCCTGTGTCGGGTGCTCAATGCCCGGCCATGGGACTTAAATGCCACGAGGTTTTGCCTCTGAGGTGAGAGTGTCACCTCTGGAGAATCAGCTCGAGGTTGCAGCCTTTTGCCCGGGACGGACTCTGTGCTGAATTCGGTGAGGGCAGGAGGTGGGATTATCACCGCACTGCTCCTACTGTGTAAAACCTGTGTAAACCGGCTCCCCTGAGGGTGAGTTTCTAAAGTAAATAACCAACACTTACAGATTAGGAAAGCCATTGATAAATTGACGCTAAGTCTGGGGATGGGCAAGATTCACTCCGTGGCTGTGGGATGTTCCCCTTGTTGTATTTTGCAAATGCAAACATGCACACGCTGAGGATGAATTTTGAGGAGAGGAAGGGGCTGCTTATGGGAAATGTAAGGGGGAGGAGGAATGTATGTGATGCTGAGGCAGTGGAGGATTTGGTGGGGTGACCTGCAGTGCACCTTGAGATACCAGGATACCAGTGACAGAGAGAATGGGTCCTCTAAAACCATGCACAGCGTACGTGGATTTGCATTTGCAAAATACAGCAGGGTGTTAGAAACTAGTTTTAACTGGGATGTTTAATGAATTCTCAAATTTTCAAAGCCAGGAAGTTGCCCTAAGTACATTTTGAGTTAGGTATTTTCCAACATGAAGCTCACAGATCTACTTGCCTCAAGTCTTTGTGCAGCTGAGTGGTGTGTAAGTTAGACCACGGGAGTTCAATCATTGTATCAGGCTCAGATTTCTATGGGAGAAACAAAGGTCTGCAGATGCTGGAATCTAGATGAGAAACACGATGAAGCTGGAGGAACTCAGCAGGCCGGGCAGCATCCGTGGAGAAAAGCAGGCGGTCAACATTTCGGGTCGGGACCCTTCTTCAGGACTGGAGATAGGAAAAGCGGGAAGCCCAATATATGGGAAGGAAAAGCAGAGCAGTGATAGGTGGGCAAAAGAGAGGAGGCGGGGTGGGCACAGGGTGGTGACAGGTAGATGCAGGTAAGAGATAGTGACAGGCAGGTGCGGGGGAGGAGGGGAGAGCAGACCCACCGGGGGATGGGTCAAAGGTAAGGAGAGAAAGGAAAAATAAGGTAGAAAAAAAGAGGCTCAGAAAGGGAAGGAGAGAAGAAGCGTGGTGGGGGTGGGGGTGGGGTGTTGTGATACACTATGGCAGGTTAAGAGAACAGCTTGACCTGTCTTCAATGTCTTCGTGACTATGGTCACCAGATATCAACTGTTATGTAAACTACAACTGGCCGGTATTTGCGTTGGGAATGACAAACCTTTCCCCCAGTCAGTAGGTCGTCCCCTGTTGCAACATCAGTAAATCAGCAGGAAGAGAAGGGCCTCTGGTGCAGGACATTGCCAGAATGAGATAAGGGAAAGGGAATTTCTTTTCGAGAGCACTGCTTCAGATGTCTCAAAGCATTTTGCAGATAATGTTGGACCTTTGAGGTGTAGTCGCGATTATCATGCAGGGAGTGTAGCAAATAATTGGCACACAGCAAGATTCCAGTAACAGTGGTGTGATTATGATCAGGTAATGTTTTTACTGATGTGGGTTGAGGGTCAAATAGACCAGGACGCCAGACATTCTTCAAATTAATGCCATTCGATCTTTAAGTACACTTGAGGGAGCAACTGGGGTCTTGTTTCACATTTCAGTCTGAAATTACTGGAGAAACAAAAGACTACAGATGCTGGAATCTGGATGAAAACCACTATGATGCTGGAGGAACTCAGCAGACCAGGCAGCATCCTTGGATAAAAACAGACGGCCAACGTTTCGGGTCAGGACCCTTCTTCAGGACTGGAGATAGGAAAAGAGAAGCCCAATATATAGGAGGGAAAAGCAGAGCAGTGATAGGTGGACAAAAGAGGGGAGGCTGGGTGGGCACAGGGTGGTGATAGGTAGATGCAGGTAAGAGACAATGAGCATGAACATTGGAGACACCTTTGACCCATCTCCCAGTGGATCTGCTCTCCCCTCCTCCCCCGCACCTGCCGATCACTATCTCTTACCAGCATCTACCTATCACCACCCTGTGCCCACCCCGCCTTCCCTCTTTTGTCCACCTATCACTGCTCTGCTTTTCCTTCCCATATATTGGGCTTCCCGCTTTTCCTATTTTCAGTCCTGAAGAAGGGTCCTGACCCGAAATGTTGACCGCCTGCTTTTCTCCACGGATGCTACCTGGCCTGCTGAGTTCCTCCGGCGTAAAAGTACTGGAGTGTTGGCTGGATCTTGTGCTCAAGTTTCTGGCACACATCTAGGATCCATCACCTTCTGACCCAGAGGCACCTGCTATAACACTGAGCTAAGGCTGGGAGCATTAGATGTCAGGACCTGGTGATCAGGTGATCCAGGGCAGGTTATAGAAAGCAGAAGGCTATAGAAGAAAGAGAGCAAACAAATGCAAGAGGGATCCTTAATGCCCTGGGAAAGGATTGGGTTGTGTTGGATGAAGTGAGATCATTTTAACACAGTGAGGACTTATGAAGGAAGAAGCATAACCAGGATTAGGTACATTGAGTAGGGTTCCCTTGCTTAATATGCAGAAAGAGTGGACCACTTCAAACTACCTCCTTCCTGCCTCATCTGTGGATGAGTCTATGTTTCCCTCATTAGTCACCTCTGAACCCACAAAACTGGAGCAGAAGTAAGTCACCCTCCATGTCAAAGAACAGATAGGTAGCTGTTCCAGAATCCACGTAGACAGCTCAGAGAACCATGGAAACGTACAGCACAGAAACAGACCCTTCCAGCCCACCTTGTCCATGCCAGGAATGGACTGAAGGGATAGGCCCATATCCCTTCACTCCATTCCTGTCCAAATGCCTTTTAAAAGTTGTATCTGCCTCTACCTCTGGCAGCTCATTCCAGATATTCACCACCCTCTGTGTGAAAAACTTACCCCTCAGATCTCCTTTACATTTCTTCCCTCTCACTTTAAACCTGTGCCCTCTAGTTTTAGATTCCCCTGCCTTGGGAAAAAGATTCTAACTGTCTATATCCCTCATAATTTTGTAAACTTCTGTAGGATTTACAAACCTCTCCTCAGTGCCCCCACCATTACACCCTGATTATTATTCTCCAGACATCCTGTGGGATCTAGCAGTCAGGGTGGCCTTGGTGATCAGACAACATCTATCTCTTGGAGATTTCTCACACGTTGGTCCCAGCTTGTTCTTGAATAGTCACCAGTATTACAGGCATGTTGGCACTTTGTGAGCTGCCAATATTCCCTGCTCTCTATTTTTATCACTCAAAGCTCCTCTCAACCTTTGCTAATCCTGCAATCAGTAAAATGCTATCTTATTTACAGTTCCCAATGGTGATACCTGTTAGTTAGATTGACAAGAAATATAAAGAAACAAACTTTGACTAATTGAGATAAATAATCTTTCTTTGCTTCACTGAAGGTCATAAGATCATATTGTAGCGGATAACGCATTGTTCCAAGAGAAGAAGGTAGCCAGGATTATTAACTAGTAAATAATAGAGAGTAGGAAAGGAATTATCAGCAACAGTGAATGTCTTTATAATTTTGAATGAAGGAAGACAAACTGTTAAGAATAGATTTCAACACCATGTTTGTTGTTCTGATGGCTGTTGCCAGGAATTTGCTGAGTTTCCTGATCTTTATTGATGCCCACCAATTGGCCTCACTACCCTGCCCCAGCAAAGTACAAAGCATCCTGTATTCCCAACCCTAATCACTATCCAGTAGCATGCAAAACAGAGGAATGCTTGGATCCTCAGTCCTGTTCCACTGTTCAATTAGTTCATGCTTGATCTGTACCAAAATTCCCAATTCCCAGCTGTGCTCCATATCCCAATACCCTGCCTAACAAAAATCCATGGACCTCAATCCCAGAATCTCCAACTGGTCCTGTGCCCACAGCCATTGTCAGCAGAGCATCCCAAGTTTCTGCTTCCTTTGTGTGAACGATTCCTAGTTTTGTTCTGATTATATCGTGTCCTCCTAACCAGAGGGAATCATTTCTCTGCATCCACCTTATTGAATCCTTTTCCTGCATTGGAGACCACAGTCTATCACTTCTGCTGGAAGGTGTATGCAAGCCCACACTGGTTGTGACGGGATCAGTGCTTCAGAGGGGAAGAGGGTAGAAGTGGTCCTGATGGTGTCCCTCCTTCAGCAGGACTAAGCCCTCTCAGCAGCTGTGTGCTGAGTTGCTCACCTGTCTGTGGTCCTGCAGGGTCCTCGATCACGGTTCTTATTTCCAATGTGTCCTCTGTTCTCCAGGTTTGTGACATCCCAACGAGACCCAACCACTGACCCTCTGGTCCTGTGGCTGAACGGTGGTCCAGGGTGCAGCTCATTGGACGGATTCCTCTCTGAAAACGGACCTTTCCACGTAAGTTTCCCTGTGACTTGACGGTGAAGACTGTGGGTCTGAGGTTTGGGGCGGTTGTTTGACGTGGATCCAGGTTGAACCTCGTTGACCGTGGTGTGTTTGCTTTCAGGTGGACAGCGATGGTAGCACCCTCTACATTAACGAGTACAGCTGGAACAAGGTGGCCAACATGCTGTACCTGGAGTCTCCGGCTGGGGTTGGCTTCTCCTATTCCGACAGTGGAGACTACATCACCAATGATAAGGAGGTATCGTGGTCGATCTATCTTGTCCCAGTCTGCCTGCCCCTTCTGGGACATCCCAGGTTCTATCAACTCACACCACTTAACAAAGGAGAGGGAGTAGAATATATAATGCAAAATAGACGTCACCCGAGTTTTAAGGTCCATTTTCTTCTTGTGCTCAACAAACATCACATCATGCAGCTGACAGAGCAGTTGGTGCTCTCTGTCCCATCTAGCTGATGTAGACCTATCTCTTTCACCCAGGAACCTTTTCACATCCCAGCCTCTTGCACGTTAGTTTCTATCTCCAGATATCTCAACCTACATTTCTTTTCCCCTCCCTCCCTAGTCATTCTGCCACCATCCTGGCCTTTAATTCTGCAGTAACTCACACTGTAAGGTCTTACTGCACTTCATACAAGGAGTAACAATAGTGTGGCGATTGTCGCTAGAGAGGTTCAATGTCCAACCACCAGATCCATTCCTGTTCCTATATTGGAGGTGTTTCCTAAGAAGGTTCATGTCTCCCTGTTCAGAGAAGTCATTTCTCACATTAGGTCCTTTCACAATGCGGTTTGCAAATTTGGAAGGCCAGTGCTTGCCATGGGGAGAACTTGTGAAACAGAAGCAGGGGAAGACTAAACGGTCCCTTGAACCTGCTTCACTATTCAGTAAGATCCTAGCTGATGTGACGAGATAAGATATTTATTTATTAGTCACACGTACATCAAAACACACAGTGAAATGCATCTTTTTGCGTTACTGAGAATCTGCTGGGGGACAGCCCGCAAGTGTCGCCACGCTTCCGGCGCCAACACAGCATGCCCACAGCTCCTAACCCGTACGTCTTTGGAACGTGGGAGGAAACCGAAGCACCCGTAGGAAACCCACGCAGACACAGGGTGAACGTACAAACTCCTTAAAGACAGCGGCGGGAATTGAACCAGGGTCGCTGGCGCTGTAATAGCGTTACGCTAACTGCTACACTACCATGCCACCCTGATTCCTGTACAATTAAAAATTTATCTCAGCTTTGTCTAAGTTCAGTGATTGCACCACCAGAGCTCTCTGGGGTAGAGAAGTCCAAAGATGCATGACTCTCTGAGAGTAGAAATCCTTCAGTAAAAGCCATGCTGGAGGAACTCAGCAGGTCAGGCAGCATCTGTGGAAGGAAACGTGCAGTCAACATTTCAGGTCGAGATCATCTGGACTTCATCTAGTCCAGATGATCTTGACCTGAAACGTTGACTGTCCATTTCCCTCCACAGATGCTGCCTGACCTGCTGAGTTCCTCCAGCAGCTCATTTTTTTGCTTTAGATTCCAGCATCTGCAGTCTCTTCTGTCTCCAAAGACATTGTTAAATGGATGAGCCCCTGTTCTGAAACCATGCCCGCTAATTCTAATTCTGCCCCATCAGAGAAAACTTTCTTCACGCAAGAAAGGGAGCAGCATTTATCCAAACTGCTTTGCATTGCGTTGGAGTGGAACTAAGCAGAGGTGATGCCAAGCACTTTGAGGAACAAACACTGTTTAAACAAACAGTATCTAAATGACTTAAATGTTGTACAAATAACAAGCACAAAGTGCTCTCACTTCCAGTCTGGTGGAAAAAGCCATTCTCTCCTGTTATCTCTGGTAAATACACTTCATGTTCTTTCATTAATCCTTGGGAAAATATAGTGAAACATCTTTTATCTGGCAGTCCCAAAAAGTGATACCTCCCTTGAGTAACTATTGTCTCAAATACCCATTAAGTATCTCCCTTATGTTACCTGCACGTTCACTATCTTACTCACAAAATAGTATAAACAAAACCATTGGTGCAATTTTCCTCTTAAAACCTTTTGCTTGTTTTAGAGTTTGTGTCAATATTGAATTCATCAGTGGGGTTGTTTGACAATCACTGTAAATCCTTGCATGAAGATGGCACCTCACTCAATATTGGCCCTTAGTGTCTCAAGATTATAGTCCCTGGAGTGGAACCTGAACTCAAAAGCTTTGAGTTCGAGGTAAGAATGCTGTTCACTGAAGTTGGAATGTCTTGCTGGGCTGGAGCTTACTCCCAATGGTATTGGGCAGCTGACAACTCCTAGCCTAGAAACACCAAAGACCTCCTATTGATCGTTGGCCTTTCGGCATGGTCTTACCCCACCCCTCTCCCACAGGTCGCAGACAACAATTACCTGGCCCTGCAGGATTTCTTCAGGAAGTTCCCTGAATTCGCAACGAATGACTTCTACGTGTTCGGTGAAAGCTACGGTGGGGTGTACGCACCTACACTGAGCCTCAAGATTGCAGATGGTCCAGCCAATATTAACTTCAAGGTATTTGTTTCTTGTTCCAATGCGACCGGACTTCTTTGTGCTTTTCTGGCCCAGTGTCCCCCTTCCTGTTAGTAAACGGACGTGGTGTCCCAACTGTGGTCAGGATTGCTGCCCCTTCCTCACACCCTAACGTGGGATTGAAGAATTGGATTGGTGGGAGAGAACAAGTAGTGGACACACTTCACCACCATCCCAAAGCACCCCGTGACTAACTAAGTACCTTTGGAGTGCAGCTTTGGGAAATCAAGCGCAGCCAAACCCCGCAAAGGAAGTGAGATAAATGACCAAGTAATCTCTTTTTGGCAGTGTTGGTAGCAAGAGGCCAAGGATCAGAGAAATCAGCTGCTTCTTGCCAACCAACGCTGTGGGATCTTCTCCCTCTACCAGAGTCGGTATTTGGGGCTCAGGGTGTCCCATGGTCTCGGACGGTCAACAGCTGCTCCAGCAAAGTGGGCCGGGTAGCGGGATAGACCCTTGTCCGGTGCTGGTGTAGGTCCAGTCCTGACCCCGGGAGGTCCCACTTACCCCAGTCACATGAGCTCCCCGGATTTTTTAGAACCAGTTTGAATCACTTCTTTTGGTTTCCGTCTGCGGAAGAAACAGCTCGGTCCCGTTCCAGAGACTCTCAATGGCAGAATCAGGTTTATGATCACTGACTAGGATGACATGAAATTTGTTGTTCTGCAGCAGCAGTACAGTGCAAAGACATAAAATTACGATAAATTACAAAAAATAAATAAATAGTGCAAGAAGAAGGAATAACAAGGTAGTGTTCACGGGTTGATGGACCGTTCAGAAATCTGATGGCGGAGGGGAAGAAGTTGTTCCTGGATCGTTGAGTGTGGGTCTTCAGGCTCCTGTACCTCCTCCCCAATGGTAGTAACGAGAGGAGGGCATGTCCCGGACGGTGAGGGTCCTCAGTGGTGGATGCTGCCTTCTTGAGGCGCCGCCTTGATGTGCACAGCTCCAGGCTGACACAGGCTGAGATAAAGGTAACGTACCTGTCCCAGGTGGTCAGAGCTGCCGTCCCTCCCCCTCCCTGGGAGGGATGGAGAACACCTTCCCTTCCCCACCCCTGTGTGTGTGTGTGACTGCCAGTGGTGGGGGCTGGGGGAGGGGGAGCATGCCAACCCCACCTTCGGAAAGAAAGACCTGTGTTCCCCTGCTTGTTTTCACATCCCCAGGACGTCCGGTGCATCGTACACCCAGCCCGGTACTCACTGAAGTGTGGTAATGTGGGACACAGGCAGTGGAGCCCCCACAGACATCAACAACCAGGCAAATGGTTTCAGTGATACGGATTGCAGTTGTGACCCCACCATCCTGGACCCATAAAGGGATATAGCACGGAAACAGGCCTTTCGGCCCAACAATTCTGTGCTTACCCTCAATCACCCAATAGCACTAATCCTTCCTTAACTCATTTTTATTCTTCCCACATTCCCATCAATTTCCACCCCCACCCCCCAACCCTCGGATTCTACCCCTCACCCACACACTGGGGACAAGTTGCAGTGGCCAATTAACCTACCAACCCGCACGTCTTTGGGACGTGGGAGGAAACCGTGGAGCAACCAGGGGAAACCCACGTGGTCAGAGGGAGAACATGTAAACTCCACACGGATAGCACCGGAGGCAGGATCAACCCCTGGCTGATGCACTGGGCCACCACAAGGTGCCACTGCACTCTGGAGGCACAGGGTGAAGCCAACATGACCTAGTGTATTGACACTGTGGTGAAGCTGTGCTCTGTTTTGTAGGGGTTTGGAGTTGGGAACGGAATGAGCAGCCAGTATTACAACGATCAGTCACTTGTTTACTTCGCATACTACCATGGACTCATCGGGGATACGTAAGTGTCACGTTTGATCCTCCAGACCGGGACTAGTAAAGGTTTGTGTGATTGGTCTCTATTGGCCCCAGCCTCCCCCAGCACTTTGTGTCAAAGGCTAGGCAGCCCCTCTCAGTGTGTGATGAACCGTCCCTGTTTCAGGAATGGATCTCCTGTTCCGACTGGTACCATGTGCTGGAGGTGGTGTCTGCCGCAACAGGTCTACTGCCCCTGCAGCTCCTGCCTGCCGGCCATTGATCTGGGCTCTGCAGCCTCAGGGACACGGATGGACTTCCTCACCTCAGCTTGTGGTCTCTAGCAGCGCTCCAGCTGGGATGAACACCGGGAAAGGATCGGCACTGATAAAGGAAACATGACAGAAATAATCAATTGGCATCGTGTCGGTTCCATTGTCTTGTGATAGGTTGAATGTTGAAGCCTAGAACATAGAACACTCGAGCACAGTACAGGCCCTTCGGCTCACAATGTTGTGCTGACATTTTATCCTGCTCTAAGATCTACCTAACCCTTTCCTCCCACATAGCCCCCCATTTCTCTATCATTCATGTGTCTATCTAAGAATCTCTTAAATGTCCCTAATGTATCTGCCCCCACAACCTCTGCCGGCAGTGCGTTCCACGCACCCACCACTCCCTGTGTAAAAAAACTTACCCCTGACATCCCCCTTATACCTTCCTCCAATCAACATTAAACTTGTATTTGTTGACATTTAGAAACGGTAAATGCCGCTCGCTGTCGAATGTCGGGATACAAAGAGAGCAAAGTAAATAGAAATGCTGCTGGCCTCCCTTGGTCTAATTTAACTTTCTTTTTTAAAAATAACTCATCAAATTGAATGTTGGAAGCCACTTTTGGGAAACGGTATCAGATAAAGATGTGATTATATTGTCCAGAGGCCAGAGGAAATTCCCCAGGATGTTGCCTGGGATGCAGTGCTTCAGTTGTGAGGAGAGACTGGGTTTGTTTTCTTTGGAGCAGATGAGGTAGAGAGGGGTTATGATTGAGGTCTGAAAAATTACGAGAGGTGTGATAAAGTAGGTAGTAAGAAATGCTTCCCTAAAGCGGAGGTGTCTAAAACCAGAGGATAGGGGTAGGAGGTTTAGAGGGCATTTGAGGAAGAATTTGGAATCTGGGATGCACGGTCTGAGGAAGTGGGAGACGGGTACTCTCGCAGCATTTAAGAAGTATCTAGACAAGTATTTTCTTCTTTCCCCTTTCTGCTTTCCACAGGGATCACTGTCTCCATATCTCCCTGGTCTGCTTATCCCTCCCCACCCATCCCCCTCCCTCCCCGGGCACCTTCCTCTGTAATCGCAGGAGGTGTAACACCTATCCCTACACCTCCTCCCTCCCCACCATCCAGGGCCCTAAACTGGCGCACCCCATCCACTATCCTAATCTTTCACTTCCTCCTGACCCAATGAAGTACTCCTTGAGGTTGAGCACCATTTGGAAGAAGCACCAAGACTAGCAAGGGTATGAAGTGCACTGAGTGAGAGATCCCACCACCAGCCACATCTCCCCCGCCCGCCCCCCCCCATCCCTTTCTGCTTTCCGCAGGGTGCATTCGCCACAACTCCCTGGTCCACTCATCCCTTCCCAGGCACCTTCCCTTATAACCATAAGAGGTGTAACACCTGTCCCTACACCTCCTTCCCTCCCCACCATCCAGGGCCCTAACTAGCCCTTCCAGGTGAGGCAGACATTCACATGCAAATCCCCCGGCCTTATTTGTTGCATCGGGTGCTCCCATTGAGGCCTCCTCTACATCGGTGAGACCGGACGCACACTGGGCGACCACTTTGTCTAGCACCTGCGCTCTGTCCACCATGGCTATCTGGAGCTCCCTGTGGCCAGCCATTTTAATTCTCCTCCCCCTTCCCACGCCGGACACGTCTGTCCTTGGCCTCCTCCTTGGGCCTTGGGCATTCTGTAGGTAGGAGGGATTAGCTATGTCGGCACAACATTGAGGGCCGAAGGGCCTGTTCTGTGCTGTTCTATGTTCCTTCTCTGCCAGGGTGAGGCGAAACTCAAACTAGAGGAACAGCACCTCATATTCTGCCTGGGCAGTCTACAACCCGGCAGCATGAACATTGAGTTCTCCAACTTCCAGTAACCTGCTCCCCCTGCTTAACACCTGTCCCTTTTCCCTCTCCTCCTGATCTACCCAGTTCCTCCTACACCCACTCCCTGGTCCCCGATCACCCCGTCTCTTTCCCCTCCTCCACCCACTCTGCCCATCACCCACACACCCCTCCCACTGGGCCCTCTACCCCCCCCCCCACTGTTCCCATCTGCCCTCCCCACCTCCCTCATTTGGTACCACGCTCCATCTTCCTCTCCTATCAGATCCCATCATCTGCAGCTCTTTGTCACCTCCACCTCTCACCTCCCGGCCTCTGGAGCTATTCCCACCCACCCCTCCCCCATCTGCCGAGCACCCCTCCTCACCTGGATCCACCTATTGCCTGCCACCTCTTGCCCCTTCCCTTCCCCTCACCTCTTTACACCGGCCATCTCCCCTCTATCTTTCATTTCAGACGAAGGGTCTTGACCCGAAACGTCGACTGTCCATTTCCCTCCACAGATGCTGCCTGACCCGCTGAGGTCCAGTCGCCTTCTGAGTGTTGCTCCAAATTCCAGCACCTGCAGTCTCTTGTGTCTCCATGTATGTGGATGACAAGGCACAGAGCACTACAGGCCAGGTGCTGGAGAATGAGAATAGTATAGATGAGTACTAGATGGTCAGTATGGACAAGATGGGCTGAAGGGCCCGTTTCTATGCTGTATGACTCCGTGGCGAGTTGGAGGGTTCTGACAGTGTGCCAGCCATCCTCGTAGAAGCAGGTTGGAAAATGGTGAGTGGTAGGGGGAAGAGTCCCAGGGCTGTGCAGTTGGGAAGAATCCAGAGGATTAGGGAGACTTGAAGATGGAAGAGCAGGGAGGTGTGAGGAATTGGGAGAGGGAACCCGTTTCCCCACAATGCCCACTCCATATGGAGCTTGCAGCCGTTATGTTTCCTCCCATCGCCTCCCATCTGTAATGGGAAACACAAGAAATAAAGGTGAAAGGAGAAACATTTACGAGGAGAGACTTGGGATCAGCACAAATGAGAAAGCTGTGTGTAAGAGATGGATGTGACTGGCCATATCCTCTGCCTTAACGTGTTCATTATCAGCGAAGGATAGCTGGTCTCCATTATACATTCCTCTGTCTACATTTATAATAGAAAGCACTTTTTACATTGTAATTACCCCTTCTCCAATGTCAGACTCCACCACCTGCACTGTTTGGAAGGGTATAATTATAGCACGACAGCCTTACATTGGTGCACTGTGAGAACCTTGGAGTTCATGATGGGAAAAGCTGACAACTAATATTTTGTAAACGGGAAACAAATGCATCAATAAGGTTTAATTTAAAAAATGCAGGTACATTTTTCACTTCACAGATCCTTAATGTGCAAAGTCTCATACCTTTGGCATGAGCAGTGTCTAATTTATCCTAAGTCACTGTGGATCTAACCCTGAGGTGTGGCTCTCTGTTAACGGTAATGCATTTATAGAGCACCTTTAATAGAGAGAAACATTCCATAGTGCTTCAATAGTAGAGGCGGAATGCAGACAAGTGATGAGATATTGGAAGATCGGCCAGCGACGGTGAAGGGACGGCGATGTATTTCCGAGTCGGGACGGTGTGCGGCTCGGAGGGCAAGTCCCAGGGGGTGGTGTTCACCGAGCTTTTGCTGCCCTTGTCCTTCTCGCTGGGAGAGGTGGTGGGTTTGGAAGGTGCTGCCTGAGGAGTCTCGGTGAGTTGCTGCAGTGCATCCTGTAGATGGGACAGACTGCTGCTGCTGTGTGTCGGTGCTGGAGTGAGTGAGTGGGTGTGGATGGGGAGCCTGTCAAGTGGGCTGCTGTGTCATGGATGGTGTCGAGCTTCTTGAGTGTTGTTGAAGCTGCCCTCACCCAGGCAAGTGGAGAGCATTCCCTCACACCCCTGACTTGAGCCGTGTAGATGGTGGACGGGCTTTGGGGAGTTAGGAGGTGAGATACTCACCACAGCATTCCTCGCCTCTGACCTGCTCTTGTAGCCACATTGTGTATGTGGCAACTCCAGTTCAGTTTCTGGTCAATGGTAACCCCCAGGATATTGACAGTGGGGGGATTCAGTGATGGTGATGCCATTGAATGTCAAGGGGTGACAGCTGGGTTTTCCCTTGTTGGATATTATCACTGCCTGGCACTGGTATGGTGTGGATGTTACTTATGACCTCTCAGCCCCGGCCTGGATATTGTCCTGGTCCTGCTGCATTTGGATGTGGACTGCATCATTATCTGAGGAGTCACAAATGGTGCTGAACATTGTGCGATCACCAGCGTACGTCCGTACTTCTGACCTTACGATTGAAGGAAGGTCATTGATAAAGCTGCTGAAGATGGTTGGACCTAGGACACTACCCTGAGGAGCTCCAGCAGAGATGTCCTGTGGCTGAGATGACCGACCTCCAACCACCACAACTATCTTCCTTTGTGCTAAATATGCTTCCAAGCAGCAGAGGGATTTCCCCCTGATTTCCATTGACTCCAGAAATTTAACCAGAGTTCCTTGATGCCAAACTCAATCAAACGTTGCCTTGATGTCAAGGGCAGTTACTCTCACTTCACCTCCGGAGTTCAGCTCTTTTGTCCATGTTTGGAGCAAGGCTGTAATGTGGTCAGGAGCTGAGTAACTTGGGTAGGACCCAAACTGAGCTTCTGTGAGCAGGTTGTTGCAAAGCAAGTGCTGCTTTATAGCGCCATCGATTATCCCTTCCATCACTTTGCTGTTGACGAGGAGTGGACAAACGGGATGGTAAGTGGCCGAGTCAGATTCGCCCTGCTTTTTGCGGACGGGACATACCTGGGCAACCTTACACATTGTTGTAGCTGTACTGGAACAGCTTGGCCAAGGGCGCGGGAAGCTCTCGAGCACAAGGCTTCAGTACTTTTGCCGGAATGTTGTCAGAGTCCACAGCCTTTCCAGTATTCAATGCCTTTAGCCGTTCCTTAATATCACATGGAGTGAATCGAATTGCCTGAAGACTGACATCTACTGTGCTGGGGACCACTGGAGGAGGTAGCGATGGATCATCCACTCAGCTGAAGATCCTTGCAAATGCTTCAGCTTCCTCTTTTGCACTGATATGCTGGGCTTCCCCCATAATTGATAATGGGGATATTTGTGGAGCCTGCTCCTCCAGTGAGATGTTTAATTGTCCACCACCATTCACGACTGGATGCGGCAGGACTGCAGAGCTCAGATCTGCTCCGTTGGCTGTGGGATAGGTTAACTTTGTCTGTAGCATGCTGCTTACGTTGTCTGGCATGCATGTAGTCCTGTCTTGGAGCTTCACCAGGTTGGTCCTTCATTCTGAGGTGTGCCGGGTGCTGCTCCAGGCATGGCCTCCCGCACTCTCCGCTGAACCACAGTTGATCCCCTGGTTTGCCGGTGACGGTAGAGCAGGGAATATGCAACAATTGACTATGGTTTTCATTCCAGAATTCGAATCTGAAATTATCACGTTCTGCCGTGGTGAGATTTGAACCAGTATCTAGATTATGAATCCAGTTATAGTACTACTGCACCATTGCCTTGCCCCAGTTATTGCACTTGTCCCAGTTGCCCAAGAAGATGATTTAATATGTTTATTATTTGGATTAAAACATTCACAATTCTAACATTTAATAATTTTGTTGTAATTCAATAATCCATAGCTTGGGGTACAATCTGAAAGACCATGGTTATACAGAAGCCATGATGCTTCTCCTTTAGTGCGTGGGATGTGAAAAATTAAACAGAGACTTGGTTAATTTCTATTGGAATCAGTTGAAATAGAACGTGCACTAAACTGGGCAGAATTGTATTAATGATGCAATGTTTAGGATGACTAGGTTTAGTACACATCAGGCATTACGGTGTCAGTAATGGAAAAGAAGAGTCTCTCACCGTCTCCTGTCCGCTGAGATGAGGAGGTGATGAGACAGGTAGTTGCAAAATGAGGTTAATGTGAGGGAAAAGGAAGTCCCCTGTGGTGAGGGTGTCTGGCCTGTTCGTGTTGAATACTACATTCTAGATTACGTTATCTTTGTTTTTCTCCCCCTCACTTTAGGTTGTGGGCCAACCTGAATACATACTGCTGTGCATATGGACAATGCAACTTCTACAGCAACAATGACGTTTACTGCCAAGAATCAGTAGGTTCTTATTCATTTACTGCTTATAATCCACTCACTCACTGGTTCTATGCAATTAACACAGTGCTTTAGAAACCTCAAGTGTCCCAAAGCACTTTACGTTCGATGAAATATATCTGCAGTGACTGTTGCAAATGTCAGAGTGAACGCACACACAAGGAGCAGCAAAGTGACTAGATGATCTGTTGTTGGTTATGATCGGGGGATGGATACTGGCCGGTTGCCTGTTCTTCTTTGCATGGTACATGCTGTCTAATTTGACTAAGATAGACAGGCCTCTGTTTAACACTGCACTTACCACAACATCCTTGCTTTTGTACTCTCTGCCTATGCAAGATACTGAGATTTTATCTTGGTGGCTTGTCCTAGGTGTATGAACATCATCCCTAATCACATGCAAGTGACAAGTCCTGTCCTAGATGTTGGATATTCTGGATGGGGAGGGATGCAGATTCGGCACAAAGGGGATGTCGTTTGGTGAAACCTGAGAAAAATGATTGATCTTTCTTTCAACAGCTCTACAAAGTCTACCAGGTCATCTACGATGGTGGGCTCAATTTGTATTCGTTGTACATGAAGTGCGCTGGGGGAATACAGAAAAATTTCGGACGAATCCAGGCGGAAATGAAGAACATCTTCCAGTTTTACAAGTTTGACACAAAGATGGTACGAAGCTTCCATTTTCTATTTCTGCTTAAAGTACCAAAGGACCCGTCCCCTTTCTAAATAGTATAAAGTTTGAGGCTAATTCCTTTCATTGTTTCCACAATATAAAGTCCACTGGGCACCAACTCATGGACTGACTTATATAACATTTCTATAGTCATTATTCACCTCCAAGTCCGACATTTAATTTCCAGACCCAAATTTGCCTTGAACAAAGAGTTTATGAGTCAACAGACACATTACTATAGCAACGTGCAGAAGCAGGACCTGGTGAGGAAGACAGATTTCTTTTCCTAAAAACATCGGAGATTCAATTAGAACTTTACACCAAGCCTTGGTCTGCATTACCAATCCTAGCTTTTTAATTCCAGGATTTTAATAGCACAGCTAAGCGTTAAACCCCTATTACTAGATCATCAGGTCAGGCATCTGGCTTACCAGTGCAGTAAACTAAACAGTATACCTCTGCACCCTGATATTGGGCTCAACTCCTCATTATACATACCACTGTACAAAATTCTAATAGGCCCAATACCTTCCATTCACTTTACCATTTCAAATCCCAGTAAGATTATCCTTTTGCCATACACTCCTTTGTCAAAGTTGAGTTTATTATCATGTACACAAGTACAGGTGCAGTGAAAAACTTACTTGCAGCAGCATCACAGGCACATAAAATCAGATAAGCAGCATTCACAAGAAAAACATAAATTAAAACTAAATTATACACAATTTTTATAAGAAAGAACACAATTAGAACAAAAAAATTCAAGTCCATTTAGTGCA
This sequence comes from Pristis pectinata, assembly GCF_009764475.1. Taxonomy (NCBI): domain Eukaryota; kingdom Metazoa; phylum Chordata; class Chondrichthyes; order Rhinopristiformes; family Pristidae; genus Pristis; species Pristis pectinata. Next base: position 49,182,778 of record NC_067417.1, read on the forward strand.
AAGTGATCATAGTGTTGCTAAACTGTAGTGATTAGTGTTGGCCGGTTGGTTCAAGAACCGAATGTTTGAAGGGAAGTAGCTGCTCTTGAACCTGGTGGTGTGGGACTTTAGGCTTCTGTACCTTCTGCCCGATGGTAGCTGCAAGAAGATGGCACGGCCCGGATGGTGGGGATCTTTGATGGTGGATGTTGCTTCCTTGAGACAGTGCCCCCTGTAGATACCACTGATGGTGGGGAGGGGTGTGCCCGTGATGTATTGGGCAGGGTCCAAATTCCCCAAAGGACTAATCTTCTGTTGTGCATTAAATTCTGAAAGTTCATTGCCATTCACTCACCTACTGATTCCCAGGAGTGAAAGACTTAACCTATGAGGAGTGTTTGATGTCTCTGGGCCCGTACTCGATGGAGTTCAGATGGATGATGTGGGGGATCTCATTGAAACCCATCGGATACAGAAAGGCCAGGGTAGAGTGGACATTGCCATCAGTAGGAGAGTCTAGGATCTGAGGGCACAGCTTCAGAATAAAGGGGCGTCCTTTTAAAACTGAGATGAGGAGGAATTTCTTTAGCCAGAGGGTGGTGAATCTGTGGAGTTCATTGCCACAGAGGGCTGTGGACACCAAGTCATAGGTTCTTGATTGCTAAGGGGGTTAAAGGTTACGGAGAGAAGGCGGGAGAATGGGGTTGAAAAAAAAATCAGCCATGATGAATGGCAGAGCAAACTTGATGGGCCAAATGGCCTAATTCTGCTCCTGTGTCTTAATCTCATGGAATCACGATGGGTCCAACTCCTTCTATTCACACTACTGTGTAGAATTAATGAGCCCAGCCCCTTCCCCTTAACTCTCATCCTGTAGAATCCCAATGGGCCAAACTCCTTGCTTGTGTACCCGGTTCCATTATGCTTCCTTATTGTGGTACTAAATGGTTTCTAAGTATCTGAATAAGTACAGTTCAGAAGTTATCTCACCTGTAACTCTGTAAAGAATTGTGGTTGTATCTGTTGTCAATCGGTGGATTCTCCTGCTGAATGTACACCATCTCTCACACATCACTTACGTTGCCATCTCCCTGTCCTGTCAGGCCGCAGACACATCCAGGAACTTCGCTCCCCCGTGCATCAATGATACAGCTCAGTGGACCTGGCTAAACCGCGCTGATGTGAGAACAGCTCTGCATATCCCAGAAAACGTCCAGGGCTGGGAGCTCTGCAGGTAAGGGAACGTCCGGCAGAGTAGGGACAGCACGAGTGCGGGACATGTATCTCGTTGGATACACAGCTAGGGAGGGAAGACTTGTAGAGTGCTTTCGATGACCTCGGGATATCCCAACGGGCTTTAGAGATAACAAATGTAATTACCCTTCTAATGTAGGAGACATGACGGTACATTTATGCCCAACCCTTTCACGGTAAGTCAAATGCGATAGTGATGTTGACTGGGGAACAATGAATATGGATTTAAACATCAGGGAGGACTTCCCTGCACTTTCTAATAATGTCATAGGATCTTTCATGTCCACCTGAAACAGGATATTGGCTAATGCCTGGCAGTATTGATGGTTAGTCTGATGCTGCACTCTCTCTACAATGGCATGTGTCCCTAACTTCATACCTTGAATTCAGCCACCTCCAAACCTGAAAATCTCCCATTTAATGCCTTTTCTTAATTACACTTTAGTCACCTTCTTAGAGGCATAGAGTCATAAAGAGATATTACACAGAAACAGGCCCTTCGGCCCACCGAGTCCGTGCCGACCATCAACCACCCATTTACTTTAATCCTACGTTAATCCCATTTTTTTAATTTTCCGCACAATCTCATCAACTTCCCCCAGATTCTACTGCTCACCTATGCACTAGGGGCAATTTACACCAGCTAATTAACCTACCGGCCTGCACGTCTTTGGGATGTGGGAGGAAACCGAAGCGCCCGGGGGGAACCCACGCAGTTGCAGGGAGAACGCACAAACTCCATGCAGACAGCACCGGGGCTCAGGATTGAACCCAGGTCTCTGACACTGTGAGGCAGCAGCTCTACCAGTTGCACCCTTGAAACCACTGCAACGTCCTGGTGAATCTCCTCTGCACCCTCTCCAGTGCTATCCAGAGTACTCTTGGAGTTACACTCATTCAGGCAAGCGGAGAGTATTCCACTGTACTTCTGATTTGGAATGTCAAATATGAAAGGCTTTGGGGAAGGGAGTTACTTACAGCAGAACACTAAGCTGCCGATGCTATCTTGTAGCCATGTGGCTAGTCAAATTCCTGGTCAATAGAAATCACCATCCTTTCCACCAACCCCCTTCCTCCCCCAAGGATGTAGAGGTAGAGGACTCGGCAGCAGTGTTGCCATTGAAGATGACAGGGAGGTGATCAGACAGTACTGATCACTGTGGGGGAGTTTGATTGCTGCTTATGCAGTACCATTGACACCCAGCACACACCAGCCAAAGCCTGGCCGTTTCCAGACCTTGCTGTACACTGAGCAGTTGGGAGTGAGACTAAATATTGTACAATTGCCCACCAGTGTTCCCACCTCCGATGTTATGACAGAAGGATAGGAACATGAGAGCAGCTGCGGATGGTTGTGGCTAGGACGTCGCACCAATGGGTCCCAGGGGGGTGAGAGAGTGATCAACATATGTCCCTTGTACTCAGCATTACCCCAGTGCTACTGGAAAATGTTCCCTCTTATCTCCACAGACTTTGCTGTTGCTGGGGCCCCTTCATGTTGTATCCAGCGTGGATGAGGGCTAAACAGCCTCACGCTCTGCAGTAAATCATCAACGGGTCTCTCTTCACTGGTTTATCTTTCTACTGTCTGCTTTGGTTTTAAATAATACTCTTCCCTTACATCGAACATAGAACAGTACAACGCAGGGACATTCCTTCAGCCTACATTCTCTGCGCTGAACACAATGCCGAATTAGACTAAATCTACTCTGCCTGTACATGATCCACATCCCTCCACTCGCTGCACATTCACGTGTCTGTCTAACAGCCTCTTAAACACCACTATTATATCTGCTTCCACCACCACCCCTGGCAGCCCGTTCCAGGCACCCTCCACTCTCTGTAAAAAAAACTTGCCCCCCCACATCTCCTTTAAACTTACCCCCTCCCACCTTAGATGCATGTCCTGTAGTAATTCCACCCTGGGAGGAAGATTCTGTCTACCCTATCTATGCCTCTCATAATTTTATAAACTCCTATCAGGTCTGCCCTCAGCCTCCGACACTCCAGAGAAACCTTATTCATTAATACATACCTACCGTTAGCTCACGGGTTAAATATGCTGATCGCCTCATTAAACATGAATGTCGCAGTGGGAAAAGAAAATCAATCTATCCCTCTTACAGATGGGAGCAATGCATATCTCCATTTATACGGCATTTCCAACATGCAAACCCCCACCCCCATCTGCCCAGGATGGTTATTGATGCATCTTGGGAAGTTAAACCAGGCCAGGACATACACAGTGAATAGCAGGGCCCTGGGGAGTGTAGTTGAACAGCAGGTCCTTGGGGTAGAAGTACATAGTTTTCTGAAAGTGGCAACACAGGGAGACAGGGTGGTGAAGAAGGTGTACAGTGTGCTTGCCTTCATTGGTAGTGGCATTGAGTACAAGGGTTGGGACGTTGTGTCACAGTTGTACAAAACGTTGGTGAGACTGCACTTGGAGTACTGTGTGCAGTTCTGGTCGCCCAGCTATAGGAAGGATGTGATTAAGTTGGAGAGGGTCCAGAAGAGATTCACAAGGATGTTACTTGGACTGGGGTTATCAGGAGAGATTGGATAGGCTGTAACTTTTTTCCCTGGAGAGAAGGGGCTTTTTCCCTTGGAACGAAGGAGGCTGAGGGGTGACCTTAAAGGGGTTTCGAAAATTATGAGGGGCATAGATAGGGTAGATAGTCACAGCCTTTTTCCCAGGGTAAGAGAGTCCAAAATTAGAGGACACAGGTTTAAGGTGAGAGGGGAAAGATTTAAAGAGGACCTGAGCAGCATGTTTTTCACACAGAGAGTGAAGGGTATATGGAACAAGCTGCAAGAGGAGGTGGTAGAGGGGTACTGGTATTGGTATCAGTATTGGTTTATTATTGTCACTTGTACCGAGGTACAGTGAAAAACTTGTCTTGCAAACCGATCGTACAGGTCAATTCATTACACGGTGCAGTTAGAGTTAGTACAGAGTGCATTGAGGTAGTACAGGTAAAAACAATAACAGTACAGAGTAAAGTGTCACAGCTACAGAGAGAGTGCAGTGCAATAAGGTGCAAGGTCACAACAAGGTAGATCGTGAGGTCAGAGTCCATCTCATCATATAAGGGATCCGTTCAATAGTCTTATCACAGTGGGGTAGAAGCTGTCCTTAAATCTGGTGGTACATGCCATCAGGCTCCTGTATCTTCTACCCGATGGAAGAGGAGAGAAGAGAGAATGACCCGGGTGGGTGGGGTCTTTGATTATGCTGGCTGCTACACCAAGACAGCGAGAGGTAAAGACAGAGTCCAAGGAGGGGAGGCTGGTGTCGATGATGCGCTGGGCTGTGTCCACAACTCTCTGCAGTTTCTTGCGGTCCCGGGCAGAGCAGTTGCCGTACCAAGCCGTGATACATCCAGATAGGATGCTTTCTATCATGGTACAATAAAAAACATTTGGACAGGTACCTGGATAAGAAAGGTTTAGAGGGATAGGGGCCAGACATAGGCAAATGGGATTAGCTTAGATGGGCATCTTGGACGAGTTGGGCGGAAGGGCCTGTTTCTGTGCTGTATAACTCGGTGAATCTATAAGTCTCAGATACTTGGACACATTCAATAAGAACTCCCAGTATTGACTCCCCTTGGCATCTCATAACAACAAAAATCTATCCAAACAAGTTGTTGGGAATTTAAACCTTTGCTGAGATCACTGCTAAACTTGCTCCACTCAAATTGGATTGAACCTGGATTAACTTTGATGTACTTCCGAAGTTTATCCTAACCTGCGCTAATCCGTTCTGCTCCACCTGCAGTCAAACAATCAGTCGAACCTACGGGCGCATCTACACCACCATGCACGACTTCTACCTGGCGCTGCTCAGCAAGGGGCTGCGTGTGCTGGTCTACAACGGGGACACTGACATGGCCTGCAACTTCCTGGGCGGCAACTGGTTTGTGCGGGCACTGAATCAGGTGGTAAGTAGGATCCCACTCCGTTTTCTTTTAAGGCCGTGCCTTTGGACCAAGAAGTGTGCATGCTGCTTTAGGGGTTTGACGGTGTATACTTGTGGACACTGTGAACCAGTGGAGGCGGAGGGAAGGGATGTGAATGGGCTGATCGGCTGGAGTGTGGAGACCATCACTGAATGAAGGAATTGTCTTGTGAAAGGTCTCTGAGCCTGAACCCCAGACACCGAGAGACCAGTGCTGAGATGGTCCCAATGATCTGGTGTCCTTTCTATCAAAGGTTCCCCCCTGTCCTGTAGCAGTTCCGCAGCACGATATGTGGAACACATTCTTCCTGTACCCCCTGGAAGATTGTCGCAGTGGGACAACTGTGCGTCTGTTGGGAGAGAGGCTGCGGAGTTCAGAGAGGGAGAGAGGGTCTGTGGGGGTCAGGGAGGGAGAGGGGGAGCTCGGGTCTGTGGGGGTCAGGGAGAGAGAGGGGCTCGGGTCTGTGGGGGTCGGGGAGGGAGAGGGGGAGCTCGGGTCTGCGGGGGTCAGGGAGGGAGGGGGGAGCTCGGGTCTGCAGGGGTCAGGGAGGGAGAGGGGGAGCTTGGGTCTGCAGGGGTCAGAGAGGGAGCTCGGGTCTGTGGGGGTCGGGAAGGGAGAGGGGGAGCTCGGGTCTGCGGGGGTCAGAGAGGGAGCTTGGGTCTGCAGGGGTCAGGGAGGGAGAGGGGGAGCTCAGGTCTGTGGGGGTCAGGAAGGGAGAAGGGGAGCTCGGGTCTGCGGGGGTCAGAGAGGGAGCTCGGGTCTGCGGGGGTCGGGGAGGGAGAGGGGGAGCTCAGGTCTGTGGGGGTCAGGAAGGGAGAGGGGGAGCTTGGGTCTGCGGCAGTCAGAGAGGGAGCTCGGGTCTGTGGGGGTCAGGAAGGGAGAGGGGGAGCTTGGGTCTGCGGGGGTCAGAGAGGGAGCTCGGGTCTGCGGAGGTCAGCGAGGGAGAGGGGGAGCTCAGGTCTGCGGGAGTCAGAGGGGGAGCTCGGGTCTGCGGGGGTCGGCGAGGGAGAGATCGGGTGTGGGGTTCTCAGCAGCAGTTGTGTAATTCCTGAATAACCAATCATCTTCTTTGCCGTCAGAAAACGGTCGATTACCAACCATGGATTTGCAATAACCAGGTTGCTGGGTACTACGAGCAGTATGAAAACCTCACCTTCCTGACTGTCAAGGTAACCACTCCCCTTCACTCACCAATGTTCATTTAGAACATAGAACAGTACAGCACAGGAACAGGCCCTTCGGCCCACTAGGTTGTGCCAAACTAATTAAGCAAACGACACGTAATCCCTTCTGCCTGCATATGGTCCACATCCCTCCACTCTCTGGATATCCATGTGCCTGTCTAAGAGCCTCTTAACTGCCTCTATCGTATCTGCCTCCACAACTCTCTGTGTAAAAAAACTTGTCCCCCTCTCATCTCCTTTGAACTTTCCGCCTCTCACCGTAAATGCACGCCCTCTAGTATTCGATAGTTGATATTTCAACCCTGGGAAAAAGATACCGGCTGTCTACTCTATCCATGCCTCTCATTATTTTATAAACATTTATCAGTTCTCCCCTCAGCCTCTGCCTCTCCAGAGAATTCTCTGCCCCACTCTGACCCATGTAATACCCCACTCCACCCACTATGATAACCCACTCCCTGTCCCACTGACCCATGTGATACCCCACTCCACCCACTCCAACCCCTATGATAACCCACTCCCTGTCCCACTGACCCATGTGATACCCCACTCCACCCACTCCAACCCCTATGATAACCCACTCCCTGTCCCACTGACCCATGTGATACCCCACTCCATCCATTCTCAACCACGTGATACCACACTCTCCCCTTTCTGTCCCACACAGACCTCTGTTATACCCCAATCCCTAAACCCTTTACCACAGTATCTGCTGTGATGACACCAAGACCCCTCCCTTCAGCCTATTGATCTGCACATTCCCAGGCAAGACAATTTATTGCCCACCCTTCAGTCCCCTGAGAAGTTTGTGGTGGGCTGCCTCTCTGGATATCTGGTTCTCCAGGACCCGATCATCCCACCTTCCTTTCCTCCTGTGGAGTCCGAGCCAAGAAACCTGAGGGTTGTCACCATTCTGGGCATCTCTTGCTTCCGGCATTGGCATCTGGGTGGACAACCCTGGAAGCGTTTGTTACCAGGGGGATGCTGAGAACCATTTATGTGGTCTGAGACCAGGTCTGCTTTGTCTATCCCCAGGGAGCTGGACACATGGTACCACAATGGGCACCAAGACGAGCCTTGCAGATGTTCGAGTCCTACCTCTCCAACACTCCGTACTGAGGCAGCACCCACCGCGGTTCCCCAGCTCGCCGGCTTACTCGCCAACGGCCCGATGATTGGCCGCTTTTCTTGCTTCTCTTGCAACAATGGGCTTCTTAATCACAGTACACGAACCAAAGCAACGGGCACCAAGCTAAGCCAAGTCCGGGGGGCAATACCTGGGCTCGGCGCAGAGACAGGATCGGGCTGATGTGCGCGACATCATGTTAACACTGATATGAAGAACTTGAAAGAGGTGGAAGGGCCCTTTCTCGGATTGGCTCCTTTTGTACCTCCAGTCCTGGGAAGCTAGGGCTGGCTGAATTAGAGGTTGTCCTGGGCTTGCTTTTAATCAGCACATGTAACTGGACCCAGGTAACGAATTACAGCAGTAATACAGTGCAGATTATACTGAAAGATAGTGGAAGGTGAACTGCCACAGCTTCAAGCAACATTCATGAACCCTGCTCAATATCCATGAGATGAGAGGTCTCCCAGAGACATGTTCACGGACACCTGGTTAACATTGGGATACAGGCAGTCTCCGGGTTATGGCAGTTTGTAACCCGAACAGAGAACTGTTCATAACCCAAACTGTTGGTAAGTCAGAGATGAACAACAAGTGCGTGGGAGAGGGTCACAGAAACAGCGGTGACGGGACGTGGGGAGAGCAGCTGCCAGCCGGCTTCACTGACTCGGTGAGCGAGCGAGTGAGTCTGCTCAGCACTCCCTGGCTCTGCTTGGCTCCACCCGGCCCCCGATTGTTGTGGGGTGTGGAGAGAAGGCAAGGAGAAATGCCCCTTTCCCACCCGGCAGAAGACACCTGTGGCCCCACAGCAGATGGAAAATCCATCCCCATCCATCCCACCGGTCTCCCAGTTGCTCGTCCATGTGTACAAATTGTCCATAAGTCGGGCGCTTGTAACCTGGGGAGGACCTGTACAGTGTTGTCCAGAGCCAATGTTATCCATCCAAAGCAATCCTGTCCAGTAAACAGGGTATGAATATGTCCTGGGGATTGTTCCCCTTTTCCAGCCCAGACAAACCCATTAGCCTAGTATGGGGCCAGACCCCTACAAGGAACATCCTCTGCCCACTCCTTGCACAGAAGGGTTTCCTTCTGCTCAGTTTGGTGGTGTTGCTGTTTCTAAGTACAAATCCTGTTTTAGGATTTGGCTGTTCTGCACTCAGGGAATCACTGTCAATCACTGGAAATGCACAAACCAATCAGTTCCTTGAAGGAGCTTCTTCCTTAATGATTTACTATGATGTTAATGTGATTTTCAAACAAAAGGCAAGGAGGCAACTGAACAAGTTCAACAACTTCACCGCCTCCAGAGAATGATGCTTGGCCCACAGTATGGGACACGTCTTCCTTCTGGTGAACAAGATCAGAGTTACAGGAGCACCGGGCATGGCAGCAAACACACAGTTTGCATTGACACAGTACCTTGTGTGGACCTGGTCTCCAAGACCTTTAACACTGCTTGACGTGGAATTCTCTGCGCTGGTGGCTGTGCAGAATGGGAATGTGTTGCACCCTTTCAGTGCATGTGCCTGGGGTCAATGCTACAGGGTATTCTGAAGTACAATGAGCTGCAAATAAATCATCCAAAACTTGACTTCCTGCGTCATTTGTGGATCGATGGTTTGGGTTATCAACTGTTCTGGAGTCCCCAGAAATGTAACAGTCCCTGGGAAACTGCTGAAGGAAAGTAATCCAAGGGGGCCCTAAACGTAATTAACAAGAGGAAAATTTAAAAAAATACAGATGGTGGAAATCTGAAATAAAAACAGAAAAAGCTGGGAACACTCAGCAGGTCAGGCAGCATCTGTGGAGAGAGAAGTATTCCAGGCTGAAGACCTTTCATCAGAACTGTCTTGGACCTGGAGAGTTGACTCTGTTTCTGTCTCCACAGATGCTGCCTGACCTACTAAGTGTTTACAGATCTTTTTATTTTTATTTCTTGTTAGGAGCATGTGGATTAGCCTGTGATTAATGTGGAACTGTGGGAGGGTCTTGCTATTTATCTTGAGAGTCAGGGTCTCACTAATCAGGTCAACGTTTGCTGCTGTACAGCGCTCATAGGCAACTGTCTCTTCCCTGAGATTGCTGAGCCCACATGTAAATAGAATACAGAAAATCACATGTAGAAGTTTGGTTAGAAATGACGGGACACTTCCTGGAAATTTAGAGGTTTTAGACAATACTTCCACGAAGTACAGCCCAGTCAGCTGAAGGTTCACTAACTGGGCAAGGGAGGGACCTCAGGTTACATTCCTAAAGTTCAACAGTGATGTGGGAGAGATTCAAGGCTGTGGCAAGTATAGATAAGGCACCATTAGGATGTTGCCTGGGATGGAGAGTTTCAGTTACCTGGAGAGGCTGAGTCGGATTCTCCTGGAGTGGATGAGGTTCAGAAGACACATGACTGAGGTACATAAAATTAGCGGGTACAGATAGAGTAGACTACAAGAAACCTTTCCCCATATCAGGGGTAGATAAAACTAGATTTAGGGTGAGGGGGGAGAGATTTAGAGAGGATCTGAGGGGGACCTTTCTCACCCAGAGAGCGGTGAGTACCTGGAACACACTGGCGGAGAGACCGGTGGAAGAAGAGTCACCGACAGCATTGAAGAAGGGTCCAGACGAGCACTTGAACTGCCCCAGGTATAGGAGGCTATGGGCCAAGTGCTGGAAGATGGGATTAACATGGACGGGTGCCCATTGGTCAGTGTAGACGTGATGGGCCGAATGGCCAGTCTCCCTGCTGTGTGACTCCATGAATCTATGTCTGCAAAATCCCACCATTAAATTCTAGTCCTGCCTTAGCTGATCTGTGGAAACCCTCAGCCGGCCTTTGTTACCTCTGCAGTTTACAGTTACAATGGTTGGTCAGCCTCCAATCCTAAAACTTCAGGAGACACAGTGGTGCAGCAACTAAAGCTGCTGCCTCACATCTCCGGGGAGCCGGGTTCAATCCTGACCTCGGCTACTGTCCCTGCGAAGTTCTCACACTCTCCCTGTTCAGTTACCCCGGGTGCTCCAGTTTCCTCCCACATCCCAAGGAGGTGAAGGTTGGTAGGTTAATTGGCCGCTGTACCTTTCCCCTAGTGTGTAGGTGAGTCGCAGAAGACTCCAATGGGAGTTGACGGACATGTGTGAGAGAATAAGTGGCAGGTGTAGAAGGAAATAAGGAGAGGGAGGAATGGGACTGATGGGATTGTTTCCCTGGCAGCTGGAACTGTCCGAATGGGCAGAATGGCCTCCTTCTCTGTTGTTATAAGTTTTCCATGAACTTAGTCTCATTCTAAACTCTTCCTCCCATATCTTAATGCCTATCAAATCTCCCTTGAGCTCGCTGGCCTTGATCAGCTCCAGATGTGAAAAACTCTCCATTTTAAACCACGTGTATAGATCTGTCCACAGTCTCAACTCCTCAAATCCCCTTTCTTGTTACGCCTGAAAGTTGCATTCAACCAACTCTGGGCCTTTGCACATCCCCAGTTTTAACTGCTCCAGCAACACAGCCGTTTCTCAGGCTGCCTGGCCCCCAGGCTCTGGAATTTAGAACATAGAACAGTACAGCACAATGCAGGCCCTTCGGCCCACAATGTTGTGCCAACCTTTAAACCTCGCCTAATACTATCTAACCCCTTCCTCCCACATATCCCCCTATTTTAAATTCCTCCATATGCCTATCTAGTACTATCTTGAATTTGACCAATGTATCTGCCTCCACCACTGCCCCAGGCAGCGCATTCCATGCACCAACCACTCTCTGGGTAAAAAACCTCCCTCTGATATCTCCCTTGAACTTCCCACCCATTACCTTAAAGCCGTGACCTCTTGTATTGAGCATTTCTTCCCTTAAATCCCACCACTTTGTCCAGTCTGAACATCACTAACCAGGCTGGTGGTCAGCATCACAAAAACACCCTGAAGATACAATATCGGAAAAGTTTCTCCAACTCTGCACAGTTTCTTGAGTTCACTAATCATTCCCAGACACTGCACCCCAATATGCCACAATTTTTAACTCATCTTAAACACCTTTTTTAAAGAAATGCTAAATTATTTTGCCCTAGGACTTAGAAAGTAATGAACCACTTCCAACTGTCCTTTAGCACAAAACTGATGGCCAAATAGTCTGTGCTTGATTGATTCAACAAATGTCAAACCTGAGCAGGTAGATATAATTATCAGGATTTGCCTTTCTGGGTCACATCATCCAATGAGAACACCTGAGCAAAGGCCATGTTCAGCACAGCTCTGCTTTAACAGCTAAACATAACAAGAGTGATCCAGATCATAAACAAGTCATTAGCAATGCTAATAAAGATAAGCCTGCATTAAAAAAATATACTGCTGGAGCAATGCTCTCATTAGGTTATCTGATGAGGTGTCAGAGAGAATTAAATGGGAGGGAAGGAAGCTCTCTGCTTGTTTTTTTTCATCTATAGTGCTGAAGCTGCATTCAGAATAAAACTATTACCTATTTTTCTGTTTGTTAAATATCTGGTCTTTCAGAACAGGCTTTGGAATTTGGGCTTTGAGATACATAAGAAAATATAAAATCATTTTTAATGTATTATTATTTGAAGCTGGAGTTGTACTGCACTCCTGGTGAAAATCAAACCATAGAACCATAGAAAACTACAGCACAGAAAACAGGCCATTCGGCCCTTCTAGTCTGTGCCGAAACATTATTCTGCTAGTCCCATTTACCTGCCCCCAGCCCATACCCCTCCAGACCTCTCTCATTCATGTATCTATCCAATTTACTCTTAAAAGTTAAGACCGAGCCCGCATTTACCACATCAGATAGCAGCCCATTCCACACTCCCACCACTCTTTGAGTGAAGAAGTTCCCTCTAATGTTCCCCCTAAACCTTTCCCCTTTCACCCTAAAGCCATGTCCTCTCGTACTTATCTCTCCTAATCTAGGTGGAAAGAGCCTACTTGCATTAACTCTGTCTATGCCCCTCATCATTTTGTATCATATCTCCCCTATCTCTATCATAACAAGAGAGCGTGACCTGAACTTTAGAGATGGCTCACTGGTGCAGCTGTAGAGCCGCTGCCTTGTAGCACCTGTCAATCCTGACCTTGGGTGCTGTCTGTGTGGAGTTTGCATGTCCTCCCTGTGACGGCGTGGGTTCCCCCCGGGCACTCCAGTTTCCTCCTGCATCCCAAAGATGTGCAGGTTGGTGGGTTAATTGGCCGCTGTAAATTTCCCTGAGGGCATAGGCGAGTGGTAGAATCTGGGGCGGGGGTGAGGTGGGGGGGGGGGACTTGATGAGTATGTGGGAGGAGTATAAAATGAGATCGGTGCAGGATTGGTTTAAGTAGGTCCTTGATGGATGGCATGGACTCAGTGGGCCGAATGGCCTGTTTCCATGCTCCATGACTCCAGAGAAAGAAGGCTGAGGGGAGATTTGGTAGAGATTTGTAACCCAGTGAGGGGTCTGAACAGAGTGAGGAGGGGAAGGCTGCTTCCATTAGTGGAGGGATTGAGCACTTGTGATCACAGGTGTAAAATAACAGGGAAGGGGACTAAGCAACGTGTGGAGAACCTTTTTATGCAGCGTGTGATTGGAATCTGGGTCACGTTGTCTGTGGGGTGGGGAGGTAGGTTTGATTGTGGCCTTCAGTGGGGAGCAGGATAAATATACAGTGAATTAAAATTCACAAGGCCGTAGTGAAATGGCAAAGGGGTGGAATAGTTGCTCCCGCTAGAGAGTCAGTGTGGACACAGTGGGCCAAATGGTCTCCTCTGTGCTGTAATTATTCTATGCTTCTAGGTCGTGAATCATCCCTTTGCCTTTTGGGATGTGGATGGAAGGAATAGAAGACTAGTCTAAGGAAACTGATGCAACTGTTGAAGTGTGGTGTTCATTGAAGTTCTGAGGAAACTAGAGAGTGCTGAACACATGATGGTGAACTGGAAAACCAGAGAACACTTAAAAGTTAACTAGAAAACTAGAGAGCAATGAGCTTGCAATGGTTACTCAATAGTTACTCTCTCTCTCTCACTATAGATATTGAGCAAATTTTCAATCATGTGATCGGGTCATAGAGTCACAGAGCTACCCAGCAGGAAACAGGCCCTTCTGCCCATCTCATCCATGCAACCAAGGTGCCTTCCTGAGCCAGTCCCATTTGCCTGCGTTTGGCCCATATCCCTCTAAATCTTTCCTATCCATGTACCTATCCAACTGTATTTTAAACATCGTAATTGTACCTGCCTCTACCACTTCCTCTGGCAGCTCGTTCCATATCCCCACCACCCTCTGTGTGAAAGTCTTGCCCCTCAGGTCGCCCTCACTTTAAACCTATGCCCTCTAGTTTTAGGCTCCTCTACCCTGCAATAAAGACAGTGACCATCCATCTTAACGATGCCCTTGTCATTTTATAAACCTCTATAAGGTCATCTATTAGCCTGCTCCAGGGCAAACAGTCCCAGCCTATCCAATCTCTCAAGCCCTCCGGTCCAGGCAACATCCTTGTGAATCCTCTCTGTGTCCTCTCTAGCTTAATCACAACCTTCCTATAACTTGTGGACCAACACTATCTTTTTGCGTAACTATCTTAACGCTGTGGTCACTGGTCCCAAACTACTGGGGGGCTGTGTAGCGGAGATCACTCCTTTGGCGCCAGTCGTTGCTGGTGTGTGTGTGCTTTGCATTATGATTACGTTTTCCACCTCCGACATACCACTTTCATGTCTGCAGTCAGCTCCCCCTGTTAACGTGCAATATCGCTCCCTAGTTCAACCGCTCCCTGCGGCAGTGAGAACTCAGCGTCCGGGTGAAGAAGTCCTTTTCAGTTAGGCATGTTTGATCTATTTAAAGGAAGTCCTGCAACAACATCACACAGCTTAGGTTCAAGAGACCGTTTAACATGGAGGACCTCTTACCTACGAGGAACCTCTTACCTATGGAAACGCGGCAAAGATTCATCAGGTGGTGAGTTTGCTCTGTGGGGAGAGATTGAGTAGACTAGGGCTATATTCTCTAGCGTTTAGAAAGGATGGGGAGAGATCTCATTGAAAGGTACAAAACTCTTACAGGGTTTCCACTGGGAGGATGTTCCCCTGCCTGGGGAGTGTAGAACCGGGGCTCACAGTGTCAGGAGGAGGCCAGGCAGGACTGAGAGAAGTTGTTTCACTCAGAAGATGGGGAACCTTTGGAATCCTCTCTACTGGTGAGCTCTGATGGCTCGGTCACTGTGTACATTCCACACAGAGATTGAAAGATCTCTGGATATTACGGGATATGGGGATAATGCAGGAAGTTCAGCCAGGATCTTGATGAATGGTGGAGCAGGCTCAAGGGGTCAGGTCGCTGACTCCCGCTCCTGTGAGTGGAATTGTCAGCTTTAGTTGGCTGTGGTACATAGGAGCAAACAGAGCTTCTCACTCTTCCACTCAAGCAAATAAAATCTCAAATATCTCTTCACGTCATTGTCACTTCTTGGATCCATGACCCTTACCATCCTGGTCGAATAACAAGCTATCACATGGCTCACATTATCCAGTCGACCTCCAGGATGAGCCACATTCTGCAGCAGACATTTCCTCACCTCTTGTTGCTGGCTGACATCTCTCAGTAGCTTCATCATTGAGAGGGGAATCTTTTTTCCAAAATTAAGATAAGATTTCTTTATTAGTCACACGTACATCGAAAAACACAGTGACATGCATCTTTTGCGTAGAGTGTTCTGGGGCCAGCCCGCAAGTGTCGCCACGCTTCCGGCGCCAACATAGCACGCCCACAACTTCCTAACCCATACGTCTTTGGAATGTGGGAGGAAACCGGAGCACCCGGAGGAAACCCACGCAGACACGGGGAGAACGTACAAACTCCTTACAGACAGCGGCCGGAATTGAACCCGGGTCTCTGGCACTGTAAAGCGTTACGCTAACCACTACACTACCGTTCGGTTCACTGGGATTAGCTTCCTTTATAAACCAATAATAAACCAATACCAATACCTTACTGTGAGCTCTTTCAGAACATTGTGTGTTTGTCCCTCGCAGAGTTCTCCAACAGAGACCCTCACTAAAGAAGGTTTAAAAAGTTACTCTGCCTATTTCCACTTTGGGTCCATTGGTGTCACTCTCATCTCTGGGTCAAAAACTCACGGCACCTCAGTCAAAGAGTCATACAGCACAGAAGCAGGCCCTTCGGCCCAGCTCGTCCATGCCAACCAAGATGCCCACCTAAGATAGTCCCATTTGCCTGAGTTTGGCCCATATCCATCTAAACCTTTCCTCTCCATGTACCTGCCCAAATGTCTTTTAAATGTTATTTTCCCTGCCTCAACCACTTCCTCTGGCAGCTTGTTCCAAATAACCACCACCCTTTGTGTGAAAAACTTGCCCCTCTGCTCCCCTTTAAATCTTTCCCTTCTCACCTTAAAACTATGTCCTCTAGTTCTTGATTTCCCAACTCTGGGAAAAAGACTGTGTGCAGTTACCCTTTCTATGCCCGTCATGATTTTATACACCTCTACAAGGTCACCCCTCAGTCTCATACACTCCAAGGAATAAAGTCCTAATAACCTCTCCCTGTAACCCAGTCCCTTGAGTCCTGGCAATATCCTTATAAATCTTTTCTGCACTCTTTCCAGCTTAATGGCATCTTTCTTATAACAGGGCAACCAAAACTGAACACAATATTCCAAGTATGGCTATTTTAGTGTCATCTGCAAACTAACTGTAATCTGCAACCTCGTACATTCTCATCCAAGTCGTTGATATGGATGACAGACAACAACGGGCCCAGCACCGAGCCCTGGGGAACACCACTGGTCATAGGCCTCCAGTCTGAGAAACAGCCTTCCACCATCACCGTCTGCTTCCTGCCATCGAGCCAATGCTGTATCCAGTTAACCATCTCTCCCTGGATCCCATGCGATCTAACCTTCCAGAGCAGCCTACTGTGTGGAGCCTTATTAAAGGCCTTACTGAAGTCCAGGAATGAGCATGTAGTCTCAGTGGATATTTTAATGCAGCACTGAGGGAGTGCTGCAGTGTCTGAGGGACGAGCCTTCAGGTCGAGACCTTAAAGCAAGGCTCCATCCGCCTGTTGAGATATCGTTAGAAATGCCACCTTGCCGCTAGGTGCAGGGAGTTTTCTCTTGCGACCACTCCTCTCGCAGTCAAAGCCAGTGATGCATTCCATGCTGCGTGGGAGGAGGCGTGAGTAAACTGGTGGTCCCAACCTTTACATGAAGTAGTCAATGTGTATAAAGTGGCTGAAACCTTAATGGTATGGCGCTATTTGTTTTGTCCACAGGGCTGTGTAATTCAAACATCCGTACAGCCCCAAGTGAAGGTGGACTGGGCTCTTCCAGTTAAGATCCAGGCTGCCTGATATGTCCCCGGCATCACTTACCTTCAACCCTGCCCAGTATAAGTGGGGAGTCCCCAGATCCAGAAGGTCACTGCTTGAGGTGTGACAGAGAAACGAGGGGCACCACCCCCTGAGAGGCCAGATACAGGGCCACATCTCACAACAGGACTTCACCAGGTAGATCCAACATTCATGGGTGAAGCTCAACCCCTCCCAAACCAGCAAGGAGTCCTTTCTGGAGAACTTAACCTCTTGAAGAACTCCTTTAATGTTTCCTCTGTGGTCTGAGTATCCCAAGCAGAAGGAGTCTCTCCTCCGGCCCAGTGAGGCACTGAGCCCCCACCTCAGTGAGGATGTGAATGAGTAACCCTTGTGTTCCACATAGGTTGGCCGATGTGTGGGGTGTCACTGCCTTCAGACAGAGTGCAGGGGACGGATGGGGAGGGACAACTGTGGATTGGAGATGGGCATGTGTGCTTGCATAGTTCAGGCCTTGGAACATCGGGACCTTCATTGACAGTCCCAACTGCGGCCGACATGAACACCGCTCCACTCACCACGGCTTGGGAACACCCCAATATGTCGGGCAGGAGACGGCCACGTTGAAGAGTCAGGCAGCGGGAACACCTCCTTCTGGAGGGGAAAACGTCACCCTCACGGATTGAGCTTCACCATCAAGAATGATCCAGTCCCATGTCACAGCAACGGCCCTGGTGGAATCTGCGAACACCTTGTGACCCGACAGCTCACTCTGACATGGAACCAGCAGTGCATTCCTTTCAACCCTGGAACCAAGCAGGGCTTCAAATCCAACCTTCAAAATATCTTGGTTCACTTCCCAGGCATCTTTCCTATAGCAGGGCGACCGAAACTGTGCACAATACGCCAAATGTGGCCTCACCAACATCTTGTATAACTGCAGCATAATGTCCCAGCTCTTGTACTCGGTGCCCTGACTGATGAAGGCCAGTGTGCCAAAGGCCTTCTTCACCTCTCTGTCTACCTGCGACTTTCAGGGAACTGTGTACTTGTACTCTTAGGTCCCTCTGTTCTACAACACTCCCCAGGGCCCGACCGTTCACTGTGAAAGTCCTGCCCTCATTTGTCTTCCCAAAATGCAACACCTCACACTTATCTGAATTAAACTCCATTTGCCATTCCTTGGCCCACTTACCCAGCTGATCAAGATCCCTGTGTAAATCCTGAACCATCTTCACTGTCAACGGCACCACCTATTTTAGTGTCATCTTCAAAATTACTAACCATGCCTTGGACGTTCTCATCCAAATCATTGATATAGATGACAAAATAGTAATGGGCCCAGCACCGAGCCCTGGGGAGCACTGGCCTCCAATCCAAGAAACAACCTTCCACCATCACCCTTCAGGGTAACCAATGCCAGGATGGGAAGGAACACAATCCTCCGGCAAGGAAGGAACAGAGAAGGTTAACTCCAACAGGGCCCTTTCCCTGACAAAGTACTTGGAGCACGGCCTCTGCATAACCAACACCTCGTCTTGCCAGAGGGCCAAGCATGAGGTGTCACGGCAACACGGTTCAAGTGAGGGAGTGCAGAGATGGGTTCCAATGACCTCTGGACAGACCGACGTCTAACCCTCTCCGTTATCTCCATCAACCTGGCCCCCAAACATTAGCATCAGCAGAAACGTTCTCACAGGAAAGTCAATGTGCAAGCTTTCAAGGACCCCGCAGAGCCAGCACTTCACCTCACAGCCACCTGTCTACTAACCAGCCTGCAGGAGCTGCAGAGAGCCCACCGTGTGTGGGCTGCCCTCAGGTCCACCATCACTGGCAGCTGTGAGGAGACTCTAGGCTTCCCTTCGGGTTTGACCGGAACATTGAGGGGCTAGTTAGCCACAAACCTCAGGCATTCCTGGACTGGAAACTCCACCATTCCTGAAGGGAAGAGCAACAGCTCTGCAGTCACATGTACATCGAAACACACAGTGAGATGCATCTTTTTGCATAGAGTGTTCTGAGGGCAGCCCACAAGTGTCAACTTGCATGCCCACAACTTCCTAACCCGTACGTCTTTGGAATGTGGGAGGAAACTGGAGCACCCGGAGGAAACCCACGCAGACACGGGGAGAACATACAAACTCAGACTCAGTGGTGAAGAAGTCCACAATCTCATCGTCCACATCTGGGACATCCCAGATTGTGACCACCTTCAAGAAAGGAGACAAGTCTGGCTGTGCTAATGAAAGAGGAGCCTCCCTAGCGCCCACCAAAGGACAGTCATTGTTAGGGTCATAGAGCATAGCACAGCACAGGAACAGGTCCTTGGGCCCACAGTATCTGTGCCAACCATGACGCCAATCCTCCCTGTCTGTCTCCCCATCCCCTACCTGTTCATGTGTCCGTCTAAATGCCCTTTAAACATTGATATCATGTCTGCCTCCACCACCACCCCTGGCAGCCCGTTCCCGGCACCCACCGCCCTCTGTGCAAAGAAACTTGCTTCGTAAATCTCCTTTAAACTTTCTCCCTCTCACCTTCAAGCTCTGCCCTGGGAAAAGGATTCCTATCTCTGCCTCTTGTAATTTTATAACCCTCTATCAGGTCTCCCCTCAGCCTCCCACACTCCAGAGAAAACAGTCCAAGTTTGTCCAACCTCCTCTCATAACTCATCCTCTCTAATCCAGGCAGCATCCTGGCGAACCTCTTCTGCACCCTCTCCAAAGCCTCCACATCCTTCCTGTAATGGGGGGAACCAGAACTGCACACAGTGCTCCAAAGTGTGGCCGAAGCAATGTTTAACACAGAGGGTCCTCCTCAACGGTCTCCTCCCTGTGGCTGAAGAGCTGCTCCCTGTATGACAGGGTGTAATCCACCCATCCAGAGGACGTGATGTTCACTGTGTGACAGCTCCCAGGGAGGTGCAGGGAGCAACGCCAGCCGCTCTGTACATGGCCCCTTCCCCCCCCCCCCCCACCTCACTCCACAGAACACTTGACGCAAAAGATGCATTTCACTGTGTGTTTTGATGTACATGTGACTAATAAAGATATCTTACCTTGTCTTTGATTCCATTATTGGTATTGGTTTATTATTGTCACTTGTACCAAGGTACAGTGAAAAACTTGTCTTGCATGCTGATGGTACAGGTCAATTCATTACACAGTGCAGTTACATTGGGTTAGTACAGGGTGCACAAAGTTACTCAGGCATAACCGTGGAACACCCCCAAATTAGTTTTCTTATTCACCATCTGGCATAATTTGATGGATAATTTATGTTGTGTGTTGTCTGTACCGACGTGCCTGTGATCTGATCTGCACGTAAGTTTTTCACTGTACCTGTACCTCACTGTACTTGTGCACATGGCAATAAACTCCACTTGACTTGAGCTAGCCAGCGAGATCCATCTCCACCCTACCTCTGCTCCACAACACCGCATGAGCCACGATCCTACCACAGGAGACAAGGCTGGGCCGATTGTTCTCACCACAGTGCTACAGCACATCTCCAGGAGGTAACGTCATGGGTCGTGTTGTAGCTTCCAGGTGTTGCTGGTGGTGCACATGTTCTCTCTCCCGTTCGCGTATCTCACCCCCCCACCTCTCAGCACCTGTCCTGTTCATCCTCTCGCTCCCCTGTGCCAGCCACGGGGAGCGTGCTGTGGGCTCACACACTTCTCCCATCTCCTTGGGGGAAAGTGACATCAGCAGGGGTGAACTGGATTCATGCTTTAAAAGCCTCTTTTTGGCAGGAGATCATAAGACCATAAGACAAAGGAGCAGAGGGTGGCCATTCGGCCCATCGAGTCTGCTCCGCCATTCTATCGTGAGCTGATCCATTCTCCCATTTAGCCCCACTCCCCTGCCTTCTCACCACAAACTTTGATGCCCTGGCTACTCAGGTACCTATCAATCTCTGCCTTAAATACACCCAATGACTTTGCCTCCACAGCCGCCCGTGGCGACAAATTCCACAGATTCAGCACTCTCTGGCTAAAGGAATTTCTCCGCATCTCTGTTCTGAATGGGCGCCCTTCAATCCTGAAGTCGTGCCCTCTTGTACTAGACTCCCCTACCACGGGAAACAACTTTGCCACATCTACTCTGTCCAGGCCTTTTAACATTCAAAATGTTTCTATGAGGTCCCCCCTCATTCTTCTGAACTGCAAGGAGATCACACAGATTCTGATTCACACTGATTTGCCGTCAAGTTCACAAGTATTTTGTGTGGACCCACAAGCAAGTTAAATCTATTTCTAGGCAAAAGTAGCTTGAGCCATAGAGCAGAGGCCCTTCAGCCCACCCTGTGCTTACTGACCCTTCGGTACCCATCTACACTAATTCCATTTACCAGCACTTGGTCCACAGCCTCCCATGCCTTGGTGGTTCAAGTGCTCGTCTAGATACTTCTTGAAGGAGACACAAGAGAGACCAGAGCAAGACACAAGATGCTGCAGGAACTCAGCGGGTCGGGCAGCATCTGTGGAGTCCAGCCGAAGGGTCTCGACCCGAAACATCGACCGTCCATTTCCCTCCACAGATGCTGCCCGACCCGCTGAGTTCCTCCAGCATCTTGCTTTCTAGATGCTTGTTGAACCTTGGGAGAGTCTCTGCTTCCAAGCATCCCCTCACACGGCGCGTTCTGGATTCGAAACACCTTCAGTGGAAAAAAAATCTTCCTCAGATCCCCTCTTACCCCTTACCATAAACCGATGCCCTTTAGTTTTTGACACCTACATTATGGGGAAAAGTTCCTCACTGTCTACCCCTTATAATTATGTACACCTCCAGTTCCCACGCAGTCTCCTCCTCTCCAAGAAAGACAATCCTATCTAAAACAATCGTATCTCGGGAAAAACAATCCTATCCAGTTTCACCTCGCAGCTGAAAGATTTGGTCCCACACAACGTCCTGGTGAATTTCCTGGTATTATGCAAATTTCTGCAAACTGCCTAAGTTTCCACGTGAAAGATGAGGGAGACCCTGCGCGGTTTGGACATTAGCTGCTTCCTATCTCGACAAATACACTTGCAGTTGGACTCCGCACGCTTCCCGTTTGGGTCTCTCAGTCCTGGGGCGCTCTGGCTGTATCCCAGATCCTGCCACTAACCCCTGGATCTCCTCCCCTCTCCTCCCCACTTCTCTCTCTCACTCACTCTCTCACTCACTCACTCACTCTCTCACTCACTCTCTCACTCACTCACTCTCTCTCTCTCACACACACACACACACACACACACACACAGGACCTCTGGCACGGTTTCAAGAGGCGACTTCCGATAAAACCTACCAGTTGTTGGCGATCATGTGATGTTTCTGTTCAGACGACCCACTTCCTAGTTCCTTTTGTTCATTCTCCGGGACGGTCGCTGCTGTTCCCTGCCCTCACTGTTCGACATGGTACCCTGGTGTTTGCTGTTACTGTGTGTGAGCGGTGCTCTGGCGCAGCCCGCCCAGGATGAAGTGTCCTCCTTGCCCGGTCTGAGCATCCGAATCAACTTCAGGCAGTGGTCGGGGTATCTGGAGGCGAGTCCCGGCGTCCATCTGCACTATTGGTGAGTCAGGGGGTTGATGCCTGGATCGCACGGGGTCTGAGAGGAGGCGAGGCACCCAGCCCAAGGCTCCTGGTTCTCCTGGAGAAGCAGGTCAAGGAGGCTGGTGACAGGGCATTGCATTAGAACACAGACCAGTACAGCACAGGAACAGGCCCTTCGTCCCGCCATGTCTGTGCTGAACACCACGTCAAGTTGAACTAAATCCCCTTTGCCTGCACATGGTTCATATCCCTCCATTCCCTGCGTATTCATAGCTCTGCCTAAAAGCCTCTTGAACCCCACTATCGTATCTGCCTCCACCACCGGCCCGGCAGCACATTCCAGGCACTCACCACTCTCTGGGTAAAAATAAAAGCTGCTCAGCGCACCTCCTTTAAACTTTCCCCCTCTCGCATTAGAGCTATGGCCTCTAGTATTTCTACCCTGGAAGAAAGATTCTGACTGTCCACTCGATCTATGCCTCTCATAATCTTATAAACCTCTCTCAGGTCTCCCCTCAGCTTCCTCTGCTCCTGAGAAAACAACCCAAGTTTGACCAACCTCTCATACCCGCTAACCCAGGCAGCACCCTGGGGAACCTCTTCTGCACCCTCTCCAAAGCCTCCACACCCTTCCTGTAATGGGGGAGGGAGCCAGATGGGCTAAAATATGGAGATGGGTGAAAGGTAGTGGGGGGGATTAAAGGAAATTTATTGTTTCTTATCACTTCCCAATTAATTCCTTCTGGAATGTGCATGAGAAGAGTGTTGAACGTCCTGCTGGCATTTAATCTGGGGATCAGTCAGGAAGGGTGGGCGAGGTTCCAGATGGTCAGAGCTTCAGATGGACCCTGTACCCAGTGGGATGGGTGCTGAGAAGACACTGCCTTCCAAATGCCAACATCCCATTGGCTGCTAGCACTATGTCCTCCCTGGGATCCGGTAATTAAATGGTTCCCCTTTCTCGGGTTTTTTTTTGAAATAATGACCACGTGGACGTTATCTAACCACTTCTGGAGTTTGCAATAAAATGTGAACTGAATGGAGTGGTGTTAACTTGGGCCCATTTTAAAGGGCACGTGGGTGGAACAGACAGACAGTGTTTAATGCTTTCTGTTGGAAAAGAGAGTGAGGGGAGGTATTGCAAACTTAAAGAGAACAGTTCCAGCAAGGTTACAAAGATCTGAGGGTAAATGTGGTTAGTTTGTGGAAAGTGCCCCAGGCAACTTGTTGATAAAGTCACCAGGGCCCTGGGTTCTATAAGTAGAGAAAGAGACTACAAGAGCAAGGAAGTCACGGTGAACTTTTATAACCACTGTGTCCACAACATCTATAGTATTGCGTCCAGTTCTGGGCACTACGCCGGAGGAAAGGAGTGAGGGTTTTGGACAGGGTGTGGAAGAGGTTTTCCAGAATGATTCCTGGGATCAAGAGCTGTAGTTCGGTGGATGGATTGCAGAAGCTGGGACTGTTCTTCTTGGAACAGAGGAGATTGGACAGAGGGATTTATGGTGGGTGTAGACAGAGTAGATGGAAACTATCCCCATTGGCAAAGGGGTCTCGACACAATGGAAGTGATTGCTGAAAGAGCCAATGATGATGTGAGCATTTCTTGCACAGAAGGAGATTGGGATCTGGAATCACGGCTGGGGGAAGATTCAGCTGTAGTGTCTGAGAGGGAGCTGGGGAGGTATCTAAAAGGGATGTTTGCAGGGCTATGGGAAGAGGGTGGGGGAGAGGGAGCGGCTGGTGGGAAGACCTCCTCTCTCCCTCCCCATTACCATTCATTGACATCTAGTCACAAGGCTTCTGACACCATGAGCTTGTGGCCTAGGCTTGGTGGACCAGGCAGTGTTTCCCCACACACCATCCCTGGGCATTCCTGCTGCTGGGAACAGTGGTCTCTGGGGAGAGCACCCTTGTGCTTAGACATAAGCTGGCTCAGGATTTCAAAATAACACCTCGTGGGCACTAGCAGTGCTGAGCACCTGCTCTCCGTCCGCCATGGCTGCCAGCCATTTTAATTGCCCTCCCCATTGCCACGTCAACGTTCCTGCCTTTGGCCTCCTCCTCTGCCAGGGCGAGGCTTAAATGCAAACTAGGAGCAACAGCACCTTGCATTCTGCCTGGGTACGTTCTCCAGTCTCAGGTCACCAGCTCCCCCTCCGTCCCTTTTCTCTCTCCTCCTGACCTACCCAGTTCCTCCTACACCCAACACAGCCCCCATCACCCTGTTTCTTCACCCTCCTCCACCCACTCTATCTGCCCATCACCCACACATCCCTCCCACTGGCTCCCCTCCCCCTCCCCCCCCTCCACTGTTCCCATCCGCCCTCCCCACCTCCCTTATTTGGTTCCAGGCTCCACCTTCCTCTCCTATCAGATACCATTGTCTGCAGCTCTTTGTCACCTCCACCCATCACCTCCTGGCTTCTGGCATTGTTCCCACCCTCCCCTCCTCCTTCTGCCGAGCACCCCTCCTCACCTGGATCCACCCATCGCCTGCCACCTCTTGCCCCTTCCCTTCCCCTCACCTCTTTACACCGGCCATCTCCCCTCTATCTTTCAGTCCAGACGAAGGGTCTCGACCCGAAACGTCGACTGTCCATTTCCCTCCACAGACGCTGCCCGACCCGCTGAGGTCCAGTCGCCTTCTGAGTGTTGCTCCAAATTTCAGCACCTGCAGTCTCTTGTGTCTCCGTGTATGCGGATGACAAGGCACAGAGCACTACAGGCCAGGTGCTGGAGAATGAGAATGGTATAGATGACTCTTAGAAGTTTGCTTGTGGGTACATTATATTTACAGACCACCTTTATGATCACCGTATGAAGAATGTCCAACGACCAGTTGCTTGCTGAATACTAATACGCGCAGTGCATCTCTTTTTATATCGAGGTGCCAGAGTGGCAGAGTTTATTGATACAGTGCAAGTAAAATTTCAAAGTGCCGCAAAGTGCCTTCCAACTGATGAAATACTTTTGAGCTGTTGTTATTGTTGTATTGCAGGAAACGCAGCAACCAATTTTGTGCACCACAGGGTTTCACCATGGTTTAAGGGGAAAACTTGCTCTTCTAGCGAGAGAAATGTCAGTCAGGAGAGCAAGGGGAACTCCCACCATGTTTTTTTAAATGATGCAATGAGATTCTTTAATCCACCAGGTTCATCCAAAAGGCCACAGATCCAATGGTGCAGCTCTCTCTCATACCTGCATGGGAGTGTCTGCATGTGTCGGGTGCTCAGCGCCCGGCCATGGGACTTAAATGCCACGAGGTTTTGCCTCTGAGGTGAGAGTGTCGCCTCTGGAGAATCAGCTCGAAGGTTGCAGCCTTTTGCCCGAGACGGACTCTGTGCTGAATTTGGTGTGGGCAGGAGGTGGGATTATCACCCCACTGCTCCTACTGTGTAAAACCTGTGTAAAGCGGCTCCCCTGAGGGTGAGTTTCTAAATAATCAACACTTATAGATTAGGAAAGTGATTGCTAAATTGACACTAAGTCTAGGGCTGGGCAATGATTCACTCCCTTCCCATTGGCTATGAGATGTCTCCCAGCTGAAGCCTTGTGTTCACAAGAACTGTTTCTTACTTCAACAAACTGCCCCATTCCCATTCTCTTTGCTTGCTTTTCATCTTGACCTGCTTGATCTATTCTTCCTGACCTGCTTGATCTATTCTTTAATGTTGTTGGTCTCTGCTTCAGTCAGAAGACTTGTAGTAGTGACTGTGCAGAACGCAGCTTGCTGGGCAAGTGCTTGTCTAATGACCACAGCCCCTAACTAATTCACCTCGTCTGGTGTCCACACCTCCGAGAGGGCAGCTTGAAAACGGTACCTCGCATTTTGAGGGCTCCTGTGAGAGTGGTTACGGAAAAGAGAGTGGGGATTGTGTGACGGGAGAACTTCGATGGCAAAGCTTGTGAATGCCCGTTTGGACAAGGAGAAGGTCAAGTGAGGGAGCTGCTCTGCGTTCTCCGGCCTGGGATGGCTGGTTCAAACAGTGGCTCCGTTCCGGCTTCACCCGGTGTAGATGTTTGAGCAGAGGGGACGATGTGTCAGTCTTCACTATCCGATGGTCAGGGTGGAGCGTCGCAGAACTGAACCTGACTCGCAGTGAACACAACGCCTGGCAAAAGGCACACATTCTCCTTTTATTCAGCTAACAAATTCCCTAAAAGCCGTTTGCAAGCCCCCTGTTATATTGTGCCAATTACAAACGCAGTTGCAGTGGGGATGGAAGACGAAATCCTTCAGGGGAATGTGTGGGGGAGGATTGTGCTCAGTTCTGGTCGCCTCATTATAGGAAGGATGTGGAAGCTTTAGAGAGGGTGCAGAGGAGATTTACCAGGACGCTGCCTGGATTGGAGACCATGTCTTATGAGGATAGGTTGAGCGAGCTCGGGCTTTTCTCTTTGGAGAGGAGGAGGATGAGAGGTGACTTGATAGAGGTGTACAAGATGATAGGAGGCATAGATCGAGTGGACAGTCAGAGACTTTTTCCCAGGGCGACAATGGCTAACATGAGGGAACATAATTTTAAGGTGATTGGAAGAAAGTATAAAGGGGATGTCAGGGGTAAGTTTTTTTTTTACACAGAGCAGTGGGTGTGTGGAACTCACTGCCAGCAGAGGTTGTGGGGGCAGATACATTAGGGACATTTTCATAAGGGACACGTGAATGATAGAAAAATAGGGGGCTATGTGGGAGGGAAGGGGTAGATAGATCTTAGAGCAGGATAAAATGTTGGCACAACATCGTGGGCCGAAGGGCCTGTACTGTGCTGTAGTGTTCTATGGATGGGAGGCAGAGGTGAGGGGAGGGGGGGTTGGACGGACAGTGGTTTGGGATCGGGGCTGAACCTAAGGTATTTTTCTGTGGTTAAGATGCAAAGTGGGTTTCTGTAACCGGTGGCCTTCAATGACCCAGAGCCTCACTGCATGAGACACTGACACAATGAAGCAAAATTGGGCTTTAATTTTATAACCGGAAGATGTTGGAGATAAATTAAACTGCCAGCTCTCCTGTCTGAGTCTGAAAGGACACTGAGTCCCCACGTCCAAGCCTGGAACCATGAAGGCCAGAGTGCCAACAAGTGAGTCACAGTGAAGAGGCAGATCCACAGATCTGTCAGGAGAGCGGAATGGGGAGGTGAAGTTTCAGCAGATGACTGTAGAAAAGATGGGAGAGGATGTACCTTCCAGTGTGAGTGAAGATGCAGAGAAATCTCAGTCCATCCAAGTACCACAATCCAACACCCTCTGAGAGAAGAAGTCTCTTCTCACCTCAAAGTGACCTACCCCTTGGTGACTGTGGCCCCAGTTCAAGATCCCTCCTTTGGAGAAACATCTGCCCCTGTATCCGGTCTATTAGAATTTCATCTGTTTCAGTGAGATCTGCTCTCATTTTTCCAAAGTCCCACACAGCAAACCCACCGTCCCTGAACCCCACCCAGAAAACCTTTGCTGCACTACCTCCCTGGCACCTGTCTACCTTTTGAGGGAAGGAATCAGCAAGACCCTCTACATCTTTGCTCCTGGACTTAAATCCTCTCATAACAAAGGCCAACGTAGTGTTTAAAAGCCAACCGCACCTGCATGTTGGCCTTCAACGTGTAAAAGGACATCCAAGTCCCCCTGAACATCACCATTTCCCGATCTGTCACCATTTAACAAACACTCTGCTTTTCCATTTTGGGCACCTCTCATTTTCCCACATTACGTTCTGTCTGCCGCGGACACCTTGAAGCCACTTTGTGTCCTCTTCCCCACTCGCATTCCCGCCTGGTTTGGTATCGTCAGCAAACTTGGACGTTTGGTTCCATCCGCCAAGCCATTGTGAACAGCTGGGGCCCAAGCACTGATCCCTGTGGTACAGTCACAGCCTGGAACCGGACGTGTTCATCCCACTCATCGGTTTCTGTCTGATAACCAGTTCTCAGTCCGTGTCAGTATCTTATCACAACTCCTCATGCCCTGACCTTGCTGACCAACCTCCTGTCTGGGACTGCATCAAAAGCCTTCTGAAAGTCCAAATCCACCACATCTGTCTGTTTTCCCTTTTCTATTCTACTGGTCACGTCCTCAAAAGAAAACTCTAGCCAATCAGTCAACATGATCTTCCTTCCACAAATCCAAGCCGACTCTGCTCAATAGGGTTATTACATCCTCTATTTTCATTTCAGGGTTTTCTCTCAGATTGGTGTTGGGCTGACGGGTTGGTTGCTCCCTGTTTTCTCCCTGCCTCCTTTATAAAATGATGGGGTCACATTTGCTGCCCTCCAGTGCACAGGAACAACTCCGGAACCTGTAGGGTTCTGAAAAATGACAACCAGAGCATCCACTATCTCTACGTCCACCTCTTCCTAAGCTCTGAGATGTAGATCATCAGATCAACTCTCAGTTTCAATGAACATAGAACATTACAGCACAGTACAGGCCCTTCGGCCCACGATGTTGTGCTGACCCATACAGACCTTGTCCACATTCTTTCTATCCTCCTCTCTACTTCACCTCCCATAACCCTCTATTTACCTTTCATCCGTGTGCCTATTTAAGAGTCTCTTAAATGACCCTATCGTATTGGCCCCTACCACCACCCCCAGCAGTGCATTCCAGGCACCCACCACTCTCTGTGTAAAAAAAAACCTACCTCTGATATCCCCCAAACTTTCCTCCATGCACCTTAAACGGGTGACCTCTGGTATTGGCCATTGCCACCCTGGGGAAAAGATACTGGCTGTCTACTCTGTTTATGCCTCTCATAATCTTATACACCTCTATCAAGTCTCCTCTCATCCTCCATCTCTCCAAAGAGAAAAAACCCTAACTCAGTCACCCTCTCCTCATAAGACATGCTCTCCAATCCAGGCAGCATCCTGGTAAATCTCCTCTGCACCCTCTCTAAAGCTTCCACATCCTTCCTATAGTGTGGTAATCAGAACTGGACACAATACTCCAAGTGTGGTCTAACCAGAGTTCTATAGAGCTGCAACGTTACCTCGCGGCTCTTGAACTCAGTCCCCCAGCTAATGAAGGACAACACACCATACGCCTTTTTAATGCTACTTTGTTCTTTCACTAACTTCCTTTAGTTCCTCAATCTCACTGCACCATTGGTTCTGGCAAGTTTTTTATCTTTTTCTGTGGAGACGGACACTGACCATTTGTTTAATTCTACCCTTGCCTTATTCCCCATCGTATATTCTCGGTCTGTCTGACCCAGAGTTAGATCCAGCCGACCATTCATTTGCACAAGAGGTTGCAGTCTTGCATTGGGTGACCAGATGGGGTCAAGGTCTTCCGTCCAGCGAAGGGTAAAATACTACAAAGGATCCTGATCGGGATGGCGGCCTCATCGCCATGGAGATGGGAGCGGAACACCCGAGGATAGTGTGGAGTTTGCACCCTCTCCCTGTGACCGTGTGGGTTCCCTCCGGGTGCTCCCGTTTCCTCCCACGTCCCAAAGGTATAAAGGTTGGTGGGTTAACTGGCCGCTGTAAATTGCTCCTGGTGTGTAGGTGAGGGGTAGGATCTGGAGAGAAGTGATCAGAATGCAGGGAGAATAAAATGGGGTTAATGTAGGATCCGTGTAAATGGGTGGTTGGTGGTCGGCACAGACTCGGTGGGCTGAAGGGCCTGTGTGTGTGCTATACCTCTCTATGGCTCTGTGACAGCTGCTGCGAGAGTACTTAGCAGGTGTTATGAGGAAGGTTCTTTTGGTATCTTAAAGATAAAGGTATCTGGACACGCAGTCTTTGTACTTTAAAAGGAGGATTTTATTCACAAAGACCGACGCGGGAACAGATTGTGAAGGAACAAATGCACCCTCACACACTCGCACTGGGGTGATCGCGAAATGTGGGGGGAATAGCAACGGGTGAAGTGCACACACGCTCGCTCTCTCTCTCACACACACACACACACACACACACACACACAC
Organism: Pristis pectinata; assembly: GCF_009764475.1. Taxonomy (NCBI): domain Eukaryota; kingdom Metazoa; phylum Chordata; class Chondrichthyes; order Rhinopristiformes; family Pristidae; genus Pristis; species Pristis pectinata. Next base: position 49,213,062 of record NC_067417.1, read on the forward strand.
ACACACACACACACACACACACACACACACACACACACACACACACCAAACTAGTACAAATGATCAGGGAACGAACAAATACGTTGTCTGAACCCCCTGAATCGGGACAAACAACGGCTCTACGCTACTGGGAATCTACTCAGGACGCTCCTAGACCCCTGTGGGAGTGCACCCTCTCACCTGTGGTCTCAACCCCAGCAGCAATCGGAAAAGAGGACGAGAGCCCACTTGCACCATCTTTTACAGGGCTGTAGCGGGGTGGAGCCGCTCAGGTGAAACAAGCCAATGATTCAGAGTCAAGAACAAAGGTGGGTTACGAGCCAATCCTCAGGTGTGCTCTCTAATGGGTGGGGCGGAGCCGGACCCTTGATTGACAGTGGTGTAGCTTCTGACCTGATAGGCAAGGTTATCATCCGACCATGGGGGTCAGTAGTGTTGTCACTGTCATCTGACCCCTGGCCTTTCATACTACAGCAGGTCATAGAGAGTTTATGTACCTCGAAGTTGTCTATTGGGACTTCAGAATCGTCAAACTGGGGCGGAGGCTGGTCTATTACTGAGCCCTCTAATGTTCAGCATTGCAGAGTTTTGACCAACTTTGGTCACTGAGCCCCCTTGGCAGGTTACTACATAAAGGGGAGCCCTGATTCTGGGGTGAGGAGCAGTGGTGAGTCACGCAGAACCAAGCTTAGAAACAACCGTCACTGGCACCAGGGTTTGTGGGATCCACTGCTGCCGTCCCGTGACCTCCACGTGAGCTGCCGATCACATCCTCTTCCTGCTCCCTCTACCCCGGCACAAATGGGAATGGAGTTGGGACCGTGCCATCGGGGAGCTTGGTTTCAGGGGATGCTGCTCGGTTGGCATTTCACTCAGGTCGGGCACCGTAACCTATTGGGGGCAGAGTTCGGACCAAGGTTGGTCAACCCACCAAAGGTGACCTCCGGGTGTTGCTGGTTGTTGTCGGAGGTTGCCAGAGACACCTGAGTGGATTTGTAGAACCGATGCAGTGTGGCCGTCCACGTGTGGAGCCACGGGAGATGGGCGAGGTCGTAAATGAATACTTCTCGTCTGCATTTACTGTGGAGAAGGTCATAAAAGTTAATGAGTTCAGTGAAGAGTGATGTCCTGAAACATATCGACATTACAGAAGAGGAGGTATTGGTGGTCTTGAGGCACATTAAGGTGGATAAATCCCTGCGTCCTGACCAAGTGTATCCTAGGATGTTGTGAGCATCAAGGGACAAAAATGCTGCGTCCCTGTCAGAGATTTGTGTATCTTCGTTAGCCACAGGTGAGGTGTTGGAAGACTGGAGGGTGGCGAATGTTGTGCCTTTATTTAAGTAGGGCTGCAAGGACAAGCCAGGGAACCACATGCCGGTGAGCTGACTTCAGTGGTGGGAAAATTACCGGAAGGGATTCTGAGGGACAGTTTTTATTTGCATTTAGAAAGGCAAGGACTGATCAGGGATTGTCAGCATGGTTATTGTGTGTAGGAAATTATGACCCATGAATTTGATTTTTGAAGAGGTGACCAAGAGGATTGATGAAGGTAGGGTGGTAGATGTTGTCTACCTGGACTTCAGCAAGGCCTTTGACAGGGTCCCGCATAGTAGGCTGGTCTGGGAGGTTAGATCGCATGCAATGCAGGGTGAGCTAGCCAATTGGATACAAAATTGGCTTGGGTAGGAGGCAGAGGGTGGGAGTGGAGGTTTTTTTTTCCAGACTGGAGGCCTGTGACCAGTGGTGTGTCGCGGGGATCAGTGCTGAGTCCACTGTTGTTTGTCATCTATATTAACGATTTGGATGAGAATGCAATGGCATGGTCAGGAAGTATGCAGATGACACCAAAATTGGTGGTGGAGTGGACAGTGAAGAAGATTGTGTAAGGTTACAACAGGATGTTGATCAATTGGGAAAGTGGGTAAAGGAGTTGGTGGATGGAATTTAACTGAGACAAATGTGAAATGATGTATTTTGGGAAGTTAAACAAGGGCAGGACTTACACAGTGAACAGCAGGGCCCTGTGGAGTGTTGTAGAACGGATAGACCTTGGGGTGCAGGTACACAGTTACCTGAAAGTGGTGACACAGGTAGACAGGGTGGTGAAGAAGCTGTTTGGCACGGTGGCCTTCATCGGTCAGGACACTGAGTACAAGACGTGGAACATCACGTTACAACTGTACAAGATGTTGGTGAGACCGCACTTGGAGCACTGTGTGTTGTTCTGGTCGCCACGCTATAGGAAGGATGAGATTAAGCTCGAGAGGGTGCAGAAAGGATTCACAAGGATGTTGCCAGGACTGGAGGGCTTGAATTGTAAGGAGAGACCGGACAGGCTGGGACTATTTCCCCTGGAGTGAAGGAGGCTGAGGGGTGACCTTATATTGGTTTATAAAATTCGGAGGGGCATAGATAGGGTGGACGGTCACAATCTTTTCCCCAGGGTAGGGGAGTCTAAAACTAGAAGGCAGAGGTTTAAGGTGAGAGGGGCAAGATTTAAAGAGAGTCTGAGGGGCAAGTTGTTCACACAGAGTGGTGGGTATCTGGAACGAGGTGCCAGAGGAAGTGGTAGAGGCAGGTACAATTACAGTGTTTAAAAGGCATTTGGACAGGTACATGGATAGGAAGGTTGAAAGGGATATTGGCCAAACATGGGCAGATGGGACTAGCTCAGGTAGGCACCTTGGCCGACATGGACGTTGGGCTGAAGGGCCTGTTTCCGTGCTGTATAACTCACTGAATCTATTTTGCCCATTGTGTATGTGCTGGTTTTATCAGAGCAACTCTCCAGTTCTACCTTCCTATATTTTTCTCAACCACATTATTCTCAACCACATTTATTGACTCCCTCCTGAAGGCCACATGGAACCTGTCTCCACCACATCTGCAGGCAATGGAATGCAGGTTCCAACTACATGCTGTGTTTAAAAAGAAATCCCTCATGTCACTCATTATGCCTGTGATCTTTTGGCCTTCGATGCCTCTATCAACAATTTGCCCCTGTCCATTTTCTCCAGATCTCTTAACACTTTGTATACTTCCGTCCACCATCTACAGGCTCAAGTCAGGAGTGTGAGGGAACGCTCTCCACTTGCCTGGGTGAGGGCAGCTTCAACAACACTTGAGAAACTCGACACCATCCAGGACACAGCAGCCCACTTGCCAGGCTCCCCATCCACACCCACTCACTCACTCCAGCACCGACACACAGCAGCAGCAGTCTGTCCCATCTACAGGATGCACTGCAGCAACTCACCGAGACTCCTCAGGCAGCACCTTCCAAACCCACCACCTCTCCCAGCAAGAAGGACAAGGGCACAAAAGCACGGTGAACACCACCCCCCTGGGAGTTGCCCTCCGAGCCGCACACCGTCCCGACTCGGAAATACACCGCCGTCCCTTCACCGTCGCTGGGTCAAAGTCCTGGAACTCCCTCCCTAACAGCACTGTGGGTGTACCCACACCTCACGGACTGCAGCGGTTCCAGAAGGCAGCTCACCGCCACCTTCTCACGGGCAACTAGGGACGGGCAACGAAATGCTGGCTCAGCCTGTGAAGTGCACAGCCCTTGAATGAATAGAAAATATCTCCCCTTAGTCTTCACTTTAAAGGAAACAGTCCCAGCACCTGTATCCCTGTCACTGTAGGCTCTCAGATGTTCCTCTGAGGCGTGTCTATCAAGGTTCCTTGTTGGGGTGGGGGTGAGTCGGAACTGGCAGTGAATGAGATCAGACCCCTTCTGGAGAAGACGGCGTGAGCTATGGCTGAGACAAGACTGCCTGAACTGTGGTTACAGACTTGCCATTTCTAGGAGTGAGTGAAGCGCTCAGCAAGTGACAACAGGCCATGCCATGTCTAGATGAACACAAATCACTTTGGCGTAGAGGGCTATGGACCAAGTGCTGGGCAATGGGTGATGGGGATAGTACAGCGGGGTGCCCACCCGTCGGTGTGAATGAGTTGGGCCAAGTGGCCTTTCCCCAAGCTGTGTGATGCTATGCCAGACAATGTTGGTCGACAGACAGCCAGAAGGACAGCTTGACCTGTCGTTAACATCATGGTAAATATGGTCACTAGATATCGGCTGTTACGTAAACTATAACTGGCCGGTATTTGCGTTGGGAATGACAAACCTTTCCCCCAGTCAGTAGGTCGTCCCCTGTTGCAACATCAGTAAATCAGCAGGAAGAGAAGGGCCTCTGGTGCAGGACATTGCCAGAATGAGATAAGGGAAAGGGAATTTCTTTTCGAGAGCACTGCTTCAGATGTCTCAAAGCATTTTGCAGATAATGTTGGACCTTTGAGGTGTAGTCGCGATTATCATGCAGGGAGTGTAGCAATTAATGCTTTACAGCGCCAGCGACCTGGGTTCAATTCCGGCCACTGCCTATAGGGAGTTCGTACATTCTTCCCGTGACTGCGTGGGTTTCCTCCGGGTGCTCCGGTTTCCTCCCACATTCCAAAGACGTACGGGTTAGGAAGTTGTGGGCGCGCTATGTTGGCGCCGGAAGCGAGGTGACGCTTGCGGGCTGCTCCCAGAACATAAAAGATGCCTTTCACTGTGTGTGTTGATGTACATGTGACTAATAAAGACATCTTATCTAACTGGCACACAGCAAGATCCCAGAAACAGTGGTGTGACAATGGTCAGGTAATGTTTTTAAAGATGTGGGTTGAGGGTCAAATAGACCAGGATGCCACGCGTGGATGCAGTTCTGATGAATGATCTTCGACCTGAAAGGTTAACTGGTTTCTGCTTCCACAGATGCTGCCTGGCTGGCTGAGTTCGTCCAGCATTTCTGTTCCTGTTGCAGAGTCCAGCATCTGCAGTTTTGTTTGTTTTCTGTAACTTCCCTGTTCCTCAAATTAGTGCCATTAGATCTTCCAAGTACATTCGAGGGAACAACTGGGGTTCTTGCTTCACATCTCATCTGGACACCGGTCCCTCGGTAAAGTACCGGAGTGTTGGCTGGATCTTGTGCTCAAGTCTCTGGTGCTCGTCTGGGATCCATCACCTTCTGACCAGAAGGTTGCAGAAAAAAAGAAGAGAGCAAACAAATGCAAGAGGGATCCTTAATGCCCTGGGAAAGGATTGGGTTGTGTTGGATCAAGTGAGATCATTTTAACACAGTGAGGACTTATGAAGAGAGGAGCTTGAATGGAACAAAGGAGAGTTAGTGGGGGAGTGGATTAAACAGAGAGGATGGGTTGCTAGGTTTCTAGTCCTTGTGCAGTCAGAGAGTCTACAGCACAGATGCAGGCCCTTTGGCCCACCTTGTCCTACCTATACTAATCCCATGCACCAGAACTTGATCCGTAGCCTTCTACGCCTTGGTGATTCAAGGGCTTGTTTCTTAAATGTTGTGAGAGTCTCTGCTTCCACCACCTCCTCAGGCAGTGTGGTCCAGACTTCAACCACACTCTGAAGGGGGGGGGGGGGGAAGAGGGAAGAAATTCTTCTCAGATCCTCTCTGAACCATTTACTCCTCACCTTAAACCTTTGTGCTCTGCTCTTAGGCTCCTCAACCCTGGGGAAAAGTTTTGGACTATTTGCCCTATCGATATCTCCCATAATTTTGTACACTTCTATTAGGTTCCGTTCCTCTGCTCCGAGGAAAATGTACCCATCCTAAGCGGTGGCTCCTCATAACTGAAATGTTCCATCCCAGCAAACATCCCGGTGAATCCCCTCTGTATCCTCTCCAGTGTAAACACATCCGTCCTGTAGTGTGGTGTCTAGAACCGTACCCGGTGCTCCAGCTGATGCCTCACCAATGGTTTATAAAGTTGTACTAAGACCTCTCCGCTCTTTAATACCCTGGCTCATGAAGACAAACATCCTGTACGCCTTCTTCACCACCCTACCTACCTGTGCTTCTGCCTTCAGGGATCTCTGAGGTCCCTTTGTTCCTCAATACTCCCTAGGGCCCTACCATTCATGATCTATGTCCTAGCACTATTAGAACCCCCAAAATGCATCACCTTGTCAGGGTTAAATTCCACCTGCCATGAGTCTGCCCAATTTACCAGCTGATCAAGTTTGTCCTGAAGCCTAAACTGCCCTGGTCATGATCAACCCCACCACCAAGTTTCATGTCACCTGCAAACTTACTGATCATAAGATATAAGATCTCTTTATTCGTCACATGTACATTGAAACACACAGTGAGATGCATCTTTTGCGTGGAGCGTTCTGGGGGGCAGCCCGCAAGTGTCGCCATGCTTCCGGAGCCAACATAGCACGCCCACAACTTCCTAACCCGTACGTCGTTGGAATGTGGGAGGAAACCGGAGCACCCGGAGGAAACCCACGCAGACACGGGGAGAACGTACAAACCCCTTACGGACAGCGGCCAGAATTGAACCCAGGTTGCTGGCGCTGTAATAGCGTTACACTAACCGCGACGCTACCGTGCCTGCCCGTCCTTCATTCACAGCCAAGGCATTAACATCTCAGCGATAAGCTGGCAGCCTTTGTTGTTCTGATTGCTGGCGAGTTGTTACAAAGGAGCATTGTTATTGTATGATCACGTGTACTTTGGGTGGGGCTTATCACATGGGGGTTGGATGTCACAGCAGAGAGTTTCGCCTCAGAGGTGCCAAGGAGACTCCTTTTCCAGCATCAGAGTGCGTGTAGAGTTGGTATTGCTTTATTATTGTCACATGTACTGAGATACAGTGAAAACCTTTGTTCTGCATGCCATCCATACAGATCATTTCAAAACATCAGTACATCGAGATAGTACAAGGGAAAAGCAATAACAGAATGCAGAATAAAGTGTTACAGCTACAGAGGAAGTGCAGTGCAGGTAGACAATAAGGTGCAAGGTAGATCGAGAGGTCAAGATTTCATCTTTAATGTATAAGAGGTCTGTTCAAGAGTCCTATAACAGCAGGTTAGAAGCTGTCCTTGAGCCTGGCGGTACGTGTTCTCAAGCTTTTGCATCTTCTATCTGGAAGGGGGAGAGGAGAGGATGACTGGGGTGGGAGGGGTCACTGATTTAATTGGCTGCTTTCCCAAGGCAGCGGGAGGTGTAGACAGAGTCCATGGAGGGGAGGCTGGTTTCTGTGCTGGGCTGTGTCCACAACTCTCTGCAGTTTCTTGCAATCCTGGGCTTTTAGCATCCCACTGGGCACAACCTGCTTCGCTAACTAGAGGGGGATGTTCCGATATTTACGGTAAGAAGTTGTCTCAGGGCTCAGAGTGTAGAGGGGAGATAGCCAGTGTAAAGAGGTGAGAGGGAGGGGAGATTAGCGGTGGTGTGCTCCATTGTATTTGAGTAGGTGAAACACCGTGACAACTCCACACTCACGTGAACGGTACAAGGCCAGTGACCCTGCAGAATGCAGCTCACTATTAGCACAGCCCAGGGATCGTACACTTTACCTTGACTGAGGAGAGGGTGCAGTCCAGGGTGTAGGTGACACAAGATCCACCTGTGGAAATGAATAGTAACAATAACGGTGAGTAACTATTTAGCATAATGCACTCAAGAATGCTGTCACGTTTCCTTGGATCCTCGTTAGGTACGAGATGTGTCAGAAGTTTAGGATTCAAGTCTTGGACAGATTTGAACTTTAGGAAGAATTAGGTTTTGAAGGGGGAGAGTGTTGGCCTGAAAGATGAGGCTCCAGTCCTTGGAACAGACATAGTGAAGTCAATAAAAGCTGCACCAACCGTTTAGTGAGTGACAGCTGTCAGTGTGATCCTATCCTTGCATTATATCGGTGATCACACTTCAGAAGTACTTAGGTTGTAAACCACTCCGGAACACTCTGAGGTCTTGTAAAAGCCTCCATAGGTAAGTCTTTCCTCTCACATTTTACTGCAGGCCTGGGTATATATCATTATGGTCACAGGGTCCTTCCTACCTCATGGATTGTAGTAGCTGAACACAACCTGCTGGAGGGTAATTAGGGATGGGCAAAGCTGGCCTTGCCAGTGCCCCTATATCCTATCAATGAATAAGAAAAGGACAAGAGGACCAAGATGACTTATTTATCCAATGAATATGAACTCCCTCAAGTTGTAGGGATAGTCACCTGTAACAAACTCATTGGAAGGAAGCCCAGTCATTGGTCTGTACCAAACTCCCAATTCCCAGCTGTGCTCCATATCCCAATACCCTGCCTAACAAAAATTCATGGATGTCAATCTCAGAATCTCCAACTGGTCCTGTGCCCACAGCCATTGTCAGCAGAGCATCCCAAGTTTCTGCTTCCTTTGTGTGAACGATTCCTAGTTTTGTTCTGATTATATCGTGTCCTCCTAACCAGAGGGAATCACTTCTCTGCATCCACCTTATTGAATCCTTTTCCTGCATTGGAGACCACAGTTCAATCGCTTCTGCTGGAAGGTGTATGCAAGCCCACACTGGTTGTGACGGGATCAGTGCTTCAGAGGGGAAGAGGGTAGAAGTGGTCCCGATGGTGTCCCTCCTTCAGCAGGACTAAGCCCTCCCAGCAGCTGTGTGCTGAGTTGCTCACCTGTCTGTGGTTCTGCAGGATCCTCGATCACGGTTCTTATTTCCAATGTGTCCTCTGTTCTCCAGGTTTGTGACATCCCAACGAGACCCAACCACTGACCCTCTGGTCCTGTGGCTGAACGGTGGCCCAGGGTGCAGCTCATTGGACGGACTCCTCTCTGAAAACGGACCTTTCCACGTAAGTTTCCCTGTGACTTGACGGTAAGGATTGTGGGTCTGAGGTTTGGGGCGGTTGTTCGACGTGGATCCAGGTTGAACCTCGTTGACCGTGGTGTGTTTGCTTTCAGGTGGACAGCGATGGTAGCACCCTCTACATTAACGAGTACAGCTGGAACAAGTGGCAACATGCTGTACCTGGAGTCTCCGGCTGGGGTTGGCTTCTCCTATTCCGACAGTGGAGACTACATCACCAATGATAAGGAGGTATCGTGGTCGATCTATCTTGTCCCAGCCTGCCTGCCCCTTCTGGGACATCCCAGGTTCCATTGGCTCACAGCAACACAAGAAATAGAAGTGGGAGTAGGCCATTTGGCCCCTGTACCTGCTCCACTGTTCCATAATAACATGGGTCCCTGCACTAACCCCATGTCTTTCGATTCCCTTAATATCTAAACATCTATTGGCCACCACACTTGGGATGGTGCAGACCGACTCTGAGAAGCTTAGGAACATCTGCGTCTTGCACTCAGCGACCAATATATCATGGAAATGGAGCAAATGGAGAGCTGACAGATCTGACCTTTTCCTCTGGGACCTTTCCACATTCCAGCCTCTTGCACTTGTCTCTGTCTTGGTGACAGAGGTCGGCGGTGTTGTGGATAGTGTGGAGGGCTGTCGGAGCTTACAGAGGGACATTGATAGGATGCAGAGCTGGGCTGAGAAGTGGCAGATGGAGTTCAATCCGGAGAAGTGTGAGGTGGTACACTTTGGAAGGACAAACTCCAAGGCGGAGTACAAGGTTAATGGCAGGATTCTGGGCAGTGTAGAGGAGCAGAGGATCTGGGGGTTCATATCCACAGATCACTGAAAGTTGCCACACAGGTGGATAGGGTAGTTAAGAAAGCTTATGGGATGTTAGCTTTCATAAGTCGTGGGATCGAGTTTAAGGTCTGCGAGGTAATGATGCAGCTCTACAAAACTCTGGTTAGACCACACTTGGAGTACTGTGTCCAGTTCTGGTCGCCTCATTATGGGAAGGATGTGGAAGCATTGAAAAGGGTGCAGAGGAGGTTTACCAGGATGCTGCCTGGATTGGAGAGTATGGATTATGAGGAGAGACTAAGGGAGCTAGGGCTTTACTCATTGGAGAGAAGGAGGATGAGAGGAGACATGATAGAGGTGTACAAAATATTAAGAGGAATAGATAGAGTGGACAGCCAGCGCCTCTTTCCCAGGGCACCAATGCTCAATGCAAGAGGACATGGCTTTAAGGTAATGGGTGGGAAGTTCAAGGGAGATGTTAGAGGGAGGTTTTTCACCCAGAGAGTGGTTGGTGCATGGAATGCGCTGCCTGGGGTGGTGGTGGGGGCTGATACGTTGGTCAAGTTCAAGAGATTGTTAGATAAGCATATGGAGGAGTTTAAAATAGGGGGATATGTGGGAGGAAGGGGTTAGATAGTATTAGGCGTGGTTTAAAGGTCAGCACAACATAGTGGACTGAAGGGCCTGTATTGTGCTGTATTGTTCTATGGTTCCTGCAGAGATCTCAGCCAGTGCTCCTTTCCTCCCTCCCTCCCCCCTGCCTCCCTGCTCCTGATTTGGGAGCCACACACTGCTGTTGACTTCTGCAGATGTCTCATCGATGTTCTCCACTGGGTCCCATAGCGATGAGTCAGCTGGGTTGTCACCACTTTCCCTTTCCTGGTATTGGAGTATAATGCAGCAAAATGTGAAATTCTCCATTTCTGCAGGAAACATAAAGAAAGTAAAGAATATTATCTAAATGGTGAGAGATCTGGATATCCTGGTTGGTACGCAGGCTCAGCAAGTAATTATTAAAACTAACAATGTTTTTTGCCTATTGTGAGGGGAATTAAATGCTGAAGTAGTGAGTTATCTGAAATGGTTGAACTCAACAATAGAGTGCAGAAGCTGGAACGTGTTGCCTCATTGGAACAGTGCAGGGGGTCAGAGACAGAGTAGGAGTGAGGTGGAGAATTAAAGCGACAGGCGACTGGATGCTCGGGGTCACCCGCGCCGGCTGTAAAGCGATCACTCGACCTGTGCTTGCCTTCTGCAGTGCAGAGAGCTCCATGTCGTGAGGACAGTGAAAGTGCAAGTGAATTTTTGCTTCACCTGGTAGGACAGTTTGGACGCCTGGATAGCATGAGATAAAAGGACAGGCGTTGTGTCTCCATTAGTTACCACGAGAAGGGCAGTGGTTGGTGGTGAAGGGAGAGTGGACCTGGGAGTCACAAAGGGAATGAGTCCCTCTGGAACTCTGAAGGAGGAGGAGGTACGTCTGGTGGTGGAAACTCGTCGAAGGTGGTGGACGTCGTTGAATGTCGGGGGCACCTGTGTGGGAAGGTCTCAGATACAATGGAGACAGAAACTGGGGGGATGAAGTGGAATAGAGTCCTTGCAGGAACAGGTTGGGGTGGGGGGGTGGTGAGTGTTGTTGAACTAAAGCTGAGGGAATCTGTGGTTTGTAATGGACGTTAGTAGATAACCTATCCCCTGAGATGGGGACAGGGATCCAGAAAGGGAAGAGTCAGTCTGGGACCATGTGAAGCTGAAGGCAGGGAGGAAACTGGCAGCAAAAGTAATGAAACTGCTGAGTTCTGCCTGAGTGCAGGAGGCAGCACCAATGCAGTCAGCGACGTACCAGAGTTGAGGGGGTTGGTCCACGTGGGACTGGCACACGGACTGTCCCACACGTCCCACAGAGAGATAGGCACGGTGAGTGCCCACAGCTACACCTTTGATCTGGAGGAAGTGAGTGGAGTTGAAGGAGGAGGTGTTCAACGTGAGAACAAGTTCAGCCGGGTGAGTGAGTGTGTTGTTGGAGGGGAACTGGAGGGGCCTCTGTTCGAGGAAGAAGCAGAGGGTCCTCTGACCCTCTTGATGTGGGACGGAGGTGTGGAGGGATTGTAGGTCTGTGGTAAAGGCGAGCCGGTTAGGACCAGGAAAGTGTGGCCGATGGTCTGTGAACATTGGAATCACAGGAGCGACCCTGGCCTCGTTCTATCGGAGTCATTCCCTTTGTTCCATCCATCCCTCCCACATTCCCGGCAACCTAAAACTAACTCTTCTCCATTTCCCAGTTCTGAAGGTCTTTGCCCTATCAGCAACCTAAAACTAACTCTTCTCCATTTCCCAGTTCTGAAGGTCTTCGCCCTGAAACTTTTAACGTTTGTTTCTCTCTCCACAGATGCTGCCTGACCTGCTGAATGTTTCCAGCACTTCCTGTTTATCTTTCCGTATAACTGTAGTGTGGTATCTTCACTCTTGCTGCAACATAACATTAGCTGTCCAGTCCCAAGGGCACTGCGGTTGGTGTCTTTGGATGGCCAGAGTTTTAACCCAAAGACAAACCCTTCGTCTAGAACTACCAAAGACCGTGCATGTAGATCTTCTGTTAATTTTTGACCTTTCGACAGAAAGCGGACATTAACCCCTCCACCTCTGTACCCACCCCACCCCACTCCCAACAGGTCGCAGAGAACAATTACCTGGCCCTGCAGGATTTCTTCAGGAAGTTCCCGAATTTCACAAAGAATGAGTTCTACGTGTTCGGTGAAAGCTACGGCGGGATTTACGCACCGACACTGAGCCTCAAGATTGCAGAAGGCCCGGCGAGAATCAACTTCAAGGTATTTCTGCTTCATTTCAACGCGGAAACTGAGATCAGCTTTCTTTGCACTTTTCTGGCTCCGGTATCGTCCAGATGCTGCGTTGACCCACTGAGTCCCCCCAGCCCCAGTATCCTCCAGCCTGTTTAGCAAAATGAGGGGTGACCTTATTCAAACATAAAAGATCCCGCGGAGAGTTGACGGGGTAGATGTTGAGACACGAGACCGCAGACGCTGGAGCCTGGAACAACACAGAGAGGGACTCAGCGGGTCGGGCAGCATCTGTGGAGGGAAATGGACAGTCAGCGTTTTGGGTCATGGCTCTTCACCTGGACTGAAGGATACAGGGGTGGTAGCCAGTATAAAAAGCTGGGGGGAAGGGGCGAGACAAGAGCTGGCAGGTGACAGGTGAGTCCGGGTGAGGGTGGGGTGGGGTTGATAGGCAGAAGGAAGAGATGTTGAGATGTTTTCACTAGTGGGGGAGTCGCAAACAAGGGGACATCGCTACTAAATAAGGACTGGTCATTTAAAACTGAGGTGTGTAGAATTTTTTCCCATTTTTTCCCTCTCTCTCCTTACCTTTGACCCATCCCCCGGTGGATCTGCTCTCCCCTCCTACCCCCGCACCTGCCCATCACCATCTCTTACCCGCATCTACCTGTCACCACCCTGTGCCCACCCAGCCTCCCCTCTTTTGTCCACCTATCACTGCTCTGCTTTTCCCTCCTATATATCGGGCTTCCCCTTTTCCTATCTCCAGTCCTGAAGAAGGGCCCTGACCCGAAACGTTGACCGCCTGCTTTTCTCCACGGACGCTGCCCGGCCTGCTGAGTTCCTCCAGCGTCGTCGTGTTTGTCATCCAGATTCCAGCATCCGCAGTCCTTTCTCTATGTAGAAATGTCTTCTCCCAGAGGGAGGTGAATCTCTGGAGTTCTCTGGTGCTGGAGGTCAGATCATTGGATATATTTAAGGTGGAGATAGGTAAATATTTGACAGGTTGAAGAATTGAGGGCTGTGGGGAACTGGCACAGAAGAGGAGTTGAGGCCAGCGTAGATCAGCCACGATCATACTGAATGGTGGGACAAGCTTCAGGGGCTGGGTGGCCTTCTCCTGCTCCTGTTTTCTTGTGTTAGTATTCGGCTATCGTGTCCTAACTGCGGTCAGGGATTGCTGGCCTTGCTCACGACCCAATGAGAGACTGAAGAGTGTGTTGGTGTGGGAGAACTGGGAAGTGGGCACACTTCACCTTCCCCCCCCACCCCCATCCCAAAGTACAGCCTTGGGTGAAACCAAGCGACCAGGTTCCGCACAGCCAGATCCCACAAAGGAAGTGGGATAAATGACCGTAGGATCATGGAAAACTCATGACCCGTGAGGCCCTTCAGCCCATCGTGGCTGAGGTGATGCCCCCTGCCTTACTCCACCTGCCAGCACTGGGTCCACAGTTCCACATCCAGAGACCGTTGAAATACAGGGAGGGGTCCCCCCACTCCCCTTATCTTCTGGGTGAAATAAACACATTCCCCATCTCCCCTTTAATTCTATTAGTTACTTTAGATCTGTGCTACTTGGTTTTTGACCCCACTAATAGCTCTCCACTATTTAGCCTATCCCAGCCCCTTATCATTTTGTACATTGATGTTGGTTTATTATTGTCACTTGTACCGAGGTACAGTGAAAAATGTGTCTTGCATACCGATCGTACAGGTCAATTCATTACACAGTGCAGTTACATTGAGTTAGTACAGAGTGCATTGAGGTAGTACAGGTAAAAACAATAACAGTACAGAGTAAAGCGTCACAGCTACAGGCAAGTGCATTGCAGGTAGAGTTAAGTCGCCTTTGTTCTCTGACTTATCCATCCTTTCCTTATAGATGTTTTCCAGAGCTGGCAACATCCCTGTGGATCCCCTCTGTATCCACTCCAATGCAATCACATCCTCCCTGTAAAGGGGGGACCAGAACTGTATTCAGTACCAAAGCTGTGAGTTAACTGGTGATTCACCAGGGATGTTGCCAGGACTGGAGGCTTGAGTTACAAAGAGAAACCGGACAGGCTGGGACTGTTCTCCCGGGAGCGCAGGAGGCTGAGGGGTGACCTTATAGAGGTTTATAAAATCATGAAGGTGGTAGATAGGAGAGAGAGTCACAATCTTTTTCCAAGGGTAAGGGAGCCTAAAACTAGAGGGCACAGGTTTAAGGTGAGAGGGGAAAGATTTGAAGGAGATTTAAGGGGCAAGTTTTTCACACAGTGTATGGTGGGAATATGGAGCGAGGTTCCAGTGGGAATGGTAGAGGTGGGTACAACTACAGTGTTTAAAAGGTACTTGGATAGGAAAGGAGTAGAGGGATATGGACCAAACCCAGGAAAATGGGATTAATGTAGATCGGCATCTTAGTTAGTATGGACGAGTTGGGCCGAAGGGCCTGTTTCCATACTGTACAGCTCTATGGTGTTGTGTTCAGTGCTAGACTAGCCCCTTGCTCTTATCTTCTGTACATTGGCTAAGTTCTGTTTGTCTTTCAACCACCTTATAGAGACCAGGATGGCCAAGTTGACTAAGGCGCCAGACTCAAGGAATAATCTCCTTCCGTAGTAAAGTGGGTGTTCTGGTCTCCAACTGGAGACGTGGGTTCGAATCCCACTTCTGACATGTATTTTTAGGGCAGGCACGGTAGTGTAGCAGTTAGTGTAACGCTATTACAGAGCCAGCGACCCGGGTTCAATTCCCGCCTGCTGTCTGTAAGGAGTTTGTACATCCTCCCCGTGTCTGCGTGGGTTTCCTCCGGGTGCTCCGGTCTCCACCCACATTCCAAAGGTGTACGGGTTAGGAAGGCGTGGGCATGCTATGTTGGCGCCGGAAGCGTGGCGACACTTGCGGGCTGCCCCCAGAACACCCTACGCAAAAGATGCATCTCACTGTGTGTTTCGATGTACATGTGACTAATAAATAGATATCTTATTGCCCTGCCCTCCTGCCTTTGGAAGTTGATCTGCAGCAGCGGCCCCGAGAAATCAGTTGCTTCTTGGCGGCCGACGCTGTGGGATCTTCTCCCGCTACCGGAGTCGGTATTTGGGGCTCAGGGTGTCCCATGGTCTCGGACGGTCAAAAGCTGCTCCAGCAAAGTGGGCCGGGTAGCGAGATAGACCCTTGTCCGGTGCTGGTGTAGGTCCAATCCTGACCCCGGGAGGTCCCACTTACCCCAGTCACATGAGCTCCCCGGAATTCTTAGAACCAGTTTGAATCACTTCCTTTGGTTTCTGTCTGCGGAAGGAACGGCTCGGGCCTGTTCCAGAGACTCGTGATGTGCCCTGTTCCAGGTGGACGCAGGCTGAGGTGAAAGTAATTTACCTGTCCTGGGTTGTCAGACATCTGTACCTCCCTGGGAGGGCTGGAGAGCACCTTCCCTCCTGTGTTCATTGCCCTCTACTTACCCCTCTTGCAGACAGCTCAGCAGCAATTAGCAAGCCTTCATTCCTCTCTCAGCCAGCACCACTTCTTGGTCCTGCTGGTTTCCCACATCCCTGCAGCTCAACCCATGCTTCTGACCTTCACACCAAAGGAACTGCTGGTCAGGCAGCATCCGCGGAGGGAAAAGACGTGAAGGGTTTCGACCCGAGACGTCGACCGTCCATTTCCCTGCGCGGATGCTGCCTGACCCGCTGGGTTCCCCCAGCAGCTCGTGTGTTGCTCCAGATTCCAGTCTCTCGTGTCTCCATGCATCTGACTTTTCCAGCCGAAATGTTGACTCTGTTCCTCTTCCCACCAACGCTGCCTGACATGCTGAGTATCTCCAGCATTTTCTGTTGTTAGTTCAGGTTTCAGGTATTTGACTATTTTTGTTGTTAGGCAGGGCGCAGTGAGCGACCTCCCACAAACAGTGGTGTGCGTGCGTATGTACACACCCTGGTCGACAGCTTCAGTGACGTTGAGGGTTTCCCTGCTTCAGTCCCCAGAGGATGGCTTGGGTTTGCTGGGCACTGCCTCCTGCAGGACATTACCCACCAAGACAGAGGCTTGAGATGCTTTCTTTGGTGGCTTGGTAGGGAAATGCAGTGAGGGATATACCGACAGCAGCCCCGGAATCAGTCATGTGAGCTTATCTTGGCTGGGGATGGGGAGGAGTTGTTCTCACTGTCCTGTTTGTGGATTTGGGTCCCATTACAGAAGGTGCCCATACCCTCTGATGTATGGTACACGATCCCTGCACATTGATGCTGTTGCTGAAGCTGCATTCTGTACTTGCAGGGGTTTGCAGTTGGGAACGGACTGAGCAGCCAGTATTACAACGATCAGTCGCTTGTTTACTTCGCGTATTACCATGGACTCCTCGGAGACACGTAGGTATCACGTTTGAACCAGACAGGGACGAATAAAGGTTTGTGTGATCAGTCTCTGGGGAGTGCCCCATGCTCCCCCAGCACCTCGTGTCAAAGGCTTGGCAGCCCCATTCTATGTGTGATGAACCATTCCCGTTTCAAGTATTGATTTCCTGTTCCAACAGACACCACATCTCTAAGGTGATGATGGCTCCGGCATGTGGTCTCAGATGGGCATATATGGGTTACATGGAGTGAAGCTCCCTCTACACCGTCCCATCACACACTTCTGGGGTCAGACACAGAGTGAAGCTCCCTCTATACTGTCCCATCACACACTCCTGGGTACAGGGTCAGACACAGTGTGAAAGATCAAACAAAAATGGAGCAGGGCTGCTGCCTCTGCAGCTCCTGCCTGCCGGCAATCGATCCGGGCTCTGCAGCCTCGGGGACACAGATGGTCTTCCTCACCTCAGCCTGTGGTCTCCAGCAGCGCTCCGGGTGGGACGAACACCGGGAAAGGATCGGCACTGATAAAGGAAACATGACAGAAATAATCAATTGGCACCGTGTCGGTTCCATTGTAGGTTGAATATTGAAGCCAACGCATGAAACTTGTATTTGTTGACATTTAGGAACAGTAAATGCTGATCACTGTCAAGTTCCTGGGCTCTGAGTTCAGGATACAAAGTAAATAGAAATGCTGTTTGCATGCCTTGGTCTAATTTGACTTTCTTTTTAATAATTACTCATCAAACCGATAAGGGAAATCGGATTTGGCTGGAAGATTACAGGGTTCTGACTTTGTGCTGGCTATGCTGGAAGCAGGAGCTAGGCAAGTAGAGAGTGGGTGGGGGTAAGCGTCCCAGGGCCGTGCAGGTAGGAAGAGTCCAGAGGTGTTGGGGATAAAGGAAGATGGAAGAGCAGGGAGATGTGAGGAATCGGGAGAGGGAGCCTGTTTCTCCACAATCCCTACTCCCTATGCAGCTTGCAACCGTTGAGTTTCCTCACAATCTATAATGGGAAAGGTTGACAATAATTAATTGGCTTTTGCAAACAAGAAATAGATGCATTAATGAGATTTAAAAAAAATTGCAGATACATTTTTCACCCCATATTCCTTAATGTGCCAGTTTTTTATCGTTCCTTTGACTTAGGGTAAATTAGACACTGCCCCACATCACTGTGGATCTAATCCGGAGGTGTGGGGCTCTGTTAACAGTAACTTGCATTTACAGAGCGCCTTTAATATAGAGAAACGTTTCACGATGTTTCCAAGGACAAGAAGGATTGTGGACAAATGGTGAGATACTGGAAGATTGGCCCAGGCATGGTAGTGTAGTGGTTAGCATAACACTTTACAGCGGCAGCGACCCGGGTTCAATTCCGGCTGCTGTGTGTATGGAGTTTGTACGTTCTCCCTGTGTCTGCGTGGGTTTCCTCCGGGTGCTCTGGTTTCCTCCCACATTCCAAGACATATGGGTTAGGAAGTTGTGGGCATGCTACGTTGGCGCCGGAAGCATGGCACCACTTGCGGGCTGCCCCCAGAACACTCTATGCAAAAGATGCATTTCACTGTGTGTTTCAACGTACATGTGACTAATAAAGAGATCTTATAATGTGGATTCTTTCGGGCCTTGTAGCAGGGGAACAAGGCTCTCTGCATTAACTGCAAACCCCACTCAGTCACAGGCTGCATCACTGGGCAACAGCTTCAGCAGCAAGTGAGCCTGCATCAGTGACCAGCTGACTCCCCGGTCCCCATCAGCTGTAGTCAGGTCCTCAGCCTCTCTGTCTATTCACTGGTGACACATGAGTGTCATTGGGCAAGGTCAACATTTATTACCCTTTCTTGAGCAGTGGGTCAAAAGGTTCATAAATGTAAGACTTTTTTTTAAAAACATGGCATTTAACAATTTCTCTTCCCACCAGATGCAGCCTGACCTGCTGAGTGTTTCCAGTATTTTCGGTTTTTATTTTAGATTTGCAGTATCTGCAGTTTTTTTTTGATTTTTAACAAATGTTGCTCGAATTTATTGATACAAACTGATGCACCCGAGGTCATAATACCTCGCCTTCAATGTGTAGGGTGGGAAAAATTAAACAGGGACTCGGTTAATTCCTATTGACATCAGTTGAAACTTGACCATGGACTGGCCAGAGTTGTATTTGCTGTTACCGGGTTCTGTATGTGTTGGGTGTTATCATGTCAGTAATGGGTCCCTCTGTATCTCCCGTCTGCTGAGATGGGGAAATAGAACTGCAAGGTGATCTTAATGTGGGATCGAGTGAGGGAGAAGGTGGAAGGGAGGGGCAGGGCCCTGCGTGAAGGTTTCCAACCTGCTAGTCGAACCTTGAATGCTACCCACATTATTTTTCTTTTATCTTTCTTTCAAGATTGTGGGCCAAACTGAACCAGTTTTGCTGTAAAGATGGAATTTGCAACTTCTACAACAACACTGCCGATGACTGCATGGAATCAGTAGGTCCCCATTCACTTATTTTCCGAGACGGGCCACCCACAAGCAGGCTGCCTTAATACAGTCCTGCAGCTTCTCATCACTATATCTGGGGCCAAAAATAAACAAACACGATAGGAGTTGCTGCAAGTTCATGGTGTCCCAGCCAGCAGTGATCCCTGGCTTCCTATCCACTTCTGAGACTTGCACTTAACTGAATCGGGCACCTACCTCTGCAAAACCACACGACCTCTGCAAAACCTGATGGGTTGACCGAGCCTATGAGGATAGGTTGAGCGAGCGAGGGCTTTTCTTTTTGGAGAGGAGGAGGATGAGAGGTGACTTGATAGAGGTGTACATGATGATAAGAGGCATAGATCGAGTGGACAGTCAGAGACTTTTTCCCAGGGTGAAAATGGCTAACACGAGGGGGTATAATTTTAAGGTGATTGGAGGAAGATATAAGGGGGATGTTAGGGGTAAGTTTTTTACACAGGGAGCAGTGGGTGCGTGGAACGCACTGCCGGCAGAGGTTGTGGGGGCAGATACATTAGGGACATTTAAGAGACTCTTAGATAGACACATGAATGGTAGAGAAATGGAGGGCCACGTGGGAGGGAAGGGTTAGATAGATCTCGGAGCAGGATAAAATGTCGGCACAATATTGTGGGCCAAAGGGCCTGTACTGTGCTGTAGTGTTCTATGTAAAACCCTTCAGATCCACTGGCAGGATAAGCAAACCAACAGCAGATCCTCCCCAGGCTGATATCCCCAGCATCCAACCCTGATCACATCCACAAGAGGCCACATTGTCTGCCTACCCAGCACCAGGCTCTCGAAGCACACACTCGTGGATAGGGGATACCAGGCGGCCAGAGGAATTGATTCAATGATGCACCAAAAGCCTCCTTGAAAACAGGTCGCACCCTCACCGGCCCACGGGACTCCCTGCTTCCTGAACCGCTCCAGATCTGGAGGACCACTGGGGTGTCCAGCTGTCGAGCACACGGAAGCCCAGAGTGCCACTACCTTCCAAAACCCCCCAATAACAGAATGCAGAATAATGTTACAGTTACAGAGAAAATGCAGTGCAGAGACAATAAGATTCAAGGGCCATGATGAGGTAGTTTAAGAGATCGAGTTCATCTTTATCATACGGGAGGTCCCTTGAAAACCCTTGCAGGCTTGTCCTCCTGTCTTCGTAGGTCTGTGTATGTCGTCAAGTGTTGGTGTAATCCTTGACCCAGATGGTGAGGGTATCTGATCTGGTGGAAGGCGAATAAACCAATGGGTGAGTTTGACCTGAGGAAAAATTTTTTTTAACAGATCCGGCAAGTCAGTCTCATCATCTTCAACAGTGGACTAAATTTATACTCGCTGTATATGGACTGTGCTGGGGGTATGCGGAAAGATTCTGTACGCTTCAATCAAGACATGAACAATCTCTTCCAGTTTTACCAGTTTGAAACAGTGACGGTATGAAAATCTTCTCCCTTTCCTTGAAAGCTCTAAAGGGCCTATCCCCTTCCTACATGTAGAAATGTCTAATGCCCATATTCCCTCCACTGTGTGAAATCCCAACAGGATCCACTTCTTCTCATTTGCTGACATTGAATTTCAATGCACCGGTTACCACAGTGAGAGTTGAATTCATGTCATCAGATCATCAGTCCAGACTTCTAGTTTACCAGGGAAACAAAGGACTGCAGATGCTGGAATCTAGAAGAAAACCACGACGATGCTGGAGGAACTCAGCAGGCCGGGCAGCATCCGTGGAGAAAAGCAGGCGGTCAATGTTTCAGGAAGAAGGGTCCTGACCCGAAACGTTGACCGCCTGCTTTTCTCCACGGATGATGCCGGGGCCTGCTGAGTTCCTCCAGCATTGTCGTGGTTTTCATCTAGTTTACTAGTCCAATAGCTTAACCGACATTATTATTATTAGTTTATTATTGTCAGGTGTACCGAGATACAGTGAAGAGCTTTGTTTGCGTGCCATCCAGACAGATCATTCCATACATAAGTACATCGAGGTAGTGAAAAGAAAACAGAATGCAGAACGTAGTGTTACAGTTACAGAGAAGGTGCAGTGCAGGTAGACAGATAAAGTGCAAGGGCCACGACAAGGTAGATTGAGAGATCAGGAGTCCATCTTTATCGTACAAGAGGTCCGTTTATGAGTCTTATAACAGCAGGATAGAAGCTGTCCTTGAGCCTGGTGGTACGTGTTCTCAAGCTTTTGTATCTTCTGCCCGACGGGAGGGGGGAGAAGAGAGAATGACCCGGGTGGGAGGGGTCCTTGATTATGTCGGCTGCTTTCTCGAGGCAGCGAGAAGCATAGACGGAGTGGCAGTGATAATACCGAGTATAAGTGAAGTTTGTTGATCGATCTCTGGCACCCCCTCCCCAGGAGTGCTGCAGGAGTCCCTCAGCGCAATGTTCCAGCCACGACTGTCCTCAGCTGCTTTCATGCCCTGTCTTAAATTTAAATCACAAGCAGACAACTGTACAATACCCACAACTGCTCAGATAATGAAGGTGTTCAACGAGACCTGGCACAGTCCAGGCTTTGGCTGATGTGTGTTGGGTATCGTGGACTCTTGTGATGATGGGGATCTCAGGAAGGAGCCAAGGTGGACCATCTGTTGGCCACTTCTGGAGACACACGAGACTGCAGATGCTGGAATCTGGAGCAACACGCAATCTGCTGGAGGAACTCAGTGGGTCAAGCAGCATCTGTGGGTGGAAAGGAATTCCTAATGCAGGGTTTTGACCTGAAACGTCGACAATTCCTTTTCCCCAACAGATGCTGCTCGACCCGCTGAGTTCCTCCAGCAGATTGTTTATTGCTGTTGGCCACTTCTGGTTGTAAATATTTCAGCCTTTCTTCCATTGAGGATGGGGATGTTCACCATTTCCTGTTAGCTGTTTAAATATCCACCACTGTTTATGACTAGATGTGGCGGGACTGCAAAGCTTTGAGCTGAGGTGTTGGTTGTGAGGTTGCTCCGCTCTGTCTGATGCATGATGTTTTTTGCTCTTTAGCACACGTAGTCCAGCGTTGTAGCTTCACTGGGCTGCCACCTCATCACTGCCTGGTGCTGCTCCCAGCACATCCCTCTGTACTCCAACTGGGGTCGATCACCTGGCTTGACAGTAATGGTAGAGTGAGTGATAACCTAGGCCATGAGGTTACAGACTGATGGTTCACACTGCCTTGGCAATACCCAGCTTTGAGCTGCCTCATCTGTTCTGAGTCTACTGTTTGGAGTCCCTCCCTGTGTAGAGTTGATGAGCCCCGCTCCTTCCCCTTAACTCTCATCCTGCAGAATCCCCAAGGGTCAAACTCCTTCCCCCCGGTTCTATATATTTCCTTGGTGTTGAATAGAAAGAACATAGAACACTACAGCACAGTACAGGCCCTTCGGCCCACGATGTTGTGCCGACATTTTATCCTGCTCCAAGATCTATCTAACCCTTCCCTCCCACATAGCCCTCCATTTCTCTATCATTCATGTGCCTATCTAAGAGTCTCTTAAATGTCCCTAACGTATCTGCCCCCACGACCTCTGCCGGCAGTGCGTTCCACGTACCCACCACTCTCTGTGTAAAAAAACTTACCCCTGACATCCCCCTTATACCTTTCTCCAATCATCTTAAAATTATGCCCCCTTCCAGTGTTTTGAAGTGTCTGGATAAGCATAGCTTGGGAATGATCTTGTGGTTGCTGGGTGGTAGTTTCTCATGCTGTACGTGCACCATCACTGGCACATCATCTATGACGCAGTCCCTCTCTCACCAGACCAGGAAAGTATCCAGTAACATGGACCCTCCGTGCATCAATGATACAGCTCAGTGGACCTGGCTTAACTGCGCTGATGTGAGAACAGCTCTGCACATCCCGGGAAACATCCAGGGCTGGCAGCTCTGCAAGTAAGCATTTTGGGAGAGCATTTCGGAGACAGTGACCACAACTCCCCAACCTTTACCCTTGCCTTGGAGAGGGATAGGAGCAGGCAGTATGGGGAAGTATTTAACTGGGGGAGGGGGAATTACGATGCTATTAGGCAGGAACTTGGGAGCGTAAATTGGGAGCAGATGTACTCGGGGAAATGCAGAGGTTGTCTAGAGATCATTTGCATGGGGTTCTGAATAGGTTTGTCCCATTGAGGCAGGGTAAGGATGGTACAGTGAAGGAACCGTGGTTGACAACAGATGTGGAATATCTAGTGATGAGGAAGAAAGAAGCTTACCTGAGGTTTAGAAAGCATGGATCAGACAGGGCTCTGGAGAGTTACAAAGGTAGCCAGGAGGGAGCTTAAGAATGGACTTAGGAGAGCTAGAAGGGGGCATGAGAAGTCCTTGGTGAGTAGGATCAAGAAAAACCCCAAGGTGTTCTACACGTATGTGAAGAACAGGAGGATGTCAGAGTGAAGGTAGGACTGATCAGGGATAGAGGAGGAAACATGTGCCTGCAATTGGATGAGGTAGGGGAGGTCCTTAATGAGTACATTTGTCAGTATTCACCTGTGAGAGAGACCTTGACGTTTGTGAGGACAGTGAAAAATGGGCTGATAAGCTAGAACATGTCGGTGTTAAGAAGGAGGATGTGTTGGAACTGTTGAAAAACATTAGGATAAATAAATCCCCAGGGCTGGATGGGATATGTCCCAGGATACTATGGGAAATGAGGGAAGAGATCTCTGAGCCCTTGGTAATGATCTTTGTGTCCTCACTGGCCACAGGGAGTAGTGCCGGATGATTGGAGGGTGGCAAATGCCATTCCTTTGTTTAAGAAAGGGAGTAGGGATAACCCTGGGAATTACAGACCAGTGAGTCTTACTTCAGTGGTGGGCAAATTACTGGAAAATATTCTTAGGGACAGGATTTATGAGCATTTGGAGAAGCATAGTCTGATTAGGGATAATCAGCATGGCTTTGTGAGGGGCAGGTCGTGCCTCACGAACCTGATGTATTCTTTGGGGATGTGACAAAGCACATTGATGAGGGTAGAGCAGTGGATGTGGTGTATATGGACTTTATTAAGGTGTTTGATGAGCGTCCCCATGATAGGCTCATTCAGAAGGTCAGAAGGAATAGGATCCAGGGGAACTTGGCTGTGTGGATTCGGAATTGGCTCGCCCATAGAAGGGTAGGTAGGTAGCTGGACTGGTCTTGCTCTCTCCGACTGGATGTCCCTGGGGAAACCGTCCACATTGAGAGAGAAACGCAAGTGCTGTGGTTTTGCACTGTACTCACTGGAGCCCAATTTGTAACCTAGGAGCAAATTTGCCAAGCGAGGCTCATAGACAGTAATTTGACAATGACTGAGCAACCTGTCTGTGCTTTTTGAGAAATATTGGCCTGGAAGCTTGTAGAAGTTGCTCGCTGTTGGAAGAGCACTTGGGATTAATGTTGGATTTGTTTCCAGGAAAACAGCACAGGCAAGAAACTAGAGAGCCCTCCTTAGGGCTGTGAGTCATCAGTGAGACTATTTTTCCTCTAGATTATATTTCTAACGTCTGCCTTATTTTTAGTTCATGTATATATGGCCACCTCATGGGTTAAATATGTGGAGTGTTTCATTGAACATGTCTGTGGCAGAGGGGAAATCAAGTCTCAGATACTTGGACACCTTGAATGAGAACAAAGTGGACAAGGGGAGGGAGTCAACCCTTGGAGCCAGTCCCAGCAGTCAGTCGGATCCTGAGTCCACCCTGGTAACCCATAACAACAAAACATTTATCTAATCAGATCCTTGGGAGTTTTAGTTCACTGCTGAACTTGCTCCACTCGTGATTTGAACCTGGATTAACTTTGATGTACTGACGAAGCTTATTCTAACCTGCGCTAATCCGTTCTGCTCCATCTGCAGTCAAGAGATCAATAAAGCCTACGGGCGCATCTACACCACCATGCACGACTTCTACCTGGCGCTCCTCAGCAAGGGGCTGCGTGTGCTGGTCTACAACGGGGACACTGACATGGCCTGCAACTTCCTGGGTGACCACTGGTTTGTGCAGTCACTGAATCAGGTGGTAAGTAGGATCCCCGCTCTGTTATAGGACTGATTTGCAGTTACAGGCGGAGAAGTGGCAGATGGAGTTTAATCCAGCCAACTGTGAGGTGTTGCACTTTGGGAGATCAAATGTAAAGGGACAGTACACAGTGAATCAGAATCAGTTTTATTATCACTGACGTATGCCGTGAAATTTGTTGTTTTGCAGTAGCAGTACAGTGCAAGACATAAAAATTACTGTAAGTTACAAAATAAATAGTGCAAAAGAGGAATAATGAGGTGGTGTTCATGGGTTCATGGCCATCTGATGGCAGAGGGGAAGAAGCTGTTCCTGAAAGGTTGAGTGTGGGTCTTCAGGCTCCTGTACCTCCTCCCCGATGGTAGTAACGAGAAGAGGGCATGTCCCAGGTGGTGAGGGTCCTTAGTGACAGATGCCACCTTCTTGAGGCACCGCCTCTTGAAGATGCCCTCGATGGTGGGGAAGGGTTGTGCCCGTGATGGAGCTGGCTGAGCCTACAACCCTCTGTAGCCTCTTGCGATCCTGCGCATTGGAGCCTCCATACCAGGTGGTGATGCAGTCAGTCAGAATGCTCTCCACCGTACATCTGTAGAAGTTTGGAAGAGTCTTTGGTGACGTACCAAATCTCCTCAAACTCCTAATGAAGTAGAGCCGCTAGAGTGCCTTCTTCGTGATTGCATCAATGTGTTGGGTCCAAGATAATTTAATGGCAAGACCCTCAACTGAGTTGACTGAGTTTGGGGTCCCTGAAAGTGGCTGCACAGGTTGACAGCGTGATAAAGAAGGTGTACGGTATGGTTGCCTTTATTAGTCAAGGCAATGAGTTCAAGAGTCAGGAAGTTGTGTTGCATCTTTATAAAACCCTGGTTAGGCCACATCTGGAGTATTGCATTCACTTCTGGTCACCCCATTACAGGAAGGATATGGAGCCTTTGGAGAGGGTGCAGAAGAGGTTCACCAGGGTGCTGCCTGGATTAGAGGGCATGTGCTATGAGGAGAGGCTGGACAAACTCAGGTTGTTTTCTCTGGAGCGGCAGAGGCTGAGACCTGATAGAAGTTAATAAGATTATGAGAGGCATAAAGAGAGTAGACAGCCGGTATCACTTTCCAAGGTCGGAATGTCTAATACCAGAGGTCATGTATTTAAATTGAGAGGGGGAATGTTCAAAGGAGATGTGTGGGGCAAGTGTGTTTACACAGAGAGTGGTGGGTGCCTGGAAATGTACTGCCAGGGGTGGTAGGTGGGGGCAAATGTTAAGAGGCTCTTGGAGACACCAATGTGCAGAGAATGGAGGGATGTGGGCATTGTGTAGGCAGAAGGGATTAGTTTAGTTAGGCATTTAACTACTGGTTTAATTAGTTTGGCACAACACTGTGTTGTATGACAGGCAACCACCGTGCTCTACCTAGATTTTCGGAGCTCTTGCCCCCATTGTTACTGTGGCTTTGTAATTTACACAGCGGGTCTTACCCAGTGAAGCTAGGAAATAGTACGTGATACAAGTTAGTTGTCAAGTTACACAGCATGGAAACAGGCCCTTTGGCCCAACTCGTCCATACCAACCAAGGTGCCTGCGTTTGGCCCACGTCCCTCTAAACCCTTCTTATCCATGTACCTGTCCAAACCTCTTTGCACCCAGCTCCTCCACCACGTCTGTCAGCTCATTCCATGCACCCACTACCTTCTGTGTGGAAAAACTTGCCCCTTCGTTCCCAGGTAAGGAAGGGGGAAGAAAAACAAATCAGTGAGTTTCTTTAGTCATACAGCACGGTAACAGGCCCTTCCGGCCCAATGAACCTGCGCCGCCCAATTACACCCATGTTAACCTACTAACTCTATGGAATGTGGGAGGAAACCGGAGCACCCTGAGGAAACCCACGCAGACATGGGGAGAACGTACAAACTCCTCAACAACAGTGGCGGGAATTGAACGCCGATCGCTGGCGCTGTAATAGTGTCACGCTAACCACTACGCTACCGTGCTATCCAAGATCTGTGGCTTCCTGCTACAGATCCATTGGAAAGTGTCGCTGCCTCGGATTTCCGATGAAGAATTTGCTGAGCATTCACTCTGATTTAAAATGTTGATGGGAAGGACAACTTTTATTGTCCTTGCCTGTCTGCCCTTGTGAAGGCGGGGGGGACACTTTCTTTGACCCCAGTTGTCCTGGTGAAGGGTAATTTAGAGGATTTACAGCCAGTGGCAAGGGAGGGATGTCGATGCATTTCCAAGTCGGGCTAGTGTGGTCTTCCCTTGCTCCAGGGTGCCTTGTCCTACCTAGTGGTGGATGCCACAGGTTTGGGAGGCGTTTTCAGAGAAAGCTGGGCGAGGAAGTGCAGGGCCTTGTGTAGGTGGTACACACTGTGCCCTGGTGGTGGATGGGCTGATCGGCCGGAGACCATCACCAAATGGAGGAATCGTCTCGTGAAAGGTCTCCGAGCCCGAACCCCCAGACATCGAGAGAGCGGCGCTGAGATGGTCCCAATGATCTGGTGTCCTTTCTATCAAAGGTTCCCCCCTGTCCCATAGCAGTTGCGCAGCACGATGTGTGGAACTCGCTCTTCCCGTACCCGCTGGAGGATTGTCGCAGTGGGACAACTGTGCGTCTGTCGGGAGAGAGGGTGTGCGGGGGTCGGGGAGGGAGAGGGGGAGCGCGGGGGTCAGGGAGGGAGAGAGGGGGTGTGGGGTCTGCCTCAGCTGCAGTTGTGTCGTTCCTGAATAACCAAATCATCTGCTTCACCGTCAGAAAACGGTCAATTACCAACCGTGGATTTACGATAAGCAGATCGCTGGGTTCTACGAGCAGTACCAAAACCTCACCTTCCTGACCATCAAGGTAACTACCCCCCCCCCCCCCCCCATTGACTAGCGTAGGGCAGGGGTTCCCTGTCCCACTCTGACCTGTGTGATATACCCCTTTCCCCCTCCCTATACTGTAGAGGGGTGGCTATTGGTGGCAATTGCCCGTCCCTCTGCTCCATGCTGCCGTTTCCAGCTCCTGGTTCCCCCGGATTTGGTCATCGTGACCTCCTGTTGTATGGTGAGACCTGCAGTGTTGCCCTCGTCCAGTCCTTACCTCATGGGTGTTCGCCCTCTCTCGGCTTCCCGCTCCTCACCCAGATGGCCAATGAAACGGATGCTTCTGACTGGGAGGCAGCTGGCTGGGTAACAGGTAGCCAACTCCAAGTCGGTGCAAGTCCATACACACCGTGAAATGTATCACCAGCCTCTGGTCAGCAGGGCAACGGTTATTGTTCCAATAGGTGATGTCACAAAGTGTGAGGTATATCGTCACGGGGAAATGAATTAAGACACCACTGGTACCGTAGTGTCTGAACATTAGGCATTCCGGGTCACCTCTTGGTTCAGGGACTGGACAACTTGAGCAAGACACAACAGAACTGGAGGAACCCAGGAGGTCGAGGGCGGATGGGACACTTCCTTCGACCACAGTTGTCCTGGCGGTGGGTAATTTAGAGGATTTACAGCCAGTGGCAAGGGAGGGATGTCGATGCATTTCCAAGTCGGGCTAGTGTGGTCTTCCCTTGCTCCAGGGTGCCTTGTCCTACCTAGTGGTGGATGCCACAGGTTTGGGAGGCGTTTTCAAAGAAAGCTGGGCGAGGAAGTGCAGGGCCTTGTGTAGGCAGTACACAGTGCTGAAGGAATTGTCCTGTGAAAGATCTCCAAGCCTGAATCCCCAGACACCAAGAGACTGGTGCTAAGATGATCCCAATGATCTGGTGTCCTTTCTGTCAAAAGCTCTCCCTTTGGACAACTCTATCTTTGTTACCAGTTGTTTGGCCTGAGACCACTTCTAATGTTTCTTTCAGGGAGCTGGACACATGGTACCACAATGGGCACCCAAACAAGCCTTGAAGATGTTCGAGTCCTACCTCTCCAACACTCCGTACTGAGGCAGCACCCACCGCGGTTCCCCAGCTCGCCGGCTTACTCGCCAACGGCCTGATGATTGGCCGCTTTTCTTGCTTCTCTTGCAACAATGGGCTTCTTAATCACAGTACACAAACCAAAGCAACGGGTACCAAGCTAAGCCAAGTCCGGGCACGGAGACAGGATCAGGCTGACGTGCGCCATGTAATGTTAACAATGGTAATGAAGGGCTTCTCCGTATTGAAATATGCTGAAGGGCCCTTAAATTGCCCCAGGCCAATTTGGCTGTTTGGTGCTGCTGTTTTTCGTTTTAAAAAGTTAAAACTCTTGGTTAGAATTTGGCTAATTTGGTTTGAGCACTTCATTTGATTAGCAAATCAGTTCCTTGAAGGAACTTCATTGATAATGTGATTTTCTGGGGGTAAAAAAAATGGCAGGGACTTATCACCAAAATTCACTAACTTCACCTCTGCTGGGAAGGGGCAACAAATCCTCACTCTTTTCTATGCATTTGTCCAGAGAGTAACTCTTGGTCTACAGTAAGGGTTATGGTGACAGTCCATGGCCCATCCACAATTCTTCCAGGTCTCTGCATCCTCATTCTAGAGCATCTCCCTTTTAACTGCACTGAGCTTGTGACTCTCTGCTCGCCAGCAGACAGAGAAAGGCTGGGGGAGCGAGAGCGAGAGCCCAGCTTGCAGCAGGGCGGGAGTGAGCACGAGTGAGGCACTAAGGCAGCTGAGAAGTGGACCGTCCATGTCGTCCTCCTGGCAAACCAGGTCAGAGGTACAGGAGCACCTGGCTCAGCAGGCGCTCAGTTTACATTGTACAGGCGCTCATGTTGACCTGGTCTCCAAGACCTTTGATGCTGGTCAGTGCTGTATTTTCTAAACTGCTAAATAGAATGGGGGATATGCTTTGACCCTGAAGTGCCTGTGGCCAGGCTCAACAGGGTATTCTGAAATACACTAAACTACAAATAAATTGTCTAGAACTTCCCGTCTCGTGTATGACTGGGTGGGGTTGGGTTGTTGAGTTTCCAAAGGTGTATGGTCAGTCTCCGGGAAACACAAGAGCATCTCAGAAAATAATGCAACAAGAACAAACCCGAGTGACTTCTGGTCATTTCCTGCAAATTCATCAATTTAAAAAACTACTTGACTGGCAATTAAAACTGTCTAATCATGGAATTCCATTTGTTTTCCAGATATTTTGGGGAGGTGAGACTGGGTGCAGGAGTGAGTGGGAGGGGTGGATGGCGGCCAAAACCTCCAACAACATGTCCAGCCAGAATTGACATCTCGAGAGAGGAGAGAGAGAGAGGAGAGAGAGAGGAGAGAGAGAGGAGAGAGAGAGGAGAGAGAGAGGAGAGAGAGAGGAGAGAGAGAGGAGAGAGAGAGGAGAGAGAGAGGAGAGAGAGAGGAGAGAGAGAGGAGAGAGAGAGGAGAGAGAGAGGAGAGAGAGAGGAGAGAGAGAGGAGAGAGAGAGGAGAGAGAGAGGAGAGAGAGAGGAGAGAGAGAGGAGAGAGAGAGGAGAGAGAGAGGAGAGAGAGAGGAGAGAGAGAGGAGAGAGAGAGGAGAGAGAGAGGAGAGAGAGAGGAGAGAGAGAGGAGAGAGAGAGGAGAGAGAGAGGAGAGAGAGAGGAGAGAGAGAGGAGAGAAAGGAAAGCATTTCCCCCGACTTCCTACCTCTCCCCTGCACTGGTTGATGTTCCTGTAACTTAATGAAGTGACAGAGACGATGAATGGTCTTTGATATTGCAGTGGTCACTACCAGCAGAAATCATCAGCTTCAATCTGGATGCTTGAGCTGTCGAAAGTGTAGTGAATCAATCTTAGATTGGTAGTCTGTAGAATAACCTTACTAGGTGGCGGCTCAGGAGTGGAACCAGTCCTTACACCTTTACAGAACTATTTTTTTGTTAACAGCTTCTGCTTTCATACAAGATTTGCAACATTGCACCATTCTGCTTTTACACAGTGTGCAGCTTTGGGACGGAGTAATTCAGTGAGCTGGAACAGTTTTGTGGAATCCCCAGATATTAACACTGAAGGAAAATATTGTACTGATCCGGACTCTCACACCCAGCACTGCTGAGTTTGCCTTTTCTCATCATATAATGTGTTTTAATAGGAACTTGAGGGGCAACCCTTTTTTAAGCATGAAGAGGAGTGGTATAGATGTGGAACGAGCTGCCAGAGGAAGTGGTTGAGGCAGGTCCAGTAACAACTTTTAAAAGACAGTCGGACAGGGGGATTGATGGGAAAGGATTCGGTTATAGGCCAGATTGGGACTAGCTCAGATGGGCTGCTTGGTCAGCACTGACCAGTTGGGCCGAAGAGCCTTGCTTCCGTGCTTGTAAGACACTATGAACCAGGGGCTAGGAATGCGACAGCAGCACAGGCTGGGTCTGATCAGGGCTCCACGATCCACCGAGTTCCTCCAGATTCCAGCATCTGCGGCTCCATATCTCCTGATGAGCCTAATCCCAGCCTCTAGTACCTCCTTTGGCACTGCAGCAAGTATAAAACTACAGAAAGTATAAAACTACAGAAAGCTCTTAAGAGTTCAGACTTTGTCCTTCACCCTTCATGGCCAGCCCTGGTCCACGCAATGTCTGGATCCAGCTCAGCTCCCCACCTCCAAGTCAATACCCTCACCCTAAAAGGTGAACTCCATCTCCCAATCTACCTCGTCGTGGCCCTTGCACTTTATCCGCCTGCACTGCACTCTCTCTCTAACTGCAACACTAAACTCTGCACTGTTTTCCCTTTTTACTACTTCACTGTACTGGGGCATTGCACTGGAAGGTAGGCAAGCAGAAACTTTACACTGTATCTCGGTACAAGTGATGATAGTAAACAGATTTTAAAAAAAAGCAGCTGGCAATGGCCTGGGAACTCAATGCCACATTGTGCTTCAAACGTACAAATGGTTAGTCAAAGTCTTCGGCCCACTGCGACACCTTCCTTTGAAATCTATAATATTTGCTGACTGACTTCTGTCACCCTGCCCTCGGAGTAGCCAAACCGCAGCAATGCATTCAGCAGCTACTGCACACAGGCCGCATGGCTAGGTACGTTCCTACTCATTCTGATTTCCCTGTTCCTCTCCCCCCACCACGGGAGCTTGCTCACTTCCCTCAAACAGCGAGGGGGCATTTCCAAAGTGGTCCCCTTCTTCTGGGGGGGTGGGAATCTCTTCATATTCTCACAGTTTTTCAGTACCCCGTTGGTTAACGCTTCCTTGCTACCTACTCACCAAAATAATGCTTTACTGCACTCTGACTCTTTCAAAACGGACTGCCGCTGACAGATCCCTTCCCCATTTCAGTGAGTGCACATCGTCCTGCAATGAGACACAATGCCTCAACCTTCAGTCTCACACAGTACATTTCCCAAACCCTGTCTCTCTCATCCCAAAGGAAAACAGAATCCCTGTCTCTTCTGGTTTGTGCTTTCATAAAATCAAAGTGTCAGTTTGAACCACTCCATTTAAAGCAAATAACTAAACAACAACAACACTTGTGAAACTTTTTGTACAGTGAAGGTAAATGGTCCAGGTGAGTTTCCCCAAGGCAACTTACTCATTGAGGAGTGAGAAGAGGGCCCGTTTGTCCGGTTGGACTGTGTCCCTGGTCACCCCCTCCTGTCGCTGGCTCCAGCAAGGCTGCTCTGCACTTACTCGCTGTCACACCCCAGGTGTATGCACCCACCTTCCCCCGTGGTCTGTGAACCCGCACCCTGGGCCTTCATCCTTCACCCCTCTTTGTCCAAAAGAGCTACGGGGAAGTCGTGACCACACCCCAACTCCTCCTCCACACAGCCGGATGCTGTGCCATATTGAAGTGCAGAATAAATTCAGGTTGCTACCCCAATGCAGTAACCCCAATCCATGTTGGCAACCGTGTGACATCTGCGTGACGTGGCTGACTTATAGCTCGGCAAAGTCACATTCCTCAGCTGAGATAGTTCGATTTAGTAATGCTTCCATTAAGAAACTGTACCTTTATTGAAAGCTGTAACGTCAGACATTGGACGCAGATCCTCATTTTCCAACACCAAGGGCAGGCTGGCGATTTGCCACAACGGCCCTCAGAAGACGAGGACAACACCAGGCTGTGCTGAGTCCCGTCCTCGCAGTGCAGAACTTGCTGTCCGCCTCTGCGGTAAAATGAACACTGTCCCGCATGACAGCCTCCTCTCTTCAACTATCATTTAAAAAGGCACTGGCCCAAACTCCAGATTGGCACAAAGAATTCGGGGTTCCGAGCACGCTGTCAAGAGCAGATGTCCGGCGGACTTCCCCGGCCCCTGACGTGGCAAGTGTCGGGTGCCCAGTGCTATTGCACAGAACTGGCCGTAGCAGCAAAGGTCGGGAGATGGGGGAATCGTAGAGCATGTGGGGCAGTGAGGGGTCAGTAGTGGGCTCAGGGAGGGAGCTAACCCAATGAGTGTATCAATGACATCTGGCATGTAGGCTCATGCAGTGTTAGCGGCCAGAGCATTTATACAGGGACCCTTCTATTGAAACGTTCACCAGAAGACCGTGATTTCAAAATGCCTCCACTGCCACCGTTACACATTACAAAGTGCTAGTGATTAAATGACAAACCCTCCCTCAACATTCCGGCTTGATCCCGAACAAAGGCTCCGGCACAACTCACAGGTGGGATTCATGTTTGACTCTGGAAACAATCCCCACCAAACGGTTGCAGGCTCAGGTGCGGAGGAAGCCACACGCGGAAGTGGCCACAGTGGGCGCTGGGGCAGGACACCCGATGGCCTCAAGGGCTGTCAGACACACTGCTACACATTGGGATCAGAGGGGAAGCGGCTGGGAGGTCACTGCCAACAGATGCTGACCCAAAGTCTCTGACGACCTCTGGGCAACAGCTGCCTCCCATTGTGTCACGTACACAGTGGTACAGAGAGTGAGGAGGTTCACAGAAGCAAAACGAGAGAGAGAGAAAACAAAAGATGAATTATCGTGTTCCAGTGTCAGAATCAACAGGAAAAGTGAAGCACCACAGGTCTCTTACTCCGGAGGCCAGTTCTTGCAGAATCCTTCCACCTCCACAGCACAGGCAGTTTTAGTCATATCTCGGCTCCCAGAACATCTGTAAACATTGGACTGTTGGCACAATTCAGTTCACTTTAGACTGGATCAGTCCGCCAGCAGGAATATTTGTGAAATGTGTTGGAGGGACGCGAGGTGGAGGTGACGAGGGCGTCAGGAGGGAGGAGCGGTCATTTGCGTTGGTCCTGGTAGATGGAGCTCACTGTGCTCTGTCCAAAGATGAAACCTCCTAGACACACCATGAAGATCCCAAACAGCACCAAGACCCACCAACTGTGGGGGAGGGAAAATAGACACTCTGTCAGGAGAGATCCAGTCACAGAACCAGGGTAACTCTGAGGGGAAGGGAGCGACCACATAAACACAGTGGCGAAGAGTCATCAGCCCCACCCCGGGCGCGCATTCACTTCTAGAAAGAAGTTGCACTCTCGTTCCAGGACCCGCAATTCCTCAAATAATTAGGCAGTGGGCAAGACAAGCTGGACTACATCCAGGCTGGTAAATTTGTGCCACACACGTGCCAGTCAAGAGAATCTCAAAGCATTCACCACTGGTGGCACCATCGTCACTACCCTCAAACAGCACCCCCCAGGACCCAGAAACTTAACTGGGCCAGGGATATCTCGTGGCTGCTTGGTGCAACATGGATTAACCAGAATATGGTTTTATTCCTCTGGATTCAGAATATTTGGGGTTGGTTTGAATATTAATGGAAGGCGAGGGTCGATGGAGAAACCACTGGCATTAAGACCATAAGACAAAGGAGCAGGTCGGCCATTCAGCCCATTGAGTCTGCTCTGCCATTCTATCATGAGCTGCCATTTAGCCCCACTCCCCTGCCTTCTCACCATAACCTTTGATGCCCTGGCTACTCAGGTACCTATCAATCTCTGCCTTAAATACACCCAATGACTTTGCCTCCACAGCCGCCCGTGGCGACAAATTCCACAGATTCAGCACTCTCTGGCTAAAGAAATTTCTCTGCATCTCTGTTCTGAATGGGCGCCCTTCAATCCTGAAGTCGTGCCCTCTTGTACTAGACTCCCCTACCATGGGAAACAACTTTGCCACTTAGTTGGGAGAATCGAACTGTGGGAGCAAAGTCTACAAACTACAGCCGGGCCTTTTGTGTTGGGAAATGTGTAGAATGTGGCAGGAGTTTGAAAGATTCACATCCCATTTGCAGAAGATGCGAGTTCTTTGGTTAATGATAAACCCGAGAGTGACGTTGTTGGCCGATTTGTGGGATATGGTTTTGGGCGGGGGAAGGAGGAGAGGCAAAGATAGGAGGGGTTGTCACAGGCCGCAGTGACCTCACTGCATGGTGGAACTGGCTCAAAGGAGTGCTCCTGTTCAACGTTCCCATCCAGGGTGGTAGGAAGATAATGAAGGGAGTGGGAATACTGAAGGGCCAGAGATATTCAATACTTGGACTACCTTTCCCCACCCCACCAGCTCCAAAGTCCGAAGGCTCAAACCTTCAAGAGTCAAAGCCAAGCTCCCTACTCTTCAAGACGAGCCTGGTATCTGATGCTGTGACTCCGTCTGGAGACTCCTTGCTCACCCAGCTCAGTATCCAGTCCCAACAGAGCCGTTCTTCTCCCTGTGCTGCACCCAACTGATCCCACTCAGTGTACAAGCTCAGTACATAACCCCAACAGATGCCTCTCCCAAACAGGCCCTCCACACCCATACCAGTATTAACCTAACAGACCCCTCCTCCAGCTCAGTGCGACTCCTCCCACAAGCAATGTACTACGTGTAAAGAGATGCCTCTCCCAAACAGGCCCCCTCTCCTCAATCAGTGTTAACCCAAAAGACCCCTCTCCTTGGGTCAGTGTATTGTCCCAACAGACCCTTCCCCCTCAGTCATCACTCTCTAACAAGTTAGTACAGAGGCAGCAGGGAAAATAAAGTGCACCAGATTATTTGCCAGACCAGACACCGGAAAAAGGATGTAGTTCAGGATGAAGGAATCAGTGCCCAGGGCGTAGAGTTCCCACAAATGCAGCCGTCGGTATTTACCTGGCAGAGTCAGATTGCCGGATCTCAGAGAGCTTCGCTTCGATCAGACAGAGGCCTAAGTGCACAGAAAACAGCATTAACAACGATCCTACAGAACCGTAGCGGCCCCTCCTGTGCTCACCAGCTCTGACAGAGTCACTCTAAGTCCAGCTTCCCCACTCCCCCAATTACCACCTCCAGTAGCTAACCCAACGACACTGTGGAATCAACTTCCAGAACCTTGCAGCTAAGGCGTCCCAGATTTGCTTAACCCATGTCTTACACCACATCTGGAGTAGTGTGTGCAGTCCTGGTCACCCCACTGCCGGAGATGGAGGCTTTGGAGAGGGTGCAGAAGAGGTTCACCAGGATGCTGCCTGGATTAGAGGGCATGTGCCATAAGGAGAGGTTGGACAAACTTGGGTTGTTTCCTCTGGAGCGGTGGAGGCTGAGGGGAGACCTGATAGAGGTTTATAAGATTGAGAGACAATGGATAGGGTGGGGTCTACTTCCCGGGGTGGAAAAGTCAAGCAAACATCAAATACCAGAGGATGTGCATTTAAGACGAGAGGGGGAAAAGTTTACAGGGGTTTTTTCTTAAACACAGGTGCCTGGAAGGCACTGCCAGGAGGTAGTGGAAGCAGATGTGATAGTGGTGTTTAAGAGGCATTTAGACAGACCTGTGAACAGGCAGGGAATAGACCATGTGCAGGCAGATGGGATTAATTTAATTTGGCATCATGGTCAGCACAGACCTGGTGGACCGAAGGGCCTGTTCCTGTCTGGTGCTGTTCTATGACTGCTGAATCTACCTCCATATCCTTGCAGTAAAGTTCCTCTCCGGTAGTAACCTACTGTCAATCCCTGCCCTGTTCTTGCTGACCTTCCTGTCGGTACTTTATCACAGCCATTCAGAATTAGAAATGCTTTAATAAAATCTTCTCCCAAACGTTTCTGCTTTCTCTCCTGAACCTTTCTTCCTCAACATTCCCCTCGTCAAAAAGGGGGAGGGCAGGGGTCCGGGGAGGGGGGGGGGGGGGGAGATCTGTGGGGTTGGAGGAGGACAGGACATGCCCTGCTGCTCTCGCACACTTCCCTGAAATACTGGCTCCTGCTGGGTACTGATCCCACCGTCCCACCCCCACTGTGTGCCAAAGTAGGCATTATCCTGGTGCCAGACCAACTGCAGGAGTCAACAGCTCTAAACCATTCTGAAAACATTCTCCCTCTACAGACGCTGCCTGACCGACCTAGTCTTTCCAGCGTTTGTGTTTTTTTTAATCTCAGGTTTCCGGCATCTGCAGTTTTCTTTTGACCTTACACTACCCGATCACCGGGGGAGGGAGGGTGGCGCGTTCTCTCCCCAGGGACCACCACCAGCCAGCTTGGCCACCCAGGTCTGCAGCAAGTGCGGCAATGCAGCCGTTGCACCTGGTGTCACCCGCATCGCCCCCACTGCATGTTCTGTACCTGGGAACACGAAGATGAAGCAAGCAGCCAATCCACCGATGACGGAGATCACCTTCCCGATGTCTGGGATGAAGAGTCCCAGGATCAGAGTCAGCACGAACCAGGTCACCGTTTGCAGGACCCGGCGCCGTCTCTCTCGAGACCTGTCCACCTCCAGGGCCTCCCCCTTGTATCGGAGCCACAGGCCTTCAATGACAGCCCTGGGTTAGAGGAGATGTCCAAGTCAGACCAAGACACAGCCACACTGAGCAGCTCATCGACACCAACCTCACCAACTCGGGAGATCTTCCCTCCACAGCTTTAAATCACGTAGCCTCCCAACCCCACTCTATCTCCTGCCCCAGATTCACAGACAGGACTGTCCCGGCAGTACTGCTGTGTCAGACTGCTCTTTGCCCCAAACTTATTTCTTCCTACCTTGACTCCATTTTTCCTGCCCTGCTCCAGTCCCTTCCCATTTATATTCACGACACCTCTGACGTCCTTTGCCAGTCTGACAGCTTCCAATGCCCTGGTCCCAGCTGAATTACCCTCTACACCTTCTCAATCCACACCAGGAGGACCAGAGGACCCTCCACTTCTTCCTTAAACAGAGGCCCAACCAGCTCTCCCCCACCAACCGGGCTGAGCCTTGTCACATGAACAACTCCACTCACTTGCTCCAGTTCAAAAGGTGTTGCTATAGACACGCACCTGGGCCCAAGGTACACCTGTCTTTTTGTGGGCTATGTTGGACTGTCTTTGTTTCAGTCTTTCTTGGGCTCACTACGTCAACGACTGCCTTGGGGTTGCTTCTTGCACTCAGACAGAACTCAAGAATTTCATTACTTTTGCTGGTTTCCACCCTGCTCCCAACTTGCATCTCTGACCCTTCCCTTTCTGGATCTGAATCCTCAGCTTCTACCCCACGGTGATAAGCCCTTATACGATGAGATGGACTCTGACCTCACGATCTACCTTGTTGTGACCTTGCACCTTATTGCACTGCACTCTCTCTGTAGCTGTGACACTTTATTCTGTACTGCTACTGTTTTTACCTGTACTACATCAATGCACTCTATACTAACTCAATGTAACTGCACTGTGTAATGAATTAACCTGTACGATTAGTATGCAAGACAAGTTTTTCACTGTACCTTGGTACAAGTGACAATAATAAACCAGAGAAAGGACTAGTTACAAACGTCCATTACAAGCTTACAGACTATGTTGGCTATACCTCCTCTCACTCTGCTTCCTTGAAGGGCAATTCCATGATGATGAGACATTCCATAAAGATGCCCCTTCCTGGACTGTGGCTTCCAAGATTCCAATTGGAACCCACGGAGCCCTTGGCACAGTTCAGATACATGCATCCCATTGATAAACCAATGATGGCTGTATTCTTCCACATCTCTCAGGGATCTGACACGATTCCCATTAGGACAGGCAATCACCAAAGATGCCTTCTCTGCATCAGGAAAAGTGGACCCCCAGCTCAAGGCAGATAGCTACAGGGAATTATGTCCAGTGAGCCTATCTTCAGCTGCCAGTGGAATCAAATTTGTCCAGTTGCCATGGTTACACTTCCAGATTTGAGTGCACGAGTGCAGTTTGCTGTACAGGCACCGTGGCTGCTGTGTGCACCATCTACAAAAGGGTCACGCAGCCACCCACCAGGGTTACTCCGACCGCACTGCGACCTCTACCGCTGTAAAGGACAGGGGCAGCAGGTGCAGGGGGACATCACTGCCCCCCCCAGGCTCCCCTCCAAGTCCAGCACTGTCCCGACACTTATCGCCTCTCCGTTGTTGTCACCTCATCCGAATCCAACATCCGCCCCAACGGTGCAAGCGCCAGTCACGGAGTCGCGCAGCACGGAAACAGGCCCTTCGGCCCAACTCGTCCATGCTGATCAAGGTGCCTTCCTGAGTTAGTCCCATTTGCCCGCGCCCTTCCAAACATCTTTTAAACGTTGTAATTGTACCCGCCCCTACCACTTCCCCTGGCAGCTCGTTCTATATACCCACCACCCTCTGTGCGGAGAAACTTACCCCTCAGATCCCCTTTTCAATCTTTGCCCTCTCACCGTAAACCTATGCCCTCCAGTTTTACACTCCCAGTGGTAATGTTACGCCCACACCACCCCCTCCACACCCCCCTTGCAGGTCAGAAAAGAAAAGCAGTGGATCGGGGCAGGGCACAGCTAAATGCCAGAGGTGGGACAATACCAATTGTTCCATGGTTCGAAAGTTGTTATCTCTTTTGAAACCATTTGGGCGTGTGAATAATTCAGTATCTGCGGTGAAGGATGATTCATGTGTGCAAGATATGATGCTTAACAACGCTACATATTACTTCACTGCAATTAAGCCCCAGGCACATTTGCCCTTCCCTGGTTAAGAATAGGAGCAGTTGCTTGGGAGCTGCTTACAATTAAGATTCTCAGATAGGACAGGAGGGCTGTAGACTGCGTGTCAAATATTTAAAATTAATAAAAGCTGAACACAGAAGGAAGGAAAAACTGCAGGGATTAGTATCAGGTGTACTGTGTGCTGAAGACACAAACCACATTATATCAAGGTCCACATACAGGCTCCTCCACCCACTTATTAAATAGATCCGATCCACAATGGCCAGTGTCACCATCTGACATATCCTCACCTCCCCTCCTGGTATCCCATGGGCCATTCCCTGCCATCCACTTCTATAGGAAAGTTATCAGATGGGAGGCTGTTTAACGCGCTGTTTCGAAAAGAACTCCACAGCCTAAACTCACCTCCCAGTACTGGGTCTGTAATCACAGCTCTTCAAGTGCACAAGTACTGTTTAAGGGAGACATGTGACATAGGAGCAGAATTAGGCCACTTAGCCCATCAAGTCTTCTCCGCCATTCGATCACGGCTGATTTATTTTTCCCTCTGAACCCCACTCTCCTGCCTTCTCCCCATAGCCTTTGAAACCCTTATTAATCAAGAACCTATCACCCTCCACTTTAAATATACCCAATGACTTGGCCTCCACAGCCGTCTGTGGCATTGAATTCCACAGATTCGCCAACCTCTGGCTGAAGAAATTCCTCCTCATCTGTATTAAAGGGTCATCCTTCTACTGAGGCTGTGCCCTCTGGTCCCAGACTCTCCCACTACTGGAAACATCCTCTCCACGTCCACTCTATCCAGGCCTTTCAATATTTAGTAGGTTTCAATGAGACCCCCCCTTCATCCTTCTAAACTCCGGCGAGTACAGGCCCAGAGCCATCAAGTGCTCCTCATACATTAACCCTTTCATTCCCAGGATCATCGCTCTCCAACACCAGCACATCCTTCCTTAGATATAGGGCCCAAAACAGGTCACAATACTCCAAATGTGGTCTGAGACGAGGGTCTCTCCCTCTCCCACCTATTTAGCACATGGGTTCCCAAACCCTACCACCCTCTGGGTTAAAAGATTCTCCTCATCTCCCCGTTCCTCCCCATGAAGCTTTCCTCCTTGCACCACATGGATTATTTGTGTATCTACAGACTTCATCCTGCCTGCTGCATTTTGAGCCTAGATCATGAATACAGATTCCAAGAACCTAAGAGCCAAGCCCAGTTGAACCCCACTGGTAACAGCTGTCCAGCTGCCAAAACACACACCGACCTTTATCCCTGCTTCCCATTTCGGACACATTATCCCAGTTATTTAATTGTACTGCTTCCAGTTTAGAGGAATGTACCCCATCTTCCGACCTGGGGCATTACAGTCGTTGGGACTCACTAACTTTCAGGTAACCAAGTCTCTCCAGTTTGTATCT
This sequence comes from Pristis pectinata, assembly GCF_009764475.1. Lineage (NCBI taxonomy): Eukaryota > Metazoa > Chordata > Chondrichthyes > Rhinopristiformes > Pristidae > Pristis > Pristis pectinata. The sequence continues at coordinate 49,254,381 of NC_067417.1, forward strand.
CACATTTTTGGCAGCTTCTGGTAATGTCAGATTTCACTCATCTGTTCCTATTTACACTTGGTCCAGAGGTACCTTTGGTAGACCCTCCCTCAGCCAGGACCACTCCCACTTGTGGCCAATCACTCTCGCCTGCTCCCACACCACCACAGAGGCTGGGAGGTGATAGGTGCCAGTAACTGTGTCCTCTCCCCTTTTGCTCTCCCCAACTTAAAATCCGTTTCACTTCGAACTCCCTGCAGTTCCGACAAAAGGTCACCAACCTGAAACATTGGTGCTCTCTCTCTCGCCCACCACAGATGCTGCCTGACCTGCCGAGTATTTTGGAATTTTCTGTTTTATCTCTGATTTCTAGCATCTCGAGTATTTCTGCCGTTATATGTCCCCGTGTGCATCCGACATGCAGGCACAGTAGTGTAGCGGTTAGCGTAACGCTTTACTGCGCCAGCCACCTGGGTTCAATTCTGGCCCCTGTCTGTAAGGAGTTTGTACGTTCTCCCCGTGTCTGCGTGGGTTTCCTCCGGGTGCTCCGGTTTCCTCCCACATTCCAAAAAGACGTACGGGTTAGGAAGTTGTGGGCATGCTACGTTGGCACCGGAAGCGTGGCAACACTTGTGGGCTGCCCCCAGAACACACTACGCAAAAGATGCATTTCACTGTGTGTTTCGATGTACATGTGACTATTAAAGATCTTATCCACCTCTCAATCCAGTCCCTACACCAGACCCTCCTCACTACTGCCCCCTACTGACCACTCTGACATCAGTCGGCTGATCAATCCCAGGTCAGAACGCTCAGCTGATCCCAACCCTGCCCTCCAATGCTTCCCAATTCCTAGCTGAGCAGTTAGGTAGTTGGAAGTCCCAGACTGGGGAGATAGACTGAACCCACTCCCCCTCCACCTCCCTGAGGTTTAGAAAGCATGGATCAGACAGGGCTCTGGAGAGTTACAAGGTAGCCAGGAGGGAGCTTAAGAATGGACTTAGGAGAGCTAGAAGGGGGCATGAGAGGCCCTTGGCGAGTAGGATCAGGGAAAATCCCAAGGTGTTCTACACGTATGTGAGGAATAAGAGGGTGACTAGAGTGAGGGTAGGACCGATCAGGGATAAAAGAGGAAATGTGCCTGGAGTCGGAAGAGGTAGGGGAGGTCCTTAAAGAATACTTTGCTTCAGTATTCACCAGAGAGAGAGACCTTGATGTTCGTGAGGATGGTGTATGACAGGCTGATACGCTAGGGCATGTCGACGTGAGGAAGGAGGATGTGCTGGAACTTTTGAAGAACATCAGGATAGATAAGTCACCGGGGCCGGACAGGATATATCCAAGGTTATTATGGGAAGCGAGGGAAGAGATTGCTGCACCTTTGGCGATGATCTTTGCGTCCTCACTGGCCACAGGAGTAGTGCCGGATGATTGGAGGGTGGCAAATGTTGTTCCTTTGTTTAAGAAAGGGAGTAGGGAGAACCCTGGGAATTACAGACCAGTGAATCTTACTTCAGTGGTGGGCAAATTACAGGAGAAGATTCTTAGAGACAGGATTTATGGGCATTTGGAGAAGCATAGGCTGATTAAGGACAGTCAGCATGGCTTTGTGAAGGGCAGGTTGTGCCTCACGAGCCTGACTGAATTCTGTGAGGATGTGACAAAGCACATTGATGAAGGGAGAGCAGTGGATGTGGTGTACATGGATTTTAGTAAGGTGTTTGATAAGGTTCCTCATGGAAGGCTCATTCAGAAAGTCAGGAGGCATGGGATCCAGGGAAACTTGGCTGTGTGGATTCAGAATTGGCTCGCCCATAGAAAACAGAGGGTGGCGGTAGATGGACCGTATTCTGCCTGGAGGTCGGTGACCAGGTGTGTTCCCCAGGGATCTGTTCTGTTACCCCTGCTCTTTGTGATTATTATCAATGACTTGGATGAGGATGTGGAAGGGTGGGTTAGTAAGTTTGCTGATGATACAAAGGTTGCTGTAGATTATAACAGGATATTGATAGAATGCAGAGGTGGGCTGAGAAGTGGCAGATGGAGTTCAACCCAGAAAAGTGTGAAGTGATACACTTCGGGAGATTGAACTTGAAGGCAGAATACAAGGTTAAATGCAGGACTCTTAGCAGTGTGGAGAAACAGAGGGATCTTGGGGTCCACATCCATAGATCCCTCAAGGTTGCCGCGCAGATCGATAGGGTTGTTAAGAATGTGTATGAAGTCTTGGCCTTCATTAGTTGGGGTATTGAGTTCAAGAGCTACAAGGTGATGTTGCAGCTCTATAGAACTCTGGTCAGACCACACTTGGAGTATCGTGTTCAGTTCTGGTCGCTTCATTGTAGGATGCGGAATCTTTAGAGAGGGTGCAGAGGAGATTTACCAGGATGCTGCCTGGATTGGAGACCATGTCTTATGAGGATAGGTTGAGTGAGCTAGGGCTTTTCTCTTTGGAGAGGAGGATGAGAGGTGACTTGATAGAGGTGTACAAGATGATCAGAGGCATAGATCGAATGGACAGTCAGAGACCTTTTCCCAGGGCGACAATGGCTAACACAAGGCGGCATAATTTTAAGCTGATTGGAGGAAGATATAAGGGGGATGTCAGAGGTAAGTTTTTTTTAAAACACAGAGTGGTGGGTGCGTGGAACGCACTGCCGGCAGAGGTTGTGGGGGCAGATACATTAGGGACATTTAAGAGACTCTTAGATAGACACATGAATGATAGAAAAATAGGGGGCTATGTGGGAGGGAAGGGTTAGATAGATCGTAGAGCAGGATAAGATGTCGGCACAACATCGTGGGCCGAAGGGCCTGTACTGTGTTGTAGTGTTCTGTGTCCCCGGACTCCCGCTCTCCTCTTTATACTGGTCATCTCTCCACTCAGACCTGATGCAGGGCTTCAACCCGAAACATCGACAATTCCTTCCCCCCACAGATGCTGCTCGACCCGCTGAGTTCCCGCAGCAGATTGTCGCTCCTCCACCCACGTCTGTTTTGAGCAGGAGACAGAGGTTCACTGACCAATTTATTTACTGAGGAAGGAGGGACATCCAAATGGGTTCCCCTCTTGTCCTTACTGAGGTGTGCTTAAGGCACATCAAAGATGTCAGTAATCAGGCAGAAACTACCTTCTCTGTTGGGAGAGTCTAGAACGAGACCGAGCTCAGCCAGTCAGGAGTGACGTCAGAAAGCTGGCAGCCTGCTCCACTGGGGGGGTGTGTTGGGGTGGGAGGGCAGTGAAATGAAAAACCCAGGCACACGATGAACAGACCCTCGTTATATTACAGGCCCTCCCTGGGCTGGAACACCCAACCTATGGACTCCTGCGCAGACGGACCAGGCGACTCTCAAATTCTCGACCCTGTGAACATTTTTGTGAACCCTTAAACAATTTTTTGAAACAACTCAGGCTTCCCAAACTTCACAGGCGAGGGCAAGGTGGGTTTGGAGTGAGCCAGTGCGGCGGGAGTCTGACCGTACGGCCGGATGCTGCTGACGTGGGGGTGATCCTCCCGGTGGGAATCGGTGGTTTGAGCTACTGTGCGGGGGCCCTGACTGGCTGCTGCAGGCATCATCTGCCGAGTGGGAACAGGGCGTTCCCCTGTGCCTCTCCCCCTCCCTCCCCAAGCCACAGCAACATGGAGCAGCACCAGGAGCGCCGTGCAGACTTGCTCACTGAGTTGGTGAGGCCGGCTGCTCCTCCTGTTTCCGTGACCCTCTCGCACACACTGTGTCGCTCATCCCTGGACAGCTCCCAGGAACAGAGACCCCATCATAACCTGGGGACTGTCCGGAAGGGTTACGGAGTACAGGCGAGTCGCAGTTGAGAAACCAAATCAGCCGCAATCTAAGCCAACGATAGCAGGGCCAAATGGCCTCAGCCCTCCCCCCAGCACAGACCCTGCTGTGGCAGGTCAAGGTGATGAACCCAACAGCAACTCAAGCCAATCCCGTTCCCGGCCCAGGACGCACATGGAGGCCTCACCTGCCGCAGAAGTGAAGGATGGGATAGGAGGTGAGCACGCAGAGGATGATGGAGGCCCGAGCGACGGCCACAGAGACGTCGGCTGACGGGTAGGACAGCAAGACATCGACGTTCACACTGGAGCCGAAGGTCAGGAAACCACAGACACCTGCAGAGAGATTTGGTCAGCGGTCAAAGGTGTGTGTTTTGGGGGGGTGGGGGGGGGGGGGTCATGGGTCAGTCCGACACCTTTCAACGCACACGGACATCAAAGGTGTGGGGAGGGGGAGGAGTGGGGGCCATCAGACACCATCCAATGCACACGGGCATCAAAAGGTATGGGGGTGGGGGCTGTGGGTCAGTCAGACACCATCCAACATACACGGACATCAAAGGTAGGGGTGTGTGTGTGTGTGGGGGGGGGGGGGGGTCCTGTGGGTCAGTCAGACACCATCCAACATACACGGACATCAAAGGTAGGGGTGTGTGCGCGTGTGTGGGGGGCGGGGGGGTCCTGTGGGTCAGTCAGACACCATCCAACATACACGGACATCAAAGGTAGGGTGTGTGTGTGTGTGTGTGTGTGTGTGTGTGTGTGTGTTTGTGTGTTTGTGTGTTTGTGTGTTTGTGTGTTTGTGTGTTTGTGTGTTTGTGTGTTTGTGTGTTTGTGTTTGTTTGGGGGGGGTGTCCTGTGGGTCAGACACCCTCCAATGTACACGGACGTCAAAGGTGTTGGGGCAGGGGGGGTCCCTATGGGTCAGTCAGACATCATCCAACACACATGGACAAAGTCTACAACGAGAATGTCCACGACTTACAACTGGTCACCACTCACCTCCCCGAATGCTCTGCCAACAGATCCTGCACAGGTTCAATTCAGAGCAAAGTCTCAAACGCTCCCGAGGCAGATACAACACTAGGGGGACAAAGGAGCCCTCCCCCTACACCGTCCCACCACGGGCCCCAGCTCCACAACACCCACGACCGCAGCGTTTCTTCTTCTCCTCACCACACATGCAAACTGACAACCTGCTCGTCTGTGAGGGAGTTCCACAGCCAATCAGAATTGGAAGAAGAATACCCAGACTCCCATCCAAGATGCCTGCTGCCAGTTCGGTGAAGCTTCTGCCCCAACAGCCCAGAGTGGATTTTAAACCACACCTGGGAAAGCAGTTCTGCGTTCTACACGCTGCTTCCTTCAGCCTCCCGAGAACGAATTATTGATCCTGACGTCAAACCTCCCTGCAATTGGCTGGTGACCCTGCTCTTTCACCGCCTGCAGTAGGGTGTTCCGTCAGTCTCACTGCCCCTCCTGCAGCCTGTGTTCACTGCAACCTCTCTCATCTGCCGTGTCTGCAGCCAATGTCATTGGTCCCAGCAGCAAACCCATTCTCCAGTCACCTCTTCCTTCCCCCTCCTCCACCGCCGAGAGTGAGGCACAGCGGTTCACGTCTATGGCATCAAGTACAACATGGAGACGGGCTTCTGACCTTGCAACCCCTTCGTTACCATGCTTACTTGTGTACAACCCCACAACCTCTGTCCTGTTCACCCACCACTGAAACCCCCACCTTTGCTGCCTTCACATCTGACCATTCCAAAGTTCCTTTGGTCAGTGTCTCATTTTCATGATGTTGAGTTTCAAAAATCAATCAGTCCTGCCTTCGCCAACCCACCCACCTCCCAGTCCAATATCTTCTCCACTTTTCAAGCAACACACAAAATGCTGGAGGAACTCAGGGGGTCGGGCAGCATCCGTGGGGGAGAATGGACAGTTGATGTTTCAGGTTGGGACTCTACGTCCGGACTGAAAGATAGAGGGGAGATGGTCGGTATAGAGAGGCAAGGGAAAAGGGGCGGAACAAGAGAAAACTTGAGGAAAAAGGCAATGATGCTGGAGGAACTCAGCAGACCAGGCAGCATCCGTGGAGAAAAGCAGGCAGTCAATGTTTCAGGTCGGGACCCTTCTTCAGGACTGAAGATAGGAAAAGGGGAAGCCCAATATATAGGAGGGAAAAGCAGAGCAGTGATAGGTGGACAAAAGAGGGGAGGTGGGGTGGGCACAGGGTGGTGATAGGTAGATGCAGGTAAGAGATGGTGATGGGCAGGTGCGGGGTAGGAGGGGAGAGCAGGTCCACCAGGGGATGGGTCAAAGGTAAGAAGAGAGAGGGGAAAAAAAACGGGTAGAAAAAAAAGAATCTAGGAAAGGGAAGAAGAGAAGCAAGGTGGTGGGGGGGGGGGGGGGGGGGCAGGGAATGGTGTGGGGAAGGGTGGGGGGGTTACCTAAAGTGGGAGAATTCAATGTTGATGCCGTTAGGCTGCAAGGTTCCAAGATGGAAAATGAGGAGCTGTTCCTCCAGTTTGCGCTTGGAACTCGAGGAACAACACTTCATATTCCGCCTGGATGGTCTACAACCTGACGGCGTGAACATCGAATTCTCCAGCTTCCGGTAACCTGCTCCCCCTCTGTCCCAAATCTCCCTCCTCCTGATCTACCCAGTTCCTCCTACACCCACCCCAGCCCCCATCACTTTCCCCTCTTCCACCCAGTCCGTCTGCCCATCGCCCCCATACCCCTCCCACTGGGTTTCCCCCCCCCCCCCACTGTCCTCCCCACCTCCCTCCCTCGTTTCCAGGCTCCACCTTCCTCTCCAATCAGATTCCAGCATCTGCAGCCCGTTGGTGCCTCCACCTATCACCTCCCGGCCTCTGTCAGTAGCTCCACCCTCCCCTCCTCCGCCTGTCCATCACCCCTCCCCACCTGGATCCACCTATCACCTGCCAGCTCTTGCTCCAACCCCTTCCCTCACCTCTTTAGACTGCCCATCTCCCCTCTATCCTTCAGACCAGATGAAGGGTCTCGACCCGAAACATTGACTGTTCATTTCCCTCCGCGGACGCTGCCCGACCCCGAGTTCCTCCAGCGGTTTGTTTTATGCTCTAGATTCCATCGTCTGCAGTGCCTTGTGTACCCAAGATGTCCACCCTCCTCCCAACTCAATCCTACCCCGATATGGATTGGGAATTTCGTGTTCCTCGGCCCCTCACTCAAAGGTTTTGTTTGCTCCTGCGAAGCACAGGGGAGGGGGTTTCTCTGTTAAGTCCACACTCTCTCGGTAGCGGGGTTCATGTGTGTCGTACCTGTGCCCGTGTACACGAACAGGCAGACCACAACGGCGGCTGTTACCACCCAGCCCCAGCGTTGCACCGTCGGCCTCTCCATGCTGTTGAACACCGGGACGCTGCTCACGTGGCACTGAGAGAGAGGCAAAGAGAGAACTTAGCCACAAGAGTCACCACACAGAACGGCCCTCGAGCCTTCCCTTTCACAATCTCTCTCCACATCAGGGGAGGAGTTATTGGCCGCCACTCATTACAAACCCACAGCCATCTTGGCTACACTCCCACTCGGTCCCCTGCGAAGACTCCACGCTCCCACTTCCTCCTCCTCTGTCACATCTGATCCAATGATGGGACTTTCCTTACGGGTACCTGAGACATCTTCCTTCTTGCTGAACCCCAAGCTCCACCCCACCACAGTGCAGTGCAGGAGGTAAGTCCTCAGCCACATTGCACCCATTTCCTGTCCCCCTGCTCTCATCACCCTTCCTCACAGACAAACCAAGGGCAAAATTCCCCTGGTCCTCACTTTTATCTCCACCATCCTGCTTAGTTAATGCACCTTCCTTTGCAACGCAGAACAGTAGAGCACAGGAACAGGCCCTTCGGCCCACAATGTCTGTGTCGACCACGATGCCCATTTCAATTAATCCCAAATGCCTGCACATGGTGTGTGTCCTTCCTTTCCCTGCCTGCTCATGTGTCTGTCTAAATGCCTCTAAAACATTGCTGTTGTATCTGCTTCTACCACCTCCCCTGGCAACATGTTCCAAGCACCTACCAGAAAAGAACCTGCCTCACAGAGCGGGGGAAAGAACCTGTCTCACAGAAAAAACTCCTCGATTTCTGCCACCTTCCATGGAATTCCACCCCTGGACACATATTTCCCTCCCCTTTCAACATTTTGCAGGGATCACTCCGTGGTCCACCCTTCCATCTCCACCAATTGCTCCCCCTCGTGAAACTTTCCCATGGAACTGCAGGCAACGCAGCGCCTGTTCCTCCACCTCCCCCCTTCTCACCGCCCAGGGACACAGACCTTGCAATGAGGCAGCCATTCACTTGCCCTCCTTCCAATCTAACGTGCTGCATTCAGCATTTATCGTGTGGTCTCCTCTGCATCTGAGAATCCAAACGCAGACTGGGTGACCGCTATGCGGACAACCAGCCTTCAGTCTGCAGAACCAGCCCCGAGTTTCCGGTTGCCTGCCAGTTCAATTCACCACCCCTCTCTGACCTGTCTGTGAGCTCCTGCACTGTTAGAACAAGACCCAACGTAACCTTGAGGAACAGCACCTCATCTTCTGGACAGGTTACAGGCTTTTGCATCCAACAGCTTCAAGTAACTCGTGCTCTCTGTTTGTTTAACAGCTGGCTGGTTGTCCAGTGAGTAACCAAGCAGTAACATTAGGTCAACTTTTCTCTCTCCTTTAGCAAGACCTGACTTGTTAAGCAGTCCCTACAGCCTGGCGTTTTGCTTTCCTGTATCTCCTCACTCTATCTACACTCATCTCACAGACTTTACATTTACATTCAAGTTATCTTTCTCTAACTGCCTTCAGCAATGCATCAACCAGGTTACTGCATCAACAACCTATCCCCTGGCTTCACCCTATCAAAGACACCCTTCGTCCCATACATCCCTTCCTACTCTCTCCGCAGGTTAAAGCTAACTTAGACTCTCTCTGTCCCAGTTCTGATGAAGGGTCTTGGGCCCGTAACATTAACTCTGTTTCCAGTAACACTTGCCTGTGGCCGAGTGGTTAAGGCGATGGACTAGAAATCCATTGGGTCTCCCTGCACAGGGTCAAATCCTGCTGAGTACACGTCAACTTTGTGGGCAGGCACGGTAGTGTAGCGGTTAGCGTAACACTATTACAGCGCCAGCGACCCGGGTTCAATTCCAGCCGCTGTCTGTAAGGAATTTGTACGTTCTCCCTGTGTCTGCGTGTGTTTCCTCCGGGTGCTCCAGTTTCCTCCCACATTCCAAAGACGTACGGGTTAGGAAGTTGTGGGCATGCTATGTTGGTGCTGGAAGTGTGGCGGCACTTGCGGGCTGCCCCCAGAACATGCTACGCAAAAGATGCATTTTGCTGTGTGTTTCAATGTACATGTAACTAATAAAGATATCTATCTATCGATTTCCACAAACGCTGCCTGACAATGTTCCCAGGGTGTTCTGCTTTTATTTTTTTTAAAAAAAGATTCACACCAGATGCTTCTCTGTGACTGGAGGTCTGAGTGCTCTGTTCTTGAATCCAGTTCCCCCTCCAACACACTGACCAGACACAGACCCTGGTTACAAAAAGGCAAAACTAATCTTCCGAGGACACTAAAGTTCAGCACTGCCCGAGACCACAGCAGTGTTTGACGGGGCTGATCCTTCTCCCGCAGGCTCAGGCACTCTCCCCATCCACCACCAAAGCTGCCAGTTTAATTCACCATCTCCTTCTGACCTGTCTGTGGGTTCTTGCACTGTTATAACGAGACCCAGTGTAACCTTGTTGACATCCACCTTGCGACACTGGCCTGCCACCACTGAGCGACAGCACTGCTCCACTGATCTAAACACCAGCAGAGCTGACTGGAATTCTCCACAAAGTGCTGGTTGAATTGGTGTACCGTCACATGCATTCTGTGGTCCATTGAGCCAACCAATTGATGCAGAATTCTCCCCAGAATGAACCCTGTAGGCAGCGAGTCACTGACTCAACACCAGCTTCTCCGGTCTAACGCTGACACCACTCGTCCCTGGAATCATTCTAATAAATAATTTCTGTATCCTCCCTGGGATCTTCGTGTCTGTCCCAAGAGCAGTGACCAGCATTGGATGTCTGAACCCTGTTTTGCACAGGCTCAGCACACCCTCCCTGCTTACGTACACTGTGCCGCTGTTTAAGAAGCCCAGGATACCTTGTGGTATACTAAGCCCTCTCTCGACACACCCTACCCACTTCAAACGTTGTTTTGCAGCAAGATATGGGCCAAAGACTGGGAATCAACAGTTGTTATGGTGCACAAGTATGGAGAGGTGGGTGCAGGGAAAAGAAAGAGGGGTTACAATACTGGGATCAGCAAGCACTCTGCCTGGGCTAAATGCACCCTTTGTGTGCCTAGTTTTATTCCCTGCACCTGAAGGAATATTGGGGCTCTGGAGAGGAGCCGACCAGAATAATACCAGATCTCAGGGCGTTGGCACCAGGATTCGGTCCATGGGCAAGGGGTTCTGCTGGAATAAACCCCAAAGAAGGGAGGCAATGTTTTCAGAATGCAGACATTCAGTAGGTCAATTTGCACAACTGATTGGATGTAGATGGAGGAATGGTAGGACCACAAAGGACAAGGAACTGGGAGGGCTACAGAGCACTCGGCATGGTGATAGTCACAGAGTCAGTTGTACACCACAGGCCCTTCAGCCCACCACGTCCATATCGACCCTTTTGACCACCCACACTAATCCTTTTTACCCACATTAGGACCATATCCTTCCATGCCTTGCCTATTGAAGTGTCTGTCTAAATGTCTCTTAAACATAGTGACTGCATCTGGAGGCTAAAGAAATTTGGTATGACCCCTTTGACCCTCTCTAATTTTTAATTGATGCACTATAGAAAGCATCCTATCCAGGTGCATCACGGCTTGGTACGGCAACTGCTCTACCCGGGACCGCAAGAAACTGCAGAGAGTTGTGGACACAGCTCAGCACATCATGGAAACCAGCCTCCCCTGAATGGACTCTGTCTGCACTTCTCGCTGCCTCGGTAAAGCAGCCAACATAATCAAAGACACTACTCACCCTGGACATTCTCTCTTCTCCCCCATCTCATCAGGCAGAAGATAAAAAAGCCTGAAAGCACGTACCACCAGACTCAAGGACAGCTTCTGTCCCACTGTTTTAAAACTATTGAACAGTTTCCTAGTACGATAAAATGGACTCTTGACCTCACAATCTGTCTCATTATGGCCTTGCACCTTATTGTCTGCCTGCACTTTCTCTGTAACTGTAACACTTTATTCTGCATTCTGTTATTGTTTTCCCTTGTATTACATCAATGTACTGATGTGATGAAATGATCTGTATGGATGGCATGCAAAACAAAGTTTTTCCACTGTTCCTCAGTACATGTGACAATAATAAACTAACTTACCATTTTCCCTTCTCTGGCAGCACGTTCCAGATACCAACCACTGTGTAAAAAAAAACTTACTCCTCAGTCCCCTTTAAAGCTCCTCCCTTTCACCTTAGACCCATGCCCTGTTATTTGTTATCTCCGTGCCTGATACCTCCCACTGCAGGACTCCCAACTTCCTGCTCTCTGAAACTCTGTTAATTCAGCTCCTGGACCACGAGCGAGGACACAGAGAGCTTCGTTCATTAGAACTAGTGAGCAGAAGCCGGTGAGGCAAAACTAACCCGACGGGGAGAAGGAGTACCTGGAAGCCAAAGCAGATGGTTGGAATAGCATTGAACACCGCCATCCAGGAGGAAGGGCTACGAACAGAGGAAAAGATGGTTAACCCTTACTGGCAGCTCGACAACCCACCATCTCCTTCCCATTGCCCAACCCCGACCTCAGTAGTAAGGCACTGCCCTCATTCTGTGCTGTACGCCAGCCCAATGGGAAGTCAGGCAACTTTCTTTGGGCTGTTATTGCCCAGGGCTGCCACAGCAGGCGTACAGAGCACAAGCTGTGCTCTTGTTTCTCTGTACAATTCCCCCTCAGCTACACATGGTTTGGCCGAGAACAGAAACTCCAGGTGCGTAGCTCGATTCGCGCATGGAGCAGGGAGCCGCGCAGGCTCCGGGCACGGAAAGAGACCGCTTGAGCCACGTGCCGCTCCTGCTGGAGCGGTCCCAGTCCACATCCGTTCCCCTCCCACCTGCTCTACGTATCCCTGCATTTTGTAAAAGGTGGCACGTTCTCTGGCTGAGCTGCCCCTCGCTGAAGCACACGTAACAAGCCAAGTGCCAAGGAGACAACACTTACCTGGTGGGGATGTCCCCAGTATTGATGCCTTTGTCTGGCCAGATATACTTAATGATAACTATAATGGTCACATACCAAGTGCCCAACACACTTAGGGTGCTAGAGAGAAAGGAAAAATAACAGTCAAAACAGGGCCAACCTTGGCTGTATACATCCCAACAGGGAAGGTGTTAAAAGGCTGCCAAATAGTAAAAAGGTTCAAATCCAAAGCTGCTTAACCTCAATTTGAAGCCTTTGCTTGGATAAATTGCTTCATCCTTTAATGGGATGGAAGTTCTGGTAAATGGTACGCATGTATTCCAGGTACAGTGTCAGTAGCGACCACCCCAGTTAAGTGAATCATGGTTTGATCAGTCCCAATGCTGGACTGCTGTGCAAGACCTGCACAATATTATTGATTCAATCCGAAAACCAGCCAGAGACTTTGGGGTCTACCTTCCATTACGGAACAGCAGCTGGTCAGGCACACAAACCCTCACAACAGGCACTAGTCTGGATTGGATCTAAGCAAAGGAACAAGTAGTGTACAAGCTGTTCCCGACTTAAGAACATACAATTTATGGACATCCCCTACGTAGGAATGAGCTCCCATAAATATCATGTCCGATGTACATACAAACGTTTGCTCCTACATATGGCAGTATTAGTTTCTTCCCTCTCTCCACTTTTAGTAATTATTCTTTCTTGTTATTATGTGCTTTTGATGCCATTTGTTACAATACTGTGGAGGTGTGATCACCATAGAGTGATTTTTGTGTATTTTCCGACTTATGGACAAAAATCGACCCATGAACATCAGTGAAAACAGAATCCGTCGTTCCCCAGGGACGGCCTGTGTTCAGGTTCAAGGGCCAAACCATCTGGGTCCCCTTCTCCAGCACCACTTCCCCCCACCCGTCCCCACACCATAACCCCACCTCACCAAACAAGCAGAGACAACCGACCCACTCTGCGGATTAATCAACACCACTCTCAACTATCCAGGACGCACAGACTGAACAGCTGCAACGGAATTGATGGGGCGGAAGAGGGAGAGGAAGTGGTTGTGCTTCAGTAGCCAAGAAACCAGATAGGTGGAGGGATCAGACACCACTCTGTCAAGCACTACCAACTGGGAGCTTCAGTTTGGCAGGAAAGTGGATCAAGGAGATGCAATATTGGAGAGCGAGGCACGCAGGTCAGTACAAGAAAGTGGTTAACAGAGGCGTCAAATGTCACACTGAAAGCTCGATTAGAATGGAGAGTTAAAATAATGAAGGCACAATGGACAGGTACATGGATAGCAAAGGTTTATAGGGATAACTGGGCAAACAGGACAAGCTTAGGAAGGCATTTTGGTCAGCATGAATGAGTTGGGCTGAAGGGCCTGTATCCGTGCTGTATGACTCTATAACGACAGCCTCATTTACTGAGTTAGATGCTGTTGGACTGCACCAAGAGGACACGGCACAATATCGCCTCCACCTTGCCCCAGCTCCAAAGATGGGTTTGTGAAGATGCCCAGTGCTGAAGGTTACATTGCCCTTGCCCTGTTGTAGGTCTGCTGAGCAGGGTCCACTCCGCGTGGTAACTGAGCCTGATCAACCCGTGGGGTTGTCTCAAGAATTTGGCCCTTCACTTCCAACTACTTCCACCTTGTCTCAAGTGTTCCCTGGAGACACAACGTGTTCTGACAGGTAGTCCCACAGAGGACACAAAAGGGGAAGGCAGGGGGTAGGTGGAGAAGGCGAGTGAGGCCGAGACCGTTTCAGTGGGCGCAGGGTCTGTTGACCTGGTTTGGAACAACTGATGAGCGATTCGATAAGGGGTGGTTTTGGTACTTGGAAAATCCCAACCTAAGACAACGAGAAAAGCTGCAAGATGATGGAGCAAAGGGGTCGGGGAGAGGGGCAATTGGAGATAAGATTAGTGAGTCAATCAACAGTGGAGGTGACTACACGAATAGTCTCAGCCTTCTGGGGATGAGCAATCCGATGGGCTCCTCGCCTCTGTGGAAGAGGAGGGTTCTGGGGGGGATTTAAAGAGGCCATGCCGGGGGCGTTAGAACTACGGAGCTGAAGTCGAGAACTGCAATGGGGTGGGGGTGGGGCCAGTGTGTGAATGGTTCAATGGGGGAGCAGCCTAGGTCTGCTCAGCAGATCGAGCGCAGCCCATCATCAGGGACCGAGGACGAGAAGAGGCAGAACCTCGGGGGTGAAAGGTCAGACAGGTGGGGAGATTGCCTAGGTAGGGTGATCACTTTGCGAAGCACCTGTGGTCAGTCCACGGGGCTGACCCCGAGCATCTCATTATTTGTCACTTCAATTCCCCATCCCACTCTATTGGTCTGTGGCCTCCTTCACTGTTACAGTGAGGCCCCACACAGGCTTGAGGAACAGCACCTCATCTTCTGTCTGGGCACGTTGCAGCCTCCTGGACTCTACAACTTCGGGTAGCTTGATTTCCCTGTCTGTATCAGTCATCCATCTGTGACATCAGTTCAGTTTGTTTCTTTTCCATTTTGTCTTTTTTCTCTCTGGGAGTGGAGGATGTTCCCAGCCTGACCTGCTAGGCACATCCTCCTGCTTTGCATTTCACAACTCCTACATCCTTTTGTCCACATTCTCACTCTCTAACTGCTCCCATTCACTCACTGACCAGATTACCCTGTTTACAGCTTATCCCCATGGTCACCCCGGTTTTACCCTGTCAGAGACAACCCTTCCCCACCCTCCCTGAATCTTAACAATCTTCTTTTGTCTTCTTCCCAGTTCTGACAGAGGGTCTTCTGTTTCTCTTCCCACGGATGCAGCCCGACCTGCTGAGTATTTCCAGCATTTTTTGCTTTTGTTTTAGATTTCCAGCATCTACAAGTTTTATTTTTTTGATTTTCAGATCAGTTTGGGTGATAGGTTTTGAGAACACAAGGTAGGTAGAACAAGAGATGAGGGAGTGGTTTGAATCACGATTTGAGATGCAATAAAAGGTATGGTCAAAGGCCACTGGTCCAAGAGGGGAAGGTACGAGCACAGGAAAACCGAGGAGGAACAAGAGGGATGATCGGCGACTCAATTCACAGGTTGAAGGAGGAGATTGTGGCAGAGAAAAGGGAAAGGGGAACAAGGTGGGATTTGGAGTCGCCGTGTTCAGGGGGACCTGACAGATTGGCTTCAACGAGAAGCGAAGGGCACATTAGAGATTGGCAACCTTTTTCCCCCACAAAGAATGATTAATATGAGAAATAATATGGGCAAAAATCCCAGCTTATTGTTGAACAGCGAGATGCCGGACGTAGAGGGAAGGCTGATTAACATTGCCGCTGCACTCCACACCACTTCTACTTGCATCAACCTTGTTAACCACTGCCCTGGCAGAGAATGGCTTACATCACAGGCTGGGAATCGAATACACCGCTTGTTCCATCCATTGGCACAAGGACCAACAAGTCCATCACTCAAAGCAGTAAAATCACTAACCTGGCATACTTCTGGAACCCAATCTCTTTGGGGATGGAGAGAGGTAGGATGACCAAAATGGAGATGACAGAGATGGTGAACTTACGGTCACTGTACCAGTGGCCGTTGACAGAAGCATCCCCTTCAGGAGTGTGCATCAATGCTGCGAGTACTGCAAAGGCAAAGCACATCATTCAAAACCTTCCCCACACAGAATATCTCCCTCAACACATTTGTTTAGGTTTGGACAACAACCCAAGGGTCAAGGTATAGGGCAAAGTACTCTCGGAGAAAGATCCTTGCGTCACTTTAGGCCTGGTCTACTGATCGAAGTACATTCTCACCTGATTCAATGCTCCAGCTAAACACCACGAACAGTGTTACATCTTGAGGATCAATGTACTAGTTTGACTTGTGCACACTTCACGGCCTGGTACATAACCAACTGCTCGATGCTTTTCTGTGGGGTCTCACTGTGCACAAATGGGCTGCCACATTCCCTCTTTAAACAGTGACCACAGTACAAAATGGAACTTTATTGGGAATAAATTGCTTTGGAACCTCTAGAGGTCAGAGAGTACACAACAGCATCCTAAATTCTTTTGCTATTACAGAAGCATGTTTTTGTGACTGCCCACTTTTACAGCAGCAAATGAAACAATAATGGCACAAATTTCTTCACCCCCTTATACTAGAAACAGGGCAGCATTCCTAAGCCAGTGATCCAAGATCACTCTCTACCCCACCCATGACGCTGTTTCCACCAGCATCCTGCAGTGCAGACCCACTTCCCCGATGACAAACATCACCAGGTGCAGCCCAGTGTCTGTTACCACACAGAATGTGTGCCCTAGAACGTAAATGATGGGGCTGTAAAACTAGCCTGTGTGTGTACATAATCCACCATCTGCAGGAATCCTGCTCGAAGCATCTGGGCCAGTTTAACAATTTTATGTGAGCTTCAGATTTAGTAAACGTGGCACGGGGTAGATTTACTGGGTGTTCAGAGTAATGAAGGGACTTTGACGAAGCAAATAAGGAAACCGCTTCAAGCAGATGTGCCTGAAGAGGACACAACTTTGTGGTAGTTGTCAAAAAAACTACTGGCAGGCACAGTAGTGCAGCGGTTAGCGTAATGCTATTACAGCGCCAGCGACCCGGGTTCAATTCCGGCTGCTGTCTGTGAGGAGTTTGTACGTTCTCCCCATGTCTGCGTGGGTTTCCTCCAGTGCTCCGGTTTCCTCCCACATTCCAAAGACGTACGGGTTAGGAAGTTGTGGGCATGCTATGTTGGCGCCGGAAGCGTGGCGACACTCGCGGGCTGCCCCCAGAACACTCTATGCAAAAGATGCATTTCACTGTGTTTTTCAATGTACATGTGACTAGTAAAGATATCTTAAAACAAAATATTAACAAGTTATGATGATTTAGAAAGTACCTGAAAGAAAGGTGGAAGCAGATTCGATAATAAGTTTCCAAAAAATGGATAGATATTTCTAAAGGGAACATTGCCAGCATTATAGGGGCAGAACAGTGGAACTAGTTGGATAATATTTAAACAGCCAGCACAAAGATGGGCAGAAGGGGAATGATAATGTATCAAGGGGTGTGATAGTGAAGTGGTTAAGTTACTGGATCGGCAGCCAGAGGTCTGGCCCACTGTATCCACAGACAGGTTCAAGTCCCACCAGGGCAGCTGGGGATTTCAAATTCAAGTGCTTAACTGGACACGCAAATGTCTCCCTCGGTTCAGTCAAACGAGAGTGAACAGTAACGCCTCGCTGGTGACGTCTACGTAACGCGAATGAATAAGCATTCTGTGCTGCAACACTTGACTCATTGGGAGGAAAGAAAAGTAATCCCTGTGCTGAAACGGTGAACCCCTCTCACCACAGGTGCTGCCTGAGACTTGACAGACAGTTTAACCAACTCTCAAAGCCCACCCAGCTCAAGGTGGCTGGCGATCCCACTGCACCTTCCCGTGCCAGACCTGAACTGCTGCCCACCCTCTGACCCTGCGCACAAGGTTCACTGCCCAACCCCCCCACCGACTCACTCTTGTCCAGCTGATCGCCAACTATGATCAAGAACGCGATGCAGGTGCCGAAGGTGTAGACGGCGATGAGGATGTCGCAGACCGTGCCCACCACCTGTCCACAGGCTTCCCGCACCACCTCCTGGTAGGTGGCCTTACCGCTGACTTGTGAACAGTACGCCAGAACCACCAGGCCAGCAATTATGAACAGCAGCAAACACTGCAAGAAAACCACAACACGTTTAAACATCAAGAGCTGATTACCAGAGGTTTGGGAGACTCCATTCTCACAGATAGAATAACTGCAATGAACTCTTGATCTCTCAATCTACCTCGTCATGGCCCTTGCAGCTTATTTGTCTGCCTGCACTTTCTCTGTAAGTGTAACACTATATTTTGCATTCTGTATTGTTTTTCTTTTTGTACTACCTCAATGTATGTGCGTATGGAATGATGTGTCTAGATGGCACGCAAACAAAAGCTTTTCACTGTATCGTGGTACATGTGATAAATCATAAACCAATTACCACTCCCACCCTAAAACACTAAAATTTCTCCAAAAGCTATGGGGCAGCACATTGGTACAACTGCAGAGCCACTGCCTCACAGCTCCAGAGACCCCTGGTTTGATCCCGACCTGGGGTGCCGTCCGTGTGGAGTTTGCACATTCTCCATCACCACGCGGGTTTCTCCTCAGATGCTCCGTTTCCTTCCACATCCCGAAGACGTGCGGGTCAGTAGGTTGACTCGCTGCTGTGAACTGCCCTCAGTGTTTGGGTGAGGGGTAGAATCCGGGGGGGGGGGGGGGGGGGGGGGGTGGAAGTTGATGGGAGAGTGGGGAGAATAAAATGGGGATCAGTGGGGGTTCTTTCATGAAATTCTGCACCCTTTTTTCTCCAAACTTTCCTGCGTCCTCACCACAAAATTCAGCATCAGAAGTTTGCAAAGGAACATCTAAACAAGCCTGATGCATTTTGGAAACAAGTCTTGTGGACTGATGAAGTTAAAATAGAACTTTTTGGCCGCAATGAGCAAACTTTTTGGCTGCAATGTTTGGAGAAAAAAAAAGGGTGCAGAATTTCATGAAAAGAACACCTCTCCAACTGTTAAGCACGGGGGTGGATCGATCATGCTTTGGGCTTGTGTTGCAGCCAGTGGCACGGGGAACATTTCACTGGTAGAGGGAAGAATGAATTCAATTAAATACCAGCAAATTCTGGAAGCAAACATCACACCGTCTTCTAAAAAGCTGAAGATGAAAAGAGGATGGCTTCTACAACAGGATAACGATCCTAAACGCACCTCAAAATCCACAGTGGACTACCTCAAGAGGCACAAGCTGAAGGTTTTGCCATGGCCCTCACGGTCCCCTGACCTAAAAATCATCGAAAATCTGTGGATAGACCTCAAAAGAGCAGTGCATGCAAGATGGCCCAAGAATCTCACAGAACTAGAAGCCTTTTGCAAGGAAGAATGGGCGAAAATCCCCCAAACAAGAATTGAAAGACTCTTAGCTGGCTACAGAAAGTGTTTACAAGCTGTGATACTTGCCAAAGGGGGTGTTACTAAGTACTGACCATGCAAGGTGCCCAAACTTTTGCTTCAGGCCCTTTTCCTTTTTTGTTATTTTGAATCCGTAAAAGATGGAAATAAAAAAGTAATCTTGCTTAAAATATTAAAGAAATGTGTCATCTTTAACTTTATGCCTTTTGGAAATCAGGTCATCTTCTATCCGCTTAGCTATTCACAGTAGCAGAAATTTTGACCAGGGGTGCCCAAACTTTTGCACGCCACTGTATAAACCAGTGAAGTACTAAGAGCTAGAAGAAGCATTGAACCAAGTCCCAGTTTGCCTCCTCACGACATGCAAGATTGTGTGATGCCGTTTTGAGGTGGGTTACGTTCTGTGTATGAATTAGTTCCAGAAGCCTGCTCTGCCACAAGACCACAACTGATCTGAACGTACTCCCAACATTCATTCCTGCCAACTCCAGTAATCTTTCTTCCCCCATCTATCCCTGAACTGGCAACAAACAGATTCTTTGCTCATTATCATTGTTTTTGGGAGTTTGTCCTTCTGGGGACACATGGATGGCCAACTGATGGAGCCTTTCTGGTAAAGACTTTCCCTGTGACATGGGTAGCGAGCTGTTGCAGTCTCCTGATTGCCCTGGCTGGTGTACCATGTGATGACGTTTGCACCACGTCTATCTTGCGTCACACAGACACGGGTCTAGTGGTGGTAGCGCCCAAGCAGGGCTGGTAACAGATGAGATTTTCCACACTTCAGCTGAAGTTCCACCCTTGCCAGGGGCTTTGCCACCTGAAGTGGAATCAACAGCCTTCCTAAACTCAAACACTGAAGGTTCCACATCACTCGGGTAACAGTAGAAGATCGGGCCTGGAAAGGCCTGCCTCGGAACCAGGATGGCTCCAAGTACTGCTCCTACCCCATTTGATAGGGAAGGGGACAGTCTTACTGACCCTGCCTTTAATGACAGTACAGAATAGAGATCTAAAGATATATCACTAAGTCCACATCTCAGCAAATCAAAAGCTTTCGCCAAAACAATAAAAACTACCTCAAAGTTTTTTTTGGCCCCACTTAATAAATTGATGCCCTAATTGCAACTGGGGGTAGCCCTTAAGGAATCATTTTGTCAGTCGTTAATCAAGATTGCATCGGACGATCTTTTCACAAGAATCTTTGTGAATGTTCTTGGCACAATGGACCCAATAGTAATGGACCTCCAGTCATGCAAGGCATGGAAGGAAGTTTTCTAACACAACAATCTTCTCTGAAGCAAGGACGTCAGCCATCCCAGCAAAGACTTTGCTGATGTGGGCATCTGGTTGGGACAGATGGCCACACTGCCAAGGAGACTGGATGGGGTGATATCTGAGGCCAAAAGACCTCAGTTTGGGACGTTAGTGAAAGGGAAAGCCTTCAGCACCCATTACAACCAGTGGGAAACTGTACCTGACTATATTATTGCAACCCTTCACATAGACAATGGCAGTTTGACAGGAGGCACCATTGTCACAGCAAAGGCCACAGAACCGTGGATCATCCTGTGCATCGTCACCCAATGACACTTGTGGGTGTGGCATGCCCCAGTCTCTACCCTTCCAGAACTAGCCTACAGAGTCCCCAATGGAAACGCAGTGGGTGACATGCCCTCACAAAGTACAAAAGCTGCGTCTCATTGAGTCAACCAACCAACCTTTTTGGGAGCTGGCCAGGTTTCCGAAAACTGATACAGGAGTTGTTCTCAAGCCATGAAAATTCGAGTCCGTTTTCCCTTGACAGGAGGCCCTGCCCCTGGTAGAAGTGATACTGTCTTAAACACCTGAACTTATGCATCACTGCACCATCGCACAAAATATGCGAGCCTTTGATTTGGTGGTGGGGAGGGCAGCTGGCGAGACAATTAGAAGATAGAAACCAAGTGTTTTCCGTCACTTTCAGCTCTGACAACTATCCATTTGCAGGATATCTTCAAACTTAAGAACAGAAAATGTCAGCCACAGAGTCCTTCAAACTTGCTTCACATTCAATATGCCGTCAACTTGCCCAGACCCATAACCCATCTATGTTCTCTGCACCTTCCCCTCAGCTCACTTCCCCACCCAGCTCCGTAGCACCAGGGGTCTGGGATAAGCTGCACTCTCTCTAGTCAAAACCATTTCTCTCGATGAGAAATAGCCAAGGTCCCAGCAATGATTGTCAAATCACCCACTGTTAACCGTCTGCAAACCTGGAGAGAATTATCCCCACTATATCCTCCTCAGCACCACACTGGCATACATGGAACCAGAGCTGATATAAAGTCAGAGAGACACAGCAGGGGAACAGGCCCTTCGCCCACCAAGTCTGTACTGACCATCAACCACACATTTACACCAATCCCATTTTATTCTTCCCACATTCCCATCAACTCCCCCCAGATTCTACCCCTCACCTACACACTAGGGGCAGTTTATGGAGACCAACCAACTTACCAAACTGCACAGAGACTCAGAGTAACAAAGCACAGAGACAGGCCCTTCAGCCCAACTCGTCCATGCCTACCAAGATGCCCGTCTGAGCTCATCCCATTTGCTCGCATCCCTCTAAACCTTTCCTGTCCATAGGAAATCCATCTTTGGGTTGTAGGAGGAAAACAGACCACCCCGGGGGGCGGGGGGTGGGGGGGAACCCACATGGTCACAGGGAGACCGTGCAAACTCCATGCAGACAGCGCCCGAGGTCAGGATTGAACCCGGGTCTCCGGAGTTGAGAGGCAGCGGCTCTACCCTAGTTTGGGAATTGGATACCAAGCTAATTCCAATGTTCCTGATGGAGAAGCACTGGTTTCCCATCAGAGCCTCTTGTTAACGGCCCAGGTGAGGCTGAAGGGTACGCAAAGTGCTCGAGGGGGTCTGGAATGGTTTGAAGACCCAAGTCGGCAGAGATGAACCCACCCAGAATTGAACAGCTTACCATCTGCAGGACTATCCCAGCCACCACTCCTCCTGCCATGTAGAAGGCATAGGGGAAGTTGAGCAGACCCGCGCCGAGCGCGGCGTTTACCACGATGAAGACTGCGGCATAGGCCGGCGTCCCTCCTCGCTTCCCTGGGTCTCCCGGCCGGTCGGCGGGCGAACTCGGCAGGAGGCTGGTCTGCTCCCCAGGTTTCCCATTCCAGCCCCAGTCCTGTTGGTCACTGTTCACCGTCACCTCACAGCGGGCCATCCCCGTGCACTGCCCGCTGCTTCAAACGGACTAATAGACACAGCCTCCCGGTCAGCACGTCAGACTGCCGAACTTAAGCATCCAGAGAACTGAAAACGATGGGATTCCCTCCTTGGCGTTTCACCCTCAGCATCTGAAAAGGAAGGGGAGGGGGGTGGGTCAGAGAAAGTAAACCAAATCCTGCTATAACCAAGAAACACACTGTACAGTTTTCTCTGCCCCCCTCCACCCAAGTCACTACACACTTACACTTCCCTATCAGACTGCACTGCCCGAAGAGGTGGTGGAGGCAGGTACTCTCAACTGCATTTAAGTAGCACCTGGACAAGCATTTGAATTGGCAAGGGATAGACAGCTACGGGCCAGGTGCTGGAAAGTGTGTACTTGGGTGCTTGACCGTCAGCATAGACATGGTGGGCCAAAGGGCCTTTAACTGAGAGAAACAAAGGACTGCAGATGCTGGAATCTGGATGACAAACACGAATATGCTGGAGGAACTCAGCAGGCCGGGCAGCATCCGTGGAGAAAAGCAGGCGGTCAACGTTTCGGGTCGGGACCCTTCTTCAGGACTGGAGATAGGAAAAGCGGGAAGCCCAATATATCGGAGGGAAAAAGCAGAGCAGTGATAGGTGGACAGAAGAGGGGAGGCGGAGTGGGCACAGGGTGGTGATAGGTAGATGCAGGTAAGAGATGGTGATGGGCAGGTGCGGGGGAGGAGGGGAGAGCAGATCCACCGGGAGATGGGTCAAAGGTAAGGAGAGAGAGGAAAAAAAGGCTAGGAGAGGGGAGAAGAGAAGAAGCATGGGGGGGGGGGTGGAAAGACCCTTTTAACTGTGCTATATTGACAGCAACCTTTCTTCTCTCAGAAGATTATGGGCTCAAAGTGCCAGCCCAGAGACTCCAACACAAAATCCAAGCTGAGAGCATACTTTTCTCATTCTCTCTTCTCCTACTTCCATCGGGCTGAAGATACAGAACTGTGAGAACACGTACCACCAGGCTCAAAAACAGCTTCTATCCCACTGTTAGAAGACTCTTGTGCGATAAAGATGAACTCCTGATCTCTCAATCTACCTCGTCATGGCCCTTGCACCTTATTGTCTGCCTGCCCTGCACTTTCTCTGTAACTGTATCACTATATTCTGCGTTCTGTATTGTTTTCCTTTTGTACTACCTCGATGTACTTGTGTCTGATGGCAAACGAAAGCTCCTCACTATATCTTGGTACATGTGACAATAATAAACCAATTACTGTACTGCACTGTCAGAGGTATCATGATCCAGATGGGATATGAGCACACCCCCTCTCCCCATGGCCCTGTGGTAACTCTCCCCAGTGTCCTGGTCGGTACTCATCCTTCAATCAGCATCATTGACTGTTCTGATGAAGGGTCTTCAGTCTGAAACTTTAACCCTGTTTCTCTCTCCACAGATGCTGAGTGTCTCCAGCTTTTTCCATTTTTATTTCAGATTTCCAGCAGCTGCAGTTTGTTGATTTCCACTAACAGTTTATCTTCTTGATTGAACTGATGATTATGGAAACTTGCTGATGTGCACATTAGCTGGAACTTCCTCACTTTACAACAGCAACCAGAATACATACAAGCCAAAGTCACACAGCACAGAAACAGCCCACTGAGTCTATGCCAACCATCAAGCATCCATTTTATTCTTGCCATACTGGCCTCAGCTTCCTAAGATTCTACCCCTCACCTACACACCAGGGACAATTTACAGTGGCCAATTAACCTACCAGCCTGCATGCCCTTTTGATGTGGGAGGAAACCGGAGCACCTGTGGGAGACCCATACAGTCACAGGGAGAACGTGCAAACTCCACATAGACAGCAGCTGGGGTCAGAATTGAACCCGGGTCACTGGAGTGCAGCTCTACAGAAGCACTTACTTTGCTGCAAGCAGGTTTGGAGTGCACCGAATTTGCAAAAGGCACTATGGAAATATTTTTCTTTTTAATGAACTGAAATTCTTGAGTGGTTTTAACATCCTGTTGCTGAGCCTCCTGTCTTTCTACTGTCTTGTATAATTTATATTGTGTGTTGTCTGTACTTATGTGTCCATGTTGCTGCAAGCAAGTTTTTCATTGTACTGTACCTCACCATACTTGTGCACATGACAAAGCACTGGACTTGAAACCATGTGACCAGACATGTGACCCCCCCACAGCAGAGATGCTCATTCTCCACCCCCTTTTTCTATATTTTTTTCTTTAAAAATGTTGAGCAATGCTAACAAGAGTTCACAAAATCACAGAACAGCTGCAGTGAGGAAGACGGCCATTCCGCCACTTGAGTCTGTTCCAACTCTCTTTTTCTCTGGCTAGCCCCACTGCCCCACCCTCACCATAAACCTAGCCAACCTAACCTCTGGCACAGCAGTCTAATGAACCTGCACTCCCTCTACAGTAAGTATATCCTCTTGGCTAAGCAGCCCAAAGTAAGTGTGATCTGACCAAGTCCCTGTATAACTGCAGCAAGACATCCCTGCTCCTGTATATCAAAGCCTCCTACAGTGAAGACCAACATGCCTTCTGAAACCGCTTGCTGCACCTGTACGTTTGCTTTCAGCGACTGGCGTACAAGGGCACCCCAAGCCTCTTTGTACTCCAGACTTCTTAATCTGCCTTATAAAAAATAATGCACCTCTCTGATTTTCTTCCCCTCCCCCCCCATTCGTTAACTTCACATTTATCCAAGTCAGGTTGCAATGTGCCCTGTTTATGTCCACTGGCTCAATCCAAGCCCTCCTCACAATCCCACCAGTCCAGCGTCCCCCAGTACAACCGGTAACGTTACACTGGGTTTCCTCAAGCAAGTCACTGATACATATTGTTGAATGGCTGGATGGGAGCACCGAAATCAGGCCATCCCCACCAGTCACTGCCCGCCACGGAGTCCCTTTGATCTGTGGACTGGGGTTGCGGTTGGGGGGGGGGGGGTGGGGGGGGGGGGGGGGGTGTTGGGGGTTGGGTGTTGGTTGGGGGCAGGGGTAGGGTGGTTGGGGTTGGGTGGGTGGGGGTTGGGGGTTGGGGTTGGGTGGGTGGGGGTTGGGGGTTGGGGGTAGGGTGGGTGGGGGTTGGTTGGGGTTGGGGGTAGGGTGGGTGGGGTTGGTTGGGGTTGGGGGTAGGGTGGGTGGGTGTTGGTTGGGGGTAGGGGTAGGGGGGTTGGTTGGGGGTAGGGTGGGTGGGGGGTGGGTGTTGGTTGGGGGTGGGGTGGGTGGGTGTTGGTTGGGGGTGGGGTGGGTGGGGGTTGGTTGGGGTGGGGGTTGGTTGGGGTTGGGGGTAGGGTGGGTGGGGGGTGGGTGTTGGTTGGGGGTAGGGTGGGTGGGGGTTGGGGGTTGGTTGGGGGTAGGGTGGGTGGGGGGGTGGGTGTTGGTTGGGGGTAGGGTGGGTGGGGGTTGGGGGTTGGTTGGGGGTAGGGTGGGTGGGGGTTGGGGGTTGGTTGGGGGTAGGGTGGGTGGGGGTTGGTTGGGGGTAGGGTGGGTGGGGGTTGGGGGTAGGGTGGGTGGGGGTTGGTTGGGGGTAGGGTGGGGGTTGGTTGAGGTTGGGGGTAGGGGTAGGGTGGGGGTTGGTTGGGGTTGGGGGTAGGGTGGGTGGGGGTTGGTTGGGGTTGGGGGTAGGGTGGGTGGGGGTTGGTTGGGGGTAGGGTGGGGGTGGGTTGGGGTTGGGGGTAGGGTGGGTGGGGGTTGGTTGGGGTTGGGGGTAGGGTGGGTGGGGGTTGGTTGGGGTTGGGGGTAGGGTGGGTGGGGGTTGGTTGGGGTTGGGGGTAGGGTGGGTGGGGGTTGGTTGGGGTTGGGGGTAGGGTGGGTGGGGGTTGGTTGAGGTTGGGGGTAGGGTGGGTGGGTGATCCCCCGCCCAATGCACTCACCCAGCACCAGCCACCGAACTGCCCCGCCAGCGATCCACACTCACTGCCCCCGGACGCCGGCTCCGCGTCAGGTGATCGCCGGGGTGTCACGCTCACGTGACCGGGGAGGTCTTCCCCACGCGGGGCACGCTGGGAATTGTAGTGCGCCGCCCGTGACGGCGCATGCGCCCGGCGGGTCGACGCGGGCCGGTGGCGGGACGTGGCGGCGGTGAGTCTGCTGGTAAAGTCGCCGTGACCTGAGTCTCCTGGGGCCGTGATCAGCCTCTGTTACCCCCCGCCCGCCCCCCAGCCCCGTTCTCTTCAGTCTTAGAACTGTACAGAAGGGAAACAGGCCCTTCGGCCCACCCCGTCCGTGCTGACCAAGGTGCCCGCCTGAACCTGTCCCATTGGCCTGCACTTGGCGCCCGTCTCTCTCAACCTTTCCCATCCCGCACACTGTGTAGCCGCCCCCACCTCCTCCTCCTCTGGCACCTCCTTCCACCGCCCTCCGTGTGAAAACTCGGCCCCTCACATCCCTTTAAATCTTCCCCCTCTCACCTTAAACCTTTAGACCCACCCTGGCAAGAAGCTTCTGATTACCTACCCCGTCTATATGCCCCTCATCGTGTTATAAACCTCTATAAGGTCACCCCTCAGCCTCCTACGTTGCATTGAGAATAAACCCAATCTCTCCTGATAACTACAGCCCACCATTCTGGGCAGTATCCAAGTGGATTTCCTTCTGCGTCCTCTCAATTGCTGCCACATCCCATAGTGCGGCGATCGGAACTGTACACAGTACTCCCAATGTTTTGTATGGCTGCAACTTGATGTCCCAACTATTAGACCCAATGCCTCAGCCTATAGAACATAGACTGACCTTTTTCAGATCCCTTTCAATAACCCTTAAATACAGAGGAGCGAAGTTGACGACATAATAATGTTTCTTTTTCTTTTTAATTGAAAAAATCAGTCCAGTTTTTTTTGAAGTTTTTGGTTTTTTTTGGTCTATTATCAATATTTTTTTTGATTTGGGGGTTCTTCTTTCATATAATTAAATTTCATCTCTTTTCAATCTTTCCTTTTGTATTATGTTCACTTAATAAGAGAGCGGGAGGTCTAGATTACACAAGGATTTCTTAACTCCTTGTGATTATATATATTAACTGTTATGATTGCCATCCTGATCTCTTTGCACCGTATGTAGAATTATTAATGTTATATATATATTGTACTAATTTGAAAATTAATAAAAAGATTGAAAAAGAAAGAACATAGACAGAACAGGCCCTTTGACCCACAATGTCTGCACTGACCACGATGCCAAATTAAACTAAATCTCTTTTGCCTGCACATGATCCATATTCCCTCCATTCCTTGCATATGCATCTGTCTATCTAAATGCCTCTTAAATGCCTCTATCATAATACAGCCTCTTAAAGCCGCTATCATATCTATCCTTTGAAGGCAAGCACACCGAATGCCTTCTTCGCTTCCACCTGTGTCGCCACTTTCAGGGAGCTGTGGACTTGAATCCAAGGTCTCTCTGTGCACCAACTCTTGTGTTCTGGTGGCCTGGGGTGCAATGGAGAGCAAGAGACCTGTGGGCTGGTATAAAGAGCAAGAAGTCGGTGGGAGCAGAGGCAGCGGGCAAGGGGCCAGCAGTGTTTTGATGGAGTGATGTAATTTACTCTGCCCTCTCAAACTGTTTCCCTCAGGTACTCTTGTCCCTTTTCATATTATCGCTGGAGAGAATGGCTGACACTGCAGCATTTCGCAGTACTGGGAAGCTGAGTGGAACATACACAGACACATGAGCTAAATGCAGCCTGGTAGCAAAACAAACATTCTTTTTGTTCCTTGTGAATATCATGGTAAAGAAAGAGGCCATTTGACCCCCGTGAGTTAATGCCAGCTTCCAGAGCAATCCCATTCCTCACTCATTTCATGTTACCTGTTCTCTCTCACATGCCCATCAACTGCACCCAGATTCTCCAATCTTCTACCTACACTTGGGATAAATTACAGTGGCCAATTAAGATAAGATAGCTTTATTAGTCACACGTACATCAAAACACACAGTGAAATGCGTCTTTGCGTAGAGTGCTCTGGGGGCAGCCCGCAAGTGTCGCCACGCTTCTGGCGCCAACACAGCACGCCCACAACTTCCTAACCCTTGCGTCTTTTGGAATGTGGGAGGAAACCGGAGCACCCGCAGGAAACCCACGCAGTCACGGGGAGAACGTACAAGAACGTACAAACTCCTTACAGACAGCGGCCGTAATTGAACCTGGGTCACTGGCGCCGTAAAGCATTAAGCTAACTGCTACACTACCGTGCCTGCCAGCAATTAACCCTACCAGCATGTGTTTTTGGATGTGGGAAGAAACTGGAGCTCTACACGGTTACAGGGAGAACATGCACACAGCACACAGACAGCATTCTGCCTGCACCACTGTGAAATGTCACCTATCCTCACCTGTATTCAGTGGGGAGACAAGTTAAGGGGTTTAAGGATTCAGGTGTACAAATCTTTAAAAGCAGCATTACAAGTTGTCTAAGATTCTGACAGTGGGATTCATTTCAGGGGGCACAGAACTGAAAAAAAGTGATGTTAAGTCACTTGTAGAATTCTGGCCAGGTCACGTGTGCAGAGTTGTGGATTCTATATCTTCACCGGAAAAAAGTGTAAGATTTACAAGACAGCACCAGACTTGACTGACAGACAACTTACCTATCAGAAAATATTAAGCAGATTGGGGCTTTTTTATTTAGAAAAAAGAAAATTTAGAAGATTGATGAACCATTGAAATTAAATATATGCTGGGGTGTCAGTTGTGTTGAGAATATTTACAGTTGTGAGAGAATCCAAAACCAGTGATCGTATATAGAAGAAAGTTATTACTAGGGGAAAAAGGAGATGTGTCCTGTTTCTGTGCTGTATACTTTAGAGAGTGTTCTGTAGCCTGTTATGGGTCTGGCTCTGACACTGTGGTGGGATAGCCCACCTTCCTCATCGTCCCGAAATCAATTTTCCCTTTCCGTCCGCTGTAAATAACACAGTGCCACAAGGTCGATTCGAACAAATACCTTTATTAGCAGTGCACCGCTAGGAGAATTCTCTTCAGCACTCACTAAGAGTCGCTTCCCGAGTTCTCCCCGCACAAAGGGCAGACAGACATTTATACAGGAATTGTCACACACATCCCCTGCAAACGGCACCACGAGTTTCGGTCAAGCTATAGAGATCCCGAGACAGCTATTACACCTTTTGTCTTAGTATAATTGAGTTATAATCAAGGCTTTCAAAGGCAGGTATCACCCTTCATTGTTCAGACCAAGTCTTCACCTCGATGTTAATTACACTCAGTATCACCACTGTCTGACATATCGGAATGGTCCGTTACCCGAAACAAAGGCAGTTAACATACTTAACATTCCAACCTAACTAGTGGGTCAGCAGCTTGCTAGTCCTTGCTAAAGAAATATAAATGCATATATATATATTTTGTTTGCCAGTTATAGGTATGGTTGCAATTCTTAACCCTTCACTTCCTCATTCCCTCCTTTTTATTATTTCATGATAAACTAGAGCGGCGCTGAGAACGGGGCCAAGAGCTCATTAATAAGGACCTTGCAACAGGTATTCAGACAGGCCAGCACCACACAGCATACTATTATAATCACTATTAGTCCCACAGCTCCATGCAGCAGGTATGATGCCCACGACCCTCCTAGCAGCCACCCTAACCAACCTGTTCCTCCTGTAAATCCCTGTCTAAAGCTATCTACTTGCGTCTGAATGTCCTGAATGGCATGGGAGATGTTGTAGGACTCATCTCTCACGTTGGTGATACATTTGTCCCCAACTATAGCACATACTCCTCCTTGCTGAGCCAACTGGTAGTCCACAGCATACCGGGTCTGCTGGGCATAAAGTCGAAGCTCTGCCAGTTCCCAGTTCACCGCCTTCAGGCCCTCCATAGTACTGTTTCCCAGTGCAGCCAGTCCACAAATAAGGTAGTTCCGGTTGTTTACGGCTATAGTTCCTGCCGAACCCCCCAGAGAGAGAGTACTCAGGAATCCATGGCCTAACAATGCTAAGGGAGATCCCAATGACATAGGATCCCTCCAATCCTCACAGATCTCCTCAATAACTGACCGCACCACAAGTCTTCGTCGGACATGAGCCTTCTGGGGGCAGGGGACCGTGACCGGCCCAATCGTTCCTATTGCAAACCAGGCTGGCAGAGTGGGGGTGGCTGTGGTGAAAGTGCCATTAAAGAGGAACACATACCCTTCCTTAGCCCGGTAGCAGGTTACATTACCCGATTGCTGTGGTCTGGGCATTTGAGAATACCAAGAGATCCCAGCAACATTTCTCCCATGCTCCCTCAGGTAATTCTCCCTGGTTAGCCATTCTAAAGCAACATTAGACAATCTCACGTGGGTCCCGTTCCCTTCTCCACAAACCCATCGCTCTCCTGCAAGTAACGTAGCACACCTGGTGGCAGCACACTCACAGCTAAACCATCCCCCTTTAAACCCGCAATTCCTCTCTGTACAGGTAGTGGCGGCACATGCTATCGTATGCTGTACAATTGCTAGCCCACAACCCCACCCTATGCCGGTGAAACAGTGGGAGAGGGACTGGTGGTGGGCTGTACTACTAGGTCCTGTTACTGTTCCTTGCACCATTTACCCGGCAGCACCCTCCTGTAAGTTCCCATCTGTCCAACACACTTTGTTTTTGAAAATTCATACTTTAAGAGGGCCCTGGGGCTCCAGCTTGGTGTGGCTATAAAAAGGCCTTCCACTGACTCTGCCAAGGGGTAACAAACGGTGCGATTCCCATGTAGCTGCATATGTATTTTGTAAAACAAATTATCCTCTAACGCCCACACAAGAGTACTGGTAATGGTGAGGAGTCCGAATTTAAAAAGTATTAGCTTTCCTCCGGTGGCCATCATTTGCAGTCGCTCAGATGAATCCAACGTTCCTGGCCTTTTACTTTCACGGCTATCGGTGTTTGGAGTAGTATCTGGAAGGGGCCTTTCCACCGAGATCCCAGTTTAGGGTGCTCCCAATCCCGTATCAGTACCGAGTCTCCGATTTCCAGGTCAGGCAATTCCGTGTTCTGCCCTTCAGGTGGTTTAAAGGCACTCTCCACCTGCGAATGAAGAAACTTTAAAGAGGACGTAAGTTGTCTGAAATACCTTTGTAGTTCATCCCCCATGATATTAAAGTCAACCTGTGTCGGGGGTTGGGTGGCGGCGTCCCATGGGG
Source organism: Pristis pectinata (assembly GCF_009764475.1). Taxonomy (NCBI): domain Eukaryota; kingdom Metazoa; phylum Chordata; class Chondrichthyes; order Rhinopristiformes; family Pristidae; genus Pristis; species Pristis pectinata. The sequence continues at coordinate 49,285,787 of NC_067417.1, forward strand.
TTCTTCCCGGACGCCCATAGACGATTTCGGCAGCCGATACCCCGGTGGCTGAGTGGGGAGGTGATTCTCATATGGTATAATGCTAAGGGGAGAACCTTCAACCAGTTTAGACGTGTCTCTGACACTAATTTGGTTAGTTTATTCTTAAGGGTGCTGTTAGCTCTCTCTACTACACCCGCTGACTGAGGGTGGTAGGTGCAGTGGAACTGCTGTTCGATATGCAGTGCCTCGCACAATTCCTTATTTATTTTCCCTATGAAGTGGGGGCCATTGTCAGAACTTATCCGTCGGGGTACCCCAAACCTTGGTATAACCTCTGTGAGCAATAACTTTACCACCGTTGAGGCCTTATTGTTGGTGGTTGGAAAAGCTTCAATCCATCTACTAAATACATCAACAATAATAAGACAGTACTTGTAACAATGTACACGCGGTAATTCAATAAAGTCGAGTTGTATGCATTCAAAAGGATCACCTGGCAAGGGGGTTTTGCCTGGGGTGCACTTCACCCCTTTTCCAGCATTGGTTTGTTGGCATATCAAACACGACCGTATTTTGCCTTGTACTGCTTCCTCCAATCTGGGGTGCCACCAGGTACGTAGTAAAATGTTACTCATTCCCTCCTTGCCAAGGTGGGTGTCAGAATGTAGGCAGTCAATAAGCATTGGTAACAAAGAATCAGGTATACATACTTGACCGACTGGAGTAACCCAGAGGCCGTGTAGCGCAGAGTGCGTACACCCGTGCACCTTCCACATTTGTTTTTCTGAGTCAGGGGCGTCCCCCTGGAAGTGCTGCACAGTGACCATGTCTGGGGTGCCTGGCGTTGCTATTTTGGCTTGCAAACAACTGCTTGTTTTTCCACAGTGGAAATGATTTTAGACCCCTGGCGTGCTGCCAATTTCGCTTCTGTATCTGCCCTGTTATTGCCCTGGGTTATTAGGGAGGCATCTGAAAGGTGAGCAGAGCATTTAATGATGGCCAATTTGTTTGGGAGGAGGATGGCTTGGAGGAGGTTCTTTACATAAGCTGCATTCTGTATGGGGCTACCTGTAGAGGTCAGAAATCCCGTGTGCCCAGAGTTGGCCAAAATCATGGGCAACTCCAAAAGCATAGCGGGAGTCAGTGAAGATGTTAGCCACTTTGTCCTTGGCTAAAATGCAAGCTCGGGTCAGGGCAAAGAGTTCTGCTTTTTGGGCAGATACTGGGGGCTGCAGAGATGCAGATTCCACACTCTGGGAGTCGTTTACCACGGCATAGCCGCTAAGGTGGGTGCCCTGTTCAGAAATGTAGGAGCTACCGTCGACGTACAGGTTTAAGTCGGCTGACTGGATGGCCTTATCTGAAAGGTCCGGACGGGGTGCAGTTAAAAAGTGGTTACGCATTAGACAGTCATGAGGTGGGTCCGCAAGATCCTCAGGTGGGGCCTCTAGGAAGGTGGCAGGATTAATGGTCGTACAGTAGACAAAAGTGAGGAGTGGGTTATTCAGGAGTGCTACCTCGTATCTGTTTAAGCGGGCCTGGGTAAGGTGTTGCGTCTGGTGGGAAGTTAAGAGTGCCGTTACCGTATGGGAGGAATAAACCGTCACTGCCTGTTGCAGGGTAATATTGGAGGCTGCTGTTACTAGGGAATAAATGGCTGGAAGCATTTGTGAGCATGGTGGAAGTCCCCTTGCAACTGGGTCCAGCCGAGTGGAGTAGTATGCCACCGGTCTTTTCCTATCCCCATGGGTCCCAGGTAATTATGAGAGGGTGGTGGTGGTGGTGGTCCACAAGGGGGCCCATACACTGGGGTTCTTAAGTCATTGGGGTACAGTGGGTATCCTTTACCGAACCAGTCAACCCCTTCTGGAACGCAAAATTGCCGCTCCATTTGATAGCCCGTATTGTCGGAGTAGGAAGGTTGGGGCCGAGGGGGTCTCTGCACCATTTCCTGTTTTACCTTTGTGGCTTTCATATCGTGCCCGTTACTCCAGAAGTGGACTAGCGCCCTCCTCATGGCTTGTCGTGTGTGGTCAGGCCAGTTCATGTCATTAGTGCGGATAGCTGAGGCCACTCCCGCAGGGATGCATTGTAATAGGAGGGTGTTAAACTGGGGGGAGGCATTGCCTCTGTTGTAGGCATCGTGCCCCGCATAGGTACCGTAAAGTGAACAGAGACGGTCCCAAAAGTCTGGGCCGTCCTCACCTTGTTTCGGTCGGCATTCTAAAACTTTAGTTACGTCAATAGGCTGTTGGAGGGCTGTACGAAGGGCAGTTTTAATAGTGGCCACCTGGTCCTGAGGCCGGACGGCTGCCTGAAAGGCTGTCCAATCAGCATAGTTCCCCAGGTGTTCTTTCCACTGTGCCACTTCATTAGTTGTAAGGGCCATGCAACAAAGACTGAAAAAGTCTTGGGGGGCGGCCTGATACATCTGAATTGTTCCAATCACATAATCTATCAAATCCTCCGGGTTGGTTTTACGGTTGGGCGCCTGACTCATGATTAAGCACATCTCCTGAGGATTCTAAGGGGTGTAAATTTGGATTGTAGGATTAGCGCTGGCTTGGGCTGGATCAGGATTGGGAACTCTCCTGTTGGGGAATTGTTTCTTAACCTTGGCTCCCTTAACCCCATTCAACATGGTTGGTAGGCTGGGGTCTGTAGGGCCGCCATAATCAGTGGTAGAATCATCGTCGGTGTCCGTCTGAGAATCTATTGAAGGACAGTCCCTTGCCAAAAAGCTTCGTCGTTTGTCTGTGGCCTTAGAGCCACCTGTCTGTGGGCTTTCCCTTCGACTAAGCCGCATCCTGGTTCGGGACGCAATAGGGCCATGGACTTGTCCTGTGGGTGGGACTTGGCTAGCAGTCGCTGGTGGTAAGGGTGGGACGGCTTGCGGGCTAGCCGCATTATATGGGGGCGGCAATGAAACCGGGGGGTAGGTAGGGGCTGTGGGTTGGACCATCCAATCCTCCTCCTCTTCGTCCGTATCATTACTTTGGAACAACAGGGGCACGCCAGACATGTCGGGAGGTACCTCCACTTTATCCTTACTACTTTTATTTTTATTTCTGCTCTTCTCCTTATACACCTCATTTACCTCTTCTCTCTCCCTTCTGCTCCTTTCAGCATCGTGGTCTCCGCACTGAGACTTCAGGACTTCCCAACTCTTAGGATTTCCCTGTTCATCACACACACTAATTCCCCTTCTGCGCGCATTATGTTCCCAGCTAGCCTGCTTAGATTTATTTGTTAGGTCTTCGGCCGTCTTTCTCCAAGTGGACATTAATAATTTACATTTTTCCCCTGTATTCCGCTCCCAAATTGCCTTTTCTGCCTTTAGGCATTTATCTACGTCCCAAGTTCCCCCCAGTGGCCATATTTCGTTTCCCAATTTCTTATTGAGGCATGCTGATAATTTACGGAAGTTACTCTCGTTCTTCGGATAGTCTTTACATAACTTAGATAGTGGGGTATTGGACCCAGACTTATCGAGAGTTTGTCCCATTTTTGTATTCTACCCGATCGGACGGTACGAATCACTGTGATTACCTATAAGATCAGTCTCTTTCCTTCACCCACTTCAGGTTACTGACCTTTCTGTGGGGGATTTCTCCTCTTAAGAACCGGTCTAAGGCAGGGTGGTAGTACCGGAGAACCGATCTCAGAACTTAGAGCTCAAAACCTTGAAATTCACAACTTAAAATCCCAAACTCAAAACTGGGGACTCGAACCCCGAACAGAACTTAACTTAACTGGGGACTCGAACCCCGAACAGAACTTAACTGGGGACTCGAACCCCACCTTACCTGTGGCACTCGGAGTCCGTCAGAGGATTGTCGGTAAACGAAGGGATCGATCAGGTGTCCGACTGCCTGAGAGGGATCAAGGTGAATCGTACCTTGTGGGCCCGTCTGTCTCAGGTGGCCGTTATCCCCGTCGGTCGCTCACGCCGCTTCCGAAACCTTGTTTTGGACTCCTGGCTGGCTCGCCAAATTGTTGTCCCGAAATCAATTTTCCCTTTCCGTCCGCTGTAAATAACACAGTGCCACAAGGTCGATTCGAACAAATACCTTTATTAGCAGTGCACCGCTGGGAGAATTCTCTTCAGCACTCGCTAAGAGTCGCTTCCCGAGTTCTCCCCGAACAAAGGGCAGACAGACATTTATACAGGAATTGTCACACACATCCCATGCAAACGGTGCCGCGAGTTTCGGTCAAGCTACAGAGATCCCGAGACAGCTATCACACCTTTTGTCTTAGTATAATTGAGTTATAGTCAAGGCTTTCAAAGGCAGGTATCACCCTTCATTGTTCAGACCAAGTCTTCACCTCGATGTTAATAACACTCAGTATCGCCACCGTCTGACATATCGGAATGGTTCGTCACCCGAAACAGCAGTTAACATACTTAACATTCCAACCTAACTAGTGGGTCAGCAGCTTGCTAGTCCTTGCTAAAGAAATATAAATGCATATATATATATTTTGTTTGCCAATTATAGGTATGGTTGCAATTCCTAACCCTTCACTTCCTCACCTCAACTTTTGTTCTTTTGGTGATGATCTTAAATTCGTGTGCTGAAGTTCCCCACCTGCTCCAAGGGCCTTGAACAAGTGGTCTCACAAATTCACTTTCATTTCCCCAGAACCGTTGTTTGAAATGATCCAATCGGGTTTCTGCCACTATCATGGAACCAAAACAGCTTTTATGCAAGTCATATACACCATTTGTGATCTATGCCTCTTCTTAACCTATCTGCACCTCTGACCTCATTGCCTTCATCCAGTATCTCTTGCTCTTCTTTGGTTTGGGTGGGACCAGACCACAATTCTCTGGTTCCATTCTTCTTCATCAGGCTGAAGCAAGAGTTTCCCTTCCAATGGCATCTCTCGTCATGCTGGCCTGGTTGCTTCGAGAGTCAATTGGGGATCTGTTTTTGGTCCCCTCCCAATTTCTCATCAACATGTTCCCTTCTATGACATGGTGTGAAAACAGAGTGTCGGTTTCTATATCTGCCGATGATACCCAGTTCTACCTCACACACCTCCTGACTCCACTCTCTACGGATTGTCAGAGTGGAGACACAAGAGACTGCAGATGCTGGGATCTGGAGCAAAAAAAACAAGATGCTGGAGGAACTCTGTGGGTCAGGCAGCATCTTTGGAGGGAAATGGACAGTCGACATTTCGGGTCGAGACCCTTCACCCTCAATCAGATTGTCAGAGTGCTTGTCTGACATCCAGGATAGAATGAGTAGAAGTTTCCTCCAGGTAAATCCCGGAAAGACAAGAGGCCATCGTCGCCAATTCCTGTCACAAAATCAAGTCCCCAACCACTGACTCCACATCTCTCCCCGGAACCCTGGTATCACTTTTGATGCTGAGATTCCACATCCACACCATCTCTGGTGCGACCTCTAGGTCTGACTATTCCAATGCGCTCATGGTTGGCATCTCTTCTTCTACCTTCCCTTGAACCAAGCCACCTTCACCCATCGCTCCTTACTTGCTGATCTATATAGGCCCCTAAATGAACAACACTCTAAGAATTGTAATGCTTGTTTTCTATTCCCTCCAATTGCTTCACCCCACCCTACCGTTGTAACCTCCTGACCTGTAACCTTCCACAATTATCTATCACCTTTTCTGGCTTCTTATCAACCTTGGCCTTAATCACTCCACCACTGTCCACCATGCCTTCAGCCATCAGGCCCAAAGCTATGGAATTCCCTCCCTCAGTCTTTTTACCTCTCTTTCTTTGAAATGTTCCTTAAAACCTCCCTGTTTGATCCAGTGTTTGGTTATCTGCCTTAATATCTCCTCACGGGGCTTAATATCAAACGTGAAATAAAAACAGAACGTGCTGGAAATTCTCAGCAGGTCAGGCAACATCTGCAGAGAGAAACTGAGTCAGTGTTTAGGCTATAGAACTTTCGTCAAAAGAGAGAAAACCCATGAGTTTCAAGTTGCAGAGAGGGAGGGAGAGGGATGGGCAGGACAAATGGGAACATGTCTGACAGGGTGAGGCCAGGCTTGCCATGGCAGTGTGTCATTTATGAAGCCGTCCGGTTGATAGATTAAGGTGGGAGGTTGGAGAAAGAAAACAAAGGAACAAAGTTGTGAAATTCTAAGACCTGCCATCAGTACTGGAAAAGTGAGGAAACAAATTAGGTTGAATTTGCAGAGAGATCATTCAATATATCAAAAGTTGCTTGATAAAGTTCGTGTGAAGTACGTTAAGAAGTTTTGCTACTTTAAAGAGATTGTAGGAACACAAGTTGTGATTATTGCAAACTACAAGAAGTATCCCCATTTACGGCAGTTTGGGTAACAGAAGTTCACCCTTATGGAATTAACAAATCAGTACCAAAATATTTGAGATTTGGAATAAAAGTTTGCACTTACTGAATTTATGTGAGAAGAAATAAGTAAGTAAACACAAATTGCAAAAGAAACAACAAAATTTGTCATTGTTTGCAAAGGGTCCCCATTATGGAAAATCACAATATCTTCAGTTTTCTAGGAACACCACCCCTCAGTAATCTGTGCTGTCCTGTAGTTTTCTCAAAACCCTGTCCTCCCTACTTTTATGTTCCAAAGGCAAGGGCTCTGGTTTCAGAAGTATCTCCCCACAACTAAAAATTTTAGACCTGGGATCAGCTTGGTGAATTTCTTCTGCTACATCCTTCCCATGGTTTTATATGCTTCTTAAAATCCCAGAAATGGATGTAATGGATCTGATGTTCAACTTGGTACCCAGATGTTACAGTGCCAGTGACCCAGGTTCAATTCCCGCCGCTGTCTGTAAGGAGTTTGTACATTCTCCCCGTGTCTGCGTGGGTTTCCTCCGGGTGCTCCGGTTTCCTCCCACATTCCAAAGACGTACGGGTTAGGAAGTTGTGGGCATGCTACGTTGGTGCCGGAAGTGTGGTGACACTTGCGGGCTGCCCCCAGAACACTCTACGCAAAAGGTGCATTTCACTGTGTTTCGATGTACATGTGACTAATAAAGAGATCTCTGATCTTATGTTGTGGTATTGGAAAAATCATTGCTAGATATAGAAACAGCCTGATTTCATTGTCAATGGTTGCTAATAACCAGTGGCTGATTTCAATTGTGTCTCAATGTTTAGCATTACTTCTTTTGAATGCCGCTGTTTTGTTTTAGAGTTTATAAAGACTTAAATATTTGGATAATCTGGAGCCTGGTTCGATCAGGTTTATGTGATGCTGTTAACATAGTAAGGTATTTCACAGAAGCCCTCTCAAACAGAATTTGACAGGCTACAAATAAGGAGATATTTGTGCCAGATAACCATAGGTTTGGGGCAGAGTTAGACTTTAGGGAGCATTGTAAATGTATGATGTATGGGGATTTATAGAGAGAATTTCAGAACTTATAACAGCACCTTGTGTATATCTTGTGGTTTCAACTGTAATGGAGTATTGGGCAGATGATCTAAAGCTTGGTCATAGAGGTAGATTTTATGGCATGTCATACAGGAGGAGAGAGGTATACAAAGACAGAAACATTTGGGGAAGGAATTTCAGAGCCTAGTGCTTGGAGAGATGCTCGTTAAGGAAATCACGACAGGCCTGAACTGGGTGAGCTCAGAAATCTCTGAGAATTATAGGGTTTGGAGAGATAAAGAAGGGAGTGGGCAGTGGAGGCATTTGCAAATGTGGTTGAGAGTCCTGAAACTGAGGCACGGCACAACGGGAGCCAATGTTGGTCAGCGAGTGGAGGCCAGGTCTTAGGAAACAGACAACAGGGTTTTGGATGAGGCCTAGTTGATGCTTGCTGAGTGCTGGGAGGTCGGTCAGGAGAGCTTTTGAACAATAAACCCTTATAGATAGTGAAAAGGTGTTAGGCGTGTGGAAGTGAGTCACTTACCATGGGATATCCAGCTTCTGACCTGCTCATAATCTCAAATGGAGATTTTGACAACCAATGTGTTTGTATCTTTCAGAACCCTGGGATACAGGTTGGGCTGTCAATCCCACTACTACTTTTTTTTACTGCTGCTAATTTGTAGTGGGATTAGCTGTGTAAATTAATCGATTTGTGTCCTACTTACTTGCACCTCACTCAGGCAGTCTCTTGAGACTTGCTTCCTCTCCAGTTCTCTGGAGGTTAATGAGACCAGTCTGGGACCACAGTCTCTTCCAGGTGGGGCAGGAAGTGATTGACAGGGTTAAGGGACTGTACCAATATTATTACATGCTCATTTGAGATTTTTAGTTGGTTGCAAGTTGAAAGGTTTATATAACCTCAATTTATGCATGTCATTTTATTGTGATTTTAGGTAAAATAATTTGCTTCTTCAGACTCTGTCTTGTTGCCCGAAGCCTATCGTGTTGTACTGACCCGTGGCTAAAACCACGTGTCCTGGGTTTTGAGATGTCCAGACTGAGCAACTCCAAAAAATATAAATACCAACAGTAGAATTATGAATATCCTTTAAGTTTTGCTCTCCTTACTTACCTTATTTAAACCTTTAAAGTGTCATCTCACACTTTTACACCTCGAGTTTCACCTAGCAACAATCTGTTTACCTGTACTACATTTTTCTAAAGTTGTTTCAGATTTCTTTGCACTGCCTGCAGTGTTTGATATGGTGCCTGCCGTACCGGTAGACCAGACGTATATACTGAAAAAGCTAACTAAAATGGTTCCAAATCAGTTCTTAAACTAAGTTCATTCATTATCTAATTCCAGACTTCCTAAAAAAATGTTCACATTTTTAAGATAATGATATTTATTTAGTCTGAGTGTTTGATAGGCCACCACATGGGGGTAGTAGTGGGTCAGGTAGCTGTTATAATTAAAGGGCAGTCTTGGTGAGACAGGCAGTCAGAGGCACATGGACCTTTGGTCTGAGGAGGAGGCAAGATTCAGAGTTTCAGAGATGATCTACTTTTTACAAATCTTGGTGTGATTCAAAGTAAGGAAAGATGCACAAATAATTTTATTTAGTCCATCTAGCAGGACAGGGTTTCAATGATTCATTGAACAGCTTGAAGTTGTGACTTTTAATTTGCACATACTCGATGCAATAAATTGTTGAGGTAGTCTTGACTTTCAGGGATTGTAAAACAGATATAGTGGATTGGCAACACATTTTGTTTCTCCTTAGTTTCATTTCCATCAACTTTTAAAAATAAAAATTGACAGAGAAAAAATGGACTACAGATTTCTATCTCTGGTTCTTAAAGTCTAAGCAGCCTCCACTGTCTGCAATACAGGGTAAAATTTAATCTCACAGTGTTTCTTCTTCCTTCATCACAGCCGAGGAAAGGGTGCAAGGGAAAATTATATATTCTATAAACTAAATTACTGCAAGATTCTCTTTGGGAACTCTGGGCTTGTTACATCTACCCCAGTATAGGAATTGGTTTATTATTGTCACTTGTACCGAGGTACAGTGAAAAACTTGTCTTGCATACTGTTTGTACAGATCAATTCATTACACAGTTACCTTGTACTACCTCAAGGCAAACAATACAGAATGCAAAGTGTCACAGCTACAGAGAAAACATGTCATATTCTGAATTATTGGCACAAAGGCCAATAAATGGTCTCTGCTGCTTAATCCAGAGGATTATTATGCTCAACAGGGAAAAAAAATCACAAATCTATGGGGTTTTACTTGGGCACCAAAGTTATGAGGTGTAAGGTTTCCAAAATGCCTTGATGCATCAGTTTGGGTGCTGAAGGCAGGATTATCAGCCCGGTCATTTTAGCTATCACAGCTGGACTGACACACAGAGCCAGGATTTCACTCCCAATTGCTAATTGAAAATCTTGCATTTATTAGGGAAACAAAAGACTGCAAATGCTGGAATCTAGATGAAAAACACTATGTTGCTGGAGGAACTCAGCAGGCCAGGCAGCATCCATGGAGAAAAGCAGGCAATATATCGGGTCAGGACCCTTCTTCAGATAGGAAAAGGGGAAGACCAATATATAGGAGGGAAAAGCAGAGCAGTGAAATGTGGACCATGCTTCTCTTCCTTTTCCTAGCCACTTTTTTTCCTACCCATTTCTCTTTTCTCTCCTTACCTTTGACCAGTCCCCCCCCCCCCCCCCCCCCCCCCACCGTGGATCTGTTCTCCCCTCCTCCCCCGCACCTGCCTATCACTATCTCTTACCTGCATCTACCTATCACCACCTTGTACCCACCCCACCTCCCTTCTTTTGTCCACCTATCACTGCTCTGCTTTTCTCTCCTACATATTGGGCTTCCACTTTTCCTATCTTCAGTCCTGAAGGGTCCTGACCCGAAACGTTGACCGCCTGCTTTTCTCCACGGATGCTGCCTGGCCTGCTGAGTTCCTCCAGCATTGCCGTGTTTTTCATCTTGCATTTATTACCTTTCATGACCTTTCAGGATCCCTGAAAGAACTTTAATTGGTCTTAAGTATTTTGAAGTGGCACAGGCAACAAGAGGCTATAGAAAATCATACAATCTGCACCCAGCATGTTTCACAAAGCAAGATTGTTTGGGGATAAATATGGAGCAGGGAAATGGAGAGGAAAGGTTGGAGGGGCTTGGTGGTATTGGTAGGGAAACACTTTCAAATATGTCTTGCAAATCAGATTACTGCAAGGTGACCTTAGTTCTGAATAAGCAACATAGCTGAACATCTCATTTGTCCCATAAATTCACTCGACTCCAGCAGGAAACTTGCCAGAGGTGAAAAAGGTTAAGCACAGCACTGGGGTGATTGTGTATTTGTGGCTCCAATCTGGACAGGCTGGGGCCTATTGGTTAACATCACAGCTTGAATGCCAGTGCGTGGCATACGTAAGATGGAGACTAATTTCTGCAGGCAGCCAAATCTGAGGACAGTCCCTCCTGATTGATGAAATCAAAGGCTTTTGAGAGAACAAGAGTTCATTGGTGGTTGAGGCTGATCCCTGAATTTCTCCTGATTGTGCCTCTTATTGGACAGAATCCACACCGCAGCTCGAGGGCCTGCTCCATGGCAGACAGCAGTCAGTGCTGATACATGAGAGCTGAAGCCATAAATGGTGTTGTATTTACGTTGCCTCATCTGTCTGTTCAAATAGGTCTCACTAATCTCATCTTGGTAGGAATGACTCAATATGAAATGGATTATCTGATTCAAATTTGCCATTCTTGCTTCTATACTTTGAATAGATGGAATGGGACCAGTTCTGACCCCAATATAGTCTCCTCTTATTTCAAATGCTGAGTGTGGAATGCCCAGACTTCTGCAAAAGATATTTAATCAGCAGCAGGATGTAGACACAATTAAAACTAATTCTGCAGAATGCAAGACACACATGGAAGTACAATTACTAATTTAAGCAATTGCTTTATTGAGCCTGAGTACAGGTTTATAAGGCTCTAGATAATTCTTAAACAGGATTTACCAACTGGCAGCAAACCTAAGTTTGCTTCCACAGCCTTGTAACATCTACTTAGAACAGCTCTTTGAATTTCTTGTCCATAACAGTGCTGCCCCTTGGCAACCCTCAGCCAAGTATTTTAAAAATGCACAATGGTGAAAGCAATGCTTAAGCCAGATGTAACAGCTCCCGCCCCAGTGGAACCCACAATAACCCATCTACCATGAAAGGAGCCTATTGGCGAGGGGCCATGCCAAACAACCCACAGCATGATTACAAGGATTTCTGGGACCGAAAGAAATGTTCAATTGATTTTCCATAGGCGTATCAGTTTGACAAATACGAAGCTAAGCAATCATGCTTATGAATGTACTGCAGCCTTTGCACCTGCTAGCAGGGGTCTCACTGCTTGCAACATCTAGACTTTCTATTGGTAAAGGTGAAGAAAGGCCACATCCAGTGTTGAAAGCAGCTACCAGCAACATGCAAAATATTGGCATAACAGTGCTAAAGCAGATCAAGTGAAAACAAATGGCTGAGTAATTCTCTCCGAGGGCTGAAGCAAAGAAAATATACAAAAAGATAAAAACAGGGCAGCAGTCTGAAAAATTCCCAGGGCATGGGTGCTCACTGTAGAAAAATAGCACAGAGAGTATTTGAACAGTTTCTGCTGTACAAACCCATGCCTTCAAACAAGAGCAAGGAGACAAAACCTCACTCAGTTACTATTAGTTTACAAGGTGGACTTCAGGAGATTTCCCCCCCTCCCTTGTCAGCCAAGGTGCTTCAGTAATTAACATCCACCACACGGTAACAAACTACAATATCACACTGTACAAGTTGACTGGTCTCTGGCTGTGGTTAAAAGATGAATTTCTCTCTCTCCCCCCCACCCCCTCATGTCTTCCCTCTTTCTTGGATGCTTTATTTGGAGACTTTATGGATGCCATGTGCTAGATACCCTACATTGGAAGAGGTGACTCCAGCAATGGAGATCCGGCCATCCTTTGTCATGTAAATGGAGAATTCCTTCGTCAGACGCTCTACCTGCAGGTAAAATATCAAAGTACGACTGAGTTCCACTGTACATGAAGCAGTAAAATATAACTACAATTATTTCAATCCCGATGGCCAAGTTTAATACTACATGCCAGAAATTAATGGTTTGGGTTTCCCCAAACAGTGGGAATCCCTCAAATTCTCCTTATTGTCCCAGCAACTAATTTTCAATTTAAAATTTAGAAATATATTTTTTCCATGCTTTGAGTCTCATTAACCAGCTCATCATTAAGATGTTTTAAAAGCATAAGGGATTTAAATGATTCAACAATTGTGATTAATATATCCTAGTTAAAGTCTTGGTACAACAAACTTCTATTATATTTATGCACACATTTACATAGTTAAATATTGACACGAAATGTGACAAGATCTTGGCATGGTGCAAGGACAGAAAGGCTGAGGCATGCACGGGATTCCTTTAACGGATGAACCTTGTACTACTCTTAACGGATGCAGTGTTGTGGTTTTAGTAAGAAGTGGTCAGAGGCTGCGGGTTCAAATCCTATCATAGCAAGTTGTGAAATCAGCATTTAATAATCTGAGTTGGCTGCAGGATAATGACAAAAAATTAGTGGATTGTTAGAAAACGATGACTGACTCTTCACTACCTTTCAAGGTACAGATCTTGCCACCTCTGGCCAGTATAGTCTACACCTTGCTCAAGTCCCACAGAGGGCTGAGCAAAGGCCACTTAATTGCAAAACAGTAACTCAGGGCAAACCTTGTCTTGTCAACAAGGACTACATCCTGGGAACAAAATCAAGTCACATGTGGACGTCACAGTGATTGTATAATATAAAACTGACCACCAACTCCTACTGCATGGCAGAGGGTTCTCTGATGGGATGAATTCCCGGACCACAACACATTGAATAATAAGTCCACAAATGTACATCGAACCAGCGCTCTCTCTAGGCTGTGCTCCAACATTGACCTTGCATTGCCAGTTCTCTTTGTGTTGGAAATATATCAATTTCTTGATCTCAACTTCATTAATATTTATCTGCCCCACTCCCCAGCCAGGTTTCAGGACACCTTTGCTATTCCACTGTAATTTACCCCAGACCTCTCAGTGCCTTCACTGACTGATTTACTGTCTAGTTGCATGGTCGATTGTGGTCTGTACAATGGCCTTAGACTGCATTCCCGTTCAAATGGTCACCCATCCCTCCACCCTAGCACATTGTGCAGTGCCAAAGATTACTCCTCTGAATGAATCGGTGTCTTGGAATTACCTGTTCTGGTTTGAGTCCTGTGAAGCAAAACATTCCAATCTGGTCAGTAATGTGCTGCCAGTTGTGGATTGAGCCTTCCTTCTTCAGGTTCGACACTAGCTGCTCTCGCATGCTGATGATACGGTTCGCCATTACTTTCACCTCATCCAGCCTAGTCAGGGCCAAAGTAAAACAGTCTTACCTCTGCTGCAGAACAAACTCATTCAAAACAAAAATATGCCGGAGAATGAAACACTCTCCACTTCAGGCACAGCATCAAAACCAAGCCCGAGACTGTAAAACATGTGTTTCCTAACTCTGCCTTTAGCCCCAGACTCGCAGCTATGCCACTTATTGGGATGACATTGTTTTCCATACAAACCATCCTGTCACTTTTCTGGATACTCAATCCAATGGGGCCATTCAACACCACACCTTCGATACAAACACATAAGAGCTGAAATCCAGAGGGGAAGTGAGAGTTACTAACCTTCACATCAATGTAACATTTGTGTGTGCCAAAGCCCCAGTGAAACTGAAGTTGGTGGGGAACAGGACAAACACACACATGCCTGGAGTCATACTGGAGTCATGCCTGGAATTGACCCAATTCTGATACTAGAAACAAAGACACTTCTGGTGTTGAAGCCCATCTCAGCCCCTGAATGTCAGTGCTAGATTTCCTCAGGCCACTCTCCTAGTCTCAGCCTTCCTCAGCTGCTTCATCATGCAGTGAGAAGTGGGATGTTCACTGGTGTCTGTATAACGTTTGGTTCTACTTGCAACTCTTCAGATACAGTAATGAGGTCCACGTCTGAATGCAGCAAAATCTGGGCAACATCTTTGGCTGTTAAATGAAGACCAACATTTGCACCATACTGTTTACAGTCTTCAACAAATCTAACCTCCACCCCTTCCCATAACATTTCACAATTTCACACTCACACCAATGTCTCTTGTGGAGGTTTGAGGGGTGGTCAGTGGAGAGACTAACTAAAAACCTAACTCATACATGAATTACTTTGGCTACAAGGGGTCAAGTTGGGAATACTGCAGTAAAAATGAACTAATTCCTCACTCAGACTTTCCACCACGACCTACAAGGCACATTCCTCGTGTCTCCCCTCTGGCACTGCAGAGTCAGCCTATAGTGTCTCTCTGGAACAGTGCTTGATCCCTCACTCCTCCAAGTGAGGAGCAAGAGTGCTACTCTCTCAGCCACCGCTGATACAGATACTTAGCTCTCACACTGAGCCTGTGCCCCACTTCCACATGTCAGCAAGAAGTCAGACTACTTTGTGCTACAGCCAGACCTTCACCCTGTGTCTTTATCTGCACTCACCACTCTTTCCTGAGTTCTGCTGTGTTCATGATGGTGGCAGCAATGCGAGCCCCATTTAGCGGTGGGTTGGAATACATAGGACGGATCAGGATCTTCAGCTGGGATTCCACCCGCTTTGCCTCATCGGGGTCACTGCAGATTACAGTGAATCCGCCCACACGCTCGCCTGAAGGGTTAAAGAAAGCCCATTATGCTCTGTGGTTGAGCAGTAAGACCCAGAAGGCAACAGAGCAAATAAACCTCACGGAATCCATTTAGCAGTGTAGGATTAAGACTGAGAGCAGCTTAAGTATTTTCTGTCTTTCCAAGCTTACAGCATTGGCTAAATGCTTCAGAAACAGCCATTTCCTTGCTGGTCAAACTCCAAGCTGCATAATGCTGCACAGTGCAGGGCATTCAACACACTAAGGGCTTAAAGCTGTCCAAAGTATTCTTTCAGACCAAGAGCAGTGGATAATTATCCCAAGTAGGAATGATCAGCTGATATTTTTCTGCGTCTAAGCTCTGAAGTGTTAAGGCCAGTTATAATATTCAAACCCCTAATGCTGAAGTTCTCCAGAAAAATTTTCCTCTTTGGTTTCTAGAGTTATCATTCACAGGAGCAGAGGAACAACACACTGATCTACCCCAGGCCGCAGTTTTATCAAAGTCAACCCAACTGTAGGCACAGCTGTTGCCACAGAACAGTATTCTGATACCTGCTTTAAATCTTACTCTCGTCCCCCTTCCATCAGCTTCTCCCCAGTTTCACACCTTACTGTGGACACCTCACACATCTGCTTTCAGGGCAAAGATTCAGCTTCTCTGGCAGCCTGCAGAGAAAGCTGCTTTCCAGTCAGGCACTATAATGACTGGGAGCGGGAGTCCTGATCAGTTTTACCATTCTTTAACCCAGACCGCCTCCGTGGGTTTATTGTTATCCGACTGCTGTTTTCTATCACAGTGATTACATTTCAAAAGCACTTCATGGGCTTTAAACCACTTTGGGATGTCAAGGAAAGGAAGTGAAAGGCAGCACAACTGAGATCAGCTAACCCTTCACAAAACATCTATCCTCAGGGGCACCTGGCTTCTTTGGAAGATGACTGCACCGGGCAACAAGTTGAGATTACATGGAATTGAGAAAAGGTGAAACTAGAGAGTTGAGAATCTTTGGAACCCTCACTAAAAGCCGTGCTCAGTTAACACTATCATTCAAGGGACGCAAGTGTGAGCAGGAAAGAAAAGTTGAGGTAGAAGTTTGCCACGACGTTTTTGAATGATTAAACAAGCTGCATGGACTGCACGTCTTTCCCTCATTCCTACTTCCATTTATTTTCATTCCTGACTTTACGTCAGGCACAGTCACACAAAGAAGCTATTCCAGAAAGACACCATCTACCTCATTTGCACCTGTACTTCTCTCAGTGCTCTGATTTTTGAAGCTGCAAAGGCAGACGGACAGAGACACAAGCAGTCAACTCTGCCTCTCCTAGCAGAAAAAGTTACTTCAAAATTGAGACAGGTGGGCTGTTGAGATGCAAGTGATACCCTCAGTGATATGGGGACTGTACACACCAGTTGAATACCAAACTAAACTGTTTGGTAACTAAAAAGCATTTGGGGGCCATCTACTTACCATACAGTCCCATGTTCTTCGCAAAGGACTGTGAGAGAACCAGATTCATGCCCTGGTCAATGAAATAGCGCATGGCCCAGGCATCTCTGTCAGCATCGCCGCTGGCAAAACCCTGATAAGCCATGTCGAAGAATGGGAAAAGGTTTCTTTGCTGGAAAGAAGAAATTTGAAATCTTAGCTTCATACACGAGAGTCTGTCTGATCTAACTTTATTTAGCAAAATAGAAGTTACACCTTTTTAACATCCAAGAACATACCTCCCATTATATACCAGATACAGTGGAATGTGACAGGTGCCCCATTACTTACTGATTTTTATTCACAAAGCACTGCATACCTACAAGCAAGACTTTGCTTTGTGCACCTCTACCGCAATGGAAAAGTGGGTTTAGCTTCAATACGTGACACTTAAAGACACCGCAGAACCTGCTGCTCACCTTAACGACGGCAGCCAGCTCCTTCCATTGCTCCGGTTTTGGGTCTACCCCCGTGGGGTTGTGAGCACAGGCATGGAACAGGATGATGGCCTGCTCTGGGAGTTTCTGCAGGAAAATGAGGAAGAATACAAATAAAAATCCAAAGTCACCTTCTGCAACTGCAAGTATGTTAAACCCTTACTTAACAAGTCTGTGATATTTTGACTTTGTGATCTGCAGCAAAGCAGAAGCTGTACAATGCGGAATCTATGAGTCACCATCCAGTGCACAGTTCCCAGAATATTAAATACCCACAGTTCTGACAAAGTGTATTCAACCTGAACCGTTAACTGT
Organism: Pristis pectinata; assembly: GCF_009764475.1. NCBI lineage: Eukaryota > Metazoa > Chordata > Chondrichthyes > Rhinopristiformes > Pristidae > Pristis > Pristis pectinata. Next base: position 49,303,152 of record NC_067417.1, read on the forward strand.
TTCTCTGCCCACAGATGTGGCCTGACCTGTTGAGTGCTTCCAGCATTTTCCATTTTTATTTCAGGTTTCCAACATCTGCAGTTTTTTTTTGTTCTGTGCTTCAGAACTGAACTTAATTCGCAGTTAAGGTTAAGCCATTAGAGGGAGGCTTTCTTTGGCAATGTGTTGGGGAACTGCGTGGATTCAAAATTTGCTGAAACTAGGAATTAATCTTTTAAATTTTCATTGGAGAACTTTGAAAACGAAGCAGATGGGATATTTGGATGCTGAATTCCTCCGTTTACATTGTAATTGGTCAATCTTCTCATCTGGCATTTGTGGGGTGGCTCAAGAAATATTGCTGTAATTGTAAACATATGGTGTTTTCTCTTGAAAATAATTAATTGAATACAAATTGTTTTAAATTTCCAAATTAAATGCAATGTCCCTTTGCATTCCAAGACAGAATCTCAACCATGATCTGTTTACCCAATTGCCAGCTACATGCAGACTTGGCTTCTCATAACTAGCAGCAAGTACATTCTTCATATTGAGGGTGTTGCATTATACAAAGTTATTGGGTAGTGGCTTACACCAATCTATAATTACAAGCCTCATCAGCATTATATTTATGAACCAGCTTAACCACACACTCACCGAAATGTCCTCCAGCGCTCCAGCAAAATCAAAACCACAGGTCTTAGGATCATAATAGCGATAACTTTTGACTTCAAAGCCAGCATCCCTGAAGATTGGTGTGTGGTTGCCCCAGGATGGTTTGGGCAGATAGACCTCTCGACTGTTCTTGTAAAACTGATGCTGTAGGGTAGAAAAAGTACATCACTGTGGCACATTGGTGTCAGGCTGTTATTTTGTACTCTTGTCCTCTACCTTCCACCTTTGTGCCACCACATTCACCAAACAGGGAACCTTCCATTTTACTGCGCCACACACATCACTGTTAATCAATACGCTACATGATACACTTGTGATTAACTTAAAAAAAAAAGTTACAGGAGGATTAGAACAGGAGTAAGGAGACCTTACTGAAGAAAGAGTGAGTGATGTGTTGCATGACCCCAGATTTGATCTTTTCAGCAAGACCTTGCTGTTACACATCTCTCACCTTACATAATGCTAAAAGCAGCCTGCTGGCAAATGTGAGGCTTTCAAATATTAAAATCGTTAATCAAGATAATAAGAAACACCAATTTTCTTAAAAATAAGGCTTCACCATGTTTTAATTTCTAAATGTTCTCAGATAGCAGTGTTAAATACCCCTATAATTCTCCCAAAGGATTAAAAAACAGAAAGTAAGTTAGGAACCAGTCTTGGAGCTTTGGAGACCCTGAAGGCTCAGGGAGAATTCTGTAGGAAAGGATTGCCAGTTTTGAGATCCTGAGGAAATCTGTTGAAACCACACAAGAAACCTTGATGTTAAAGACTCTGCAGGTCACGGTATCTGTAGTTTAGGTGGAAGGAAGTTCAGATGATCTGATACAAAAGCGTGAGATTTACTCTAACAGATAGTGCTGCTACTTACCAAAAAATTAGCACCGACTCTCAGAGATCCAGTTCCAGAAATGGTTTGCACAGTGATGTACTGAAATCAAAAGGAAGCTCTAATTAATGATTGTGTATTTGGAAAATATTCAATACCCACAGAGAGAGAAAGCACTCAATTAAACGAGAGTGATGAGACTACAAGTAGTAGAACTAGGTAATTCAGTGTTGCAGTTTCATCCATGTGAAATACAATGCAAACTGGTGAGTAAGGGGGCCAAGGCCATAAATCCAGGGTGTCTGCCCACTGTTATTGGAAACACGTGCCAACACATAACTGTGCTGATCTGGGGCAAATTGGGATACTTGTCTCAAAAGACTTGATGGATATTTAATTTGGAAAACAAGAAAACTCACACCGATTCCATGGAGTTCAATGTTCACACTGATGAGCAGGATGAAGGGAGCTTTACTCAACAGCCTTTATCAATTTGCCCCCCACCCATCTCAAATTTCGTGGCTTTGCCCCTACTTATCATTAACCTCCACATATGCCTAAACAGCTGCAAAGTCTCCTTTCCTCAGACCCTGGCATCTTGCGCATCCTCTGTTGCGCCACTGGCTGTTGTGATTTCAGCTGCCCTAAAATTCGTTCCCTAAGCTCCATCTACCTTCTTTTCCTTCCAGAAGGACTTAAAACCCACAATGTTGACCAAATGTTTGAACAACTTTCTAAAATGCCTCCTTTGGCATGGTGTTACAGATGTTTGTAACCATTTTTGAATTGCTTTGAAGCATCTGTTGCTGCTGATGGGTAACAGTTTGATCAATGCTATATTGTTCAGAGCACCATCATTGCTCAAGTTGCCCAAATTTAAAAAAAAATCTAATAAGAGGTGAAGACCCTTTGTGGACGTGATCCGTCTTTATAAGAATTGTGGGACCAAGCAACTAAGTAGTTCATCCCATTAAGAGGAGAGCAAATTTCTCCAGGCCAGTGTTGCAAACCAGCCCAAACACATTAACTAGTACTAGTGACAGGAACAGGTCAACCAGCCCCTTGAGTTTGCCCTGCCATTCCATGAGATCATGGCTGATCAGATCTTGGTCTCAGACCCACTTTCCTACTCGGTCCCTGGAGCTGCAAAAATCTAAGCAACTTGGCAATGAATACATTTAGACTCGCATCTCCACAGCACTCCAGGCCAAAGAATTTCAGATCTGGTGTACAATCTGAAGTTCTGCCCTAGTTTTAGATTCACCCACCAGGGGAAACATCCTCATAACATCTACCCTATTAAGGCCCCTCAGAATTTTGCATGTTTCGGCTAGATTACCTTTCATTCTTCCAAACTCTAGCGCATAGGCAAAATCTGCTTAATTTGTCTTCAGGAATCAATCTAGTGAGCCATCGCTGTACCTTCTCAAGGCAAGTGTACCCTTCCTTCAGTAAGGAGACCAGTACTCCAGATATGATAGTTTTAGCAAAACTCACCTCCATTTTATTACTCTATCTCCCTTTCAACAAAGACTAATATCCCATTTGCCTTGCTAATTACTTGCTGTATCTGCAAGCTAACTTTTTCTTGAGACCTAGACCTCCCTGAACACAAGCATTCAATAGCCTCACACTATGTAGATAATATTCTACTTTTCCATCCTTCCAAAATAGATAGCTTATATTTCTGCATATTGTGCTCTGTCATGTTTTTGCCCACTCAGTTAACCTATCTATATACTTTATTTGATTCATTATGTCCTAAACTTCCTTTCCTATCTATATTTGTATTGTCAGCAACTTCACTTAGTCCCTTTGGCCGTCTATTAATAAAGATTACAAATAGCTGACGCCTTCCCACCGATTCCTGAGACACTGCAGTAGGTACAGCCTGCAAAGCTAAAAAAATGACCCATTTAATCTGACTCTTATACTTTCTCTCAATTAACCAATCCTCCCGTTCTTCATCAACAATACTACAAGCCCTAATTTTATGCAGCAACTTAAAGTTTTACTTACAGTGTGGTAACAGGCCATTCCAGCCTAACGAGTCCACGCCGCCCATTTTAAACCCAAATTAACCTACCCGTACGTCTTTTGGAAATCCAAATACTCATACACTGGTCTCCAAAGTTCACCCAACTAGTTAAAGGCATTTAAATTAATACAACCTATCCTCACTGATAGAGTAAACGTATCTCAGTGCCAGTTTGTTATGAAACTTTGAGAAAATGTTGCAACACTGTTTTGATCAACCTTTCCTCTTCAATAAGTAACACAAAGATTAAATTCAATAGTGTTCTGTTTGTGGGACTTTGCTGTGCACCCACGTAAAAGTTGCTGCTTTTTAAAAGTAGTTAATTGGTTTACAGCTCTTAGTACACTGAGAATATAAGTAGTTATATCAATGCAAGTTTTTTTTTAATTCATTATATTAGAGAGGGTGAATACACATGATACTTTGCAATCGCAGAAGATCAATTAAAATTAAAAGAGTCATACAGCATGGAACAGGCATTTCAGTCCATTGATAATAATCCCATTAAATTCTTCCCACATTCCCATCAACATCCCCCCACCTCAGGTTCTACCACCCACCAAGAGTGCTAATTGTTTGATGAGCAATCTCTGCATTTTCTGTAGGAAAAATCTCAGGCTTAGCACTGAGCAACTCTGAACTTGGTTTATCAGTCCTTACAGCTCTTTAGATAAACTGTTTCTACATTGCTCTTAGCTTTCCTAAAACCTAGGTCATGCTATCTCTCTCCTATGATAATAAGTTCATTTTGGTATCATCTTCCCCAAATCCTATAATCTGCTTAAACTTTTGAATGATATTCGATGTGCACAAAAATCTGACCATCCCTGTGGTCTGTTCAAATCAAGAATAAATTATTCCCACTAATTGTCTATAAATTCATCCTGGTACATGGATTAGCAATGGTTTCAGTTTAACTGGAGTAATTTATGGAACAGTACAGGCCCTCTGGCCCATGATGTTGTGCCGATGTTTTATCCTGCTCTATTATCCACCTAACCCTTCCCTCCCACATAGCCCTCCATTTCTCTATCATTCATGTGCCTATCTAAGAGTCTCTTAAGTGTCCCTAATGTATCTTTCCCCACAACCTCTGCCTTTATCAAACCTATATCTGCCCAGTTTTACTAAAGAGCTCCCCTGTAGTTCCCCATCCCATTAGACCATTCACCCCACTACCCTCATTGACTGCTTCACTTATTAGCTCGAGAAACCCAGGAATGCTGCTCTTCTGCTTGCCGAGCCCTGATCATTAGAAAAACATAGCTCCTTACCCGTCCACTCTTGACGACTTCACTGTTGTTCCCTAGAGCCAGCTCTGCACAGGCCTTGTTGAAGTCTGCCAGGCCACCAATAGGGAGGTACTCTTTGTCCATTTTCTTTGCTGCAATTTGGCTCTCGGCCTGTCAAGAATATCAAGACAACAAGGTACTCGTCAGCAGTAGTGATATCTGAGGCACTGATTAAGCTGATAAAACAATTAGGAAGTTCAGTTTCTTTTCCAGTACAGCCCTTTCCCTGAAAAATTATTCACTCTTGGCCATTCCTGAGAGAAGCATGATTTAACTGAAGTTAAAAAGAAACAAAGCACTGGAATGAGTTTGGTGTTATCAGCTGCATCTTGGCAATGTCCTTCAACACCATCACCTCCCACCCTTCTCCACTGCCTTATGATACATACTTTCAACAGATACATGTTATTGTTGCAACCAAGATTCCGGATTAGTAATCTACAAGGTTAAATTAGTAATACAGAAAATTTTACTTCCAATCCCGTCATTTAGGGTTGTGAATTTGAATTCATTTACATTTTTTTTCCCCACAAAGTGATTATTGGTGAAAGTGATCACGAAGTTGTTGGATTGTGAATCCAGTCATACAGCTCTGGGGCTCAGAAAGGCACTCAGTGCTTGTGTGGTTCACGGTGTCACCACCATGATCACGGAGCAACTAGGATTAAGCAGTAAGGGCCACTTCCTAATGACTTCTAATTCCAAGAATGAAAGTAATTCCCTCTGAAGCTCTTTGTGCTTTGACAGCCCTACGCTCAACTAAATGGCAGCCATTTCGTAAGGAGGCTGAAGATCTGAGAAAGGAAAACAAATTCTGAATCCCAGGTTACAGTTCTGGTCCTGAAGCTAAGATTTTGATATGAATAAAAAAAGCTAACAATAATAAGCTTGAAGCAGCATTTCAACAGACTACACAGTGGACTCTATTAGGCGGGGTCTTATCAAAATGTTAAGAAAGCCCCCCTTTTTTCACGTCATACTCTTTAGTCAGCAGCATCAACTACAAGTTGTAACAGATGTTACTCTAAAACAGATGAGCTTTCAGTAAATAAAAGGTCATGAACCCAAGGCACCAACTTTCTCTTCACAAATGCTACCTGAAGTGGTAAGTATTTTGATTTTCTTTCTTTATTTCTTTCACTTTCCAAGCTCGTACCAACCGCAGCCAGTTCCCAAGGCTTCTCCCATTGTTCAGAGTGAAGAGACCCTGAGTCCACAGAGGGATTTGGTATTTCTTCACCATAACCCACTTCGAAAAAGAATGCTCATTTTACTCACCTTTCGGACAGAGTTCAACACAAATGGCTTCCCGCTGTCATCACGGTATGCACCAACACCCAAGTTCATTTTCTTGGGATTGCTGTCACGCTTGAAAGCTTCAGTAACCCCAAGAATTGGGTCAGGGGGGCCCATTTCCACATGTGACCACACCGAGCTGAAAGATTATTGGAAAGTATATTTCAGCAAGTTTTTATTCAGAAGGTTATTAGTTTGAATTCATTTTAAAACTGCATAATAATCTGTTATAGTGGATTATAATTGCACAATTATAAGGAATTAGCTTGTTTTATAATTAGCATTTATAATCCCCAAGTAACAATGCGCACTTTCCTACCAATTGTGCTGCTGTGGAGGTACCACTCAGAATAACAGTATAACCACAAAGTGACAAATTAATGTAGAAAATCATATTTACAGAACAAGGGAACATCTGGCCCATTGTGAACATGAAGGCCAAAGAAAACCCATCTGCCTTAATTCACAGCTCATGGTCTGCATCCTTGCAAGTTATAACATGCCCATCTGGTTACTCATTTAAGATCATTTCAGTTTGAAATCTCACCAACAACTGGTGAAAATCTTTTCCTCAGCTTCTGTCTAAACCTGTTATAGTAACCTCAAATCTATGGTAGTTATTGAATTTACAAATGTTACTTTTGAAGGATAGATGTTGATGGCACACTGGAAATAATCCACTGCTCGTCTCGTGAAGTGTGTGAACAGGCATACACTTTGATTTACAGTCACATCTAACAGACGGCACCACCAACAATGCAGCACTTCCCCAATACTACACCAATATGTAAGTTTGTACTTACATGCTCAAATCCTAAAGAGGCTGAACTACTTAGCATCTACTAAGTAAAGAACTCCTGATGTGGGAAGAGGCCACTCGTGATGCTCCTTGGAGCACAACTAAAACATTTAAAAGAAATTCAGCTCAGGGAAACTGTGACCCACACAAGTCAGAGACAGGTTGACTGCAGGAAGAGAAAATGGAACCCTGTGTCCATGTCCCTAACCTGGAGAGCATTACTCCACTGACTAAACCCAGTTACATTCTGCAGGATTGCACAATGTTTGCACAAAAGAGGCAATTTTACAATGTCCCCAGTAATGTTTCCAGTCTAACTTTAAACAAAGGCAGGTAAACCATAAAATCATCCACATTGTCTCAAATCAGATCAGAAAATGATGGTCAGATGCATCTCTCTGAAGTGGCTGATGAACTGTCAACAATGAGCTACATTTTAAAAGAGGCCAATAGAAGGCTTCATCCAGCCGGTTTGTGCAATGAAACAGCACAGATGGAGAGAAGGGTGTGCGTCAGGAGTGGGCAGGTGCGCGTGAGAGAGTAAGAAAGAGAGATGTGTTAGAGAAAGAAAGGAAAACAGTGTGGTATTGAAAAGAGAGAGAGAGAGCAAGCAAGAAAGAAAGATGGGGGATAGAGAGAGAAAAGCAAGAAAGATGGAGAAAGAACAGGTGGAGAGCACGGAAAGAATGAGTGAGAGGGGGGTGGAGGGGTGATAGAGCATGAGAGCGGGCAAGTGACGTAATTCTGAAGTTGCAGAACAGTCCAGGTACTAAACGCAGTCTGGATGACTTGGAGAAAAGGCAACCTTCACAATACCCAGCAGGCCTTGACCTAGCAAGGAGATGTGGATTGAGAAATTGAAACCCACATGAAACACAAGTGGGCCATATTTCCATTTTGAGAACAGTTGGGAAATTGGGCACACGCTGTGATTAAAAATACAATAATTAGGTCACGTTTATATCAAAATGTATTTGCATGATCACAAATTTAAAATCTTCAAAAATTAGCACAAATAGTAGATGTCATTGAATATAATTACTTGCACACTTGCATTAAAAGATACTGTATCATTTAGGAACTGAGTATTTTGCATCGGTCTTCACTGTGGAGGACATCAGCAATATACCTGATAGTCAGGGGTTAAGGAGGATAGAACTGAGTTCAGTCAAGATTACTGGAAAGGTGGTGCTCGGGAAGCTAAATGGACTAAAGACAGATAAGTCTCCCGGACCAGATGAAGTGCACCCTCAGGTTCTGAAGGAGGTGGCTTTAGAGATTGTGGCAGCATTGGAGATGATTTTCCAGGAATCAATAGACTCCAGCATGGTTCCGGAGGACTGGAGGGTCACAGATGTAGTTCTGCTGTATAAGGAAGGTGGGATGAGGTTATGGAATACCTAGAGGTGCAAGGCAAGATAGGTCCAAGCCAGCCTGGTTTCATGAAAGGAAGATCCTGCCTGACCAACCTATTGGAGTTTTTTGAGGAAATCTCAGGTAGGGTGGATAAGGGAGAGGCTGTGGACATTGTGTATTTAGACTTTCAAAAGGCCTTCAACAAGGTGCCACACAAAAGGCTGATTAATAAGGTGAGAGCTCATGGAATTACAGGAAGGATATTAGAATGGGTGGAGCATTGGCTGGTAGGCAGAAAGCAAAGGGTGGGAATAAATTGGCTGCCGGTTACCAGTGGTGTCCCGCAGGGGTCGGTTTTGGGGCTGCTTCTTTTTACATTGTACATCAATGATTTGGATTATGGAGTAAATGGTTTTGTGGCTAAGTTTGCAGACGACACCAAGATAGGTGGAGGATTAGGGAGTACTGAAGAAACAGGAAGGTTGCCGAAAGACTTAGATAGTTTAGGATAATGGGCAAAGAAATGGCAGGTGAGATTCAATGTTGAGAAATGTTACGGACTCAGTGAAAGTCCCTTTAAGATAGAGAGTGTGTGTGTATGTGTGTGGGGCGTGCTTACGTTAATAGAAGATAAAGGACGTAATGACGTTGTTGAAGAAGTTAGAAGGAGAGAGAGAGAAGGGAGAGAGACACCAGCCTGCTTGTTTTCTCTATCGATGGATGAGAAACAATAACTGTGTTTGCCACTGAAATCCATGTATGGAAGTTGGAAGTAATCCGGTGGAGTTCACTTTGTTGCTGACCTGTAGAAGGAAACAGGTATTTGTGTGTGGACGACCACGGTTCGGATGCTTTTGGGGTGAGGAAGTCACTACCGAGTAAACACTGAAGTGTCGTTTGGGTTCCATCGTGGAACATTTGGATTTCGTATGTACTCTCTCTCTGTTTTTCTACATCTACATCTAATCTTCAGACAACGGTGGTTGTTGAAGAAGCCCTTGCTCATGTTTCACCTTATGGCTTGCGGAACTGAACTTTAAGAACCATTCCGGAACTGGGAGTTTTGGACTTTGTCACACACACACACACGAAGAGTTTAATTTTGGGGTTAACGTTCGAGGTTTAACATTTTTGAATTCTAACATACTAACATTTTTTTTTTATTTTTATTTTACGTATTCTCATAAGTAGTGATTAATAAAATAGTTTTTAACACTGAATCATGCTCAGTGTGTTTCTTTTGTTGCTGGTTTGTGACAAGAAATGTGTGGTTGTACACTTTGGAAGAAGAAATAAACAGGCAGATTATTATCTAGATGGGGAGAAAATTCAAAGTACAGAAGTGCAAAGGGACTTGGGGGTCCTCATGCAGGATACCCTAAAGGTTAACCACCAGGTCAGATCGGTGGTTAAAAAAAAAGCGAATGCTATGTTGGTGTTCATTTCGAGAGGTATAACGTATAAAAGTAAGGAAGTGTTGATGAGGCTCTACAGGGCACTGGTGAGGCCTCATTTGGAATACTGTGTGCAGTTTTGGGCCCCATATCTTAGGAAGGATGTGCTGATGTTGGAGAGGGTTCAGAAAAGATTTATGAGGATGATTCCCAGAATGAAAGGGCTTACATATGATGAGCATTTGTCAGCTCTTGGACTGTACTCACTGGAGTACAGAAGAATGAGAGGGGACCTCACAGAAACATTTCAAATGTTGAAAGGACTGGGCAGAGTAGATGTGGCTAAGCTGTTTCCCTTGGTGGGTGAGTCCAGGACTAGAGGGCACAATCTTAGAATTAGAGGGTACCCGTTTAAAACAGAGATATTTCTTTAGCCAGAGGATGGTGAATTTGTGGAATTCTTTGCCACATACAGCTGTGGAGGCCCGATCATTGGGGGTGTTTAAAGAGGAGATTGATGTGTCTCTAATTAGTCAAGGTATCAAGGGAATATGGGGATAAGGCCAGAAATTGGGGCTAGATAGGAATAGTTTAGTTTAGCTCATGGAGCAGACTTGATGGGCCAAATGGCCTACTTCTGCTCCTTTATCTTGTGATCTCGTGAATCACAACGTCTTAATAGTAAATTGCTGTAGTTTTATTAACATACAGCTAAAATTAGTTATTACAAAATCATTTTAATAGTATCAAGTCCTTCAAGTGGGAGTAACCTAACTAAAATTACTGAACCATTTACTAGTTTAATCAGTGTATACTTTTAGTTTCTTAAATTACTTTGCAGAAGGTGAAAGCTTTAAAAATATGCCTTGATGCCCAAGAACATGAACCCAATCTGAGAAGCTCCATGATAATTGTTTTGATCTTTAGGCAAAAAGATTTTTGAACTCATCTTATGCTTGACTTAGCTTGTTTAATTCTCCATTCTTTTTCACTGGTTCAGTCAATTTCACCTTACCCCAGCATTTGTGATCACAGTTGCTATGTGTCTGAGTTTAATCAGTTCTGGGAATGTGTGCCACATGCTCCTGAATCATTATCAGTGAGACGACACCAGTCACGTTGCAAAGCAAAACAGAGTTGGCACCTTGTCCCAAGAGGCTGTGTATTATACAGGTACCAAGGTTTATAAGTCTATTTAAGTTTTGTGTGCAAGGGCTCCAAGGTGGTTCAAAAGATGGGTATAAATAATGAATGGTCAACTCTGGTTAACGCAAAATACAGAGATTGCTAAAAGGTCCACATGCAATTCAATAGCACTCCCTTCTGGGTCACTTGCATTGGATTACAACAGTAATTACTTAATCCTGCTTTGCAATGCAAATTGCAAAATATCACAAGAATAGAAAAAGACAGGTGTTTTGAGCACAACTCTTGGTTAACTCACTTCCCTGCAATAGCAAATGCAACTCCAATATGAAGAAGTCGAGAGGATTAAAGATTAAAAAAATGTTGACTGGCTAGCTGAAAATCTTCTCTGCTACAAAGTTCCTGCACAAAGCTTTGAACAGTTTCAAGTTAATTGCTGGCTCAGAGGGATTTATAGCATCACAGTGATTTGAATGCAGCAAGAATTGGGAATCTCAATTCAGGAATGCTGCAAGGACAAGGAGCTTTACAGAAGTAATTGGACTCTGATGAATGTGACAGCAGAGATAACACTAAAGGCACTATGAATAAATGTACAAAACAAGTACAACGAAACAGATAAAGAGCAAGGAAATGCATTTGATCTAGCAGCTGTTACAGAATGGTAGTTGTGGACTGACCAGGATAGCAGTGTCCTATGCTAAACCATCTTCAGCTTCTTCATCAATAGACTTTCTTCTATCACAAGGTCAGAAGTAGGATGTTTGTTGCTGATTGCATGATGTTCCATTGCAATGACAGCTCCTCAGCAAATGAAAAAGACTTGCAAGCAGCAAGACTGAAGACAATATTCAGGCATGGGCTGATAAGTGGCAAGTAACATTCATGCCACAGAGGTGCCAAGCAATGATCTCCAACAAGGGGGGTAACCACCTACCATTACCATTCAATGGCATTACCATCACTGAGTCTCCAACCACCAATATCTTGGGGGGTCACTGTTGATTAGAAACTCAACCAAGCCCAGGCAACATCACATGGTTACAAGCAGGATAGAGGCTGGGTGTCCTGCAATGAGCAACTCGCCTTCTGTCCAAAACCATACCATCATCCACAAGTCAGGAACATGGAGTACTTTCCTCTTGCCTGGCTGAGTGCAGCTCCAACACTCAAAGCACTCAACAGCATCCAGGACAATACAGCCTGCTTGACTGGCACCCCATCCTCCACTACAGACATTCATTCCTTCCTCCACCAACACATGGTAGCTGCAGTATATACCACGTACAAGATGCACCAGTTACATACCTGGGCTACTCCAACAGCACCTCCCAAACCAGCAACCTCTAACTCCAAAGGGCAGCACAGTAGGGCTGTTGGTACTTCAGCTGTTTCCTAGTTCCAGCAACCCAGGTTTGATTCCGATCGGTTCTCTGTGTGGGTTCCATATTTTTTTTTACTGTGACTGCAAGGGTTTCCTCCTATATCCCCCCTACATGGTGGTTGGTGACAACTGTAAATTGCCCCTAGGATGGCAGGCGAGTTCTGTGGAGAGTTGATGGGCATGAAAGAGAGAATATGATAAAATGAATTGGAGAATGGGATTACTGAGAGCCAACATTGACTCAATAGGCCAAGTGGCCTCCTATGCTGTAAGGAAGTACACGAAAGAAGACATGGTAACATCACCAGCTGCAGATTTCACTCTGTCGTATACCATTCCTGATTTGGAAATACATCACCAGATATTTACTGTTGCTGGAACTTCCTCCTCACTAGTACAGTAGGAGCACTTTCACCAGACATGCAGTGGTTGAAGGAGGCTGCTCACCATTAAGGGCAATATTGGATGAGCAATAAATTTCAGCCCTACCAACCATACACAAATACTAAAAAGAATAAAAATAATTGGATGGAACTATGAAACATCAAGGGGAGGCAGCACTAGAGGAATTGCTGTAACACAGGGCAGAGCATAAATCTGGAAAGGACAGTAGATAAATATTGATGGATTGCTTTTGTATACTGCATTGGAGTATCCGTGTGGATTTTTAGGATTCCAAGGATGTTGCCTACAATGGAGGGCTTGAGTTATGAGAGATTGGAGTTTGGACTATTTTCCCCCAGAGTGTAGGAGGCCGAGGGGTGAACTGATAGACGTTTATAAATATGACGGGCGCAGATAGAGTGTAGTCTTTTCCCCCATGGTAGTGGAGTCTAAAACTAGAGGGCATAGGTTTAAAGTGAGTCAAGTCGAGTTTATTGTCATGTACACAGGTATGGTGAGATACAGAACGATGAAAAACCTGCTTGCAGCAGCATCATAGGCACGTAGGTACAGACAACACAGAATACAAATCATACACAAATTATGCACAAAGTTATACCATAAAGTGGGGGGAAAAGACTGCACAAAAGCAAGACCTTATTGCAAAATAAAACAATTGAAGTCCATGGTAGTGCAAGGGGTGTTCCATTGCTGAGGCAGTGATTAGGGTTGTGCAGGTCGGCTGTAGGGAAGGAGCTGTCCCTGAGCCTGGTGGGGTGGGACTTGAAGCTCGTCCCTCCTGCCCGGACGGCAGCTTGGAGAGGGGGCAAGATGTAGAGGGGGGACCTGACGGGCAGGTTCCCCCACCCCACCGAGGGCGGTGGGTGCATGGAGGGAGCTGCCAGAGGCGGCGGGAGAGGCAGGTACAGTCACCGCGTTTAAAAGCCATGAGGACAGGGAGCGGTTCAGGGGCCGAGGAGCCCGTGCTGCGGGGACGTGAAGCCGGCGGCTTCCACCCTCACCCTGAGCCAGGCCGCCGCAGAAAATGGAGGCTCCCTGCCCGGCCCGGCCCGCGGTGGGCCGGGTCTCCATGGCGACGGCGCCCGGCCCGGCCCGCCACCCCTCTCCTGCCCTTTAACGTCTCCCCGTCAAGGGCACCGCCGCCGCCGCCGCCACCACCATGCGGGAGGGCGGGGCCCGGCGCGCCCCCTCCACCAATCGCCAGGCGGCTGTCAGCCGGCCCCGCCTGACTGACAGGGAGGAGGCGGCGCCTCGCTCCCTTCCCCGCCAATCGGCGGCCCGGAAAGAGCGGGAGACGGGCATGAGTGACACGAGGGAGGCGGGGCTTCCAGCGCCGCTCCGCCAATCAGAGACCGACGTGAGCCGGGCGCCCGTCCACACGGGGGGGGGGGGGGGGGGGGGAGGAAACCGGCGCCACCGAATAACTTCAGGTCCCTGAAGCCAATGTTAACGGACGTGCCCCTCAGCTTAGAGCAAGCGGCTGTCGTCGGGCCGCGCTCTGTTTCCACGGCAACCAATTTAAAATCACATCTTGAGGCGGTGAAAGGGCCGTGGCTCACCCTTCGAGCGGTGGTTACCTGGCTCGGGCGGAGGCGGCGGCCAGGGCCGGGTGGTGGGCGGCCGCGGACAGGATTCTGTACGAGCTCAGCATCGCCGTGGCGGTTGGAGTTGGGGAGGCGGCGAGGTCAGCGGCGGCTTTATATAACCTCGGGGGGGGAGACCGACGAGACCCGAGCGCGGCGGCAAGAGGGGACCTCGGTGCTGGAACATGCGCGCTGGCTCCGTCACAGCGACACCTCCAGGCCGAATGACTCGTCCTTCAGGGAATATATTGAGACTATTGGCTGTAAGTAGCGTTCCTCCATAAACGCAGTACACATGAATCTCAATGTAAAACGTTGTTATTCATTCTACAGGAAGGAGATAGAGAGCTTAGTGGAATGGTGTCATGACAACAACCTTTCCCTCAATGTCAACGAAACAAAAGAGCTGGTCATTGACTTCAGGAAAGGGGTTGGTGACCATGCACCTGTCTACATCAATGGTGCTGAGGTCGAGAGGGTTGAGAGCTTCAAGTTCCTGGGAGTGAACATCACCAACAGCCCGTCCTGGTCAAATCACGTAGCTGCCACGGCCAAGAAAGCTCACCAGCGCCTCTACTTCCTCAGGAGGCTAAAGAAATTCGGTTTGTCCCCTTTGACTCTCACCAACTTTTACCGATGCACCATAGAAAGCATCTTACCTGGATGTATCACGGTAGCGTAGCGGTTAGTGCGACGCTATTACAGCACCAGTGATCGGGGTTCAATTCCGGCCGCTGTCTGTAAGGAGTTTGTACGTTCTCCCCGTGCCTGCGTGGGTTTCCTCTGGGTGCTCCGATTTCCTCCCACATTCCAAAGGCGTATGGGTAGGTTAATATGGGGGTTTAAAATGGGCAGCGCGGACTCATTGGGCCGGAAGGGCCTGTTACCACGCTGTAAATAAAATTTAAAATTTAAAACTGCTCTGCCCAGGACCACAAGAAGCTGCAGAGAGTTGTGGACACAGCCCAGTGCATCACGGACACCAGCCTCCCCTCCTTGGACTCTGTCTTTACCTCTTGTTGTCTTGGTGTAGCAGCCAGCATAATCAAAGACCCCACCCACCCGGGTCATTCTCTCTTCTCTCCTCTTCCATTGGGTAGAAGATACAGGAGCCTGAGGGCACGTACCACCAGACTTAAGGACAGCTTCTACCCCACTGCGATAAGACTATTGAATGGTTCCCTTATACAATGAGATGGACTCTGACCTCACGATCTACCTTGTTGTGACCTTGCACCTTATTGCACTGCACTTTCTCTGTAGCTGTGAGACTTTACCCTGTACGGTTATTGTTTTTACCTGTACTACATCAATGCACTGTGTACTAACTCAATGTAACTGCACCGTGTAATGAATTGACCTGTATGATCGGTTTGTAAGACAAGTTTTTCATTGTACCTCGGTACAAGTGACAATAATAAACCAATACCAATTAAGATTGAATAACAAAATACTGTTAATACTATAAACAGTAATAAAATTAAATAGTAATAAAATTTCTTCATCACACTTGGACGTCCCAGGTTTCAGAAAGGGTTGACAAAACTCCCTGAAATGGGCAAGTTATCTTATGAGGAAAGGATAGACAGACCAGCCTTGTATCCACTGGAGTGTAGAAGCGTGAGAGAGGACTTGATTGAAATATATAAGGCTAGGGTAGATTCCCTGGGGGGGAAGAGAAACAAAGGACTGCAGATGCTGGAATCTGGATGAAAAACACGATGACGCTGGAGGAACTCAGCAGGCCAGGCAGCATCCGTGGAGAAAAGCAGGCGGTCAACGTTTCGGGTCGGGATCCTTCTTCAGGACTGAAGATAGGAAAAGCGGGAAGCCCAATATATACAGGAGGGAAAAGCAGAGCAGTGATAGGTGGGCAAAAGCGAGGAGGCGGGGTGGGCACAAGGTGGTGATCAAGTGCAATTAATTAAGTGCAATTAATATAATTTGATTTTTAAAAAAATGTCCTGAAGAAGGGTCCTGACCCGAAACGTTGACTGCCTGCTTTTTCCATGAGTGCTGCCTGGCCTGCTGAGTTCCTCCAGTGTCGTCGTGTTTCCGTTAGGGGGAAGATTGGCCCAGTGAGAAAGGTGAAGGAATAGAAGAGTGATTGTATACTATAAATTTTAGTAATAATGAAGCCCATCAAGTGCTCGTACTTGTTGCTGGAAGGGAGGATGAAGGTGCTCCACAAAGTGATCACACAATCTGCAGCGATATACACCAGGTGAAGCAGCAGTTAGAGAGTGAGAACATAGACAAAAGAATGTAGGAGCTGTGAAATGCAGAGCAGGAAGACATGCCCGGCAGGTCAGGCTGGGTTCTGTTAGAAACCTGTTGATTTCTAAACGGAATTCAGCCCTTTTGGCTTTCTCAGCATCTTTAAATGTATCCACTTTCCTGGAGTCCTTCTTCCCAGCATTCCTCTTGGCTACCTCCATTTTATGACTGCATTTACCTTCCAGATGTATTCAAACAAGGTTGCAGAGGAGCTGCAAGTTGAGGCAGTGGTAGTCCTTGCAATTCACATCGAGCTCCAGGTTCACATGGGACTACTGACAACTGCTGTTTCCTCATCCAACTGAAGCATCCTCATCTCAAGTGGAGAACATTACTGATGTCTCCAGTGCACTGTTGTGCTGCTGAGAACTATGGCATGAATTAGTTGGGTGAATGACATGGAGGCTAAGAGGTTCAGAGTGATAATGCTTACATGGACAACAGCAATACGTCATGTGCTGTATTTGCAATAGTTTATGAAAAATATAACATTTTTGAAATGAAATAAAATAAAATAGCTGAGTGCACCAGATACAGCATAGGCTACGGCCCTGACAAAATCCTGTCTGTCGTGCTGACAACTTGTGCTCCATAATTAGTCACGCATCCAACCAACAATAGAACATAGAACAATTACAGCACAATTCAGGCCCTTTGGCCCACAAAGATGTGCCGAACATGTCCCTACCCTAGAAATTACTAGGCTTACCCATAGCCCTCTATTTTACTCAGCTCCATACACCGATCTAACAGTCTCTTAAAAGACCCTATCGTATCCGTCTCCACCACCGTTTCCGGCAGCCCATTCCACGCACTCACCACTCTCTGAGTAAAAAACTTACCCCTGACATCTCCTCAGCACCTTAAACCTGTGTCCTCTTGTGGCCACCAATTCAGCCCTGGGGAAAAGCCTCTGACTATCTACCCGATCAATACCTCTCATCATCTTATACACCTCTATCAGGTCCCCCCTCATCCTCAGTCTCTCCAAGGAGAAAAGGCCGAGTTCCCTCAACCTGCTTTCATAAGGCATGCTCCGCATTCCAGGCAGCATCCTTGTAAATCTCCTCTGCACCCTTTCTATGGCTTCCACATCTTTCCTGTAGTGAGGCGACCAGAACTGAGCACAGTACTCCAAGTGGGGTCTAACCAGGGACCTATATAGCTGCAACAATACCTCACGGCTCCTAAATTCAATTCCCCGATTGATGAAGGACAATACACCATATGCCTTCTTAACCACAGAGTCAACCTGCGCAGCCGCTTTGAGCGTCCTACGGACTTGGACCCCAATGTGGAAAGTTACCCAGCTATGTCCATCTGCGAAACACAGGACCGATCCGACCTCGTTAATAATCACCTCACCAACCTGCTCTAATTCATCACATCAAAACAAACGGTGCTATCAATGGCGCTGTCAAGTGGAACGAATGAAAATTATATGATTGAGAAAAAAATATAAAAATGATAAAATGAAAATCTAAAAACAACCAGGCAGCATCTGTGGAGAGAAAAAAGCAGTTATCTTTTCAGGTCCAGGACCTGATGCACAATTCAGGCTTGGGCTTAGAGGTGGCATTCATTTCACTTAGTTGCCAGCTCCAAGATGAGAGAGTCTAACAGTTCACTCAGCATTCCACAATGTCCAACAATCAGTATTACGGGGATAATCATTGTCTGAAAAAATTGACTGGACCAGCCACAATAATACTGTGACTATAAGAGCAAGTCTGAGGCTGGATGTCCTGAGTGAGTCAGTTCCCAACTGCAAAATCTTTCTGCCACACATTATGGGTGAGGAGCGTGCCGGAACACTCTCCGCTGAACCCAGCTCTAACGACCCAGGACAAAATCGAGAAGCTTGACACTGTAGCTGCTAGCTACACACTACAAAATGAAGACACAGAGTCGCTGGTTCGAAATCAGAAGTCGAATGAACGACAGGGGCGCGGTGCACCTTTAGTATCCCAAAACTTCCTGCGCTACGGTTCCCGCGCTGATGTCACGCGCGGGTCACCTGACCTTCCCGTGCGCTGGCTTTCCTAGCCCGACGATGGGGAAGAAGGAAGGCCCCGCGCCATCTTGGATCGGGGCCTCCGACGATGTTCGTGATGTCGGGAGCCGGTTCGATGCCGGTGCGGTGAGTCGCTACAACACCATCCAGGACAAAATTGAGTTCTTGTTTGGCCCTGCACCTACCGGCACAGTGGTGCACAGCAATGTTGAATGGAGGATTAGGTTGACAATCCAAATCACCTTTGAGGGCCATTCTTGTAAAACAAATTTTATTTTAACCATAACCAGATGCTGATGATTTAGTTACATTTTGTGAACACAAACATCAGAATTTATTAACAATCTAGATTCTGTGCAGATTGGGTCTAACTCCAAGCCTGGCTCCATTGGCAGAATTTTCTTCACTCCACAAGAGTGTGTTACCAAAGTACTACCAGCACGTCTCCTGGTCCACCAGGGGAGCCAACACCCTTGACCACTGCTATACAACCATCAAAGATGCCTTCCGAGCCACCCCTCGTCCTCACTTTGGGAAATCAGACTACCAGGCTGTGCTCTTTCTCCCTGCATACAAACAGAAACTAGAACGGGAGGATCCAGCACGGAGAGTCATGCAGTGCTGGTCTGAGGAAGCAGATGACCTCCTATGTGACTGCTTTGAGTCAGTGGACTGGTCCATGTTCAAAGACTCAGCTGCCAGCCCAGACGAGTATGCCGCCACCATCATGGACTTTATCAGCAAGTGTGTTGAGGACTGTGTTGCAAAGTGGGCAATATGGGTGTTCCCAAACCAGAAATCACGGATGAGCTGGGAGATCCACTCCCTACTGAAGTCGAGAACTGCTGCATTCCAATCAGGTGATCCTGACTTTTACAGGAAATTGAGAAACGACCTCTGTAAAGCTATCAGAGATGCCAAAAGACAATACCAGTTCAAAATAGAGTCCCAGACCAGCCGTCAGTTGTGGCAGGGCTATCATGCTACAACGGGCTACAAAACAAAGTTGGGCAGCATCGTCAACAATGGTGCATCCCTTCCCGATGAGCTTAATGCATTCAATGCACGTTTTGAAATGAAGGGGATTGGATTGTCACCACCTATCCTGACAGCCTCTGATGCGCCTGAACCCATGGTCACCGTCCAGGACGTAAGATCAGTCTTCCAGAGAGTGAACCTGCGGAAAGCATCTGGCCCAGATGGTGTCCCTGGCCATGTCCTCAGATCTTGTGCTGATCAGCTGGCTGGAGTATTTGCAGACATATTTAACCTCTCCCTGCTTCAATCTGAGGTTCCCACCTGTTTTAAGAAGACCACTATCATCCCGGTACCTAAGAAAAACAAGGTAACATGCCTTAATGACTACCGACCAGTGGCTCTGACATCCACCATCGTGAAGTGCTTCGAGAGGCTGGTCACGGCATGCATTAACTCCTCCCAGACAATCTCGAGCCACTGCAATTCGCCTGCCGCTGAAACAGGTCTACAGTGGACGCCGTCTCCCTGGCCCTACTCTCAGCTCTGGAGCATCTGGACAGTAAAGACACCTATGTTAGACTATTGTTTATTGACTACAGCTCCACCTTCAATACTAGAATTCCAAGCAAACTCATCAACAAACTCCGAGACCTGGGACTCAACACCTCCCTCTGCAATTGGATCCTTGACTTTCTGACCAACAGACCGCAATCGGTGAGGATAGGCAGTAACACCTCCAGCACGATTATTCTCAACACTGGCGCCCCACAATGCTGTGTCCTCAGCTCTCTACTCTACTCCCTATACACTCATGACTGTGTGGCCAGATTCTGCTCTAACTCCATCTACAAGTTTGCAGATGATACCACCGTTGTAGGCCGTATCTCAAATAGCGATGAGTTGGAGTACAGGAAGGAGATAGAGAGCTTAGTGACATGGTGTCATGATAAAAACCTTTCCCTCAATGTCACTAAAACAAAAGAGCTGGTCATTGACTTCAGGAAAGGGGGCGGTGTACATGCACCTGTCTACATCAATGGTGCTGAGGTCGAGACGGTTGAGAGCTTCACATGTAGGAGTGAACATCACCAATAGCCTGTCCTGGCCCAACCACGTAGACACCAGGGCCAAGAAAGCTCACCAGCGCCTCTACTTCCTCAGGAGGCTAAAGAAATTTGGCATGTCCCCTTTGACGCTTGCCAACTTTTATCGATGCACCATAGAAAGCATCCTATCTGGATGTATCGCGGCTTGGTACAGCAACTGCTCTGCCCAGGACCGCAAGAAACTGTAGAGAGTTGTGGACACAGCCCAGCGCGCCACGGAAACCAGCCTCCCCTCCGTGGACTCTGTCTATACCTCTCGCTGCCTTGGTGAAGCAGCCAGCATAATCAAAGACCCCACCCACCAGGGTCATTCTCTCTTCTCTCCTCTCCCATCAGGCAGAAGATACAGGCACATACCACCAGGCTTGAGGACGGCTTCTATCCCACTGTGATAAGACTATTGAACGGTTCCCTCAAACGATGAGATGGTCTCTTGACCTCACAATCTACCTTGTTGTGACCTTGCACCTTATTATCTACCTGCAATGCACTTCCCTGTAGCTGTGACACTTTACTCTGTACTGTTATTGTTTTTACCTGTACTACATCAATGCACTCTGTACTAACTCAATGTAACTGCACTGTGTAATGAATTGACCTGTACGATCGGAATGCAAGACAAGTTTTTCACTGCACCTTGGTACAAGTGACAATAATAAACCAATGCCAACACCATTATTTGTTCCCACCCATCACCCACCGGCCTCTGGCTCCTGACTCCCTCACCCATCTGGCTCCATCTTCCCATCATCCCTCCCACCTCACCTGGTCCTACCCGTCACCTACCAGCTCCTGTCCCACCCCCACCCCCTCACCTCTCTATACTGGCTATCTTTCCACTACGCTCTCAGCCCTGCTGCAGGGTCATAACCCGAAACATCGACCATCCCTTTGCCTCCACAGATGCTGCTCGACCCTCTGAGTTCCTCCAGCAGTTCGTTTCTTGCTCCACGTTCCAGCATCTGCAGTCTCTTGTGTCTCCAATAAGACAATAATGTTTCCTTAACCAAAATGGATGGAATTATGGTTTCTCGTTTTACGTACATGTGGGCATGTAGTCATTTTGCCCCTTGAACCTACTCTGCCTTTTAATAAGATAATGGCAGATCTAGAACATAGAACATAGAACACTACAGGCCCTTTGGCACACAGTGTTGTGCCGACATTTTATCCTGCTCTAAGATCTATCTAACCCTTCCCTCCCACATAGCTCCCTACTTTTCTATCATTCATGTGTCTATCTAAGAGTCTCTTAAATGTCCCTAATGTATCGGCCCCCACAACCTCTGCAGGCAGTGCGTTCCACGCACCCACCTGATTGTAACCTCAACCCTGCATTCCTGACCAGGTCTGGTAATCTTTCACACACTTACTTATCAATAACCTATGTAACTTGGCCTTGAAAGCATTCAAAGAATCCACTTCCACTGCCCTTTGAGGAGAGTTCCAAAGACTCATGGTCCCCTGACAGAAAAAAAGTTCACCTTGTCCCTGTCTTAAAATGGCAAGCCCTTATTTTTAAACCGTGACCCCTAGTTCCTGATTCTGCCACAAGAGAAAACCTCTTCACATCCATCCCTCAGTATCTTATACGCTGTGTTTTGAGCAAGGTCTCTATCACTCTCATAAATTCCAATAGATACCAACCTTCCTTCGTAAGGCAATCTCCCTGTTCTGGGTATCGGTCCAGTAAACCTTCTGGGAACTCCTCCCAACTCAGCAGGAACACACCACCTCACAAACCACCCAGATTCACCTTCTGTAGGACCAATACTTAGTTAATTTAGTTATTTTTTAAATTATCTGTAGAAACTCTGATTGATGGCTTTTACATTTCTGGCTAGTTTTAAGTCATTAATTTTTTCCTCATTAATCACTTAGTTATTCTTTACTGCATTTTATATTGTCTTATCTTTAATCCAACCACATCTTTGCATCAGCATTTATTTTTCTGTAAATTTTAAATCATTTTTTATCCTTCATCAGTGCTGCAATCTCAATAGCATGTCAAACAACATTATATTATTGATTTTATAGACTTCAGTGGTTTACAGATTAAACTGTTGAAATACCACAAATGCTAGATCACCACCTCATGGATCCCATATCCTAACTAATTTGGTTTTGCTGGTCTTTCTTTAAACTTTAAACTTTATTAAAACTTTAATTATACAGCACGGTAACAGGCCCTTCCGGCCCAATGAGCCTGCGCTGCCCAATTCCACCCATGTT
The DNA here is from genome assembly GCF_009764475.1 of Pristis pectinata. NCBI lineage: Eukaryota > Metazoa > Chordata > Chondrichthyes > Rhinopristiformes > Pristidae > Pristis > Pristis pectinata. The sequence continues at coordinate 49,325,932 of NC_067417.1, forward strand.
AACCTACTAACCCGTATGTCTTTGGAATGTGGGAGGAAACCAGAGCATCCGGAGGAAACCCACACGGTCACGGGGAGAACATACAAATTCCTTACAGACATTGGCTGGAATTGAACAGGGGTCGCTGGCGCTGTAAAGTATTACACTAACCGCTACACTACTGTGCTGGCCACAAAAATTCTCCATCTAAATTGAGCTCTTAAAAGTTGGAGAATTTCTGCTTTCCTGTACACACTATCCATCTCTCCTTCTTCCACCAACCCTTACCTCAGCACAGTCTTATTACTGTTAACTTACAGGTAATCTTTTCTGTAAATAGACCATTGAGTTGAGAGGGATTGGAGACAACTAAAGAGGTACAGGAGTGCTACTGGTGTTTAACAAACTAAACATCAAACATTCCATCTCAGCAGTAAACTTGCAGATCTAAAGGGAAGATTAAGGCACTTATTTTGGAAATAGTTGGAGCTGTATTTCACAAAAGAACCTCACAAGTAATCCAGGGCTCCTAACTGGATGCAATACACCAAATACCAAGACATTGACAACAGGGGAATTGGATGGGCAGGGAAGCAGGATATCAGACAAGTAGAAACTTCCCAAGTTCAGACATTTCAGTGGCATTGGTATTGGTTTATTATTGTCACTTGTACCGAGGTACAGGTAAAATCTTGTCTTGCATACCGATTGTACAGGTCAATTCATTACACAAGACAAGACAAAACAAGACATCTTTATTCGTCACATTCGAAACACACAGTGAAATGCAGCTTTTGCATAGGGTGAACCATAGAACCATGGAACCATAGAACAATACAGCACAATACAGGCCCTTCGGCCCACCATGTTGTGCTGACCTTCAAACCACTCCTAAGACTATCTAACCCCTTCCTCCCACATATCCCTCTATCTTAAATTCCTCCATATGCTTATCTAACAATCTCTTGAACTTGACCAATGTATCTGCCTCCACCACCACCCCAGGCAGCACATTCCATGCACGAACCACTCTCTGGGTGAAAAACCTCCCTCTGATATCTCCCTTGAACTTCCCACCCATTATCTTAAAGCCATGCCCTCTTGTATTGAGCATTGGTGCCCTGGGAAAGAGGCGCTGGCAGTCCACTTTATCTATTCCTCTTAATATTTTGTATACCTCTATCATGTCTCCCCTCATCCTCCTTCTCGCCAATGAGAACAGCCCTAGCTCCTTTAGTCTCTCCTCATGATCCATACTCTCCAATCCAGGCAGCATCCTGGTAAATCTCCTCTGCACCCTTTCCAACGCCTCCACATCCTTCCTATAATGAGGCGACCAGAACTGGACACAGTACTCTAAGTCTGGTCTAACCAGCCATTTTGTAAAGCTGCATCATTACTTCGTGGCTCTTAAACTCGATCCCACGACTTATGAAAGCTAACATCCCATAAGCTTTCTTAACTACCCTATCCACCTGTGTGGCAACTTTCAGTGATCTGTGGATATGAACCCCCAGATCCCTCTGCTCCTGCACACTGCCCAGAATCCTGCCATTTACCTTGTACTCCGCCTTGGAGTTTGTCCTTCCAAAGTGTACCACCTCACACTTCTCTGGATTGAACTCCATCTGCCACTTCTCAGCCCAGCTCTGCATCCTATCAATATCCCTCTGGAAGCTTCTACAGCCCTCCACACTATCCACAACACCACCGATCTTTGTGTCATCTGCAAACTTGCTAACCCAGCCTTCCACCCCCTCATCTAAGTCATTAATAAATATCACAAAAAGTAGAGGTCCCAGAACCGATCCCTGTGGGACACCACTAGTCACAGCCCTCCAATCCGAATGCACTCCCTCCACCCCAACCCTCTGCTTTCTACAGGCAAGCTAATTCTGAATCCACATGGCCAAGTCTCCCTGGATCCCTTGGCCTCTGACCTTCTGAAGAAGCCTACCATGTGGAACCTTGTCAAACGCCTTACTAAAATCCATGTAGACCACATCTACTGTACTGCCCTCATCAATCTCCCTGGTCACCTCCTCAAAGAACCCTATCAGGCTTGTGAGGCAAGATCTTCCCTTCACAAATCCATGCTGGCTGTCCCTAATCAGTCCATGATTCTCTAAATGCTCATAGATCCCATCTCTTAGAATCCTTTCTAGCAGCTTACCCACCTCAGACGTAAGGCTCACTGGTCTGTAATTCCCTGGACTATCCCTACTACCTTTTTTGAATAAGGGGACAACATTCGCCACCTTCCAATCCTCCGGTACCATCCCTGTTGACAATGAGGACTCGAAGATCCTAGCCAACAGTTCAGCAATCTCCTCCCTTGCCTCACGAAGCAGCCTGGGGAATATTCCGTCAGGCCCCGGGGACTTATCTGTCCTAATATTTTCTAACAGCTCCAATACATCCTCTCTCTTGATATCTACATACTCTAGAACATTACCCTTACCAACACTGTCCTCAGCGTTATCAAGGCCCCTCTCCTTGGTGAATACTGAAGAGAAGTATTCATTGAGAACCTCACCCACTTCTACAGCTTCCAGGCACATCCTCCCACCTTTGTCTTTAATCGGACCTACCTTTACTCTTCCTGCTCTTCACGTGCGAGTAAAAAGCCTTGGAATTCTCCTTAACCCTACTCGCCAAAGCCCTTTCATGTCCCCTTCTCACTCTCCTCAGCCCCTTCTTAAGTTCCTTCCTTGCTACTCTATATTCCTCACAAGCCCTGTCTGATCCTTGCTGCTTACACCTTATGTATGCTGCCTTCTTCTTCCTAACTAGTTGTTCCACCTCACTTGTCACCCATGGATACTTCGCCCTGCAATTCCTTCTCTGCCTCACCGGGACAAATTTATCCCTAACATCCTGCAAGAGATCCCTGGACATCGACCACATGTCCATAGTACATTTCCCTTCAAAAATGTCATCCCAATTTATACTCTCAAATTCTCGCCTTATAGCCTCATAATTCACCTTTCCCCAATTAGATATCTTCCCGTCCTCTTTGCTCCTATCCCTGTCCATGACAATGCTAAAGGTTATGGAGTAGTGGTCACTGTCCCCCAAATGCTCACCAACCGATAGATCTGTCACCTGACCCGGTTCATTACTTAAAACTAGATCTAATATGGCATCCCCTCTAGTCGGCCTGTCAACATACTGTGACAGGAATCTGTCCTGGACACACTTAACAAACTCTGCCCCGTCAAACCCTTTGGCACTAAGCAGGTGCCAATCAATATTTGGGAAGTTGAAGTCTCCCACAATAGTAACCCTGTTATTCTTGCATCTTTCCAAAATCTGCCTCCCAATCTGCTCCTCAGTATCCCTGCTGCTATCGGGTGACCTATAGAATACTCCCAGTAGAGTAACCGCTCCTTTCTTGTTCCTAACTTCCACCTATATTGACTCTAGAGAGGATCCTTCCACATTATCCACCCTTTCTGCAGCTGTAATAGTGTCCATGACCTCGTGGCTCTTGAACTCAATACCCCAAATAATGAGGTGGGAGTTGGGTTGTGCCTCGGACTGGTGTTTTTGGGCTGTCTCGCGGATTAAGATGGTCCAGCCGCCTCTGGAGTTGGTGTGGTGTGGCTGTGTCAAGGATTGAGGGGCTTGGGGAGCCTCTAGGTTGGAGTTGTTGGCAATTATAAGATAAGATATCTTTATTAGTCACATGTGCATTGAAACACACAGTGAAATGCATCTTTTGCGTAGAGTGTTCTGGGGGCAGCCCGCAAGTGTCGCCACGCTTCTGCCACCAACATAGCCTGCCCACAACTTCCTAACCTGTACGTCTTTGGAATGTGGGAGGAAACCGGAGCACCCGGAGGAAACCCACGCAGACATGGGGAGAACGTACAAACTCCTGACAGACAGTGCAGTTACATTGAGTTAGTACAGAGTACATTGAGGAGGTACAGGTAAAAGAACATTATTGGTAATAGTAAGTGACAAAGAATTTAAATTTAAAAGTGTAGAATGATTATAGTAAGGGGAATGAGTAGATCTGTAGAGAGCAGCTTGCAACAAGTTGCCACGCTCCGGCGCCATCTCGCAGTGATTCTATTTGGAGTCAATGGACTACAGTCCCCGCTACCCCTACCTCTCCACTGTCTCAAACTTTTCTCTCAGTCACTTGAAAAATGATAATATCGAAGCAGAAAAAATGTCGTTTTACAAAAGGAAAGTTCTGTTTGAAATTTTTTTTTCACTTTAATTGGCAAAGTAGATGGGGGAGTTGGTGGATGTGCTGTGTTCTGAAAAATTTTATGCTAACATTTCACTAAGTTTTGTAGCGGTTAGCACAACGCTATTACAGCATCAGTGACCTGGGTTCAACTCCTGCCACTGCCTGTGAGGAGTTTGTGCATTCTCCCCCGTGTCTGCGTGGGTTTCGTCCGGGTGCTCCGGTTTCCTCCCACATACCATTCTTCCAGCACCAAAATAGCATGCTTTGTTGGCGCCAGAGGAGTGGCGACACTTGTGGGCTGCCCCAGCACATTCTCAGTAATGCAAGGGGACGCATTTCACTGTGTGCTTCGATGTACGTGTGACTAATAAGTATCTTGTATCTTATCTTGCATGAAATATGAACTCGAGGGATTGGGCGAACCATATTAGCAATGGAGAATTAGTTGAAGGACAGAAGACATTAGGAGTAAATAGATTTTGTCCAAGCTATTTCCAGTAGGGTGCCTGGGCTTGCTGCCTTCACAAATTATATAAATGAAACTCATAAGTACATTCCTGTTTAGGTCAGAAAGTGATGGCGAACAAAACCAAGTGACAGTGATGGTAAAGAATGTTGAACGTGGATCACTGACATTGGAGTGAACCTCGGCAGATGGACAGGCCACAGGAAGTTTTCAAGTGTGAGGAGGATTAAAGATAGAAGAATTGAAATTGAAACAAATCTCCCTACTCTCTTTTCCCATATTCCCAAACTTATTACACTTGATTAAAATTACACTCGGTGGTTTGAGAGAGGTGTATCTCTTCTACTGTTCTGGGTCACTGTGGTGACGGTGTTGGGAATTGCAATGGGGTTTATGCAGGGGGTTGCCACAGGCAAGGAACTCTATCTTTCTCTATATATATATGTGTTCTCCCCCTCCATAAAGTGCTTCTAGTTCTCTCATTTTGTCTCCCTACTGAGTGTTTCGCTTCCTCTTTATTCTGGGCTTTCTCTCTGGAACAACAGAACAGATAAAGCCATCTCAAGGTACTAAGAGAACTTGTATAATTTTCCAGGTTTGGCAATATGGGGAGTAACGGAAACTTTTTTTAATCCTCCTCACATTTGCAAATTTCCTCTGATCTGTCTGCTGAGGCTGCATCCAACGACCCACGTACTGCATTCGTAGGTTGGGAAGATAAAGTCACCAAAGTAAAAGACGTAACAGACATGAAACATAGCTGAGAGTGAGTCAAACATAGGACAGAGTTATCCACAGAGAGGATGCTCAACATGGTACAAAAAGAGATGTAAGCACATATTAGAAAAGGAAACAGTGATCTATTTACTCTGTTCAGTGAAAGAGATTAAAGGTAGTGCGGCAAGCAAGAGCTATACTTATGAAATAGCAGGAGATCAGAAAGGGTCAGTGAGTTGCATACACATTGTAACAGGGATTGGAACGAGCAATTAAAATAGGAATGCGATTGGTGTCATGAGTTGAGAAATATGCAGGAAGTGTAGTAAGGGGTCTGAGGATGACAGACAATAGACAGTGTAGCAGCAGTCACTGAGAGATCGATGTGCAATTGCATCTGTGAGTGGCAACCGCACTCTATCAGAGGGTGTGATAGGACCTGGTGAGAATACCCACTGTAGCAGGGAGCCATTAAATGATAGATACACTGCAGCAGGATGTGTAAGAGATAGCAATGAGCCATGTCAGGGACTGCATTAGAACCTGCAAGTTCCTTTTGACAGACACTGTGTCAGGGAGTGAATTGGAGGTCACTGGGTGAGAGACACATCTTTCCAAATTTGTAAGTGCAATAGGGCGTAAATAAATGTCAAGTGACTGAAATGAGGATTGTAATAGGGGCCATTAAATGACAGACACACTGTTTTGGATTGTGTAAAACCATCAATGAACAACTTAACAATTCAGGGAGCAGTGAAGGCCGTTGTGACAAGTACAATAATAGGATGTACAAATAGAGGTTCGTATATAGATAAGATAGATATGTAGCGGCTGTTACCGCGATGCGAGAATAAAGACATGAGTCTGCAAGCTGTGGAACAAGACTGATTTTTTTACCCACCTTGCGAGGGCCTTTTAAGCGGCACGGTTCCCGCCCTCTGAAAAAGGCAGTGACGTACGCGCTACGTCATCAAATCTTTCCTGCGCACGGGTTCTCCGCCTGTCGCCCGGGGAAGACGAAGGCCCAGCGCCACCTTGGGCCTCGCAGCTCCGACGATGCGCGCCCCGACTGCTGAGCCGGTTCGCTTGCTCGGACGGTGAGTCGCCACAGATATTTATTTATTGGTCACATGTACATTGAAACACACAGTGAAATGCATCTTTTTGCATTACTGAGAATGTGCTGGGGACAGCCCGCAAGTGTCGCCGTGCTTCTGGCACCAACAGAGCATGCCTACAGCTCCGAACCCGTACGTCTTTTGGAATGTGGGAGGAAACCGGAGCACCCGGAGGAAACCCAAGCAGACAGGCGGAGAACGTACAAACTCCTTACAGACAGCGGCGTGAATTGAACCCGGGTCGCTGGCGCTGTAATAGCATTACGCTAACCACTACACTACTGTGCCGTGATCTGCTAACAGGACGTGATCGACAGATAAACTGTAATATGGGGTATAATAGGGGTCAGGTTAGTGCCAGACACAGTATTTAATAGGTACCAGTGAATGGTAGCCCCCTTTAGCAGGTAGTGAGTATGTGACAGACACTCCAAGTCCAGGTCAAGAGTGGGAATGCTCAGTTATGGCTGTGCAATCCTCAGTTCCAGTCAGCTCCTTAGATAATGAAGCTGATCATGTCTGCATGAAGCTCGGGCTGAGAAGTGGCAAAGTAACATGGGCAATGCAAAAGCCAGACAATGATCACCAACGAGAGAGTCTAATCACCTCTCCTTGACATTTAATCGCATTCACATAGCCAAGTCCTCTTGCATCAACATCCTGGAGTCACTATTGACTGGATTCAACACATAAGTACCGTGGAGCCAAGAGCAGATCAGAGCCGAGTCATCCACCCTGACTTCCCAAACCATTCATAAGGCATAAGAGTGAAAAGTTGTGTATATTCCCTCCCTGACTCTTGCAAGGACGCGATCCCTTTTCCTCAATTTCTCCGCCTCCGCCGCATCTGCTCCCATGACGAGGCTTTCCACTCCAGACATCCGAGATGTCCGACTTCTTTTCTAACCGGGGCTTCCCCCCACTGTGGTCGAGAGAGCTCACACCCGTATCTCTGCCATTTCCCGCACACCTGCTCTCACCTCCACCCCTCTCAGACCCAATAGGGATAGGGCTCCCCCCTCGTCCCCACATTTCATCCTATGTATCCAACACATCATTCTCCGCCACTTCCGCCATCTCCACGGGACCCCACCACCAAGCATATCTTCCCCTCCCCACCCCTTTCTGCCTCTCGCAGGGACTGCTCTCTCGGCGACTCCCTCGTTCGCTCCTCCCCCACCCATCCCACTCCCACCCTGGGAACTTTCCACTGCCCCGCCATAGGTGCAGCACTTGCCCCTACACCACCTCCATCCAGGGACCCAAGCAGTCCTTTCAGATGAGACGGAGATTCACCTGCACCTCCCTTCATATCATCTACTGCATTCGGTGCTCCAAGTGTGGCCTCCTCTACATTGGCGAGACCAAACGCAGACGAGGTGACGGTTTCGCAGAATGCCTGTGCTCCGTCTGTAACCGCGATCTGCATCTCCCCGTTGCCAGTCACTTCAACTCCCCCTCCCACACTATTGCAGATACGTCAGTCCTCGGCCTCCTCCACTGCCAGGAGAGTTCCAAGCGCAAACTGAAGGAACAGCACCTCATTTTCCATCTTGGAACCTTGCAGCCTAACGGCATCAACATTGAATTCTCCCACTTTAAGTAATCCCCTCAAACTCCAACACCCACCCCCCACCATGCATCTTCCTTTCTTCCCTGTCCTAGCCTCTCTCTCTTTTTTCTACCCTTTTGTCCTCCTTACTTCTGACCCATCTCCCAGTGGATCTGCTCTCCTCTCCTCCCCCGCACCTGCCCATCACTGTCTCTTACCTGCATCTACTTATCACCACCCTGTGCCCACCCCGCCTCCCCTTTTCTGCCCACCCATCACTGCTCTGCTTTTCCCTCTTATATATTGGGCTTCCCCTTTTCCTACTTTCAGTCCTGAACAAGGGTCCTGACCCAAAACGTTGACCGCCTGCTTTTCTCCACGGGTGCTGCCTGGCCTGCTGAGTTCCTCCAGCATCATCGTGTTTTTCATCTAGATTCCAGCATCTGCAGTCCTTTGTTTCTCTAATATACACTACTTTCCTGGATAGGTGCAGCCTCAACATCTTAGAAGCTTAAATCCATGCAGGACAAAGCAGGTGCTTAATTGGCAGCACCCCAGCAGCCTGAACATTCAGTCCATCCACTGTACTTGGTGCCAGCGTGTGCTACCTGCGCAATGCACCGCAGCAATTCACCTAGAGCACCTCCACACAACTGTTACTGCTCAAGCTGAGAGGATCAGGCACTGTCCCTTTCAAGTCACATACTGTACCGACCTTAAAAAAAATCACCACTGGCTCCAAGTACCGGAGATACATTTTGACAGAAACAACTTCGGAGGATGTAATAGCGTGACTAAGTGATAAACCCATTGGCAAATGGTAAATGTAATGGTGCATTGATAGGTGATCATGTAACTGGGAGTGCAGTAGCTCAGGGCAATGACAAGAACACTGTAATGGGGTGATTGAGTGACCAGCCTTTAACTGAGGTTTGGAGAATGACAGGAATTGTAAAAGATCTCTTTATTAGTCAGGCATACATCGAAACACACAGTGAAATGCATCGTTTGCGTAGAGTGTTCTGGGGGCAGCCCGCAAGTGTCGCCACGCTTCTGGCGCCAGCATAGCATGCCCACAACTTCCTAACCCGTACGTCTTTGGAGTGTGGGAGGAAACCGGAGCACCCGGAGGAAACCCACGCAGACACGGGGAGAACGTACAAACTCCTTACAGGCAGCGGCCGGAATTGAACCGGGGTCGCCGGCGCTGTAATAGCGTTACGCTGACCGCTACACTACAGAGGATCATTGAGTGACCATAACAGGGAATGGAATATGGATAAGTGAGTGCCAATCACGCTAAAATGGAAGTATAATGGGGTTCAGCAACAGTCAACACTGCAACTGGTGAGTGTAATGGAGCCAGTGGGTGACACTGATGAGGAATGTAATTGGGGACAGTGAGTGATGTACACACCATACCTAGGAGACCAGTGGGCTCAGTGAACGACTGCCGTGGTGCATCGGGGAGTGCACTATGGTCCAGTGAGTGATGAATGCACTGTAACTGGGAGTGTGATTGACAGTGAAAATGCAATGGGGAATGTACCGAGGGTAACACTTTACAGTGTGGTGAATGACATCCTCCACGTGATGGGAACTGTAAGTGGGGTTAGTGAGGAGCAGCCAGAATGTAATGGGGTTACTAAGTGACAGCCACATTCTACACAATGTGTGCAGGAGGTTAATGAGGGGTGTAATTGAGCCCAGGGAGAAGCAGCGAGCATAATAGAGGTCAATGAGAGTACAATGGAGGTTAGTAAAAGTGCTTGGTTCATTGCCTCTACGTGCTTCAGCTGGATGTGGGTTTATTTGTAACTTTCTGTCTCACAGCAAACACTTTGAATTGAATGTGAATGTATATAGAAATAAACTCAGATACAGAGCATATTGTTCAATGAAAAGGTTTTTATTGACTCGGAGCAACTCAGCTTTGTAGCCATGGAATAAGAAAGGAAGGTTGGGCCTCACTGGAAAGAGGGCACTGCCATTGATCATCTAAACATGAGGCTTGGCTTTACACAACTGTATATAAAATAGGAAAAGGCAGGGTAAAAACTAAAACCAATTCATATACAAAGCAAATAAAATGTCTTTAACAGTCAGCAGAAGGTCAGTTATAAGAGCTGGGTTATTATTTGGATTACTAATCGTGTCTCCCCACATAAAAGCACTGGTTAACGTACATTGAGGTGGCACTGACAGTGGTCTGGCTCCTCATTAATAGCAGACCCCGGGCAATGAGTGTCGGTAGAATATTGATCCCTTGAGGGAGATTCCAGCCCAGCATGAAGCCACTCATACAGGATATCAAATAAAAAACATTTTTTGTTGGGTTTCACTGGGGAACAACCAAGAGCAGGGACCTTATCTGTTTCTTTTTCTGAAACCCTCTTAAGGTCACGGTGCAAGCCAAATACAAGAAGTCTTCGATGAACTCGCAAACCCAGGGCTCTGGTGGTGCCAGACCGGCAGATTTCCTGCACTGTTGGATCACTGAACCAACACACCTTTAGTTCACTTTGTTACACACAAGTGCAATAATTTCCCCAGTGAACCTGGCAAGTTTAAAAGGGAACACGGGAAACACAGCCCAGTGAGTTTTAGCTGGAATTCCTGCGTATCTGGCCCACACTTACCCATGACCCTTTCCCCAGGTGTTCCCAACTCCAGCCACACTCCCATCCCATGCTCTGGAACCTGCCTCCACCACAAACCCAGCCCCTCCCTCCCCCAACATTCCTGACCCCTGGTGTTTCCAACCCTGGCTCCGGCTACACATATATGGCCAACCTCCCGAATAGGTCTGTGAAGAGCAAGGACTGAGTGGGCCAGAATGCTAGACCCCGGGGATTTCTGAACAACTGGATACCAGATTATCAGAGCACTATCCCAGTTGTAATCTGCTGGCTCAGCACACAGAGTCATTCAGTAGTGGTGACACGGGACCGGGAATGCTTCATGATGCGACCAGTACTGACTGCAGATGCCAATACTCCATCAGCTGCCTGCACACAGAATGCCCACTTCCCGTCCCTGCTCCCACATCAGAAAGCCGTGATCAGCGGCTCCGTCGGAAACAGTACAAGTCCGAGAAGTTGTGATCAAGCGATACCATGCCACGTCTGCAACCCAACCTCGAGGGAGTGCTCAGCTCAAGTTCTGGAGGGAGTGCCCAGAAGCTCAAGAATGATGTGCAGTAAGATAGATTCCAATCTACAAGAATGGAGATGACTGGGGTGTTCAGCCTGGAAAGGAGGATTCGGGGAGGTGTTCATTTTGAGCTATAGACCACAGAAGCACACGATATCATGGAAGGAGGCCATTCGGCCCAATGTCCACGTTGGAGCAATCCACCTGGTCCTCTGCTTCACCTTCGCCCCAGAGCCTTGCAGAGTCTTCCCTTTCACACACTTGCACCTCTTGAATATGACAACTGAACCTTCCTACTGCTCCCCTGGCCGTGAATTCCTGACCCAACAGCTTAAAGTAGTTTTTCCTCACGTCACCAATCACCCTCATTCTCTGTCCCTTGATGACCCCTCTGCCAATAGGAACCGTTTCCCTCTACTTGTATCCATTGTGGAACGCCATCCCTCCGTCAGATCCCCTCACAACCTCCTCCGTTCCCGAGAGAACCCCAGCCCCTCCGCAGAACTACAGTCCCTCATCCCTGGAATCACTTCAGTCAATCCCTTCCACACCCTCTCCAAAGCCTTCACACATCTCCTACTGTACAGCGGCCAGAAATGGGCACAGCTTTGGCTGAGCCTGTGTTTCATAAAGGTCCACCAATGACCCCTTCGCCTCTATTTATAAAGTCCAGGAACCTACAAGCTTTTCTTAATTTTCTCAATCTGCCCTGCCACTTTCAATGAATTTTGCAGAGATACCCCCCCCCCCCCCCAAGATCTCTCTGGCCCTGCACCTCTTATGGAACTGTGCCCCCTGGTCTGTATTGCCTCCCCTCGTTCTTCCAACCACCTGCCCATTCCTCCAGCCTGCCTCTATCTCCTGGATGCCTGTCACTGTTCTCACCTCCAAATGTTGGATCGCCTGCAGATTTAGAAGCTGTGCCCAGTTCGTCCCAGTCCAAATCATTAACGTCTGTTGAATACTCCTAATGCCTACCCCTGGGGACAGAAATGTATTGAAATATATTGTTGGAGCTTTAAACATTGAGACTAAATCTAGAGGATAGGAATTCAAATTAGTGAGAAGTAAATTTAGGACTAATAGCAACAACTTGTCACCGTGCAATGAGCAATCAATACTTGGAATCAGTTGCTGGATAGATTAATGGAACCAAGAACTTCCATGTCAGTTAGGAACTAATTGGATGCAAAGAGACTGTAAAGTTTATATTTACATAATGGACAGACAGTAACGATATTTAATCCATGGATCCCTGACAAGCTTTAATGATTATATTTACATCACCGACAGCCTGCTCAAGACCTCTAGAAACGGCAGAGGGTTGTGAACACAGCCCAGTCTGTCACACAAACCAGCCTCCCTTCCACTGACTCTGTCTACACCTCCCGCTGCCTCGGGAAAGCAGCCAACATAATCAAGGGCCCCCTCCCACCCCAGACATTCTCTCTTCTCCCAACTTCTATCGGGTAGAAGATATGAAAGCTTGAAAGCACGCACCACCAGGCTCAAGGACACCTTCTATCCCACTGTTATAAGACTCCTGAAAGGATCTCTTGTACGACAAAGATGAACTCTTGATCTCTCAGTCTATCTGGGAATGGTCCTTGCACCTTATTGTCTGCCTGCACTGCACTTTCTCTGTAACTGTAGCACTACATTCCACATTCTGTTATTGTTTTCCCTTTGCGTTACCTCAATGTACTTATGTTTAGAATGATCTGTCTGGATGGCACGTAAACAACGCTCTTCGCTGTATCGGTACATGTGAAAGTAATAAATCAATTCCCAATTAATAATTAACTAATCCCTGGCAAATGGTGATTTTTGAACTTCCATCACAGAACCTTGAGACGGTTACCTCTACCTCACAGACTGTAATGTTTGCATCTGCATCACTGGCTTCTTTGAGGGTCTAACATTTCTTGCAGCATCATTAACCCATGTTGGAATGTACTGTTGAATTTACCTCACAGACTGTAATACTGCATTTACATCACCGATCAATATTATTTACATTTGCATCACTGTAATGTTATATTTACATTACTGACCCCTGACATTAGCAGCTGCCTTAGGGTCCATACCAAAAATGTCTGCCAGTCCCATGTTTAAATATTGAAGGCCATGTGCCAGGGATAACACACCGAGACATCCAGCAGATGAGAAGTGGGCTGGCGGCTCAGTCACCCCCACCCCAGCGTCGTCAAGGCCAGCTCACGCGTCGGACGGGCTGGGCCCTCTCCGACGATCTCACCTGCCCACCTTCTCAATCCAGAGAACGCTGGAAACATTCAGCAGGTCCGGCAGCGCCTGTGGAGACACAAACTGCTGACATTTCAGGTCAGAGACCATCTTGTGAGTCCCGACAAAAGGTCATTGTCGGCCCTGGCACCATCCTCACAGACGCTGCCTGACTCGCTGAATTTTCCACCATTTCCTTTTGTTTTATCCCAGATTTCTAGCATCTGCAGTATTTTGCTTTTGGTTCCTGTGCAAGAAAAGTTCTAATCATTTCTTCAATGTCCTTCCTTGTTAAATGGTTCCTACCTGAACTACCCTTTGGGTGAAGGGGTTCTGCGCAACATCTCTGTTTCCTCCTAACTTTCTGAATTTTACTTTTTAACTTCACCTCACCGAACACTTTGCTCGGATGACCTCAATAACTGAGGCTGGATTTCATCGCAACCGTTTCCTTTGGAGAGAGGCTGGCGGGTGGGAAAGGCAGTGGTGAAGGGCCAGAGCTGCAAGAGAACCAGGTTCTTCCTCACAGGAACTGAGGCAAAATGTGGGAAGGTCGGTCTACCAACGCCCCCGGGTTTCCACACGCATCCTGCTCACCGTTCAGTCTACCTAGACTCCAGAGTCAGGACAACGAATACAGCAGAGTAACGTAACAAAACTAATTGCCTCTTGCCTAACTGACTTTCTGCTTTAAATCTCAGGCATACTTTTGGCAAACAACAGCATTTACCAAAACACAATGTGCTTTTCTATATATATTACAGTATATATATGTAGGTAGCTATATCATTTGTTGCTTTAAAATGCCGGGGATAAGGAAAGACATAGAAAAGAATGATAATTGCTGTGTGCGAAGTCACACCTGACACCTGTCCCTTCTGGCATTTTGAAATCTGCAATGTAAGCACGATTGTGGTTTTCGGAACGCACTGCACATGCGTTGGGGAGGTGTTCTGTGGGGTGGGTGGTGACGTGAATGACAGAGGGGGTGCATTCTTTGCTGGCGAGCCCCACCCACCCCCTACAACGGCTCCGTGCACAGTATCATCTCCAGCTCCCGCCGATATAGTTTGCCGCCATGCGACAGAGACAAGATGTTTTTCTTGTACGCAGTCAGTTTCTTAATATCCATCTCCTGTGGAGAATTAACGAATAATACGTCAGATAACACCCTTGACCACCACTTGTAAAAACAGTAGCATTGTTTTCAGAGTCTACGTTCAAGGAATTTGATACTGAGAGAAATGAATTCATCTTATTTCAGTCAGTCAGTGAAGTCACCACCAATGCACTCACCATCGCCTCTACTTCCTCAGGAGGCTAAAGAAATTCAGTATGTCCCCTTTTGACACTCACCAACTTTTATCGATGCACCACAGAAAGCATCCTATCTGGATGCATCATGGCTTGGTATAGCAACTGCTCTGCCCAGGACCGCAAGAAATCGCAGAGTGTTGTGGACACAGCCCAGCGCATCACGGAAACCAGCCTCCCCTCCATGGACTCTGTCTTTACCTCTCACTGCATTGGCAAAGCAGCCAGCATAATCAAAGACCCCACCCACCCGGGTCATTCTCTCTTCTCTCCTCTCCCATCGGGCAGAAGATACAGGAGCCTGAGGGCACGTACCACCAGGGTTAAGGACAGTTTCTATCCCACTGTGATAAGACTATTGAACGATTCCCTTATACGATGAGATGGACTCCTAATCTCACAATCTACCTCGTTAAGACCTTGCACCTTATTGTCTACCTGCACTGCACTTCCTCTGTAGCTGTGACACTTTACTCTGTATTCTGTTATTGTTTTACCCTGTACTACCTCAATGCACCGTGTAATGAATTGACCTGTACGATCGGTATGCGAAACAAGTTTTTCACTGTACCTCGGTACAAGTGACAATAATAAACCAATACCAATCAGATGTAATGGAGACACGAGACCGTAGACACTGGAATCTGGAGCAACAAACAATCTGCTGGAAGAACTCAGCGGCTTGAGCAGCGTCTGTGGGAGGAAAGGAACTGTCGATGTTTCTAAATGTCGATGACTCCTTTTCTCCACACAGATGTTGCCTGGCCCGCTGAGTTCCTCCAGCAGCTTGTTTGTTGCCATCAGATGGAATGTCTGTTACATTTCTATTTCCTCGCCAGCCACCCTGCAGCCTGTGTCTTGCTGAGGTTAACTTTTTAGTCGTGGCCCACGCAGTTCCCACAGCACTAAACTTCTCTGAATCAGCTCTGCTCGATGAGCACTGCAGTCCCCATATCCCACCTGGGTAATCTCCAACCCAGTGGCATGAACATTGGATTTTCCAACTTCGGGGAACCTGGACCTCCTCTGTTTTCCCCACCCCCAACCCCCCCTTCTGATCCATTCCTGGTCCTTCCTCCCACACACTTTTGCCCCCTTTCCCGTTCCCCCCCACCCCTCAGCCCCCCTTTTCATCCTCCTCCCTCTTACGGTTCCATCCACCCATGACCCATTTATTTCACCCATCGGCTCTCCCCGCACCGCCTGCCCCCCCAAACTGGTTCTGTCTGCCCTTCACCTCTCCCCTAATGGTTCCCATTAGCACCTCTCCCCTAATGGTTCCCATTAGCACTGGTAACCCGCTTACCTCCCTCCAGCAGCTGGCTCCAACCTTCACCCTCGTCTCTCCCCTCCCTGGCTCCATCTGTCCATCATTCCTCACCCCTCCTCGGTCCACCAACCACCTCAGGCCCCCATCTCACCCCTCACCCTCTCCTCTTTATACCAGATATCTCCTCTCGAACCAAAACCCTGACAATTCCTTCCCTGCCACAGACGCTGCTCGACTCA
This sequence comes from Pristis pectinata, assembly GCF_009764475.1. NCBI lineage: Eukaryota > Metazoa > Chordata > Chondrichthyes > Rhinopristiformes > Pristidae > Pristis > Pristis pectinata. The sequence continues at coordinate 49,342,188 of NC_067417.1, forward strand.
CTGAGTTCCTCCAGCAGATTGTTTGCTGCCGCTGTTCTTATGATATTGATATTTGATATATTTATCTATCAGTGAAATGCATCTTTTCGCGTTAGTGAGAATGTGCTGGGCGGCGGCCCGCAAGTGTCGCCAGGCTTCCGGCGCCAACATAGCATGGCCACAACTTCCTAACCCGTACGTCTTTGGAATGTGGGAGGAAACCGGAGCACCCGGAGGAAACCCACGCAGTCACACAATACAAACTCCTTACAGACAGCGGCAGAATTGAACCTGGGTCGCTGGCACTGTAATAGTGTTATGCTAACCACTACACTACCGTGTTGCCATATACACAGTGGAGGGCAAACTTCACTCTGTACATGCTCCAGAGTGTTTGTGCAGTGTAGACAGCCTTTACTCTGTACGTCAGTAGAAAAGCAGCCCTCCTGGGAGTGTTTAATGGGATACCATAGAGTGAATTTTACTCTGTCTATCCTTTCTTGTATCTGGGTACAAGGTAGTGTGAGCTTTACTTCTACGCTAAGCAGTACCTGTCCTGTGAGTGTTTAATGGTTGAATGTTAAATGAACTTTACTCTGCTTCAAAACTTTTGTTCCTGTACTGGGAGTGTCTGATGTGACATTTAGAGGGAGCTAACCTGTTCTGTCCCTATCCTGGGAACACTAGGTGAGACAGTAGAGGGGGAGCTTTACTCTGCATCTTACGTATAGACTTCAGAAGGATGAGGGGGGATCTCACTGAAGCCTACTCGATACTGAAAGGCCTGGATAGAGAGGACGTGGAGAGGATGTTTCCATCAGTGGCACAGCCTCAGAATAAAGGGACGTCCCTTTAAAACTGAGATGAGGAGGAATTTCTTCAGCCAGAGGGTGGTGAATCTGTGGAATTCGTTGCCACAGAGGGCTGTGGAGGCCAAGTCTTTGGGTGTTTTTAAGGCAGAGATTATTAGGTTCTTGATTGGTAAAAGGGTTAAGGCTTACAGGGAGAAGGTGGGAGAAGGGGGTTGAGAAAATAAAAAATCATGATAGAATGGAGGAGCAGACTTGATGGGCCGAAAGGCCTAATTCTGCTCCTATGTCTTATACCATGGGTCAGACCATAACTACCATGGGAGTGGTTGTCGGGATGGAGTAGAGGGGTCCTTACTCTCTCTAACCCACGGTATAGCCACCTTGGGACAAGAGCAGAAAATCGCTTGAATCCCTAGCACTGACCAGGGTAAAATGAGCGCCCGTGCACTTAGATGTGACCCACCTTTTTATTTTTCTCATACAAATCTTTCAGTAATGCATCCAGTTCGTGACTGTCGATATAACCATTTCCATCCTGAGGACACAGACAGAAGGCAATGAGAATAACGTGGTGAAAAATGTTAGACAACAGCACAGTCGGAGTGTGGCCTGCTCTGCTGGCCCGTGTCAAGGCTCTCTACGTTGCAGCTCTGGCCTCTCAGCTGGCATTCTTTGTGGAAACCTCAACGGGGCATCTTCCCGTTACTTTGTACCTTGTGCCTGCACTGACACCCCCTGGCCCCTGCTCCTCCTTCAGGTGCCAGGGAAAGGCCAGCAGAGCCTTAGGGGGCAGGTGCTGGGGCTGACACCTCCACAGTGATAGGCCCAAAGACAACACCACCCGAACCCTTACAGTGTGGTGTGAAGCAAAGCTGGCCCCTTCAAACCTTAGAAAACCCCACCACAGTGTTCAGCGTTCCCAGGACATACATGGGATGGTGAACAGCAAGCACTTAACGTTTTATCATATCATACAAGGGTAGATGTGAATATTGGATGCCACTGCTTGTGGGAAATCCTGGTTGGTGGAGCAGAATTGATGGGGTACGATCTAATTCCAAGGCAGAACAAGCTTGAGGGGCTGGAGGAAGGCTCGTTCATGGACAGAAGCCTCAGCGGGAAGGGCAGGAGAATGCTTTTACACAGCGGGATCCCACAGTCAGGGGTGCTCGACCTGGTGGTAGAACCCAGAACCAACGGTAACTTTTTAAAGCCAGCTGGACTGATACTTAGGATCATAGAGTCACACAGCAGGGAGACAGGCCATTTGGCCCATCACGTCCACACTGACTGGTGGGCACCCATCCATGTTAATCCCATCTTCCAGCACGTGGCCTGTGGCCTCCTGTACCTGGGGCGGTTCAAGTGCTGATCCAGCCACTTCTTCAATGCTGTCGGTGACTCTGCTTCCACCGGTCTCTCCGCCAGTGTGTTCCAGGTACTCACCGCTCTCTGGGTGAGAAAGGTCCCCCTCAGATCCCCTCTAAATCTCTCCCCCCTCACCCTAAATCTGTGTCCTCTACTTTTATATACCTCTGATATGGGGAAAGGTTTCCTGCAGTTGACCATCTCTATACCCCTCATCGTTTTATACACCTCAGTCATGTCCCCTTAACCCCCTCCGCTCCAGGGAGAAGGGACCCAGCCTCTCTTCATCACTGAGCCGCTTCATCCTAGGCAACGTCCCGGTGAATATCCTCTGCACGCTGCCCATAGTACAGCCCCCGGTCAGTGGGGATTCCCCAGTCATTGCTGGGTTGCTAACTGCAGTGCTACAAGATGTCCACAGCCTCTGTGGCCAAGGAAGGTGAAACCTGTTGAACCGTTTGCATCCTGAGGACCCGGGCAGAAACCACCCCGAGTGTAACGTAGTGAAAAATACTGGACAACAGCATAATCCGAGTGAAGCCTGCTCTCGAACCAAGTGTCAGTGCTTTCTATAATCACACCTTTGGACTTTTATCTGGAAATACTTGCTCAGTGGAAATCTTAGAGCCAGATTTGTACAACAGAGAAACAGGCCCTTTGGCCCACTGTGTCAAGAGAAAGTTCAAGAGGTTGTTAGATCAGCATATGGAGGAATTTAAAATCGAGGGATATGTGGGAGGAAGGGGTTAGATAGTCTTAGGTGTGGTCTAAAGGTCGGCACAACATGGTGGGCCGAAGGGCCTGTATTGTGCTGTATTGTTCTATGGTCTCTGCCAACCATCAGAACTGTCTATACTAATCTCACCTGCCTACATTAGTTCCATTCCCTCTGTGCCCTGTTCATTCAAATACCTGTATAGACGTCTCTTAAGTGTTGTTACTCTTCCTGCCTGCACCACCTCCTCTGGCAGCTCATTCCAGATACCAACTACACTGTGTGTGAAACATTTACCCCTCAGATCCCCTTCACACTTGGAGTACTGTGTTCAGTTCTGGTCGCCTCATTATAGGAAGGATGTGGAAGCTTTAGAGAGGGTGCAGAGGAGATTTACCAGGATGCTGCCTGGATTGGAGACCATGTCTCATGAGGATAGGTTGAGTGAGCTAGGGCTTTTCTCTTTGGAGAGGAGGAGGATGAGAGGTGACTTGATAGAGGTGCACAAGATGATAAGAGGCATAGATCGAGTGGACAATCAGAGACTTTTTCCCAGGGCAACAGTAGCTAATACAAGGGGACATAATTTTAAGGTGATTGGAGGAAGGTATAAGGGGGATGTCAGGGGTAAGTTTTTTTTTTACACAGAGAGTGGTGGGTGCGTGGAACACACTGCCGGCAGAGGTTGTGGGGGCAGATACATTCGGGACATTTAAGAGACTCTTAGATAGACACATGAATGATAGAGAAATGGGGGGCTATGTGGGAGGGAAGGGTCAGATAGATCTTAGAGTAGGATAAAATGTCGGCACAACATTGTGGGCCGAAGGGCCAGTACTGTGCTGTAGTGTTCTATGTTCTAGACCTCCCCCCTCTCACTTTAAACCCAAGCACTTCAGTTTTAGATACCTCAACCATACGAAACAGACACTGACTATCCACCCTAATCTATGCCTCTCATAATTTTATCTGCCTCTTTCATGTCACCTCTCAGCCTCTGACGCTCCAGGGAAAACAGTCCCAGCATTGTCCATTCTCTCCCCATAACTCAAACCCTCCAGTCACAGCAACATCCTCGTGAATCTTTTCTGTACCCTCTCCAGTTTAGTCACATCTTCCGTACAGAACTGCACACAACACTCTAACCAATGTTTTGTACAACTATAACATTAATCCTGTACTCAGTGCCTCGGCCAGTGAAGACAAGCACGCCATACGCCTTCTTCACCACCGTCTACTCGTGTTGCTGCTTTCAGGGAACTACGTACTTGTACCCCAAGATATCTTCTGCTCAACCCTCCCAGGGCCCTGCCGTTCACTGTGTAGGTCCTGCCACGGTTTAACTTTCCAAAGTGCATCGCTTCACACTTGTCCGAGTTAAATTCCATCCGCCATTCCCTTGCCCGCTTTCCCTGTTGAACTTCAGACAATATTCTTCACCGTCCATCACACCACCAATCTTGGTGTCATCTGCACACTTACCAACCAGGTCACCTCCACTCTCATTCAAATCATTAATATATGACAAAGCAGAGTGGTCCCAGCACTGATCCCTGTGGCACACCACCGGTCACAGGCCTCTAATCTGAAAAACAATTTGGTGGGGCACCTCAACCCTCATTTGCATCACCACCACCAACCGCCCCCCCCCCCCCCACCTCTTCCAAATATGACCATGATGGGGCAACGTCAAGTCTGATGGGATTAGTCTTGACGTTGCCCCTTCACGGTCAGAGGAACAAGTGCGGGAGTAGGTCACGTGTCCGCTCGATCCTTGTGCCTCAAGCCCACTTTCCCTCTTCATCCCCACATTCCTTAAACATCCAGAAGTCTGTCGCTCTCACCCAGGAACAGGTTTAAAGACTGAACGCTCGCCGTCCTTGGGGGAAGAGAATTCCAGTCTTCTTGAGTAAAGGTCTTTCTCTTCAGACCTGGAAAGAGTGAAGAGGAGATTTACGGGGATGTTGCCGGGACTCGAGGGACTGAGTTATGGAGAGAGGTTGAGCAGGTTGGGACTGTTTCTCATTGGAGTGTAGGAGAGGGGCGATCCTATCGAATGCCCAGTCTTTTTCCCAGGGTTGGTGGATCAAGAACTAGAGGACATAGGTTGAAGGTGAGCGGGGAGAGATTTAATAGGAACCTGAGGGGCAACTTTTTCACCCAGAGGGTGGTCCGTATATGGAATGAGCTGCCAGAAGAAGTGGTTGAGGCAGGTATATTAACAGCATTTAAAAGGTACATGGATAGGAAAGGTTTAGAGGGATATTGGCAAATACGGGCAAATGGGACAAGCTTAGACGGGAATCTTGGTTGGCATGGACCAGTTGGGCTGAAGGGCCTGTTTCCAAGCTGTATGACTCTATGACCAGAATGCCATCCGCTTTTCCTGAGGCTACCTTCCCTGGTTCTAATCTCTCCAAGTTTAGCAACCATCCTCCCTGCCAATCTCTTTCCGAATCTTCCAGGATCACCTTGCGTTCTTCTGAACTCAAGTCAGTACAGGCCCATCATCGTGATCTCATCACATTCACTGCCTTCCCTCATGCATTGGGCTGGCAGCTCAGGTGAGGGTACCCTGAATCCCTGGAGCGGTTCACCTGAAAGACTCATCCATCTTCAGACGTGAGGGGGAGAAAATGAGGAGAGTCAAGTCCAGTTCACCCATTCAGGTTAAGATCTGCAGGTCCAGGACCACCATCAATGGATTTAACCTGAACACGAGGTTATAGTTACCCTGTCATAAAACGTGAATATTGCATTGAATTCCTCCGCATTCAGCTTCATGCCCTGTAAATGCAAGAAACAAAATTAGGAACATTGAGCAGAATGTTTATGTTAAGCCCGTTCTCCAGACCATAATCTCCACCTTGTCTAACCTGTTTCAACTGGGTTTACGGCCTCTGCGTTGGCTTTTGAATGTCTTGGTCATTCTGCTGCCACCTTCCGTCGGTGTCCCCGTGCACACAGCCGGGTGGGGCCGGTGCCAGGTGAGAGAATGACCGGCCAGTCCTGGGACGTGGGCGAGGACCCTCCCTCTGTCCGTGAAGGAAAGCAGCAGAGGGTTGGAAGCGGACGAGCCTGCAGCCGTAAGCTAGCCGCTACAAGTGCTGCGGGACTCTGGAGAAGCCCCACTGTGTGACAACAACAAGCCCTTCACCAAGACCCGTCCTCCTTTGACACTCAGTTCTTGCTGGGAGGTTCAGAGGATGGATGCACCATGGCTCAAAGCTCTATGTCTTACCTTCCGAAAGTGCCTTCAACCCAACACCTCAGCCATAAGCTCCACTTAACCTCCACCCATCTTCTAAAGAGTCCAAGTGAAGATCCTTTTCTCTTCTACAAATTGCCCACCCTACAGGTGATCCACGCCCACCGCGCAGTCCTGCATACGCACGTCGCTCCACAGATTCCGCGCCACACAGTCTCACCACTTCTCACTCAGCATTGTCATTTGGATCGAGGCTTCAATAAGCATGCTGGCCCAGCGTTTAGCCTTTCTCACCTTCGTGGAACACTTGGATAGGATAATCTGTCTGTGTTGAGAAGGGTCAGGGGATGTGGGGGTGGTGGGGATGGTGGACAGGTGATTATGGGGCTGGTAGATTTTGTTAGCCTGGGTATACAGCTCACCACGGAGTCAGCACTTACAGCCATAATGAGGACCAGGCATTCTCCAGTGGGCAAAGACACATGTTCAGAGCTTCATACTATATCTAAACCACAGTGTAACTGCTCTGGGAATGGTTGAGGGAACGTTGAAGCGGGAGATTTACCCTTGGCACTCCCTCAGCATCAAACATGACTTACTGTTCTCTTGTGTTCTGAGACGGCTGATGTGGGACCTACAGATCTTCCCCCCCCCCCCCCCCCCCCAGTTGGGTGCTTGGCAGTGTGGGCAGGTAGTTTATGAGGAGGTGCACACTCTCTCTATCTACACTGACCTTCTCAGGGGTTTGAGGTCCTCAATACCTTAGTCACGGGCAGTTTCAACAACACTCAGGAAGCTGAACACCATCCAGGACACAGCAGCCCACTTGATAGGCTCCCCATCCACACCCACTCACTCACAGCAGCAGCAGTCTGTCCCATCTACAGGAGGCACTGCAGCAACTCACTGAGACTCCTCGGGCAGCACCTTCCAAATCCACCACCTCTACCAGCGAGAAGGACAAGGCAAAAGCTCGGGGAACACCACCCCCTGGGAGTCGCCCTCCGAGCCGCACACCGTCCCGACTCGGAAATATATCGCCGTCCCTTCACCGTCGCTGGGTCAAAGTCCTGGAACTCCCTCCCTAACAGCACTGTGGGTGCACCCACACCTCACGGACTGCAGCGGTTCCAGAAGGCAGCTCACCGCCACCTTCTCACGGGCAACTAGGGACGGGCAATGAAATGCTGGCTCAGCCTGCGAAGTGCGCAGCCCTCGAACGAATAATAAAAAGACACTTGCAGGAAAAATACAGCATCCCCAGTATTTAACCAGTGAAGAGGCAACATGACACTGGTACCCCTCTTAGCAATACTCCACACACACTGGCTGGGTTTGGCGATCTTGGTCCTCCAGTCTGAACAGTCACAGCTTTCTAACTCATACTGCAGCTGTCTGGGGACCTTCGGGTGTGATACTACAACAGGAGATTTACTTCAAATCGACGGCTGCTTGGGCTTGGAACCTGGCACTCTCTCGGCAATGAATCGCCCCGGGGCCTGGTCTGGGTAGGTTGCCCGTGGGGCTGGCGTTGGGAGTGTGTTATTATGTAGTTATAATAAAGAACTACAGTTCCCGGTAGGCAATGCAAGGGGTCACATGGGGAACAGGAAGAGGCTGTAAAAAGAGAGGGAAAGCAAGCCAGCCTGGTGTTGGTTAATAAAACGTTCAGACGTTAAACCCACGTGAAGTTTGTCTCTTGATGAAGAGCAAACATAACAGGGAGGGCTGGAGCGAGCAATGAGGCCGCTCAGTGCTGAGTGCGCCCACCGCTGGGGACGGGCAGCACCCGCTCCGCGTGTCGGCAGAGCGCCCGGACCCTGCGGTCTCTCTCATCGCCTCCTCCTGGCTGCGATGGGAGCTGCTGTCTTCCCCATCCCCTCTCTGTGTCTGCTGCACAGCCCTCCCCTGCCCAGAGGTCTCTGTAACAAGCTGCATGTACTGCAGCACCCTCCATAATGCTGTCGTGACCCCCCTTTAGGGTGCGGAGGCTTCGGAGGGTGCAGAGGAGGTTCACCAGGACGCTGCCTGGATTAGAGGGAATGTGCTATACGGAGAGGTTGGACAAACTTAGGTTGTTTTCTCTGGAGCGGCGGAGGCTGAGGGGAGACCTGACAGAGGTTTATAAGATTATGAGAGGCACAGATAATTGGCAGCCGGTATCTTTTTCTCAGGGTAGAAACGTCAGATACTAGAGGATTTAAGGTGGGAAGGGGCAAGTTTAAAGGAGATGTGCGGGGCAAAATTTTTGTTCACACAGAGAGCGGTGGGTGCCTGGAATGGGCTGCCAGGGGTGGCGGTGGAGGCAGGTACGATCGTGGCGTTTAAGAGGCTGTCAGACACATGAATATGCAGAGAAAGGAGGGATATGGATCACGTGCAGGCAGAAGGGATTCAGTTTAACTCGGCATTGTGTTCGGCACAGACATGGTGGGCCGAAGGGCCTGTTCCTGCGCTGTACTGTTCCATGCTCTAGATTTAGCGCAGATTCCATTGGCGCTCACGTTCTTGGCAACGCACGCTTAGTGCTGAGGGAGGTACTAGTGCACCGCGCTTGTAACTCCTGCTGTACCTGCCTGGGGAACATTCGGTGTGACACTGGATCCGAAGGTTCACTCGGTGTTGTACCCGTGGTTTACCCGGGCGTATGACAAGGCAATACTCTGTATTTAATCTGTATTCTCCCTAACCTGGAAGTGTTTGTGTAGAGGAAAGTTTATCTGTTACTGAACCCTGTGCTCTTCTTGTCCCCTTGAGTGTTTGATGGGAGTATAGGGGGAATTCTGCTGGTTTGAACCCATGCTGAGCCTACCCTGGGGGTGTTTGTTGAGACAGAGGGAGAGTTACTTGGTGCTGAATCCTGGGAGTTCTAAATGCTAATGGGGAGCTGGAGATGAGACTGTTTTATCCAACCAATGAAAATTAAAAATAGTTAAATCTAAAGAACCTTCCTCCATCCATTCGTCCTGACCAATGTAGCACAGGCAGAGAGTGGAAAAGCCAAATTCCTTGCTTCAGTTGGACTCTTAAAATGTCCGTGGCCATCATGATTTCTCACATGACCTGTTGTGCACCAATGGACACTGGCCAGACAATCAGGCCGCAAAGTCACACCAGCTGGTTGAAGCAGCTTTCCTCGGTATTAACCCTATCCTGGGAGTCTTCTCTAGGGCAGTGTAGAGGGGGAGGTGTTGATCCCATGCTGTACTTGTCCTCTAGAGTGTTTGAGAGAAGAGTGGAGAGGGAACTTGTTGTGACATTTGATAGTGTAGAACATAGAAAACCAACAGCACAATTCAGGCCCTTCGATCCACAAAGCTGTGCCGAACATGTCCCTACCCTAGAAATTACTAGGCTTACCCATAGCCCTCTATTTTACTCAGCTCCATGTACCTATCTAACAGTCTCTTGAAAGACCCTATCGTATCCGTCTCCACCACCGTTGCCGGCAGCCCATTCCACACACTCACCACCCTCTGAGTAAAAAACTTACCCCTGACATCTCCTCTGTATCTACTCCCCAGCACCTTAAACCTATGTCCTCTTGTTGCCACCAGTTCAGCCCTGGGGAAAAGCCTCTGACTATCTACCCGATCAATACCTCTCATTATCTTATACACCTCAATCAGGTCCCCCCCTCATCCTCCGTCTCTCCAAGGAGAAAAGGCCGAGTTCCCTCAACCTGCTTTCATAAGGCATCCTCCGCATTCCAGGCAGCATCCTTGTAAATCTCCTCTGCACCCTCTCTATGGCTTCCACATCCTTCCTGTAGTGAGGCGACCAGAACTGAGCACCGTACTCCAAGTGGGGTCTGACCAGGGACCTTTACAGAATTGAACCCTGGAACTTCAATAGAGGTAGGTACTGAGAGAATAAAACGGAATACAAAGTCTGAGAGAAAGAGAAAGAGAAAACAGGGAGATAGCGAGTGAGAGAAAGAGAGGAGATTGAATAAAAGGCAGAGCAGGATAGAGGTGCACACAGGCAAAGACACAGGCGGAAAGAAAGGATAGAAGCAGAAAACAAGAGGTGTGGGAGGGGGGAAAGCTACACTGGTAGAGAATCAGTTAGAGAGTGAGAGAGAAGGGGATGTAGAGAGCACCTCACACTGAGACAGAGGGGGACAGATGCAGATGGGGACCAGGAGGCCAGAGACCCCAGAGAGAGCAGGAAGACTGCAAAAAAAAAGGGTTGCTGACAGTTGGCCAAGGGCACAAACCAAAGAAAACACTGATGCGCACTCTCACACAGATAAACACACACACAAAACATGAACAGGCACCCACTCACATACATACAAACACACACACACACACACACACACACACACACACAGAGTTGGTAAAAGCCCTGCAGCCAACTCCTGTACCCAGGAACAAACAGAGTTGCCTCTGAACCGACTGGCATCAATTCCTGTCCTGAGGACCTAGTCTGTTGCCCTGCTCTTCGATGACAGAGCTCTGGCTGGCTTGGTGGGGTACAAACATGCCTGGAAACTCCGTCTGTTTAGGCAACATTTCTATGTCCCACAGAATAGAATTTTATCAAAAACCTGAGCACATACAGGGAAAGAAAGAGTTAAATACACTATACACAACGACAGTGCTAAACCGTATGAAGTGCGGTAAATGCTTGTTTTCACTTCACTTACACATAGAGGGTGTGGTTACAGCATTGTTAATGTGCTGAAGTTAGGTTATGGAGTTATGGGTTAGTTGGCAGCAGAGTTAGAAAGGTTGTGATATTCGTTATAACCACATAATCTCGTACCGGGGGGGGGGGGTGGGGAGGAAAGGCAAGGGCAGGGGAATGTTGAAACAGCCTTCTTTAACTGCAGAGCTCCAAACGCATGTTTTCAGCAAAGGCAGCTGGTGACCTGAGGAATCCGGCGGGATCGGGAAGCATCACTCCGGGATGGGATGGACACACCATGCTGGCTGAAATGAAGGCAAGGGGGGAAGGGAGAGCCTGGTACCCTCTGGAACAGTCAGGTCAATGAGGTTGGTGCCAGCAGAGTGGGCTTACCTGGAGTAGTTGTCCAAGCAGGACATACCAAGGCCCCTCGAGCAGGGTCGGAGAGAAGGAAGAGTCACAACTACATTACCTAATCAAGGAAGGGTTGGTTAGAGATCCGTTTGTTTATGATTGGTTTGTTCGTTGGGTTAAGTGATTAGGTTAGTGATGGACTGGGAGCTTCTTGCAACCTCATGAAGTGAAGGATTCGCCTTGTGTGTGTGTGCGTGTGTGTGTGAAGGGCGGCAGGCAGTGCTCCCTGAAGTGGACACTCGATCAAGTGGAGAGGATGAGGGCTGAGAAGTCAACCAAGGTAGAGATGAGGACACACTTTGTTGTACACTGACTGACCAATCACCTGCTACACTCACACTGTATCATTACACTGCGATCACCACAGTCACCACCGTTTCTTGCTGGACCAATAAAACTGTTCGATCCCTTCCAACACACAGAGTGCTGGAGGAACTCAGCGGGTCGGGCAGCATCTATGGAGGGAAATGGACAGTCGACGTTTCATCTGGATGCCTCTGCTCTATCTGGGGTCTGCTCTATCCCTTGACCTTTCCGGTAACCCGTAATCCTTGCAGAAAGTTGACGTGTGCCTCGTACCTGAAGCAGGCCGTAACTGGAGGGGTGATCCCCGCTGCGGAGTGATCTAAAGGGCCGGTCCAACCTCACCTTGCCTGAAGTCCCTGGAATTTACCTCCTTCCAGGTAGCTTCTTCTTTCCCACCCCAGGCCTCCTGCCGCCCTTGAGCCCAGCCCCTCACAATCCACTGCTCCACCAATCACCTCTCTGACTGGTCACCCACCACACCTCAGTGCCAAGCAACCCTTCCTCCACTGCTTCCCTCCCAACCCCCTGCATCCCCTCTTCCCTAATGTCACCGTTACATTGCCCGGTTGTGATTTCCCTCCCGGTCTGAGGCTAAAAACGGAGTGCTGGGAAGCTCAGGGTCATGTTTAACCAAGAACGTGCTTTTGACCACATATTCACTCCCTCAGATCAGGAACCTCGCTCGATTTCCCCCCCCCTTCTCGTCCACCCCTCTTGACTGACAGCTCCAACATCCTTCCACCCTCCCTGTTCTTAAAGGACTGCTTGTCCGGGCTCCTGCTTCCCATCCCTTGGCCCACACCCACTCCTGTGTCTGTTGATTTATTCCGGTTTCCCCTGTGCCCCTGTCACTCCACATCCCTGAAACCTCCTCTAGCTCTACAAACATCCTCATTCCTGTGAAACTCTAATCCTGCTCCCAGTCTTAATGGCTCCTCCACTGACACCTGTGGCTTCCGAGACCTCGTGCTAGCTCCGAAATTCCAACCCTAATCCTGTTCACCATCTATACTTTAACTTTCAAGGTATTGTCCGTCTGTCGTGCTACCTTGTTTTGAGGCTTGTTGTCTAAGCTTTAATACTAAGATGTGTCATACTGGTTAAAAGTTTGATGCAAGTAGTAGGTTCCTCGTGGGACTTCTGGACTCTTCATTAATACATTACATATAATAGAAGTCCAAATAGCAGGGTAATTCATTTATTCTTTCTTGAGTTTAAAAATGTTCCTTCAAAGCTAAGCTTGCTTCCTGTTAAGATTTTTCTATCGCACACTCTAATTTACCCAATAACATCAAAGGAGGAACGGAGAAACAGGCGTATAAAGAATTGAAAGGAAGGCAAAAAATATTGAGATACATTAAAATATTGAACTTAATCATGTCTGCGTTGGAGGCTAAGGGGGCGAGATGTGAGGGGGCAGAACCCTGGAGAGAGAGGGCCATTATGGGATGGAGCAGAGGAGACCGTGGAACACCGTAACACTGTCCCAAGGTCCTGAGGGCGAGAGAGGCCCAGAGAGCGTGGAAAATGGTCCAAAGCTTCAAAAACAAGGGGGAATGAAGAGAGGACTGAAATATTGGGAGGGCTGGAGTAAGGACCACAAGAATGGATAGAAACTGGATTAAAGCGCAGAGAAAGAGCAGAAGATCTGGGGGTCGAGAAAATGGGAAGAAAATGGAGAGAGTCCTGCAGAGCAAGGGCTGAGATAACAGAACCCGGGGAATGAGCAGGGAGAGCAGCAGAGGGTTTAACTCAAAGAACTGTGGAGAGTGGCCAGGGGGATGAGGGGAGATGGGGCAGGGGCCAGGGGGATGAGGGGAGATGGGGCAGGGGCCAGGGGGATGAGGGGAGATGGGGCAGGGGCCAGGGGAATGATGGGAAGTGGGGCAGCGGGGAGATGGGCCGTGGGATGATGAGATGTGGGGCATGGGGCAGGGGAATGATGGGAAGTGGGGCAGCGGGTATGAGGGGAGATGGGGCAGGGGAATGATGGGAAGTGGGGCAGCGGGTATGAGGGGAGATGGGCCAGGGGAATGATGGGAAGTGGGGCAGCGGGTATGAGGGGAGATGGGGCAGGGGAATGATGGGAAGTGGGGCAGCGGGTATGAGGGGAGATGGGGCAGGGGAATGATGGGAAGTGTGGCAGCGGGTATGAGGGGAGATGGGCCAGGGGAATGATGGGAAGTGTGGCAGCGGGTATGAGGGGAGATGGGGCAGGGGAATGATGGGAAGTGGGGCAGCGGGTATGAGGGGAGATGGGGCAAGGGAATGATGGGAAGTGGGGCAGCGGGTATGAGGGGAGATGGGCCAGGGGAATGATGGGAAGTGTGGCAGCGGGTATGAGGGGAGATGGGGCAGGGGAATGATGGGAAGTGGGGCAGCGGGGAGATGGGGCAGGGGAATGATGGGAAGTGTGGCAGCAGGTATGAGGGGAGATGGGGCAGGGGAATGATGGGAAGTGTGGCAGCGGGTATGAGGGGAGATGGGGCAGGGGAATGATGGGAAGTGGGGCAGCGGGGAGATGGGGCAGGGGAATGATGGGAAGTGGGGCAGCGGGTATGAGGGGAGATGGGGCAGGGGAATGATGGGAAGTGGGGCGGGGAGAAAATTAGGAAAGGCTAAACCAGTGGAACTGAACGTACAGCTTCGTAAGGCAGCAAATTATCAACAACTTTTCTCAGGTGCATGAACACATGAATACACAGTAAAACAGATAATTACAAAAAACAAAAGCTCAAACACAAACACGGTAACACAGAGGAGACGTCTGTTGTTAATATGGAATGTCATAAGTGAAATTAAAATCACCTTAGCACTGAAACATACCTTTGATCCTCTGCCATCCTGAGAGTAAAATAGAACTTCATCAATCTTTCATGTATGTAATTAAGTTTTATCTGTAAACATCTCTGTCCTTCATGATGGAAACAAGTTAGTTATTTATTTGAAATGTTACTGTGGAAGTTGTTCTGTGTTTATAAATGTGCAGGAAGTTGGTGCTGGGAAATGAAACACTCGTCGTTGGATCTACCCGGTGTAGGCAACACTCCCAGGCCTGTTACAGAGGGCAGACGCAGGGCAAGGTTTCCCCGGTACTGTTCCTCTTGGTCAGGTTCTGCCCACTCCTGCTCCCCTCCCGTAAACTTCCCACTTCCCTCACCAGCCATTCTATGGAGCTCTTGAGAATGCCAAGGCAGGTCAGTGAAAGTGCCGAATTCTCACCGAACCAGCAGAGGGAGGAGACTACCATTGCCCCGATTACAGAAATTCTGACCTCGTGGATCGATGACCCACAGTTGGTGTGGGCCTGACCCACTCACACCACACCAGGGAACAGCTCCTCAAACTGAGCCACAGTCGGTGCAGCGACAGAGAACCAGGAGCAGACTCTACAACCTCTCAAGCCCGTTCGACTGTTGAAGGAGATCCCAGCTAATTCTCGGCCCAACTCCAAGCTCACCTTTGCCTCAGTCTGCTCAATGTTTAATTCGGCATTAACTGCGCTTCATGCACAACCCCAACGCTACCTCAGCAACGGAACACTACGGACCACCTCTTGCACTGCCGTGGACTTGTCTTCGATGGTGTCTTTGTTTTGTTTCGCACCAAGCTCTTCCTTTTGCACAGTCTTTTTTTAAACTGCATGGTATAAATTGATGTACGATTTATAATCTGTGTGTTGTCTGTACCGACGTGCCTGTGATGCAAGCAACTTTTCCATTGCACCTGTACCTCACCGCACTCGTGCACGTCTCAATAAACTCGACTTGAGATCGAACCCGCCCATACCTGTGCAAGTGCTTCTCAACCTTCATTCCTACAAGACCCAGCTTTTAGACTCTGCCCTTGCTCACAGGCTCCACATCCAACAGAAACCATCTCTCCTTATCCACATTAGCACATTCTTTAAGATTAACTATAATCGAATCAACTTTCCAAACGGCAGGAAATGCAATCTTACACCGTGTGATCTTTCCCCGTAACTTACCCCTTGTTGACTTGAGTGCTGTTCAGATGAACCTATGCTGAGCGTCCTCAAGACAAACTCTTGATTCCCGGACCTGCTGTCTGTAGACCCTGCTTCTCCCGACTTGCACCTACTCTGGTTTCTGTGCGTTGTGAGGTGACCAATGAAGCCAGTGAGGGAAGTGCAGGCTCTCCCACAGGTGTGGCTGGACGGGGTGGGTCGGTGGGTGGTGAGGCAGTCTGCTCCACCTGCCACTTATAGGGGAGCTCCGCGTGTGTACCCAGTGCAAGGCCTCAATGGTCCTTTCACAGGTGAAAGGAAGGAACTCGTCACCAGTCCGGCCGCTCTCCAAATGGAGCACTGGCCATGTTCTCTTGCTCTCCGTTTACTTTCACCTCTGCTCCTCCACTGTGACCAGTCAGGGGTTCCCAGGAGCCACTGCATTTCAAGGAAACCATGAGCACATCCTTGAACCTTTCCCTCTGACTGCTCGGTAATCTCTTCCCAGGACAGACCCGGAATAGAGGTTCTGTTTCGGGAGTCTGGAATCGGGCATTTGAATGACATGGTCCATCCAACACAACTGCCTGAATGCAAGCAGGGCCTCAGTACTGGGGAGCTTGGTTCATGTGTCCTCCCAGTGGCTTTGCAGGGACAGTGTTGGTGGTATCCTCCCAGTAATTGGAGGTAAACCAGGCTTTGTACAACCTCGAGCCTCAATGCGGCTTCCTAAATCCGACCCGGACCTTCTGAATGGCTTGGATCTTACTAAATCCAGCTGGCAGTTCTGTGGGTGTCAGTCAGCTCACTCCCAACTTCACAATGCAGAACGAGCTGGGAATCAGAGCCGGCACCCCGGACTCTTGCTGTGCCACTGATACACACCGGGTCCAGGGGCAAGAGCACCACACTGAGAGGCCAGATGACGTCTGGGCGTTCTGCTCTGCGTGGGCTGGATCACGAGTGTACCCTGGCCCCATTCATCAAGCCTGGTGAACAAACTGAAAGCCCAAGGTATCGGGAGGCAGCCTGCTAGAATGGACGGAAAACTAGCTGTTTCAAAGAAAAACAAAGTTGGAATAAATGGGTCCTTTTCAGGCTGGAGGGATGTAATGAGTGCTGTACCTCACAGGTCGGTTCTTGGCCCTCAATTGTACACTATTTACATTAGTGACCTGGAGAAAGCAACAATGTGCAAGGTTTCCAAATTTGCCAACGATACGAAAATAGGAAGGGCGTGAAGTGATGATACTGAGATTCTCCAGTGGGATTTAGACAGATTGAGTTAGTGGGCAAAAGACCGGCAAATGGTACTTGACGTGGGGAGGTGTGAGGTCACGCATTTTAGTAAGGGAAATGGAAAGGCGGATTATTGTCGAAATGGAGAGAGGCCGCAAGTGAGTGGAGTCCAGAGGGATCGAGGTGTTCTAGCGCATGAACCACAAGAAGTTAGCACGCAGGTCCAAGCGGTTTAGTAGGCAAACAGCATTTTTGCCCTTCGATGCAAGGGGATTGGACTTTAAGAATAGGGAGGTTTCATTCCAGTTCTGCAGGGGGTTGGTAAGGCCACACCTGGAACTGATCACCTTACCGAAAAATAAAGATACAGTAGTACTGCAGGTAGTTCAAAGGAGATTCACCAGCTAATTCCTGGGATGACCCTATCAAAGGAGGCTAAATAGATTGGGTCTGTATTCCTTGGAGGTTAGAACAGTGAAGGGTGATCTTGTTCAAGCATACAAGATCCTAAGGGGTTGGCAGGGTAGATGTTGAGTTGACAGGGTAGATGTTGAGGTGTTTCCACCAGCAGGAGAGTCACAAACAAGGGGACATAGATACAAAACAAGGGGCTAGTCATCTAAAATGGAGCTGTGTAGAAATGTCTTCTCTTAGAAGGTGGTGAACCTCTGGGATTCTCTGCCCCCGAGGGCACTGGAAGCTGGATCCTTTGGAGCATTTAGGGTGGAGGTGAATAAATCTGTGATAGATGGAGGACTCGAGGGTGATGGCGAACTGGCACAGAAGAGACCAGCACAGACCAGCCGTGATCACATTGAATGATGGGGGCAGACTAGAGGGGCCGAGTGGCCTCCTCCTGCTCCTGTTTCCTTGTGTTCATGGATCGCAAACCACGATTGAAGAGGGTAAGAGGTTTGTTTCGTTCCTTTACTTAATCACGATGTTTTTAATTAATTTCTGGCACTTTTGATTTTGATTTTAAAGTAACTTAAATCCTTCCAAACTTTCAAAATCATTTTTGGTCATTCAGGGCAGGGGCTCAGGTCCCGCCTCCTGCGGCCTAGTAGTTACGCAGTTGTATGGCGCAGAAAGTGGCCCTTTGCCCCACCATGCCTATGCTGACCCTCCTCTGCTGATCCCATTGACTACCACTTAGTCCGTAGCCAATGCAAGGGCTCATCCAGATGTGAGAGTGCCTGCCTCAGGCAGAGCAGCCCAGGTTCTGGCCACCCTCTGGGTGAAAATATTCTTTCACAGATCACCTCTCAACTTCTTCCTCCCAACCCATGCCCTGTAGTGTGGACGCCTCTGCTATGGGGCAATGTTTTATTCTATCTACCCTTTTCCAAACCCCTCATAATTTTGAAGACCTCCATCTTCAGCATCATCCACCAAGGAAAACAAACCCAGCCTCTCCAATTAACGGAACCGTTCGATCCCAGGCAACACCCCCCCCTCTCCAGTGCAGTCACTCCCCTCCTATGGTGTGGTGACCAGAACTGCACGCATTGCTCCAGCCATGGCCTAACCAAGTGTTTTATAAAGTTGTGCCATAACCTCCCTGCTCTTGCATCCCGGCTGCCTTCTTCACCACCTTGTCTACCTGGGCTGCCATCTCTAGAGATCTTTGGATGTACACTGAGGTCCCTCTGTTCCTCAATACTCCCCAGGGCCCTACCCCTCATTGGATATGAACATAGCAGGTACAATTAGTAAATCTGCAGATGACACAGTAATTCCTACCCTTACTAATCCTCCCAAAGTACATTGTTACCTTGCACCTGTCAGGATTACTTTGCCCACTGTTTGATTTGACTGTTTTAAGTCATTTTTTAACATGTATAGTGTTTAATACACCTCAATTGGCTGCACAGGGAATGGCCGCTTACTAGCTTATTGGTTCGTCCATCAGGTGAATACATGTTTTCTCATTGGTTGATTTGGCCACGGGTATCTAATAGGTTTTCTGACTGGACTATTGTTAGCTAAGGAGTGCCTCTTATCTCAGGTATAAAAGGTGTCATTTTTTGTTAATCTCTCTTTTGTTCTCCTCCCCCCTGGCCCAAGCTCATCTTTAGTTCCTTTTGTCTCAGCTCATCTCCCAGTAGTAAAGCTGGTGTCATGCGCTCTGTGACTGTTTCTTTGTTTTAAGCTCTTCCAATAAAGCTTTGCGAAGCACCGAGTTGTTTTCAACTCATTCCTGGACTCCTAAAGGAATCTGCGGATTCGAAAATAACTGGATCCGACAACACCTTACCAACTTTCTGTAGCTTAAGTCTATCTTTCTCACTGTCTACAACACCTTCAATTACTGTGTCACTTGCAAACTTACCAGTCCGACCTCCTACATTCATATTCAAATTGTTAATAAATCTGTAATGAACCACAAGGGCCCCAGTACCCATCTGTGAGACACCACTGGCCAGGGACTTCCAATCACAAAAACAACTCTCTCTGTCATCATCCTCTGCCTCTTACGAAGCCAAAGTTGCCAACTGGCCTTGGATCCAATGGGCTCTGAGCTTTAGGACCAATCTTCCATGTGGTGACCTTGTTACCTCTTCAAGAAATTCAACCAAATTGGTCAGGCAGAATCACCTTGCGACAAAGCCATGTTGACTATCCTTGATTAATCCCTGCCTCTCTACGTGTAGGTCAATCCCGCATTAAGGAGGGGGTTACGTTCCTAGAAACCCCTGTATCGCAATTTTCAGAAACCAAGCCCTTCCCCCCCCCACTGAATCCCATGTTATAAATGGAAATGTGATCCAATGGGAAGTTTTTCCCTCAACGAAAATGCCCCTGTGGGTGTGCGGTCCAGAGGCAAGGGAATTCTGATTGTATTGTAGGCAGAAGAGGAAGGGTTTGTTGTTTTAAATAACTGGAAATGGATGTCACATTGTTTGATTGTGTCATTGTATGAGGATCAACAGAAGAGATTGCCTTGTCAGTTTCCAAAGCAAATCCCTTAAGTGGCCCCCCCGCTGTCAATTGGCAGTCTGCGATCACTGTCCTTGGTAAACCAGTTCAGTTTTTTATATACATTCTGTGTCTATTTATTTATTTTCACATAAATTCTGTAAGGGTTGGGGGGGGTGGGTAAAAGCATAAATTAATTTGCAAATGGTAGTGGTTATTGCCTGATGAGCTAAGGCATCCATAGGATTTGAAGCGTTTGAATATTAGGAGTGAGGGATGACTTTGATCATTACCTGCTGGGGCATCCTAATGATTGGAATTATGTGAGAAGGTTCTTGTCTAGTGGCTGCCAAAAGACACCAGTTAATAATGTGTTCATTGTATCTTCATTTCTAGGAGCTTTAGATTTCCGTCTTGTTCTGGACCATCTCTCCAGCTAACAGTCTCCAACAAGGGACCTCGTCAAACAACTTATATCCGTATTAATTACATTTATAGTAAACCCCCATCCCCTACCTCAGCCAGCCTTTCAAAATAATGGGTCCATTTCGCCAACACAACCTTCCCTTCACAAGTCCCGATTGGATCTCTGATCGGCTACACATCTTCAAGGTGTGCATTCACACTGCCTTACAGACTCCAGTAATTCCCCAACAACAGACGCTGGACCAAGTGGTCTACAATCCCCTGGAATTCCGCTCTTATTTTTCTCATGCAGCTGACACTTAATTTTCCAATGTAAATTTAGGAATGGGTCCTGAGTCAGGGCAATGTTGGAGGATGACCATGAGGGTCTGTCACTCGCGTTAAGAGTCCAGCCCTGGCTGATGTGATTATAAAGTCTTTGTATGAAATGCATTTGGGGGTCGGCACTGTATTTTCATGGACAACTCCTTCGTGGGTTTGGTTGGCAGTCAGAGGCGGCAGTCATTAAGAAATGAAAGTGTGAATTTCTTATTAAGAAAATTAAGAAAAGAAATTCAATCCACCTTATTTGCACTGACCATATTTGCAGTAATCCTACCCTAACCCATTTTATTCTTCCCACGTTCCCACCAACTTGCCCCAGATTCTACCCCTCACCTATACACTAGGGGTGATCTGCAGTGGACAATTACCCACCGCACGTCTCTGGGATGTGGGAGTAAACCAGAGCACCCCGGGGGGGGGGGGGGGGGGGGGGGGGGGGGAAGGGGGAGGAAAGCTACACGGTCACAGGGGGAGCGTGTGAACCCCACGCAGACAGTGCCCCCGAGGTCGGGATCGAACTGGGGCTGCTGGAGATGTGAGGCGCCACACGCTGCCAGCTGTGCCACTGTGCTGCCTACCATGACCCTCTGCAGGGCGTAGGGCTTGGGGAGAGTTGAGGGCGTTGGAGACAAACTGAAACCCGTATCTGTCACCGGCTGAAAGGTGGGACAGGGTTTCATTTTCCAGCACAGACATCCTCTTCTCGATGGACGTAAAACTAACAAAACTTGTTTAAAAAAAAAAGATGGAACGCAGCAGAGACATTGAACAGACACGAGACAACGTACAGGGTTAAACAACCTGCTTCTTCTGATGGACAACTAGACCTCGCCTTTTACATAGCAAAACGTCACAAAATGGAACCGAGGGCAGCCAGCAGCTGTGAGGGAGCCTGGAGCGATGTCAGAAGGTGTGGTTGCAATGATGGTGGAGAGCTGGTTTAATGGCAAGGTTCAAGAGGTGGCAGGGTATGGAGCAATGATGATCGAAGGTGGTACTGAGGAGTGCAGAGGAACAAAGGGATCTGGGAGTTAGATACATAATTCCCTGAAGGTGGCGTCACAGGTAGACAGGGTTGTAAAGAAGGCTTTTGGCATCCTGGCATTCATACATCAAAGTATTGAGTATAGGAGTTGGGACGTTATGGTGAGGTTGTATAAGACATTGGTGAGGCCAAATTTGGAGTATTGTGTGCAGTTCTGGTCACCTAACTATAGGAAGGATATCAGTAAGATTGAAAGAGTGCAGAGGAGATTTACTAGAATGTTGCCGGGTCTTCAGGAGTTGAGTTACAGGGAAAGATTGAACAGGTTAGGACTTTATTCCTTGGAGCGCAGAAGAATGAGGGGAGATTTGATAGAGGTTTACAAAATTATGAGGGGTATAGACAGAGTTAATGCGAGCAGGCTCCTTCCAGCTAGATTAGGAGAGATGAGTACGAGAGGACATGGCTTTAGGGTGAAAGGGGAAAGGTTTAGGGGGAACATTAGGGGGAACTTCTTCATTCAGAGAGTGGTGGGAGTGTGGAACGAGCTGCCATCCAACATGGTAAATGCGGGCTCACTCTTAACTTTTAAGAATAAATTGGATAGATATATGGAGGGGAGAGGTCTGGAGGGTTATGGACTGGGTGGGGGGGTCAATGGGACTAGCGGAATAAAGTTTCAGCACCGACTAGAAGGGCCAAGTGGCCTGTTTTCTGTGCTGTAGTGTTCTATGGTGTGAGAGGTGGGGGCTGCTGAGTAAAGGTGCACATAACATCAGGACCAGCTGTGCTTCAGATACAGCGCTGGGAAATACGGCAGAAATGGATCAGGACAACGACATAGAAATTTGGGAATAAACGTTATTGGCCGCGGCCGAAGCAGTGGGCTGCTTTGACATGGAGATGGAGTGGGAGTTGGCTGGCTGACATGTTCAGGAGCTGGGGGTCTGCGTAGAGTGAAGGGTGGGGGATAGGAGGGAGGAGGAACGCTGAACGCGGGGACGCTGAGGGCGGGGTGCAGGGTGGTGGGGAGGGAGCGGTCCTTGTCACAGAAGCGAAAAAAAAAAGGTGGCACCCGAGTCCGGGGTTAAACAGGGACCAAAGCTGCATACTGATGGCCTCGTCTCCAGTGAGGGGGCAGGGACGGAGTGTCAGCTTGGAGGCTCAGAGGCACAATCTTTGAACATTCTTACAGGTAGTTTAACCGGAGAAAATTCTAACTCATCCATGTTCTGGTTTCGGACAGGAGACTGACAACCCAACACGAGCAATGGAATCAAGAAAGCGCCACACTGGGTCCCTGAAAGCGGGCCTTTGCTTGGTTACTGTCGCTGAAGCGCAGGTGAGAGGGAACCAAGGACGATGCTAACTGCTGACTTCCCCCAAAGAAGAATCCATTGTAGAACGTGTCCCAACTGCATTTGGACATGGTGGAATGAAAAGATGACTGGACGACATCATGAAGGGCTGGTGGTGGTGGGCGAAAGGCTGATGGATCAAAAAAAAACCATGAGGAGTTCCACGAGGACAAGAACTGATCATGTTTGGGTAGTGAAAGTCACCAAGGACTTCCACGCAGAGCAGCAATCTGGGCTGAAGAGAGGATAGCAGAAGAAATGCAGAAAGTATCAGCAGCGTTGATGAGTTTGTAACTGTCGTGAGCATGAGCATGGATGCCTCTCCTTGGTATTGGTTTATTATTGTCACTTGTACCGAGGTACAGTGAAAAACCTGTCTTGCATACCGATCGTACAGGTCAATTCATTACACAATCCTAGCCAGAAAAGTTTCACAAGAAGGTTTTGGCAAGGCCATTGGATAGGTAGTTCAAAAGTCAAGGGGGAACGGTGCTTAAGATACACGGCATCATTTCTTCCACCCGTCACGGGGAACAGGAGGGGACGTCCTCCCTGATGGCCCACTGGGTAAGTGGGCCGCGGGGCTTCCCTCAGTTGTAACCAACCAAGAAAGGAGACCCCAAGTTAATTCTCCGACTTGTGTTTAGTTAGGAGACCTCAGCAGGGTTCTGGGGACAGAAGTGACACCACCAGACTACCCAAGGGTGAAGAGATGGGGGGGGGGGGGCGGGGGGGCCAGTCGCTCCCAGTCACTAAAGGATGGGTGTGTGTGTGGGCGCTGGGAAGGGACAGGGCGGCGATGGCTTTGCTGCCCTGCACGGTTGTGTTGGCAGCCACGGTTCTGGCACACAGATGACGGCTGGGTACACAGGCAAACACCAGACTTCAGTTAGAGTGGCTGGGACTGTGTACACAGCAAGGCAATACTTCAGGGAAGGGGAGGAGATGTGGTGAAGACAGCTCAGCACACTCACCTGGAACCTCAGCAGAAAATTTTCCTGAACAGGTAATAAGCTAAAGGAAGTAAAGAGAAAGAATGAGTCTTAAAGAGATATAATAGTGATCCTTACACATCACCCATATTTATAGCGTACAGGACCTCCCCAGCTTAGGAACACCCAACGCATGGACGTGTACGATCGAGCCTTTGGGAGACCGACGGGATGGATGGGCCGGCTGCTGTGGGGCTGCCGGCATCTTCTGCCGGGAGGGAATTCAGTTCGCAGCCGCAGTTCCAACTTGCTAGCTGCTCAGGTTACCAACATTTCCACAGGAACAGAACCCCGCCGTAACGTGGGGAGGACCCATACGCTTTACAATTAAAGACAAAAGATCTGCATTAATACAAGGTGTAGTAGCCAATGCAATACAGCCAACTTCTACGTGACATCAACCACATTATCTGTTTCCTGTCACGTTTAAGGGATAAATGTTGGGGAGATCATTGCTGCCCTGGCAGACCATGACTGTGTGCTGGGTGAGAGGTATGGACTCCATTCCAAAGGGGGAGTTCTCAGCCTCAGGACCCACTGCACGGAGGGATTGTGTCAAAGCCGATCAGGCTCAGCTGCCCCGAGATCTCCTGTATTCAAATCCGGCACTCCACAGTACAATGTACCTCTGCGCCTTCTCCTTGAACGTCCTCAGAATTTGATAGGTTGAGATCTCTCGCTCAACATCGGTAAAACTACAGGACTGATTGTTGACTTTAGCAAGGGGAAGGAGGGTGAACATATCCCGGTCCACATTGCGGCTTCCCTACAGCCGCTCGGTTCTTGAACCAACTTGCACCAACCCTAATCACTGCCTCAGTAATAGCAACACTATGACTACCTTGCACTACTTTTTTAGTTCAAATTGTGTTCTTTCTTATATTATTTTGTATAACTTATGTTTAGAACATAGAACAGTACAGCACAGAACAGGCCCTTCGGCCCACAATGTTGTGCCGACATAGCTAATCCCTCCTACCTACAGAATGTCCATATCCCTCCATTTTCCTCTCATTCATGTGCCCGTCTAAGCCCCTCTTAAAAGCCCCCAATGAATTTGCCTCCACCGCCCTATCAGGCAACGCATTCCAGGCATTCACCACTCTCTCAGTAAAAAACATACCCCTCACGTCTGTTCTGAACCTACCCCCTCTCACCTTAAATGCAAGCCCTCTGGTATTGGATCGCTCAGTAATGGGTAAAAGATATTGCTTGTCCACCCTATCTATGCCCCTCATAATTTTATACACTTCCAACAGATCACCCCTCAGCCTCTGCCACTCCAGAGAAAAGAACCCAAGTTTGTCCAGCCTCTCCTGATAGCACATGCCCTCTAATCCAGGCAGCATCCTGGTAAACCTCCTCTCCACCCTCTCTAAAGCCTCGACATCCTTCCTATAGTGAGGTGACCAGAACTGCACGCAACACTCTAAATGCAGCCTAACCAGAGTTCTACAGAGATGCTTCATAACTTTTGACTCCTGTACTCAATACCCCGATTAATAAAGGCAAGCATTCCATAAGCCTTCTTAACCACCCTGTCTACCTGTGTAGTCACTTTCAATGAGCCATGGACTTGCACCCCAAGGTCTCTCTGCTCTTCAACACTTAAGGGTCTTGCCCGTAAGAGTGTGCTGCCTCCTGACATTAGTCCTACCAAGGTGCAACCCCTCACATTTATCCGGGTTAAACTCCATCTGCCACTTCTCTGCCCACATCTGCAGCTGATCTACATCATGCTGTAAATGCATTTATCTATTAGTTTATGTTTTTCCTGTGAATGTTGTGTCTCTGATGCTCTGTGCCTGTGATGCTGCTGCAAGTAAGTTTTTCATTGCACCTGTGCGCACACGTACTTGTACGTGTGACAATAAATTTGACCTTTTTTTTCTTAAGCTTTAGGTATTATGTCAATTCGCAAAACTGATCAACAGGAAAAGACCAACCAGTCCTTTAAACCTTACCTTGTCTTGAAGGCTGCGCATCAGGTTT
Source organism: Pristis pectinata (assembly GCF_009764475.1). NCBI lineage: Eukaryota > Metazoa > Chordata > Chondrichthyes > Rhinopristiformes > Pristidae > Pristis > Pristis pectinata. The sequence goes on from NC_067417.1 coordinate 49,367,824, forward strand.
AGGCCCTCCCTCACTTCCCACCCCCATTCCACTCAGACCCGGCCAGTCCTTCCACCCCCCGGGAGGCGTCTGGAGGAGCCAACTCACCGTGCCATCTCCGAAAGACCCAGCTTCCCGTCGCCGTTCGCATCGAATATTTTCAGCTGTAAAGAAAGAGAGTAAAGGCATGGCGACTGATTCCAGGGCCCATGGGACCTTCCCCCTGACAGTGGCGCACAGGGACCAAGTGGTGTCCTTCCAGCAGGGTGAGGGCCATGGCTCGGGGTCGGTGGGGGTGGGGGTCAGGGAGTTCGGAGGAGGATCTGGAACGGGGTTTGGAAGGTGACCTGCGGCAGAGGGACTGACCCAGGCGGGTTACCGTGGGTTTGGGTTTGAGAGGGGTCACCGGGGAAGGGATGGTCAAGGGAGGGGGGTGGGGGGTGGGCTGTGCGGTGTTGTTGGGCAGGCGAGGGAGAGTCGGCAAGCCGGTTACCGGCGCGAGATGGGCACGCCGTGAAGAAATCGGCCTACAAGCGCTGTGTGAGGGACCCCGGTACTGTTTCTCCAGCTAGACCCAGACCCAGAGCTAGTGACCGGGGAGGGGGCAGAGGCGGGGGGGGGGGGGGTGGTTGGTGGTGGTGGTGGACCTGTCCCGCGCACAGCCACCACTCACTATCGTCTGTGTGTACTCCTGCAGCTTCTTGTCGTCATAGTGTCTGTTTGCTTTCTTCAACAGGTCCATCAGGAAGCTCTGCGGGGAGGGAAGGCCCCGGTTAGTGACCTCACGTTGCAAGATACCCCTTACAGCAAAGGAGCAGGTTGCCGATTACCCCCGACCTTGCACTGCCACTCAGCTAGGCCGTGGCTGGTTGGTAGTTCAGCCCATCTACACCCCCCCCCCACCAACCCCCCCACCGACCGAGGTCCAGAACCCTCGGTAACACTGCCGACTGCCGTGACATCTTCACATGAGGGGTTCTGGCAGAGAGAGTCCCAGGACGGGAGCTGACCGGCGTCGCTCAGTTTTTGTGGGCTGAGTCAGGTCAGGGGTCACCCCAAATAAAACTCAATACGCCGTAAACGGGCTCTCCCATCCGAACCATCCCCAAACACAGCCCACACACACCGGGCGGTGAGGTTAAACCACCCCTGTGCAGAATGTGTCCGCCAGGGGTGCGTGACTGAGCTTGAGGTCTCCTTGCTGCGCTTCCGCCACTCAGTGTCCTGTCTTCCAACCCCATCACCACAGAGGGGCAACTGTTTCTGCCCTGGGGTAGTGGGGAAAGAACCAGCGACTGTAGACCTGTCACTCCACTGGTGACAAAGGCTCCTTGGCCGGTGTAGACCTGTCACTCCACTGGTGACGATGGTTCTCCCTGTCCAGTGTACGCGGTTCGGTTACACGTGCAGCAGGCGAGAGCCTGTGCTCCTGCCCCATTAACCCGAGCTCTGCAGGAAGACCTCCACTTACACGGCACCCTTCACAACTCAAGAGAACCGACTCGAATCTCCGTAGAAGGCTGTGAATAACGATACATTCTTCTCCACCCACGGATACATCTCCGCCATTTCCCCTGTATCCTGCCCTCGGCGTGGAATCCTGGCTGGAGGAAACCTGGCAGCGGACACCTCTTGTCTATACACGTTGCTGCAAGTGTCAATGGATGACTTCAGGAAACTTCCCCGCCCATCTTTAGTCTTTCTTGGACCAATAATTAAAGGCATTTGAAGAGATAGATGACATCTCTATTTCTCCTGGGCTGTTTGCATCAACATTAATTGGGTCAATCTTTGAGTGCTGGCGGGGCGGGAGCTGAGATTGTTGATCACCAGCTTTCTTTCCTATCCTTCAGCAGCACGTGTGCAAGGACTCCTGATGCACTGTGTCCACTGCAGCATTGAGTTTGGTGTCCACCTCTTCTGGTCACCGTTCACCAGACCCGTACGGGTACGCAGACTTCCACAGGTGACCAGCAGGGTGAGAGGGCAGGTGGGCAATGCGCCGAACCCCACAGGGTAGCTGGGGGGCAGATTCGGAGGTCAGCTCTCCACCGTGACGCTCATAGCTGTGAGGTCTGTGCCTGGGCAACTCCCAGGCCAGCTCCTGCTTCCGACGCAGAAGGGTGATGAGCTACGGGCAGGGAACGACGATCCACTGGGTTATGGAGAACGGGCAACCTCGAGTCGGCCTCGACGGTGTAACGTTTCAAGGCAAGGTCAACGAGGAGGCCCCGGCAATGAGGAGCTCCGCATCGGAGAAGTTGTGGTACAGATCCTGGTGGTTTCCAGTGCTTGGTGACGCAGTCAACCACATCCTCAAGGTCCAGTGTTAGGAGGAACCCACTGGCTGTGTCTTCGAGAGCTTTACCCTCCAACCAGGTGAACCGCGTCATTGGTTGTCTCACTGGGCGTGTCCCGGGACCATGTCAGCCGAGTTACAACCTCCTCGCCTGCGGAATGGGACTCTCCACAGAATCTCTGGAGAGGGAAGCACCGGCTGGCGGTCCGTTTAGAGAAGGCATTGCTCTGCCTTCGAACATCCACCTCCCACTTCTGCCAAGGGCCTCGGGCACAGCTCGGACCCTGGAGCTGGTGGCTCTCTCCGGGGGACACTGCAGGAAGCCTGAACTCAGCGGTACTCTCCGCGAGCTTCTGGTTGTCTCAGCAGGGCCCTGCAAAGGAGGGATAGTCCTCGTCCTCCAAGGGCCAGGCCACTGTGCAGTGGTTCAAACACACCAGGCTACCACAGACTGGAGGGGTTCCGTCTGGCACTGTGGCTGAGCTCAAACCAGCAGGGAACGGGAGCGCTGGAACACCCACACATAGTGTACACGAGGGTGATGTGTAGCACGCACACAGCCCGCACTCTCTGCTACCTGCACAAGACCCCGATAGCCACCGCTCCCCGCCCGAGAAGGGGTCCCCATTGCCTGGAGTAGATGCAGACCTCTGTCTGTGGCTACTGGCATGGGATGTTCCAGAGTCGATGAGGTCAGGAGTGGGCGCTATCCCTGACAGGGAGCCCTGGGGGAGGGGAGGGGGGGGGCTGGGAGACACTGTCCCAGACAGGGAGCCCTGGGGGAGGGGAGGAGACACTGTCCTGGACAGGGAGCCCTGGGGGAGGGGAGGGGGGGGCGGGGAGACACTGTCCTGGACAGTGAGTGCGGCTGGGGTTGTGTCTACATGAGGTGACGGCCAGTGTCACACTGCCGTAGGTAGCAGCCTCCACACCCACTGCTGGGGCGGACAGACCCTGGAGCCTGGCTCTGTCCCCTCTCATGCAGATGCGCTCTCCTTCCCCTCCTCCTGCCTACAACCCCCTGTCCAACCCCTGCCTCCCGTCCCCACTCCCGGCAGGGGGGGTCCCTGGTGCGCCCATGGGCACGGCTGGGGACGTTACTGCACGGCTTGGCCTGGGCAGCAGCTGCCGATCCCAGTGAAGTGCCCCTGTCTCCGGGGATGGGGCTTCTCGGGAGGCCCCGAGGGCCCCAGCAAGTTTCCTAATCAGACTGATGTGACACTTTACCCCGCAGGAGCGCAGCACAAGGATTGACGTCATCATAGAGCACGGAAACAGGCCCTTCAGCCCAACTGGCCCATGCCGACCAAGATGCCCATCTAAGCTGGTCCCATATCCCTCTAAACCTTTCCTATCCAATGTACCTGTCCAAATATCTTTTAAATGTTGTTAATGTACCTGCCTCAGACACTTCCTCTGGCAACTTGTTCCATACATTGACCACCACCCCCCCCCACAACCCTCTGGGTGAAGAAATTGCCCCTCTGGCTCTCCCCTCTCACCTTAAATCAATGCCCACTAGTTCTGGATTCCCAAACCCTGGGAAAAAGACTGTGCGCATTCACCCTATCTCTGCCCCTCATGATTTTATACACCGTTGTAAGGTCACCCCTCAGCCTCCTCCACCCCAATGAAAAAAGTCCCAACCTGCTCAACCTCTCTCTGTAACTCAGCCCCTCGAGTCCTGGCAACATCTTCATAAATCTCCCTCTGTGCTCTTTTTCCAGCTTAAAATGGCATCTTTCCTGCACCAGTGTGACTAAAGCTCAACACTATATTCCAAGTGCAGCCTCACCAGTGCTCTGCACAACTGCAGCACAATGTCGTACTGTGGAAGGCGCTGGTCCTACATTCTGGTGCAAGTGGTGTCTTCAATACTGTGGGTGTCGCGAGTCGCGCAGTTTTCCCACACCCATGCCACTACACTGTCGTCCTACACGGAAGAAATTCCAGCCCACACCCTCCTCTTCAGCAGCAGTGTGTGGGTTGGAAGCCCCACCGTCAGATCCTTGCACTGATACAACCAGGAATTTCTACTGCCAACTACTCACATGGTGGGACCACCCAAAGGAGCTTCACAACCCAAGAGATTGCCTGTGGGATCAGTCACTGTGGTGAAGGATGTGGACAGATCTCTCCCCTGGTTGTTGTGTTACCCAGGGTTAAAGGCGGGGGGTTATGGGAGAAATATCAGAGCACTTTCTGTAACTTCCCTTCTCGTTCCCTCGCCAATGGTGTTAAATCTCTGGCAGCGAGTGTGGGAACGTTCTATCGGCCGGGAGGTCTCCGTGGGTGTGGGCAGTCACGTCAGGAAGTAAAAGCTACTCCCGACTGGGGGCGATCTGCTCAACACTGGGACTGGAAAGCTGAGGTTCCGATACGGAGTGGTACAGCAATACAGCACAGAAAGAGGCCCTTCGGCCCAACTTGTCCATGCTGACCAAGGTGCCTTCCTGAGCTAGTCTCACTTGCCTGCGTTTAGCCTGTATCTCTAAACCTTTCCCATCCATGTACCGGTCCAATTGCCTTCTAAACGTCGTTATTGTACCCGCCTCAACCACTTCCTCTGGCAGCTCGTTCCATATACCCACCACCCCGTGTGAAAACGTTGCCCCTCAGCGCCCTTTTAAATCTTTCCCCTCTCACCTACCCTGGGGAAAACACTGTGACCAGCCACCTTATCTATGCCCTTCATGAGTTTATAAACCTCTCAGGTCATCCCTCAGCCTCCTTCGCTCCAGGGAAAACAGTCCCAGCCTGTCCAGCCTCTCCTGTTAAATCAAGCCTCCCGGTCCCGGTGATATCCCTGTGAATCTAATGTGCACCCCCTCCAGCTCACATCTCCAGAAGTGGCTGCAGAACATCCTGCTGTGCAGTTCCCTTTCCCTTGTCAAATGGCCACAGTTTGTTATCTAACCCAATCGAAGTCAGGGACAGGATTTGTTAAGGGCAGGGCTTGCTTTGGTAAGCAAGTGGTCACTGTCAATGACGCAGCCTGTTATTGTAGGCCAAGACCACATGCAGACAGCTGGGGACGGGTCTGTATTCACAGAGTGGGACCAATCACTGTGGTATAACATTGGTAAATGCTGCCTAATGAGGTAACCAGGTAGGACTGGTTAACTGCAGACTGTTTAGTGGGGAAATGGACCCAATTTCCTTCGAACACACTGAGGGCACAGTGTGTTTTAGTGTGGTGCCTGCAGTGTGTGCTTTAAGGGCTGTGGACTTGAGTGAGGCAAGGGCAACGGTGTAGATTTATACCGATAAAAGAAGCATTAAATTTTCTACATAAATGAATTAAGACAGGCAGATGTTTCGTTGCAGCTGCAGCAGGTGGGGGCCACTGGGATCCATGGCACCCACATCTGCAGCTTGAGGGACATAGGCTCAGAGTTGATGAGATCGAGTCCGAGATTCGGTCGCTGAAACCTCACCAGCGAGGGGAAAAGCTACCCGGACACCTTGTTCCAGGAGACAGTCACACCCCTTACACACAGTAATGTACAACCAGTCAGCGAAGGGGTCCAGGTGAGTGGGACGACGAGTGAGGCAGGAATAGGACTCCAGAGGGTAGCATTTGGAGGAGCCTCAGGCCTTACCCTGGTCCAACAGATACCCAGTTCTTGCAGCCTGTGTGGGCAAGAGCAGAGACTGCAGGAAAGAGGAACAAACTGACCACAGTTCTGCTGTACAGGGGACTGACCATTCAGTCTGGGGAGTGAGAAGGAATGTAGGAGTGACAGGACACAGTGTAATCAGGTGGAGGTAGATACTGTTGCCAGCTCTTGTCCTCATGTCTCCTCAGTGCCAGGGTTAAGGACCCTTCTCAGGATCGGAGAGGAACTTGGAGTGAGAGTGGGGACTTAGCCATTGTGATCCTTGTGGAAACCCAGGACAGAGAGAGGACGAGCTGCTGAAAGGACACGAGTGGCCAGGGTGCAAACTCAAAAACAGAAGCACAAAGGTCACCATCTCTGGATTACTACCCGAGTAACAGGGTCAGCTGACACAGGGTCAACAAGATCGGAGAGCTGTCTGCATCACTCAGTGACTGGCGTGGGAGAAACGGGTTTCAATTCACAGGGAACCGCTGGAAGAGGAGCTGTTCCACTGGGGCAGGCTTCACTGGGATCAGGCTGGGACCATGTAAGGTGGGCCGAAGCCAAGGCTTTAAACCAGAGTGTGGGGAGGGTGCGGCTGAGGGGAAATTTGGGACGTCAAAGAGAAAGGACAAGGGAAGGCAGCAGAACGGGCAGCGAGGCTGTCAGGAAGGCGCAGTGTGCACGGACACCCACCCAACAAACTGGAGTCAGAGCAGGGAAAATTAGTGAAAGGTCATCTGAATGCACTGCAGCCACTCACCGAGACTCCTCAGGCAGCACCTTCCAAACCCACCACCTCTACCAGCGAGAAGGACAAGGCAAAAGCACGAGGAACACCACCCCCTGGGAGTTGCCCTCTGAGCCGCACACCGTCCCGACTCGGAAATATATCGCCGTCCCTTCACCGTCGCTGGGTCAAAGTCCTGGAACTCCCTCCCTAACAGCACTGTGGGTGCACTCACACCTCACGGGCTGCAGCGGTTCCAGAAGGCAGCTCACCGCCACCTTCTCACGGGCAACTAGGGACGGGCGATTAAATGCCTGTGAAGCCCACATGCTTGAATGAACACGTTAAAAAATGCACACAGCTTTTACGATAAATAACTAACACACAATAGAAATAAACAGAGGCGTAACACAGGCATGGGGGAATTAAATATCGCAAGATACTTCTAATAAAAGAAATAAGCAGAATGGAAAAGGGTGAGGGGTAGACCTGGTGATAAAGGACGGGGAAACGTCGAAGCGGTTTGGGTGGAGCTCGCCACCAGCAGAGGGCAGCAGACACCACGGCAGAGCCCAGTCCCACAGCCTGCAGTTGGAGGGCAGGGCACAGTGTAAACTGGGCACGTAACAAGGGGGCCTTACACGTGGATTGGACAAACTTAATTAGCCGTGATGGTGGGGAGGATGGGGTGGATCATCACCAACAAGGAACAGCTGATTTAGATTTAGTTAGCATAACGATACGACAGGATGTTTAACCAAGATTAAAAATCAGGAACAAGCGTCTTAAACCTAAACAGAGCTAACTGCAAAAGTATGAGATACAAGTTGTTCTATATCTACATTAAAAGTCCCTTTCCTACAGAGCAGGAAGGCACAATACAAGGGATGAGATCAGACAAGAAATGGTTAATCTCAAAGAAGCGCACAACTTACAATACACGCACATCCTCGTAAGGCACAAAATGAGACGGGGTGTCTGCAAGAAATCCCATCTGGGACACATTCAGCAGGATATTTGGAACAAGAAAAGTCTCACGTCCTTCTTGAGGCATGGAAGGAGGCCGTTTGGTTTTTCAAGTGCATGCTGGTCCCTACCAGAGCAATCCCAAAAGTCCAATGCTCTCTCCATATTCCCCTGCCAACTATGCTCTCTCACACGCCCACCGTCTGCCCCTTATGGATCTTTTTCGACCATCTAGCTAAACTGAGGTGTAGTCTACGGCAGCCAATTAATGCATAAACCGGCAGATCTCTGAGATGTGGGAGGAAACCGGAGCACATGAGAGAAACCCACGCGGTCACAGGGAGAACATGTAAGCTCCACAAAGACAGCGCCCGAGGTCAGGATCGAACCCGGGTCCCCGGCGCTGTGAGGCAGCGGCTCGACCAGCTGCGCCACCATGCCGCCCAATTGCCATGTGGTTTTCAGTCTGGAACAATCTCAACGAAGAATCCAGCATGGGACTCTCTCGATCAAAAATCCACTCTGGGACCAACATACCAAGAATTCCAGTCTGGGCAGTATCACCAACAAATTCTGCCGTGAGCCCGGTCCCGGTGAGGAATCCTGTCTGCAGAACCTCACCAAGTAATGTAGTCTCACGAATAATCCCAGTCTGGGGCCAAGAAATGTGCTCTGGGACAAGCTTAACAAGACATTCGGCTTCACAAAATTTCACTCTGGGACAACTGGAACTTCCATTCTGGAAACCTCTCCCCAAAGAATCCAGTCTGGAATATCTCACCAAGAAATCTCACCTCATGCAACCTCGTGAATGATTCCTTTCACCTCATGATGAAATCCAGCCTTGGTCTCACTGGGGAATCCAGTCTGAGACAATCTCACGGATAAGTCCCACCAGGGAACCCAGTCAGGAGAATTTCACCCAGATTTTGAGTTCGAGACAATCTCTCTGAGGAACCCATCAGGACAATTATCAAATCATGAGGGGCATAAATAAAGTGGATGGTCACCAAATTTTTCCCCAGGGTAGGGGAATCTAAAACCAGAGGGCATAGGGGAAAGGGGAAAGATTTAAAGGGGACCTGAGGCGCAAGTTTTTCCACACAGAGGGTGGTGGGTATATGGAACAAGCTGCCAGTGGAAGCTGTGGAGGCGGGTACAGTTACAATGTTTAAAGGACATTTGGACAAATACATAGATTGGAAAGGTTTAGAGGGATATGGACCAAACGCAGGCAAATGGGACTAGCTGAGGTAGGCACCTTGGTTGGCAGGGATGAGTTGGGCCGAAGGGCCTGTTTCCGTGCTGTATGACTGAGAAACCCAGTCTTGGATCATCTCATGAATAAATCCAGCCTTAGTCTCACTGGAAATCCAGCCTGATCCAGTCAAATAAATCCTGTCGAGACAATCCCATTGAGGAATCCGCTCTGGGATATTAGAACATAGAACGTAGAACAATTACAGCACAATTCAGGCCCTTTGGCCCACAAAGCTGTGCCGAACATGTCCCTACCCTAGAAATTACTAGGCTTACCCATAGCCCTCTATTTTACTCAGCTCCATACACCGATCTAACAGTCTCTTAAAAGACCCTATCGTATCCGTCTCCACCACCGTTGCCGGCAGCCCATTCCACACACTCACCACTCTCTGAGTAAAAAACTTACCCCTGACATCTCCTCTGTATCTACTCCCCAGCACCTTAAACCTATGTCCTCTTGTGGCCACCAATTCAGCCCTGGGGAAAAGCCTCTGACTATCTACCCGATCAATACCTCTCATCATCTTATACACCTCTACCAGGTCCCCCCTCATCCTCCAAGGAGAAAAGGCCGAGTTCCCTCAACCTGCTTTCATAAGGCATGCTCCGCATTCCAGGCAGCATCCTTGTAAATCTCCTCTGCACCCTCTCTATGGCTTCCACATCTTTCCTGTAGTGAGGCGACCAGAACTGAGCACAATACTCCAAGTGGGGTCTGACCAGGGACCTATATAGCTGCAACAATACCTCACGGCTCCTAAATTCAATTCCCCGATTGATGAAGGACAATACACCATATGCCTTCTTAACCACAGAATCAACCTGTGCAGCCGCTTTGAGTGTCCTATGGACTTGGACCCCAAGATCCCTCTGATCCTCCACACTGCCAACAGTCCTACCATTAATACTATATTCTGCCATCATATTTGACCTACCAGAATGAACCACTTCACACTTATCTGGGTTGAACTGCATCTGCCACTTCTCAGCCCAACTCTGCATCCTATCTATGTCCCTCTGTAACCTCTGACAGCCCTCCAAACTATCCACAACACCCCCAACCTTCGTGTCATCCGCAAACTTACTAACCTCAAACAAAATCTAGTCTGGGAAGGTCGGAACAAGAAATCCAGCCCAGACAATCACAGTGACAAATGGAGCCTGGGGCAAACATTCCAAGAAATCCAGTCTGGAAAACCTCACTGAGAAATCCAGGCCCAAACAACCTCACTGATGAATCCCAAGTGGGTTTCTCTCAACAGGAAATCCGCCCGGGTATGATCTGCAAGTCTAGTCTCGGAAAATCTCATGAATAAACCCTCTCCAGAGCTTTCTAACCAAGAAATGGAGTCTGGGATGGTATCACCACAGAATCCAGTTTGGGTTCATTGCAACAGATTTCCAGCTTGGACAATCTCATCGAATCCAGTCGGAGACAATCTCTCAGCAGCGTTCCTGTAAATCCAATTCTCCCCTCACATGCCCACCAATTTCCCCTCGTCGTTAGTTTGCCACTTACCTAATCTATGGGGTTATCTACAGTGGACAATTAACCCACCTGCACATCTTTGGGATGTTGGAGGAAACCAGAGCACCCAGGGGGGAAACCCATCCAGTCACAGGGAGAGCGTGCAAACTCCACACAGACAGCTCAGCACCCGAGGTCAGGATCGAACCCGGGTCTCTGCAGTGCTCCCTGCTGTGCTGCCCAATCACAACACGATTTCCAGACTGAACAACCTCACTAAAGGATCGAGTTTGGGGGCATACACAACATAAAATCCAGTCTGAGAGGATTTCAGCCAGAAACTCACCCAGGGTAATGTAACCAAAATTTCTTGCCTTCGCATTCTCACCAAGGAAGTATATCTGAGACTACTCAGCAAGAATTCCAGCCTGGACAATCTCACCAGGAATTCCAGCCAGACTGAAAATCACCAAGAGATCTGGTGTGAGACACTCTGATCGCGAAATCCATGCTGAGACAACCTCACTAGGAAACCCGGTCTCAGACCCTCTCAGCACAAAATCCAATTTGGCTAAACTCAACAGGAGATTCAGCCTGGGACTATCTCAAGAAGAAATCCAATCTGAGATCTCGAGCTTGAGGGAATGACACTAGAGCTTCCAGGGTGGAGAATCTCAGCGAAAAATACACTTTCGGACAATTTCAATGAAGAATCCAGTGCGGGACATACTCACTGAGATATCCAGCCATGGACTGAGATCCCAGCCTGGGACCTTTTCACTGAGTATTTCTGTCTGGGACACCATCAGCAAAGTTTTCACTCTGGAACTTATCTCCAAGGAATCTAGTCTCAAGGAATCAGGTGGGTTTATTACATTCTGTGACCATCTCACTGAGATAAACAGTTGGTGACTCTCTAATCAAGTAACCAGATAATCTCTCCAGGATATACAGTCTGTGACCACCCTCACCAAGGCACCCAGTCCTTCAAAACAGCAAAACATTTCAAGAGAATCACATCATTGATTCTTACACTACGTCTGCTGGGATTTATGGAATACTATTGGCCATATAATTCAGAGTTGCTGCAGACAAAATGAAATGAATGTACCGGCACCTTCAGTTCATTTGCTTCGATATACCCGCTACAGTCTGCGTCGTATTTCCTCCAGGTCTGTAAAACAAAAAGACACGGTTTGAGATTATTATACACTTTGCGGGTAAAGTGCTCTCCCCCAGGGGACTCTGGCCCCTTCAGAGATGGTTTCTTTCCCCCATTTTAATCCCACGCACTTTTAACATTGGGCTTTTAGTAGCCATGTTGATGACTCCCAACAATGGTCCACGTGATGGCGTTCTCTGTGCCCTAAGGGTAGAAGCCTTGACAATGGAGAATGCCAGAAGAGCAGTAATAGTTTGGCCCACACAAACAGTGTGGGTGGAAATAGGAAATGGCAAGGGACAGTGGGAGTAGGTTATAGCCACTCATCACAGTAATATTACCGATCAAAGGGTAAAAATGAAGCTTGCAGCAGACATAATGCACTAATCACAGGGGATTGTAATCTTGAAGTCGCCAGAAGTAATTTGGAGGACAAATTCATAGAATGTATTTGGGTGTTTTCTTGGGGCAATACATAAAGGGGCAGAGCAGGTTATTTTAGGATTTGTTTTGTTACAAGGAGACAAACTTAAATTAGAATTCTGAAAGCAAGTCATCCTGCGGAGGAATGTGGTCGGAATATGACAGAATGTGATTGTGTGGTAGGAGAGACTCACAAGGACGTTGCTGGGACAGAGCAGCTCAGTTGTGAGGACAGACTCGGGAGACTGGGTCTGTCCTCCCTGGAGCGGTTCAGAGGAGACGTGACAGCTATATAAAGCAATGAGGAGTAAAGGTAGGGTAGACTGCGTTTGCCTTAATAAGAAGTGAATAAAACCAGAGGACACAGATTTAGGGGGTTGGAGGGGGGGGGGGAAAGAGATTTAGAGGGGATCTGGGGGGGGGAGGGGGGTCACTTCTCACCCAGAGAGAGGTGAGTACCCGGAACACACTGCCGGACAGAGTGGTGGGAAGAAGAGCCAGTGGAAAGAGAAGCATTAGGAAGTGTTGCAACAACTTCTACACTTACGTAGAACAGAAGAGAGTACTAAATGGAAATGTGGGTCCCTTAGAAGTGACGGCAGGAGAAACTACAATGGGAAGTAAAGAAGTGGCTGAGGCAGGAAATAATCCTTCCCCATCTCTAGGAAATACCACAAGTAGCTGGGAACCAATGGGTCTGAAGAACAAAGTAAAAAATATTAGGATCAAAGTTCAACCAATCCCCTGGGCCTGCTTGTCTGTACCCTTGGCTCAGCTAGTAGCTACATTAATGATGATCATTCAGAGATCCTTCAGTTCTGGAATACTCACAGTGGGCTGGAACCCAGCGAATATAACAGCGCTGTTTGGGAATCGAGGGAGAGGCATAATAAGGTATTATTGATCGTTTAGCCTGACATCAGTTGCCAGGAGAATGGAGAAAGTAATTACCAAGAGTGGTAACAGGACCTAAAAAATCATAAAATGATGAGGCAGTGAAAAGGAAAAGCCGCGTCTGACAAACCAAACTGAGCGTTTCGATGATGTATTCAGCCAAGGGCAACGATGGTTGTAATACGTCTTGTTCAAAAAACACTTAATAAGGTAACGCACAGAAGTTTGTTCCATAAAAATAAAGACTCAGGGGCTTAATACTTTGGCCTGGATGGATGATTGATTCAAAGAGCGAATATAGAGAATGAGAATAAATTACTTTTTGGTTGCCAAGCTGTTACTAGAGGACCGTCACAGGGATCAGTGCTGGTCCCTACCACCTATACTAATGAACACGGGGTAAAATATGCAGATATAATGCAGGAAGATGAACAGCGAGGAGAACATCACGGTCTGCAGATGGATGCGGAAGGGTCCCTTGGATGGAGGAGGCAAAAGGTGACTGTAATGTGGGGAATATCGGATCATTCAGCTAGCTGGTGGAATCTGGGGCAGTTAACGGGGAGGATAAAATGGGGGAGCGTGGGACAGGTGTAGACACAGGAGACTGCAGATGCCGAAATCTGCAGCGACGAACAATCTGCTGGGGGAACTCAGCGGGTCCAGCAGTGTCCGTGGTGGGGAGAGGAATAGCCGACGTTTCGGGTCAAAACCCTGCATCAGGAGTGAGAGTGGAGAGGGGAGGCGGCTGGCGTAAAGAGGAGAGGGGGAGGGCTGACGGCGAGTGTCGAGGGATTGAATTAGGCGGCAGTGAATGAGCTTGAGATTGAACGCCGTCGGGTGCAAGTGTGGAATATTCTACAGCGTGGGTCTCCCCCCTCTGGTCCAACCTCACCTCAGTTCACCGACACTGGAGCTGCTGGTCGTCAGTCTGACCAGGACCCCAATTCCCAGAGGTGTCAGGCAGTGTGATACCTCCCTTCACCACTCCCATCTCCATGGTGATCCTAACCCAACATGACCTCTTTGCAAAGTGAGACATGAAGTTCCCAAATATTTTTCCTACAAAGAACCACGGAGAAGGTGTTGCCAGCGTCTCTACTTTCTTGGAAGCTTACGGAGATCTGGCATGTCATCGGAGATGCTAACAAACTTCTCCAGATGTACAGGGGAAAGCATCCTGACTGGGTGCATCACGTCCCGGTGTGGGAATTCCAACGCACAGGAACACAAGAGGCTACAGAGAGCGGTGGGACGCAGCCAGTCTCATCACAGGTACAGCTCTCCCCACCATTTGAGTACATCTACAAGAGATGATGTCTCAGGAAGGCAACATCCACCATCAGGGACCCCACCATCCGGGCCGTGCCCTCTTCTTGATGCTGCCATCGGGCAGGAGGTACAGGAGCCTGAAGACCCACACCTCAAAGTTCAACAACAGCTTCTTCCCCAGATTCTTGAATCGACCTGGAGAACATTAACACGACCCCCAAATATTTTTTTCCCTCTCTCACAATCTTGCAGCAGAGTCATTATGTTTACATTGTTGTTTACACATTTATGTTAATTATCAGTTTGACTTGTGTTTGTCCTTGTCTTGTGCTGCTGCTGCAGAAAGCTAATTTTCATGGCATTTACACCCTGGGTATGTCTGCTTAAGACAACGATAAACTTGAACGATACCTCCATGAACTCTCCGCTTGAACGTACACACTGCCGGAAGCAGAGTAAGAAGTTCTCTTCTGTTGGGAGTATCTGTGCAAGCTGGAACAGAAAGGAGCGAGAGTCAGTATTCCCATCAGACACAGCCTGCTGCTGCCTTTCTCACCCAACGCCCGGGATTCTTGCCAAACTTCCTGCGATGATTGCGGGTGGTGCTCGTGAGCGCCGAGGACTCTGGCTGTGAAACTCCGAACTCAGCGGCGCTTGGCTGAGATATTCAGGATGAAGCGAATCCTGACTGGCAGCCTACTACTGCAGCGTGACGTTGAAGTGCTCGTTCACAAAAGGAAGCCGATTTTTATGTACAAGGGGAATAGGAAAGGACGCGGTTGTGTTGGAGGGAGTGCGGAGGATGTGGCCTTGGATTGGAGGACTTTAGTTATGGGGAGAGATCGGACAGGCCGGGCTTGTTTTCCCTGGAGTGACAGAGGACGAGGGGTGACCTGATAGAGGTTTATAAAATTATGAGAGGCGTAGACAGGGTAGAAATTCAGAGTCCTCATCCCCGTGGTAGGGGGATCAAAACAAGAGGGGGTAGGTTTAAGGTGAGAGGACGGAGCTTTAAAGAGGATTCTTACGCAGAGAAGGGTTGATATCTGGGACGTGCTGCCAGAGGAGGGGGTGGAATCAGGTACGATCACTACGTTTAAGAGGCATTTAGACAGACACTTAAACAGGCAGGGTGTAGAGGGATATGGTCCTAATGCAAGCAAATGGGATTGGTGTAGATGGGCAAAAGGGTCGGCATGGATGTGGTGGGCCGAAGGGCCTGTTTCTGTGCTGTTCGACTCTGACATCTCCTTCTGCTAAGTTCCCCTGAAGAATTCCTGTCACTTGAAGCTACGAGTGAGAACTGGACGGTGGGGGCGGCCGGCAGGGCCACTGCCTCACAGCTCCAGCGATCCAGGTTCAATCCTGACCTCAGCTGCTGTCTATGTGGAGTATGCATGTTCTCCCCGAGATCCGTGTGGGTTTCCCCCGCCCCCCCCTCCCCCCACTGTGGCTGCTCCAGATTCCTCCCACCCTTCCAAAGACGTGATGGCACGTCGACCGGCCACCCCCACTCTTCACGAATCCATCAAGAGTCTATCTACCTCGGCCTCATTCAAAGACTCCACCTCGGTTCCCCTTTGGGGCACAGAGATCCAAAGACTCACCACTCAGAGAAAAAACATGTTGCCTCATCTCTGTCTTAAATGGGCAACCCCCTTATTTTTAAACCGTGACCCCCCCCCCCCAATCCTGGATTCACCCAGCCGAGGAAAGACCCTCTCCACATCCACCCCGAGTGTCTATGCTTCACTCAGTGCGTCGCTGGCTCTTCGACAGTGTGGGGCACCACACTGTCACCCTGGCATCTCTTCAGTCTGCATTCCATACAGTGAATGCCAGGGGCAGGGTTCACTCTACTCCCCTGCCAAGGTACTGAGGCCAACTGTGGTGTTATTCTTCATCCCTGGGCTGGGACTTCATCCCAGCGCCCACACCGGCTTGGGAACTCCGTACCTTCCCGATGATGCCTCCCAGCACTGTGGCAGCAGGAAATTTCACCCGTCCTTGGGTCACGCAGCACCCAGATTATATAGGCACCGTGCAGGAGGCGGAGCTGTCATGGTTAAAGGCTGTACACGGGTCGCAACAATTCAGTGAGGAGATGCACTTACCTCGGCGATCTCAATCCTCCCGTCGGCATTCTTGTCGTATTTTTCCATGAACTCCTTCATCTGTATTTCCTGTTTGTGCAAAACAAAATAAACCTCTGAGCCCAGTGTACCGTCGGGGGAGAAACAGGTTTGGTCAAAGCAGCGGAGGGCCTGTTGAAATCAGAGCACTTTCCTGCATCTCCAGGAGAGAGAGAGAGAGAGAGAGAGTGAGAGAGAGAGAGAGTGAGAGAGTGAGAGAGTGAGAGAGTGAGAGAGAGAGAGAGTGAGAGAGAGACCGCATGATGCACGCACAGACACAGATACAGACACACACTGCATGATGCACACACAGACAGACACAGATAAACACACACACAGACATACACAACACATGATGCACACACAGGCACACACACACACTGCATGATACACACACAGACACAGGTAGAGAGGCAGACACACGGACACATGCAGTACAGGCACACACAATTCAGTAAGACCTTTGATAAGGCTCAAGGCTCCACATGGTAGGCTGCTATGGAAAGTTATATGACATGGGATCCAGGGAGAGCTGGATAATTGGATACAGCATTGGCTCGATGGCAGGAAGCAGAAGGTGATGGTGGAAGGTTGTTTCTCGGACTGGAGACCTGTGACCAGTGGTGTTCTCCGGGGCTCAGTGCTGGGCCCGTTGTTGTCTGTCATCTATATCATTGATATGGATGTGAGTGTACAGGGCATGGTCAGTAAGCTTGCAGATGACACTAAACTAGGTGGTGCCGTTGACAGTGAAGATGGTTCAGGATTTACAGGGGGATCTCGATCAGCTGGGTAAGTGGGCCGAGGAGTGGCAAATGGAGTTTAATTTGGATAAGTGCGAGCTGTTGCATTTTGGGAAGATAAATGAGGGTAGAACTTTCACAGTGAACGGTCGGGCCTTGGGGAGTGTTGTAAAACAGAGGGACCTAGGAGTACAGGTACATGGTTCCCTGAAAGTGGCGTCACAGGTAGACAGGGTGGTGAAGAAGGCACTTGGCACACTGACCTTCATCAGTCAGGGCACTGAGTATAGAAATCGGGATGTTATGGTGCAGTTGTACAAGACGTTAGTGAGACTGCATTTGGAATATTGTGTTCAATTTTGGTCACCCTGCTATAGGAGAGATGCCATTAAGCTGGAAATAGTGTAGGCGAGATTTATGAGGATGTTGTCTGGACTCGAGGGACTGAATTATGGAGAGAGGTTGAGCAGGTTGGGAGTTTTTCTCATTGGAGCGTAGGAGAATGAGGGGTGATCTTACGGAGGTGTATAAAATCATGAGGGGCAGAGATAGGGTGAATGTGCACAGTCTTTTCCCAGGGTTGGGGAATCAAGAGGGCACAGGTTTAAGGTGAGAGGGGACCCAAGGGGCAACCTTTTCACACAGGGTGGTCCGTATATGGAATGAGCTGCCAGAGGAAGTGATTGAGGCAGGTACATGGATGGGAAAGGTTCAGAGGGATATGGGCCAAATGCGGGCAAATGGGACTAACTTAGGTGGGAATCTTGGTCGGCATGGACCAGTTGGGCAGAAGGGCCTGTTTCTGTGCTGTATGGCTCTATGACCCTGAGCGTACACGTTCCACACATGCGCGCGCACACACACATACACACACACACACACACACGCGCGCGCGCACGCACAGATCGCGTACCCACAGATCTTTATTAACATTAATCTTTCATTCACCTGCATTGAAATGCATTTGCCGGTTCTGTCCTGTTGCTTAATCCATTAATTCTAGTTTAAAAGTAAAAAGTCTGCAGATGCTGGGAGAGTGAAACTAAAGTCCGTACTCACATGCACTGCTTTACACGTGCCCATCCCTTGTACAAGTGTTGTCTTATTACAATTATTCCACAAAACCCAGACACATTCGTCATACACTCACTTTACTTACACGTTCAGACTGCATACACTCACATGTGTACTGCACACATGCATCCCATGCGTGCACTCCACTGCCGCAAACATCCCAGGCGCACGTACTGATAGACACATTTCATTACGCCTCCCCTAGCCACACGCACGGCGGTTCTCCTAGTCCTCACCCTGCACCCCACTGGTCTCGGCAGTCAACGGATCAATGTCCGCAATTCCCGCCGGCTCCAGCAGGGTTCCACCACCCCTGCTCCCTCCCTCCGGCATTTCGAAGGGATCTCTCCCTTCGCCTCTCCCCGATCTACTCTACCATCCCTTGCAACCACAGGTGATCCAACACCTGCCTTTATACACTCCTCCCTTCCCACCATAGGCATAGAAATATAGCGCATGTACAATGACCACAGACACACACCACCACACATCCCACACTCACACATATCTCATGTATGCAGTCCATACACCCCTTACGTAGAGTTCTTGCAGATACCTTAGTGTCACAGACATCCCATTAAAGCACTACGTATGGGCAGGCACGGTAGTGTATGGTTAGCGTAACGTTATTACAGCGCCAGCAACCCCGGTTCAATTCCCGCTGCTGTCTGTGAGGAGTTTGTACGTTCTCCCCGTGTCTGCGTGGGTTTCCTCCGGGTGCTCCGGTTTCCTCCCACATTCCAAAGACGTACGGGTTAGGAAGTTGTGGGCGTGCTGTGTTGGCGCCGGAAGCGTGGTGACACTTGCGGGCTGCCCCCAGAACACTCTACACAAAAGGTGCATTTCACGGTGTGTTTCGATGTACATCTGACTAATGAAGATATCTTATCCTTCGATAATACGACAGAAGATCAATTAGATGTGGAATGCAGAGAGGCAGTTCACTGAAGTGACACAGATAATAAAACAGTCCAATGAAGCACGTGTGCGTTCCCAGAGGAACGATGTTCAAAGTTACACTAATGGTGTGGCTCTTCAGTTCGAGCCCTCGAGAGTGAGCAGAGTATTCCTGGTGTAAGGGACTGGAAAGGCCAATGCTCTTTACTTTCAAAGTAGTGAGCTGTGGGTTGTGGATGTCCTGAGCACTGCAGGAGGGTTAGATAATGTCGTTCGGAAGAAGTATCCACTGCAGAGAAGTCCAGAATTAGGGTCTTCAAGGAGCAGCTAAAGAAATTAGATCTTTATTCTTCGGAGTTTAGAAGGAGAGGTGATCTTACTGAAATATACAAGATCCTCAGGGGACACAACAGGGTACATGCTAGAGGGAGGGTCTCGAATGAGGGATCTTAGATTAGGGGCGGCCACTGAAAATTGAGGTGCTTAGGAACTTCTTCATGCAGTGGGTGTGAATCTCTGCAGTCGTCTACCCCGGGAAGTTGTGGAGGCTGGATCATTAGGGGTACTTAAACATTTTTGAAAGATAGGGGAATTGAGGGCTACGGGGAAGTGGTACAGAAGTGCAGCTGAGGCCTGGGGCAGATCAGCCCTGGCCATGCCAAGTGGTGGGGCAGATTTACAGGGACTGGTGGCCAACTCTTGCTCTGTTTTAGAACATAGAACAGCACAGCACAGAACAGGCCCTTCGGCCCACAATGTTGTCCCTTGCGTTCTTAACTTTAAGGTCGTCAGCGGTAAAACTAATGATGAATTCCATGTTATATTCCATCTTGCCTCGCCTTTGTAGATTTACTCGGCCTGTGCAAATCACCTCGTTACCCCTCTGCATCCTCCTCACGCTACCACCCAGCCTTGTTTTATCAGCAGACTTGGATATATTACTCTTGATTCTCTCATCCAAATCACTGACAGAGATTGGGAACAATTGGGGTCCCAGCGCTGATCCCGGTGGCACCTCATGGCTCGCAGCCTCTCAACCCAAAAAAAGATCCCACATATTCCACTCCCTCCTCTCCGCCACAGACTCACGGAAAATTTACAACACAGGAGAGCAGTGACGGGTGGAATAAACAGCCCACCCCCCAAGCCCAATCTCATTTCCAGCAGGTGATGGCTCTTCAAGTGCTGTTACTGAGGGTTTCTGTCTCCCAGCCAATCACACAGCGGGTTGTTCCTCATCCTCCCTCTAATCCCATCATGAATCTAATCATGAAGAAGGCACGCCAGCGGCTATAATTCATTAGGAGTTTGAGGAGATTTGGTAAGTCGCCAAAGACTCTTGCAAATTTCTACAGATGTACAGTGGAGAGCATTCTGACTGGTTGCATCACCGCCTGGTACGGAGGCTCCAATGCACAGGATCACAAGAGGCTGCAGAGGGTTGTAGACTCAGCCAGCTCCATCACGGGCACAACCCTCCCGGCCATCAAGGACATCTTCAAAAGGCGGTGCCTCATGAAGGCGGCATCCCTCACTGAAGACCCTCACCACCCGGGACATGCCCTCTTCTCGTTACTACCATCAGCGAGTAGGTACAGGAGCCTGAAGACCCACACTCAACGATTCAGAAACAGCTTCTGCCCCTCCGCCATCAGGTTTCTGAACGGTCCATGAACCCAAGAACACTACCTCGTTATTCATCTGTTGCACTATTTATTGATTTTTGTAACTTGTAGTAATTTTTGTCTCCACGACTTGCACTGTACTGCTGCCACAAAACTACAGATTTCACAACATATGTCAGTGATAATAAACTGATTCAGATAATCCTTCCACATCCCCGCCTCTGATTTTTGAGCCCTGTGTTTAGGGAAAGGACACCTTCCTATATCTAGGCCCCTCCTAATTTCACACAATTATATCTTCCCTCAGCCACCAACCTGTCCAATCATTCCTCACGGCTTCCAGTCTCAGCTACGTCCTTGCAAACCTCCTCCTAACCACATCCTTCCCGTAACGTGCTGACCAGGACCCAAGCTGTGGTCTAACTAGGGTTGTACACAGTTCCAGCATAACTCTGACACCCCAGCTATAGAGGAAAACCCCCCCTTCTGCCCTTCTAACTATACTGACCTGTCGACGTACACTCCCCTGCACCACTAAGTAACCTACTTGTTGTACCTAACACTAGTAGCAGTACAGCGACGGGGACTGAGAATTGTTGTCCACCAGAAAGCACAGATGGGGACTAAACGGACCACCCTCAGGCTGTGACTAGTGAGGTACCGCAGGTATCGGTGCGTGGACCCCAACTGTTCGCAATCTATAAATTAGCTGAGGGACCAGGTATTATATTTCCAAGTTTGAGTATCATACCAAGCTCCACGGGGTTGTGAGGAGGATGTAAAGAGGCTTCGAGGGGAACTGGGCAACCTGTGAGCATCATGGAGTTGTCCAGCACAGAAACAGGCACTTCGGCCCACCACGTTCATGCCGACCTTTTTGCCCATGTACGCTGAGCTCATTTGCCCGCATCAGGTCCATCTATTTCTGTGCCTTCAAGTGTCTAAATGTCTCTTTAACATAGAAATTATATCTGACTCCACCACCGCCTCTGGAGTTGAGTTCCAGATATCAACCACTGTAAAAAAATTCTCTTTAAAACTCCTTCCTTTCACCTTAAACCTATGCCCTCTTGTTTTTGATACCCCAATCACAGGGAAAAGATTTTAATCATCTACCCAATCTATACCACTTATAATTTTACATACTTCTGTCAGGTCACCCCTCAGCCCCCTTTGCTCCAGGGAAAACGAGCCCAGCATCTCCCCATAACTAAAGTCCTCCAATCCAGGCAATGTCCTGGTGACACAAGAGATTCTGCAGATTCTGGAATCTGGAGCAACACACAAAAGGTGCTGGACGAACTCAGCGGGTCAGGCAGCATCTATGAAGGGAAATGAACAGTCGATGTTTCAGGTCGAGACCCTTCATCAGGACTGGAAAGGAAGAGGGCAGAAGCCAGAATAAGAAGGTGGGGGGGGGGGGGGGAGGGGGAGGAGCACACACAAGCAGGGGAGAGGTGAGTCCAGGTGAGCCCATAAGGCACAGGAGCAGAATTAGGCCATCCGGCCCATCGAGTCTGCTCCGCCATTCGAGCACGGCTAATTTATTTTTCCCTCTCAACCCCATTTTCCTGCCGTCTCCTCGTAACCTTTGACGCCCTTACTAATCAAGAACCTATCACCCTCCGCTTTAAATATACCCAGTGACTTGGCCTCCACAGCCGTCTGTGGCAATGAATTCCACAGATTCACCACCCTCTGGCTCAAGAAATTCCTCCTCATCTCTGTTCTAAAGGGACGTCCTTCTATTCTGAGGCTGTGCCCTCTGGTCCCAGACTCTCCCACTACTGGAAACATCCTCTCCACGTCCACTCTATCCAGGCCTTTCAATATTCGGTAGGTTTCAATGAGATTCCCCCTCGTCCTTCTAAACTCCAGTGAGTACAGGCCCAGAGCCATCAAACGCTCCTCATACATTAAGCCTTTCACCCCCGGGATCATTCTCGTAAAACCTCCTCTGGACCCTCCCCAACGCCAGCACATCCTTCCTCAGATATGGGGCCCAAAACTGAGTTGGGAAGGTTAGGTGGGTGGGGGGGGGGGGGGGGGGGGGGGAGTGGGAGTGATGTGAGAAATCGGAAGCTGGGAGGTGATAGGTGGAAGATGCAAAGGGCTGAACAAGATGGTATCTGATTGGAGAGGACAGTGGACCATGGAATAGAGGGAAGGAGGTGGGGAACCAGGGGGAGGTGTGGGCGACGGGCAGGTCGTGAGGGTGGGGGAGGGGAAAGAGAAGGGGTAAAGGGGCCAGAGGGATAAGGGGAACAAAGGCGGCGGGGGGGGGGGGGGGGGGGGGGTGGTGGTGGGAACAGAGAGGAGGGGTTACCGGAAGTTAGAGAAATCGATGTTGATGCCGTCAGGTTGGAGACTGCCAGAGCAGAATATGAGGTGTTGTTCCTCTCATCTGTGCCTGGCCTCAACGTGGCGGTAGAGGAGGCTGTGGACAGACATGTCGGTGTGGGAATGGGAGGTGGAATTAAAATGGCGGCCACCGGGAGATCCCGGCTGTTCCGGCCGACGGAGCGCAGGTGCTTAACGAAGCGGTCACCCAATCTGTGTCGGGTCCCACCAACACATCCTGGTGAATCTCCTCTGCACTCTCTCCAGCACAACCAGATCCTTCCTATAATGTGGTGACCAGAACCACACACAGTTGTCCCAAGTGCACTCTAACCAATGTTCTGTAAAACCACAATAAAACATCCTAACCTTTATATTCTCTACCTCGAGCAGTGAAGGTGAATGTGCCATGTCCCTATCTACCCATGTTGCCATTTTATGGGTTAGGACCCCGAAATCCCTCCGTTCATCAACATTCCTCCTCAGCACGCTATCGTTTACTGTCCATGTCTTACCCCTATTTGATTTCCCAAAATAGATCACCTCACACTTTTCGGGATTGCCAACACTCTGCCCAACTTTCCATATCCTGCTGTAGACGTTAGACAACCTTCCTCCCTATCCACAACACCATCTGCAAACTTACTAATCATTCCCCCTATGTTTACATCCAAGTCGTTGCAGGCAAGGGTCCCAGCGCCGATCCCTGTGGTACACCACTGGTCACAGACTGCCGATCAGAAGAAACATCCTTTCACCACTACCCTCTGTCTCCTATCACCAAGACAACTTTGGATCCAATTACTAGTTCATCTTGGATCCCACATGCCTTAAACTTCTGCAACAGCTTACCACGTGGGATCTTGTCTATCAGGTCCAGATAGACAACATCTACCAGCCTACCTTAACATAGAACATAGAACATAGAACACTACAGCAAAGTACAGGCCCTTTGGCCCACGATATTGTGCCGACATTTTACCCTATTCTAAGATCTACCTACCCCTTCCCTCCCACATAGCCCTCCATTTCTCTATCATTCATGTGCCTATCCAAGAGTCCCTAATGTATCTGCCCCCACAACCTCTGCTGGTAGTGCGTTCCACGCAGCCACCACTCTCTGTGTAAAAAAAAACTTACCCCTGACATCCCCCTTATACCTTCCTCCAATCACCTTCAAATTATGTCCCCTCATGTTAGCCGTTGTTGCCCTGGGAAAAAGTCTCTGATTGTCCACTCGATCTATGCCTCTTATCATCTTGCATACCTCTACCAAGTCACCTCTCATCCTCCTCCTCTCCAAAGAGAAAAGACCTAGCCCACTTAACCTAGCTCGACAACCTAACTTAACCAACAGCCTGTCCTGGTCAAATCACGTAGATGCCACGGCCAAGAAAGCTCACCAGTGCCTCTACTTCCTCAGGAGGCTAAAGAAATTTGGTTTGTCCCCTTTGACACTCACCAACTTTTATCGATGCACCATAGAAAGCATCCTACCTGGATGTATCACGGCTCGGTACGGCAACTGCTCTGCCCAGGACCACAAGAAACTGCAGAGAGTTGTGGACACAGCACAGTGCATCACAGACACCAGCCTCCCCTCAGTGGACTCTGTCTTTACCTCTCGTTGTCTTGGTGTAGCAGCCAGCATAATCAAAGACCCCACCCACCCGGGTCATTCTCTCTTCTCTCCTCTTCCATCGGGTAGAAGATACAGGAGCCTGAAGGCACGTACCACCAGACTTAAGGACAGCTTCTACCCCACTGCAATAAGACTATTGAACGGCTCTCTTATACAATGAGATGGACTATGACCTCACGATCTACCTTGTTGTGACCTTGCACCTTATTGCATTGCACTTTCTCTGTAGCTGTGACACTTTACTCTGTACTGTTACTGTTTTTACCTGTACTACATCAATGCACCCTGTACTACATCAATGCACCCTGTACTACATCAATGTAACTGCACTGTGTAATGAATTGACCTGTACGATCAGTTTGTAAGACAAGTTTTTCACTGTACCTCAGTACAAGTGACAATAATAAACCAATACCAATACTTAAACTTAATCCAAGCTCACTGAGCCTTCATCCACCTTCTCAAAAAAATTCAGTCAAATTAGTGAGACAGGATCTCCTGCACACAGAGCCATGCCGAACTACCCGTCTTTCCAAATGTACAGAAGATTTTCTCCAATACTTCCCCTAACACTGATGTAAGGCTCATCGGTCTGTAGTTACTTGGCTTATCTCTGTGCCCCTCTTAAATAAAGGAATAACACTCCCAGTCCTCCAGTCTTCCATGCCTGTGGCTCGCGTAGATGTAAAACTGTCCATCAGGAAGACAGATATCTTCTCCCTTGTTTCCCATAGCAACCTGGGATAGATCTTATCTGACCCTGGGGATTTATCAACCCCTATGCATCCCGTGACATCTAACACTTCCCCCTTCTTAATACACACAAAGTGCTGGAGGAACTCAGCAGGTCAGGCAGCATCCATGGAGGGAGATAAACAGTCGACGTTTCGGGCCGAGACCCTTCATCAGAACTGGAAAGGAAGAGGGCAGAAGCCAGAATAAGACGTCGGGGGGGGGGGGAGGGGGAGGGGGAGGAGCACACGCGGGTAGGTGAGAGGTGAGTCCAGGTGAGAGGGGGAAGGTAGGTGGGTGGTCTCGGCCTGAAACATCGACTGTTTATTTCCCTCCATAGATGCTGCCTGACCTGCTGAGTTCCTCCAGCACTTTATGTGTGTTGCTCCAGATTCCAGCATCCGCAGAATCTCTTGTGTCTCCTTCTTAATACTGACCGTCACCAGGATTATCAACGTACCCCTCCCTGAACTCATCACCTTCCACCCCCTCCTACAAGTAGTATTCATTTAGGTCCTCGCCCCCGTCTCCTGACTCCACACATAGATTACCCCTTTAGTCCCCAAGGGGCTCACTCTTTCCCTGGCTACCCACGTGCTCCTGATGTACTTATACCGGCAGTCCCAGGTCACGTCAGGGTTCTGTTCCTGAGAACCGTTCATAACCCAAACTGTTTGTAAGTCGGAAGTGTGTGGGAGAGGGTCACAGAAACAGCGGTGACGGGACAGTGAGCAGGCGCGGGGACAGCGGCCGCTAGCTGGCCTCACTGACTCGGCGAGTGAGCGAGTGAGTCTGCTCAGCGCCCCTGGCTCTGCTCAGCTCCACCTGGACCCCGATTTTTTTTTTAAAGATCTCTTTATTAATCACGTACATCAAAACACACAGCGAAATGCATCTTTTGCGTAGAGTGTTCTGGGGGGCAGCCTGTATGTGTCGCCACACTTCTGGTGCCAACATAGCATGGCCACAACTTCCTAACCCGTACGTCTTTAGAATGTGGGAGGAAACCGGAGCACCCGGAGGAAACCCACACAGACAATGTACAAGTTCCTTACAGACAGTGGCCGGAATTGAACCCGGGTTGCTGACGCTGTAATAGCGTTAAGCTAACTGCTAAACAAGGAAATGCCCTGTTCCCACCCACCAGAACATAGAACACAGAACAGTGCAGCATAGGAACAGGCCCTTCAGCCCACAATGTTGTACCAAGCTAATTAAACTAGAAGTTAAAAGCCCAATCAAATAATCCCTTCTGCCTACACAACGTCCATATCCCCTCATTTTCTGCACATTCATGGGCCTATCTAAGAGCCTCTTAAACACCTCCATCATATCTGCCTCCACCACCACCCCTGGCAGCGCATTCCAGGCACCCACCACTCCCTGTGTTAAAACACTTGCCCCGCACATCTTTGAACTTACCCCCTCTCACCTTAAATGCATGCCCTCTGATATTAGACATTTTGACCCTGGGAAAAAGATATCAGCTGTCTACTCTATCCATGCCTCTCATAATCTTATAAACCTCTATCAGGTCTCCCCTCAGCCTCTGCCACTCCAGAGAAAACAACCTAAGTTTGTCCAACCTCTCCTAATAGCACATGTCCTCTAATCCAGGCAGCATCCTGGTGAACCTCTTCTGCACCCTCTCCAAAGCCTCCACATCCTTCCTGTAATGGGGCGACCAGAACTGAATGCAGTACTCTATGTGGCCTAAACAGTTTTATAAATCTGCAAACATACTGTAACTTCGACTCTTGAACTCAGTGCCTCGACTAATAAAGGCCAGCATACCGTCTGCCTTCTTTACCACCTTATCGACCTGTGCAGCCAAGATGCCTGCAGCAGCCAGCGTCCATCCCGCCAGTCTCCCAAACACTTGTTCGTATGTACCTTGCACCTTATTGCACTGCACTTCCTCTGTAGCTGTGACACTTTACTCTGTACTGTTATTGTTTTTACCTGTACTACCTCAATGCACTCTGTACTAACTCAATGTAACTGCACTGTGTAATGAATTGACCTGTACGATCGGTATGCAAGACAAGTTTTTCACTGTACCTCAGTACAAGTGACAATAATAAACCAATACCAATACAGGGTGTCCATAAGTTGGGCATTTGTAACCCAGGCAGGACCTGTAGAATGTCTTGGGATTCTCCTTCATCTTATTTGCCGAGAATATTTTGTGGCCCCTCTTTGCCCTCCTAACTTCTCAAGTTCTCTCCCACACACTCCATATTCCTCAAGAAACTCGCTCAATTTCCATTGTCATTTAGTGTAAGCAGTTCCCCGACCGTGGATGAGAACACGGCAGAGAGAATATAATGGGGGAGAGGGAGAGGCTCACACGCTTTGGTGTACATAACAGCGAGGCAGAGTATTTGTTAAACGGCGAGAGACCAGGCAGTGTTGATATTCAAAGGGACCTCAGTGTGTACACCGAAGGCCACCATGCAGTGGGTGGTGGTGATTAAGAAGGCAAATGGCCTGTTAGCCTTTATTATGAGAGGGTTTGATTACAGGAGTAAGGCGCTTATTGCAGTTGTGTAAAGCTTCGGTGTGGCTGCACCTAGAGCACTGTGTAGAGCTGCAGGGAGGAAGTCTCCCCTGGCTGAGGAGTCTACGGCCAGGGAGAACGGTTTAAGAACAAGGGGTAGTTTGTTTTGGACCGAGATGAGGAGAGATTTCTTCGCTCGGGGAGCAATAAACCTTTGGAATTCTCTCCACCGGAGCGCCGTGGAGATGTAGGTATTTTCATTCAATGCAGGGGTTGACAGGTTTCTGAACATGACGAGAATCGAAGGACGTGGGGATGGCGCAGGGAAGTGGAGCCGGGGTAGAAGGTCAGTCATGATCCTGATGTATGGTGGGGCAGGCTAGAGAGGCTGAATGGCCTTCTCCTGATTCTATTTCTTATACACTTATAGCCATATGCTACCATAAATGGATTAGAAACAGTATCCTTAGACTTGTACACCAAGGTTCCCCTGTTCCTCAGTACTCACTAGGCCTGAATTATTGCGCATGTCCAACCCTTACAAGTCCTCCTATCCGGATTAAGTTCCATCCGCCATTGCTCTGCCCATTTTACAGACCAATCAATGTCATCCTGCAGCCTAAGCCCATCTTCCTCACTATCAACACCACCGCTGATTTTTGGGTCATTTGCACATTTACTAATCATACCTCCTGCATTCATATCCAAATCGGTAACGTATATAACACACAGCAAGGGTCCCAGTACCGGTCCCTAAGGTACACCACTGGTCACAGGCTTCCAATCACTAAACAACTCTCTGCCTTCTGCTTCCTATTACCAAGCCAAGAAAGCATCCTACCTGGATGCATCACGGCTTGGTATGGCAGCTGCTCTGCCCAGGACCGCAAGAAACTGCAGAGAGTTGTGCACACAGCCCAGCGCATCACAGAAGCCAGCCTCCCCTCCATGGACTCTGTCTATACCTCTCGCTGCCTTGGTGTAGCAGCCAGCATAATCAAAGACCCCACCCACCTGGGTCATTCTCTCTTCTCTCCTCTCCCATCAGGCAGAAGATACAGGAGCCTGAGGGCACATACCACCAGGCTCAAGGACAGCTTCTATCCTGCTGTGATAAGATCAGTTCCCCTATACGATGGGATGGGCTCTTGACCTCACAATCTACCTTGTTATGACCTTGCACCTTATTGCCTACCTGCAATGCAATGTAGCTGTGACACTTTACTTTGTACTCTGTTATTTTTGCGTTGCTAAGAATGTGCTGGGGGGCAGCCCACAAGTGTCGCCATGCTTCCGGCGCCAACGTAGCATGCCCACAACTTCCTAACCCGTACGTCTTTGGAATGTGGGAGGAAACCGGAGCACCCGGAGGAAACCCATGCAGTCAAGGGGAGAACGTACAAACTCCTTACAGACAGCGGAGGGAATTGAACCCGGGTCACGGTGCTGTAATTGCGTCACGCTAACCGCTACGCTACCGTGCCTGCCCTAATTGCTTGGTTTATCCCTTCCTTTTTAAACAAACGTGCAATGTTAAAAGCCATCCCATCCCCAGCCGGAGAAGGCCAAACAATTCCAGTCAGAGTTTGCACAATTTCCTCCCTTATTAATTTTAACAGCCTGGGATAGATTTTATCTGGGCCTGGTGACTTATCCACTTTTTTTACTATGATAAACCCCTCAATAATTCCTACTTTGCTCCCTTTAAACCAATCAATATTTCACGCACATAACTACAACATCTGCATCCTAGCCCTCTTTTGTGAAGACCACACTCTCAGTGTGCTCATTACGAGCCTTCTCCACATCCTCCACCTCCACACACGGGCTTCCTTTCGAGACCCAGTTGCCGCACTCTTTCCTTAATTATCCTCCCGCTCTTTTTTGCACTTATTAAGCACCTTTGAATCTTCTGAACTTATTTCTCCGTAGTTTTCAAACTTTTTTGCACTTATTAAGCACCTTTGAATCTTCTGAACTTATTTCTCCGTAGTTTTCAAACTTTTTTGCACTTATTAAGCACCTTTGAATCTTCTGAACTTATTTCTCCGTAGTTTTCAAACGCTCTCTTTTCTAACTTCTCATTTACTTTCACTCTGTTACTTTCTTTATGCTTCCAGGACTTCGGTCGTGTCAAACTCCGTGTCTCACATAAACTCCTTTTTCTTTCCTGATCCTCTCCGCACCTTGAGAGTCACGGAACTCTGGATTTGGGAGATGTGCCCTTTTTCCCAGTGGGAACGTGCTTTACTCCCTCATGAATGCTCCGTGGCTGATTGACTGCTTCCAATCCACTTTAACCAAATCCCTTCCCTGCCCTAGAAAACTGGCCGTCCTCCAATTTAGAAACATTCTTTTCCATAACTCCGCTAGTCTAACGGAATAATGATCATTACCAACAACTGCTCTTCCAACCTCTCAATGTTAAATCCAGGGTCACTCCTTCTGCACCCCTGCTCTCTTCCCCTCCTCCATCAGGTTTCTGAACTGTCCTTGAACACGTGAACACTACCTCGTTATTCCTTTCTTTTTGCACTATTTATTTATTTTTGTAATTTATAGTAACTTCACGCCTTTGCACTTTACTGCTGCCGCAAAACAACACATTTCACATCGTACAAATCTATAATAATAAACCGGACTCTGATTTCCACCCATCTTGTTGGACTCCACTCTGGGTAAAGAGGTTTTCCTCAATTCACATTCGGGACACTGTGCTCTTAATACCGTTTATTCCCGGTTACTTTTTGGATCATTGAAATCCCTACTAGTGCTTTCACCTCTAATAACATTCACCCTAATTTAACTTCTTGAGTGGCACCTTGTTGAAGGCCTTCTAAAAGTCCAAATACACCCCATCCTCCGGTTCCCCTTTATCTATTCTGTTACCTACAAGGTTAAAAAAATTCAAAAAGACTTGTTAAATATGATTTCCCTTTCACAAATCACATTGACTGCTCGATTCTTTCTATTGGGACACAAGAGACTGCAGATGCTGGAATCTGGAGCAACGCTCCGCTGGAGGAACTCAGTGGGTCGGGCAGCATCTGTGGGAGGGAAGTGAACAGTTGACGGCTCAGGTTGAGACCCTTCTTCAGGATTGAAAGATAGAGGGGAGATGGCCGGTGTAGGGAGCTGAGGGGAAGAAGGGGAGGGATAGGGGTGGAGGGGAGCGGCCTCCTCTACTGCCAAGTTGAGGCCAAGCACAAACTAGAGGAACAGCACCTCATATTCCGCCTGGATAGTCTACAACCCGACGAAATAAATGCTGAATTCTCCAACTTCCGGCAACTAATCCTCCCCCATCCCCTTTCCTCTCCCCTCCTGATCGACCTGGCCCCCATCACCTTGTCCCTTCCTCCCTCCCAACCTCTTACATCTGCCCATCCCCCATGCACTCCTCCCATCGGCTCCCCTCCCCCCACTGTCGCCCTCTGCCCTCCCCACCTCCCTCCCTTTATTCCCGGCTCCACCTTTCTCTATCAGATTCCACGCCTTTGTCACCTCCGCCTATCACCTGCCAGCTCCCGACACGATCCCCACTCTCCCCTCCTCACCTGGATCCACCTATCACCGGCCAGCTCTTGCCACACCGCCTCCCCTCACCCCTTTACACCGGCAGTCTCCCCCTCTGTCCTTCAGCCCAGATGAAGGGTCTCGACCCGAAACGTCGACTGTCCGTTTCCCTCCACGGATGCTGCCCGACCCGCTGAGTTCCTCCAGCGTCGAGATTCTTTTCATTGTTTACAAAATGCATTGTTATCACTTTCTGAAGAATAGATTGCAGCATTTCTCCTACGACAGGTGTCAGGTTAAGCGGTCAACAGTTCCCAGTTTACATCCCTCCCCTTGCTTCAACAGAGGTTCTGGGCTTTCCAAGCTACGAGCTCCTGGTCTCTGCTACCACCATCCCCACCCTACATCATCGGGTGACCTCTATTCTTCTCCTGTTTTGCCTGAGTCTCCTAAATCTTCCTGGAATATTTAATTCCTAACCTTGGACGCCACCTCTCTGTATTGCCTGTTAGATCAATCCAATTAATTTTGATCTATTAATCCATCTGTTTTGTTGGAAATGCTTTGCGCAATCAGATATGGTGACTTAAGATTTGATTTTTTTCTATTTTCCCAACCATACGAGGTACTGAGGCCTTCACCTTTGTTGCACTCTCCCCCCTCTGGGTTCTCTGCATATTTTTACCCCGATCTCTGTTACGTTGTCACAGTTTTGGCAATTCTCGTGCTGCTTTTAAATCTGCCCTTCCCTGAATCCTGCCACACTCTCACTCTGCTTAAAATGTTTAAAGCCCAGCCTAGAGTCTAAAGAACACCAGGAAACAGGAGCAGGAGGAGGCCACTTGGCCCCTCAAACCTGCTCAACCCCTCAACCTGGTTGCAGCAGGGATACTGAGGAGCAGATGGGGAGGCAGATTTTGGAAAGCTGCAAAAATAACAGGGTTATTATAGTGGGAGACTTCGACTTTCCAAATATTGATTGGCACCTGCTTATTGCCAAAGGGTTAGACGGGGCGGAGTTTGTTAAGTGTGTACAGGACGGATTCCTGTCACAGTATGTCGACAGGCCGACTAGAGGGGATGCCATATTAGATCTAGTTTTAGGTAATGAACCGGGTCAGGTGACAGATCTCTCAGTGGGTGAGCATTTGGGGGACAGTGACCACTGCTCCATAACCTTTAGCATTGTCATGGACAGGGATAGGAGCAAAGAGGACGGGAAGATATTTAATTGGGGAAAGGCAAATTATGAGGCTATAAGATGAGAACTTGGGAGTGTGAATTGGGATGACACTTTTGAAGGGAAATGTACTATGGAGATGTGGTCGATGTTCAGGGATCTTTCACAGGGTGTTAGGGATAAATTTGTCCCAGGTGAGGCAGAGAAGGAATGGCAGGGTGAAGGAACCGTGGGTGACAAGAGAGGTGGAACAACTAGTTAGGAAGAAGAAGGCAGCATACATAAGGTGTAAGCAGCAAGGATCAGACAGGGCTCATTAGGAATATACAGAAGCAAGGAAGGAACTTAAGAAGGGGCTGAGGAGAGCAAGAAGGGGACGTGAAAAGGCTTTGGCGAGTAGGGTTAAGGAGAATCCCAAGGCTTTTTTCTCGTACGTGAAGAGCAGAAGGATGACGAGAGTAAAGGTAGGTCCGATTAGAGACAAAGGTGGGAAGATGTGCCTGGAAGCTGTGGAAGTGGGTGAGGTTCTCAATGAATACTTCTCTTCAGTATTCACGAAGGAGAGGGATCTTGATGACGCTGAGGACAGTGTTGGTAAGGTTAATGTTCTAGAGCATGTAAATATCAAGAGAGAGGACGTGTTGGAGCTGTTAGAAAATATTAGGACAGATAAGTCCCCGGGTCCTGACGGAATATTCCCCAGGCTGCTTTGCGAGGCGAGGGAGGAGATTGCTGAACTGTTGGCTAGGATCTTTGAGTCCTCGTCGTCCACGGGAATGGTACCGGAGGATTGGAGGGTGGCAAATGTTGTCCCCTTATTCAAAAAAGGTAGTAGGGATAGTCTAGGGAATTACAGACCAGTGATCCTTACATCTGTGGTGGGCAAGCTGTTAGAAAGGATTCTAAGAGGTAGGATCTATGAGCATTTAGAGAATCATGGACTAATTAGGGACTAATTAGATTCAGAATTGGCTTGTCTGTAGAAAGCAGAGGGTTGTGGCGGAGGGAGTGCATTCAGATTGGAGAGCTGTGACTAGTGGTGTCCCACAGGGATTGGTTCTGGGACCTCTACTTTTTGTGATATTGATTAATGACTTGGATGAGGGGGCAGAAGGCTGGGTTAGCAAGTTTGCAGATGACACAAAGATCGGTGGTGTTGTGGATAGTGTGGAGGGCTGTCGAAGCTTCCAGAGGGATATTGATAGGATGCAGAGCTGGGCTGAGAAGTGGCAGATGGAGTTCAATCCGGAGAAGTGTGAGGTGGTACACTTTGGAAGGACAAACTCCAAGGCGGAGTACAAGGTAAATGGCAGGATTCTGGGCAGTGTAGAGGAGCAGAGGGATCTGGGGGTTCATATCCACAGATCACTGAAAGTTGCCTCAGAGGTGGATAGGGTAGTTAAGAAAGCTTATGCAATGTTAGCTTTCATAAGTCGTGGGATCGAGTTTAAGAGCCGCAAGGTAATGATGCAGCTTTACAAAATTCTGGTTAGACCACACTTAGAGTACTGAAGGATGTGAAGGTGTTGGAGAGGGTGCAAAGGAGATTTACCAGGATGCTGCCTGGTTTAGAGAGTATAGATTATGAGGAGAGACTAAGGGAGCTAGGGCTTTACTCATTCGAGAGAAGAAGGATGAGGGGAGACATGATAGATGTATACAAAATATTAAGAGGAATAGATAGAGTGGACAGCCAGCGCCTCTTTCCCAGGGCACCAATGCTCAATACAAGAGGGCATGGCTTTAAGGTAATGGGTGGGAAGTTCAAGGGAGATGTCAGAGGGAGGTTTTTCACCGAAAGAGTGGTTGGTGCATGGAATGTGCTGCCTGGGGTGGTGGTGGAGGCAGGTACGTTGGTCAAGTTCAAGAGATTGTTAGATAAGCATATGGAGGAATTTAAAATAGAGGGATATGTGGGAGGAAGGGGTTAGATAGTCTTAGGTGTGGTTTGAAGGTCGGCACAACATGGTGGACTGAAGGGCCTGTATTGTACTATGGTTTTGTGCCAGTTCCCCATAACCCTCGATTCCTGGATCTTTCACATATTTATCTATATCCACCTTAAACATATCTAACGATTGGTATTGGTTTATTATTGTCACTTGTACCGAGGTACAGTGAAAAATTTGTCTTGCAAACTGATCGTACAGGTCAATTCATTACACAGTGCAGTTACATTGAGTTAGTACAGAGTGCATTGAGGAGGTACAGGTAAAAACAATAACAGTAGAGAGTAAAGTGTCACAGCTACAGAGGAAGTGCAGTGCAGGTGGACAATAAAGTGCAAGGTCACGACAAGGTAGATCGTGAGGTCAGAGTCCATCTCATCGTCTAAGGGAACCCGTTCAATAGTCTTATCACAGTGGGGTAGAAGCTGTCCTTGAGCCTGGTGTTACATGCCCTCAGGCTCCTGTATCTAAGGATCTGACCTCCACCACCCTTGGGGGCAGAGAATTCCAGCGATTCAACCCCCTCTGGGAGAAGAAATCTCCATGCACCTCAGTGTTAAATGAACAACTACTTATTTTATAAACCATGTCCCCTTGTTCGTGACTCTCCCACTAGGGGAAATGTCTCAACATCCACCCTGTCAACCCCTTAGGATCTTGTATGTTTGAAAAAGGTCACCCATGATTCTTCTAACTTCCAAGGAATACAGACCCAACCTGTCCAATCTCTCCCGACAGGACAACCCTCTCAGCCCAGGAATGAGCCTGGTGAATCTCCTTTGGACGGTCTCCAATGCTACTACATCCTTTTTTAGGTTAGGAGACCAAAACTGCACACAGTATTCCAGGTGTAGCTTCACCAACACCCTGTACAACCAGAACTAAGCCTCCTTATTCTTAAATTCCAACCCCTTCACAATAAAGGCCAACGTGCCAGTTACTGTCTCGTTGGACCTGCCTGCTAACTTGTGATTCATGCACTAGAACAACTAGATCCCTCTGAACTTCAGTCATTTCCCGTCTCTCTGTTGAGATAACAGTCCTCCTTTTGGTCCCTCTTACCCAAGTGTGTGACCTCACGCTTCCAGTTGTCAGGTTTTTACACCAGTTATCCGATTCGCCGGGACACTGGGAGGGATCCACTTGAACCATGCCGGAACCAAAGGAATGTCCCTCTCTTACCTTAGAACTGATGCCAGTGCTACATGAATCAACATCCCTGCCTTCTACACCACTCACCTCTAATTCCCCTCACCAATAGCTTGCACGTCAGAGAGTCACAGAGTTGTACAGCACAGAAGCAGGCCCTTTGGCCCACCTTGTCCATGCTGACCGTGATGCCTACCTATGTTAATCCATTTGCCTCCATTAGGCCTTTATCACGCTATTCCTTCCCCATCCAAGTTCTTGTCCAAATGCTTTTTAAGCGTTGTAACTGTACCTGCCTCTACCACTTCCTCTGGCAGCTCTTTCCATACACCCATCACCCTGTGTGTGAAGAACTTGACACTTGGATCTCCTTAAGACTTCCCCCCCCTCAATATAAACCTGTGCCCTCTAGTTTTAGACTCCCCCACATTCTGAAAAAGATTCTTACTATCGACCCCATCTCTGCCCCTATGTTATAAACCTCTATAAGGTCACCCCTCAGCCTCCTGCGCTCCGGTGAGAACAAACCCATCCAATCTCTCCCTATAACGACAGCCCTCCATTCCAGGGAACACCCTGGTGAATCTCTTCTGCACCCTCTCTATTGCTACCACTGCTACTCCTGCGGTGTGGTGACCAGAACTGTATACGATACTCCAGACACAGACTGACCAATGCCTTGCACAACTGCAACATGACATCCCAACTCTTTTTCTATTCATTGGAGGGCTGTGCACTTCACAGGTTGAGCCAGCATTTCATTGCCCGTCCCTAGTTGCCCGTGAGCAGGTGGTGGTGAGCTGCCTTCTGGAACCGCTGCAGTCCGTGAGGTGTGGGTGCACCCACAGTGCTGTTAGGGAGGGATTTCCAGGACTTTGACCCAGTGACAGTGAAGGGACGGTGATATATTTCCGAGTCGGGACGGTGTGTGGCTTGGAGGGCAACTCCCAGGGGGGTGGTGTTCCACGAGCTTTTGCCGCCCTTGTCCTTCTCGCTGGGAGAGGTGGTGGGTTTGGAAGGTGCTGCCTGAGGAGTCTCGGTGAGTTGCTGCAGTGCCTCCTGTCGATGGGACAGACTGCTGCTGCTGTGTGTCGGTGCTGGAGTGAGTGAGTGGGTGTGGATGGGGAGCCTGTCAAGTGAGCTGCTGTGTCCTGGATGGTGTCGAGCTTCTCGAGTGTTGTTGAAGCTGCCCTCACCCAGGCAAGTGGGGAGCGTTCCCTCACACTCCTGACTTGAGCCTGTAGATGGTGGACAGGCATTGGGGAGTTAGGAGGTGAGATACTCACCACAGCATTCCTCGCCTCTGACCTGCTCTTGTAGCCACATCGTGTATGTGGTAACTCCAGTTCAGTTTCTGGTCAATGGTAACCCCCAGGATATTGACAGTGGGGGGATTCAGTGATGGTGATGCCATTGAATGTCAAGGGGTGAGAGCTGGGTTTTCCCTTGTTGGGTATTATCACTGCCTGGCACTGGTGTGGTGTGAATGTTACTTGTCACCTCTCGGCCCCAGCCTGGATATTGTCCAGGTCCTGCTGCATTTGGATGTGGACTGCGTCATTAACTGAAGAGTCGCAAATGGTACTGAACATTGTGCGATCACCAGCGAACGTCCCTACTTCTGACCTTACGATTGAAGGAAGGTCATTGATAAAGCTGCTGAAGATGGTTGGACCTAGGACACTACCCTGAGGAGCTCCAGCAGAGATGTCCTGTAGTAGTAAGGTAACAACTGGAGATCAGGATGTAACCTGTCTCAATTCCCCACCCTAACCATTAACCAGACCTATGTTACTTCTCAAGCTGAGGGACCTGACGACCTCCTGGATCAAGGTGTGCAGGGAACTCTCTCCTTCCCTGACACCCCTCGGTGTCAGCACTTCAGACTCCAGCTCAATAACTCCGAGCTGTGCATCCTCCAGCAGTGGCACTGACCACAGACGGGGTTACCTGGAATTGCATTGGTGTTCAGAAACTCCCACATGCTGCAGTTGCCGGACACCACCTGCTCTGCCGAAACCCTCTGACCTTCACCCACTTAATAACGTTTCTATTTGGGCCGCTTAGTTTTCTTTACTGAACTGATTAAGTTCTAGGTAAATAACACTCACTTAAAACAATAAAATGTATTAAAACAGGTATTCAATTTCCCAGCTCTTTGATTAAAAAACATGCTTTAGAAACTGGCCGGCTGTTTTATTTAAACTGTGCAGGCTTTCGGTTTTCTCCTGCTCCACCCCTCAGACAGCACCCCCCCCCCCCCCCCCCACCAAGAGTGACGGGGTAGGAACGCGCCATGGGATGTGTCTGAGAACGATGCTCCTAGTGCCCGAGACTAACAGTAGAGGAGGGATTTGAACTCATTCCTCAGGAGTGTTAGCCCGAGCTTCAGCGGTAACAGTGTGGTCACTTTACCCCTGTACTTCGTGATGTAGCCGCAGGAGACCGCAGACGCTGGAGTCTGGAGCAACAAACAAGATGCTGGAGGAACTCAGCAGGTCAGGCAGCATCTGTGATGAAATTCTCCAGTTTCAGGTCACCTGCTCCCCCTCTGTCCCTTTTCCCTCTCCTCCTGATCTACCCAGTTCCTCCTACACCCACCACCCACTCTGTCTGCCCATCACCCCCACACCCCTCCCAATGGTTCTCCCTCTGCCCTCCCCACCTCCCTCCCTTGGTTCCACACTCCACCTTCCTCTCCTATCAGATTCCATCTTCAGCCCTTTGGTGCCTCCACCTATCTCAGCCTCTGTCCTTCTCCTCCCCCCCTCCCCACCTGGACCCACCTATCACCTGCCACCCCCTCCCTCCACCTCTTTACACCGGCCAGCTCCCCTCTGTCTTTCAGTCCAGGTGGAGGGTCTCGACCCGAAACATCGACTGTCCACTTCCCTCCGCAGACGCTGCCCGACCCGCTGAGTTCCTCCAGTATCTTGTTGATGCTACATGATGACGTCCATCCTTGATACGGTGCGACGTTTACACAGCTGAAGTAGTTCAGGGACACCTTCCAGCTGTTTGGCTGCTGTATCGGCGGCTGATGGAAGGGACGAATGATCCCACCACTGGGAGCTTGTGTATTAAGGGCAGGATATAATGCACCTGCCTCCCATTGGGGTGGGAACTGTGTGCTGATAAGATGATCCACCCAAAGTGTATTTCAAATGCTGAAATTCACTGTAGGTTTTCTTTAAGATAATAATAACAACTCTGGTTTCAGACCCAAGATAGAGTGGGTTTCAGGTTTTTGTAGAACACAACTGCACCTTGCCAAATCTACTTCTCTGCCAATGTCCTTATAAGTATCCTGGCAGCCTTCTTTGGCCTTGTTGTCAGACACCTTTCCTGTACTTTTCATTGCGATATAGGAGCCATTTCAGCCAATCAATTCTATACCGGCTCACAGGACACTCCTATTCTTCCATTAAATTTATCTGGAACCTTCTCTCCCCACATTCCTATCAACTCCTCCCTGATTCTAACCCTCACCTACATGCCAAGGGTAATTTACAGCGGCCAATTAACCCACCCCCTGCACATCTTTGGGATGTGAGAGGAAACCGGACCACCCGGGGGAAACCCACCCGGGCACAGAGAGAGGGTGGACTCAGCAGTGTGATTCAAGTGACAGTCACCTTCGGGATACAGAAGTTGTCGGTGTCACTCCCAGGGAGGGTCAGTTCGCCCACATCTCTGCGGGGAGGGGGTCGCTGGTCGGGCAAGGCTGCTGGTCTCACCATTGAGGGGTCCGTGCAGGTTGCAGGTTTCAGAGAGGAGAGCTATGAAGGGATTGGTATTGGTATGTTATTGTCACTTGTACCGAGGTACAGTGAAAAACTTGTCTTGCATACCGGTTGTACAGGTCAATTCATTACACAGTGCAGTTACATTGAGTTAGTACAGAGTGCATTGAGGTAGTACAGGGTAAAACAATAACAGATTACAGAGTAAAGTGCCACAGCTACAGGGAAAGTGCAGTGCAATAAGGCACAAGGTCACAACAAGGTAGATTGTGAGGTCAAGAGCCCATCCCATTGTATAAGGGAACCGATCTTATCACAGCAGGATAGAAGCTGTCCTTGAGCCTGGTGGTAGGTGCCCTCAGGCTCCTGTATCTTCTGCCCGATGAGAGAAGGGAGAAGAGAGAATGACCCAGGTGGGTGGGGCCTTTGATTATGCTGGCTGCTTCGCCAAGGCAGTGAGAGGTATATACAGAGTCCATGGAGGGGAGGCTGGTGTCCGTGATGCGCTGGGCTGTGTCCACGACTCTCTGCAGTTTCTTGCAGTCCTGGGCAGAGCAGTTGCCGTACCAAGACATGATGCATCCAGATAGGATGCTTTCTACCGTGCATTGAGAAAAGTTGGCGAGTATGGGTTGGTGACCCCGGATGTATGGGTGATGGATAATCAGTGGGGTATACCATCTTGTCTTGTGCCTTTTGGTCCCGTTCATGGGCAGGGAATAGCAAAAGGGACGGGCAATTGGGAGGATCCAGTTTGAAAAGGCTCCACTGAGGCCCAACGCAAGGCCGAGGAACAACATCGTTTGTCTGGGCAACTCCGCAGCCTGCAGGGGTCAATCTCCAGTTCTCCAACTAGATAACTGTTTGGATCAGGAACCGGCCTTTCTGATGCTACTTCTCCCTCCCTTCATCCCCCTTCCTATATTCCAGGCTGCACGACACAGCAACACCCAGACATTACAACATTAGCAACACATTACACAGGCAAAGGGCTTAACTGCCCCCTAACAGCTAGACTACATCACACTATCAGAGAAATCCTGTTTCACCCACTGCCCTCCCCACCTTCTTATTCCCACCCCCCACACCCTATCCCCAGAACTCAGCACTCAACCTACGAGACAGAGGCAACTTACAGTGGCTGATTAACCTACCAACCCACATGTCTACTTCCTCAGGAGGCTAAAGAAATTCAGCATGTCCCCTTTGACCCTCACCAACTTTTATCGATGCACCATAGAAAGCATCCTGTCTGGATGCATCACAGTTTGGTACAGCAACTGCTCTGCCCAGGACCGCAAGAAGCTGCAGAGAGTTGTGGACACAGCCCAGCGCATCACGGAAACCAGCCTCCCCTCCATGGACTCTGTCTATACCTCACGCTGCCTTGGTGTAGCAGCCAGCATAATCAAAGACCCCACCCACCTGGGTCATTCTCTCTTCTCTCCTCTGCCATCAGGCAGAAGATACAGGAGCCTGAGGGCACATACCACCAGGCTCAAGGACAGCTTCTACCGCATGGTGATAAGACTATTGAACAGTTCCCTTATACGATGAGATGGACCCTTGACCTCACAATCCACCTTGTTGTGACCTTGCACCTTATTTCTACCTGCACTGCACTTTCTCTGTAGCTGTGACACTTTACTCTGTACTGTTATTGTTTTTACCTGTACTACATCAATGCACTCTGTACTAACTCAATGTAACTGCACTGTGTAATGAATTGACCTGTACGATCGGTATGCAAGACAAGTTTTTCACTGTACCTCAGTACAAGTGACAATAATAAACAAATACCAATGTATCCAGAGCACCTGGAGGAAACTCACACAGTCACAGGGAGAACATACAAACACCCCGCAGACAGCACCCTGGTTGCATCACGGTCTGGTATGGCAACTTGAATGCGCAGGAACTCAAGAAGCTGAAGAGAGCAGTGGACTCAGCCCAACACATCACGGGCATAT